>NC_136057.1:962554620-963754620 GCF_964261635.1 Lissotriton helveticus
ATCACAGGCTCTCTTCAGACTTGTGAAAGATCTAGCCCATCCAGCCTGTATTAAAAACATCATACCGGCTTCTCAGGATCTTTGTGATTCGCTGACACAAGCCTTCGAGGACAAAATTGCCTCTATTTTAAACAATCTTGCCCCATCCGTTGACAAGGTGGTGGACAGTCCCTCCTTAAGTGAGACCAGCAAGACGAGCACCTCATCTACAGGACTGAACAGTTTTCCATTTCCATCCTTTGAGGAATTCTGTGCGGTGGCGGACGGGTTGTCCTCTGGTTCTCCATCTGACCCGCTTCTGCCGAAATTTTGGAAGCTGTTTCGTGCTGAGCTGTTCCCCCCACTTTTTTCGATCTGCTCCCAGTCCTTGGGTTCCGCACGAGTGCCTGACTGCTGGAAACTGACTGTGGTTTCCCCACTGCTGAAAAAAGAAAATCTGGACCCTACGTGCCCAGTAAACTATAGGCCGATCTCCCTATTGCCTTTCCCAGTTAAAATCTTGGAGAAACTGGCCACAAAGCACCTTTCCAATTTTCTTGAGTCCACCGAGTGCTTGGATGCGGTCCAGTTTGGCTTTAGGCCAGCACATGGGACAGAGTCGGCCCTGGTGACCGTTCTTGATGACCTTCGGACGCGGGCCGACCAGGGTCAAGCGGCCTTTTTAGTGCTGCTTGACATGTCGGCCGCGTTCGACACGGTTAGCCATGCAATCCTGATCAGGAGGTTGGCGGAGGCTGGAGTTTCTAGATTGGCCCTACAGTGGTTGGTATCATATCTCGTTCATAGGTACCAGGTGGTATCTCTGCCACCTTTCAAATCCAACATCAGGAAGGTGGGGCAGGGTGTACCACAGGGGTCTTCCATTAGTCCCATCTTATTTAATCTCTACCTCCGCCCCCTGATCTCGTTGATAACATCCTTTGGCATAACAGTCACCAACTATGCAGACGACACTCAGCTTGTCTTCTCTTTTGAAGGCAAGAAGGCGGTATCCCATGAGGTGTTTCATCGTTGCATGAGCACCGCGGCAGCATGGTTAGGTAACAACTCTCTGCAAGTTAACAGCATGAAAACTGAGGTGTTACACTGCTCAATGGACAGCACCCTAGGCCTCTACCCCTGGACTTCTGGCCCCCTGATATTCAAGGGACTGACTCCCCTGCTGAGTAAGTACGGAATCTGGGTGTAATGTTCAGCTCTAACTTACAACTAGAGGTAGCAGTGAACAAAACGGTAGCCACTTGTATGGCACTGCTCTGCTCGCTGCGGAAGATTCTACCCTTGCTCCCTTCTTGTGCCAGGCCAGAGGTAGTGCGAAGCATTATTTTAAGTCGTCTCGACTATTGTAACGCACTGCTTCTGGGGGCGCCTGTCACTTTATTGGGGAAACAACAACGTGTGCAGAATTTTGCTGCAAAACTCGCATTGTCACGCCACCGTCTGGATTCCTCTGCTGAGGCTCTCAGGGACTTGCACTGGTTGCCAATTCTGCAGCGTATTGATTTTAAGGCCCTGTGTCTGGTGTTTCGGGCTCTTCATGGTCAAGGCCCACTCCCATTGCAGAACCTCATCTCCTGGTATACCCCAGGCAGACCACTCCGGTCAGCCTCTGCCCATCTGGTATCAGTACCTAAGATCAGGTGCTCCCGGATAGGAGGTCGGGCCTTCAGGTTCACCGCAGCAAAACTGTGGAACTCCCTCCCGCTGGACCTGAGGGGTATGACCGATCTTTCCTCTTTTAAGAAAAACTTGAAGACCCATTTATTTCCCAGAATGTTGCACTATATTTTTCGGATGCTGGTAACACCTTGTATGTCATGACTATCTAAGCGCCAGGATGCCCGTCGGGTGACAGCAAGCGCTATATAAAAATATCTATACATACATACATACATACATACCAAAACGTAAGCCTAAAATGCCACTTAATACACTGATGTTTTAGGACAAACATACTAAAATCCAGTAGGTTTACAGTCTCCTTTATTGTTTTTTGTTTCTACCATTTTAAAGTGTTTTTTTGTGTTATTGCTACATGCAGTGTACACTCTCCTACTTGCAGAGTTATCAGCTTGCATGCAGAGTGTTCCTTCCTGATGTGGAAGATTCCCTCTGGCATGCTCCATCTCTGCCATGACTGTGGACTCTCTCTGCCACATGCAGTATGGCGATCCCTACTTCCTGCAACAAACAGGAAATTACATGCAGGAAGAGGAAGTCACTCAATTAATGGTTATTCCGAGCCATCCTCTCTTCACTATAACACCATCCACCTCCTACTTGCAATCATGTTACACTCAACATTGCTGAGGGACTTGATGTGAAGGCCCCCTCATTCTCCTAAGTTGAACTGTAAATTTATGATGGGGGGTCATCCAAAAGTACCCTGAGCTTTACAAGGGTCTAAAGACCCAAATCAAGAATGCAAGGCAGGCTGAAATCTGGCATTACCTCACCACACACTGCACTGCAGTTGGAGTCAACCAGCAGGCGGGAGAAAATTCTGCCACAAGCACTGTGAGGACTTTCGTCGCTAGGACCAGGGAGGCGTGGCCAGTGCTAAAAATGATACATTTTAATGTACAAGAATTTAATTTTAGATTACCTCCTCACCTTCTCATGTGTTGCCATCAAGTCTGACTATTCAGATTCCTAGTAGTCCTCATTAACAATGGTCTGCCATCAGACGGAGAACTATTGAGGCAAGCGCAGCTGGATCGTAGCACACAGTCACAATTCTTCCTTCGCCCTCCCTGACCTAGGATGGTGCTCTGAGTAGGATGCTGTGGACCCCTGGAGGCTCAGAATCCCTGACAGTAACGAGGCAGAGAGACTTTGGCACGGTGTACTGGCTGGCGTCTCCAACAGTTTTATTACTCTCCGCCATCAAGTTTGTTGCCGCTTTTCTTTCTCGAACGAGAACAGTAATCGCGATGTCCCCCACAACGCTCCCAAGCAAGTGAAGGAGAAGAATGAGCCGGGGATCAGCACTGAGAAGATGTCCCAAAGACATATACACCAATTATGTAAACAAAGTTTACCAGACAGATTGTTACACAACACAAGAGAAATCACCTATAACATAATTGTGTCAGCCAACACTTGAATAATACAGTTAAAACCCAACAATTGATATATCAAAATACATTTGTGTTATTTATTGTACAAACAGTTAATCTTTAAAATCGTTAAAAATCATAATCAATTATTACACATTATTTATTACAAATACAGAAAACAAAAATTCAAAGCGGCGTTTCGGTGATATTCGATTGATGTTTCACCTTCTTCAGGACAGTTTTCTAAACAATGGAGAATATTTGTGTTATTTTTAACTACCCGTGTTGCTGACAATAATCAATCATGACATTTCTCGAAGTTACATCTCTTTACCACTCTAATTCGAATCCATCCGAATACATATATTATACATTATTCAGGAACAGTCTCAAAGATACATACTTAAAAGCATTCCAAAAATCACATTTGTCTTAATGTCACATAATCCTACTATATCCTACCCCATTATTAAAGAAACACACAATTTCTCATTTTCCGTGGGTAGCTTTCTCTCCTTAACATTTTATTCAAATTAGTTCTATCTTTATGTATATCAACTTTACATAATAATTCTCATGGAAAAAAACTTTCTCTTCCACCCTACCTCACTTTTTTCCGTGGGGTTTCTACAGTATTTATGGAGCAGCCGTATTCAATAGTAAAATCGCTCCAGAGGTATATCTATGAATAATTTATAAACAATTTTTCAGACAATTTATCAGAGATACGGTATGGGTTTCCCTAAATTTAGATAACTCTCTGCCTGACATATTATACATACCAAATGAAACAGCTTTCAATGTCTAGGGACCTTGGTTGGAGCCACCGTTTCTTTTATAAATGTAAAGTGCAGCTGGCATAGGCTGAAATGATCAGAAAAAGTCCATAATCAAGAAACTGTTTTCTATGTCTATCGATAGATACTATTAAAAAACAATTTTTGGTTTCATTACTTGCCTAAAAAACAACTTTACTAGGAGCCTGATGGGGTCTGCTTGTCAGTCGCAACTGGATATCATCAAACATTCAAGGTGCCTTCATTGATTGTAGTACCCAAGTTTGATATCTATAAAGACATTTATTTGGGTTTGGATCATTGCATAAATGACAAAGATCAAGGTACCAGTTAATCACTATCAATTTTGAACTCTCATTCCTGTATTTTTCGAAGAAATATGGTCATTTACCTGGTCCTGTGATTTGAAAGACCACGCTGAGCAGGTATTGAAATGTGTATATTAATTTCATGAACCTGTGAATATAAAAGGAATTGTGAAATGTTTTTTTGGACTAGTTTTCTTTTTCATAGCTGACTAGCCTCTGTTAGATGTACAGTATTCGAAGTTTCAATTGTTCCTCTCTTTCCTGACATGTAGGAATAAGTCAGCAGTTTTTTAAACTTTACTCCATCTATCATATTTACCTACTTTCATTCATTTATATATTAAAGTTAACCTCCACCCTTTCTTTATGTGGTGTAACATTTATAGAGGTATAGCTTTCCTACCGTTTCCGCCTCCATTGACCTTTAATAATGTCAAAATATATACTCCTGACTATTTTCGCGCAATGGATATTTTTACCTTCTCTTAGGTTTACTCTCTCTCGTTATTGTTGCCGAGATAGTAACGGCTTCTACATTCCCACTTTTATTATTGTATGAGAATCTAATACATTGTTGTGCCATCCCCAATGTTGCAACACCCAAGGAAACAGACGCCCTTCAATAAAAATCACGGCAGTCGAATTCGGAAATCCCTGGCATTTATCTATATAACGGGCGTAGTATCCCTAGATACGGTTTCCCTCTAGGTCCTATATTTCATTTTGCGCAGTTTCTCTTACCCTTCAATAAATTTACGGCCTCACTGCGTCCGCCCAGAGTCCTGTTTTCATCCATAAGGTGAAGTGTTACGGCGTCTTATATTTATATTCGGAATCAATAGGTCATGGATCATTTCCTGTCTAATTCTTTTTTCTAAAGAGTTTCCGAATTATATACATAGAAATCATAAAGACACATTGGCTCTGGTTAGATTGTTCTTTATATATTTCTACACAGATAATTGTTGCCTTCAAATGATTTTAAAGTACTTGGCGCAAATTGTGTATCATGAGTCACGTGGGCATAGACTCGACTTCCTGTATTAACGATTAGGTTTCCTATATTTCAGTTTATTCGTAAATATAATTGCAAATGCCTAAAGAGCTCCTTATTTATTATCAAAGGGTTTTTATTACGATCTATATTTATGTCTGCTATCATAATTGGTGTATATGTCTTTGGGACATTTATTACCGTTGAACTTACCCAGTCCCTATCGTCATTAGAAGGGTACCTCCCTCTTTCTATAAACAGCACTGAGAAGATGCCAAAGAAAGATCTTCCGGCCCCGGGCACAGCTCAGCGTTCTGCAGGCACAGCACGAAAAGCTCAGAACGGAACAGTAAAAAAAAATGTGGAACTACGCGGAAAAGCCGGCGAAGCCTCTAACACCGATGAAGCTCAGAGGACTTCACTACAGAAATCCTCCAAGGACAGCAGCAAATCTAAGGACACAGCAATGAGACAACCTACTGTCGTGGAAGCCTTCAATGTCAAAGCTCTGGAACATCCTGACGCCGACGTGTGGGAAAACGAAGACAGCACCGTCCTCGAGGACGCTGATAGAGCGGTTGCCAGGAAACGCCCGGCTTCAGCGGCGCAAACTCTTTCGGCTGGGCAGACGAACAGCAAGGCAGGCAATGGAAAGGACGAGGGAGCCCAGGAATTGCTCCTGGATAGTAATGGAACACCAGACACAACAACCATGTGCAAAAAGGACATGATGAGAGCTCTGCTTGTGGTGGAAACTGGCCTGAATACCCCACAGCAAATTGTGAGTACATGGGGGAGTGACCCTAGCCTTGGTAGGCATGAAGAAGAGAGGGGGCGCTCACCCGAGGGAGACTGCTTTTTTCCCTCAATGAGGATTCAGAGTCTCTCCTATCAAGTGAAGTAAGCTCAGGGGAAAGCTCGGACACAGGGACCAGTGCTTCTGGCAGGAGGAACACACAGAAGAAGCGAAGGTCCAAAATTAGAGCCAATGTACCTGGGACCCCCTCAGGTGCTAATAAGAAAATACTTTGGGATTACTCAGCTACCTCACAATTGTATCAGGATGGCACTAACTCACCCAGCCTAGAAGGGGAGGTCACTTCCAACATCCCCCCCGCCTCAGCCTGCCTCACTAGAACTATTGTTTAACACCCTTAAACAGCCACAGAGAGAAGCAAGGGTGGAAAGCCGTAGGGCTAGGCAGGCAACAAAAAAGATCCAAAATACACTTAGGAAAGTTAACAAACTGTATGAAGAAGTAGCGGATAGAGTGACGTAGGTCGAGGAAAGAACAGGAAGGCTGGAAGATAACGTTGGTAGTTGACAGACCTTCAAACAGGCACAGGAAAAGATGGCAGAAAGCATACTGTGGAAGCTGGAGGATTTTCAAAATCGACAGCGGCGGAACAATATCAGACTACTGGGTGTGGCCGAGGGGGCGGAGAGGCAAGATGCCAGGCTGTTTGTTGTTAACTTACTGAAAGGTGCCTTTCCCGAATCATCAACCTGGCAGTGGGAGAACGAGGTGCAAAGAGCGCACCGGTTCCCATTTACACTTAAGAAAGGGCGGGGAGTAACACAGGAGGGTATGCCCAGAGCAATCCTGGTCTTTGTGGGCAATTACTTGCTCAGACAGGAAATCATGGACAAGGCAAGGCCAGAGTATAAGCGCTCATTTAATGGCATTACCTTTTTCGCCAGGCCCGACTTCTGCCATGCAACTGTGGAGGCTTTAGGCAATTAGTCACTCCATTCCAGGCCCTAGGTTCAGAGGCTTATCTACTGTATCCCGCTAGGCTTAGGGTGATCACAAAGGGGCAAGTGAAAATGTTCTTTTCTGAAGTTAAAGCGCAACAGTATATGGAGGAGCTAAAGGGGCAGAAGGGTGGCTAAATGATTCGATTTGAAGCATTGGTCAAGGGACCTTGGGACACTTTGGACACGTAGGGGCTTCTCCCTTTTTTCTTCCCGCCAGTCCCAGAGCACAAGTTGACGATGGTGGGTACTATAGGGATCAGGGGGTAAACACAGTAGGGACTAACGGTCATAAGAGTGGGAGAGGGATGTGATCGCTGTAATTCAAAAGCAGTCACTCATAGGTCATGTGTGACCTATTTGCCTGTAAGGGGGGTGGAGGGAGGTTCTGGGGGGGCGCTGGAGGGTCAGGAGGGGTGGAGGTTTGGAGGAAGGGGGGGTCAAGGGTGGAACGTAAGACACACACATTCAAGGCATGCACAGCACAGCAAATATATGTATTTTTCTTAAAATTTGGATGGGAAAGTCAGGACAGCAATATGATACATTCTAATGAGTATCCGAATTGCATCAATAAATGTATGTGGTCTCAACGAGGGAAATAAAAGGCAGCGGTTGGCAGCGCTCCTCAGATCAATGTATTTAGATCTAGCGTGTCTACAAGAGATGCACATTGAAGGGACAAAAAGCTATCTCCTGGAGCAGATGGGTTTTTCAGTACTGGCGTGTACAAAGCAGGGGACTAAAACCCGGGGGTCGCTGTACTTGCCAAAAGGAGGGACACATTAGTTAAGAGGAAGAAGGAGGATCAATGGGGGAGGTGGGTATTACTCGAGTGCATTACTAAGGGCGAGACATTTACTTTGGTATCAATCTATGGGTCTACTGAAGATGACCCGGATATCTTTGAATTTCTGGATTCAGAACTACCCTTATGGCCAGAACCTATTATTTGTTGTGGGGACCTCAATATAAACGGGCTGACTGGCTTAGGTACAGAGGCGGGGTAGGCATATACCAGCCGTAAGAAGAAGACTTGTCAAGCAATAGTTAACCTGGCATATCACAATTCTGTAATGGATCTCTGGGCCCGGTTCAATTCGGTAGGCAACGGTAGCACATTTTATTCAGCACCATATAGGATCTCCGTAAGATAGGACTACTTTTTGGTATCAAACCCACTAGTTGCAAAGACACGGAGAGAAAAACAACCACAAATAATATCCGACCGTAATCTTTAATACTCTGGCTTAAAACGGGGAGGGTTGCTAATAAAGAGAACAACTGGACCTTTGAGAGGGCATTATTAAAGGATGAGGAGTATGTTGATCATATGAAGGGGTGGATCAGTATGTACTGGCAGATCAACAGAGGCAGTACCTCCCCAGGCGTCGTCTGGGATGCTTTCAAAGCACGGGTACGAGGCGAGACTTTGAGCAACACACTACATAAGAAAAAGCAGGAAAAGGAAAGAGTTGAAAGAATTACAAGAAAGCTGGCAGAGACAGAGGAGGAGTTGAATGTAGCTATACAGGTAAAGGCGTCCCTGGAGGATATCCTCCTGCGGATTGCAGTAGGTAAAGCGGAGGCAAGCAAGAGTATTGCAAGTAAAGCAGCAGCCAGTTATTTGGTCAAAAAAGAGAGGTGCTATGAACTCAGTGAGAGAGTAGGGCACATTCTAGCGATACGCACAAGACAGAAAATGGCGGCAGGGGAAATAAAGGAGATCTTAGATGATAAAGGAGATGTAGTTACAGACGCCTGGGCAATACGGGAGGTCTTTAGACTATTTTATGCGGCACTGTATAACCAAACCTAGATAAGTGATGTAGCACCCATTCAGGAATATCTAAAAGACATTCTGCATCCGGTTCTCCCTGAGGAAGAGAAGGCAGCTTTGGATCTCCCTATAACCCCAGAGGAGACGGCTACCGCATTAAAAAACCTCCCCTCGAGCAAGGCGGCAGGCCCAGACCAGATACCGGCCGAATTTCATAAAGTTTTTCAGGGTGTGCTAAGTAAGGATATACAGGCTACTATGGTACAAGTGCAACAGGCAATATCCATACCAAACTCCTGGGGGATGGGGGGGGGGGGGCGATATAGTAGTTATTTTGAAAAAGGGCAAACCATCATTAGAACCTGGTTCTTATAGGCCTATAACACTTATGAACGCAGATGCAAAAATGTTCTCGAAAATACTGGCTATGAGGTTAGGCAGGGTGATTGAGAGCTTGGTTAGCCCCACGCAGCATGGTTTCATACCAGGAAAGGGAACTACACAACACATAAGGCAAATGTTTACATTATTTGATGCAGCGGAGGTCTCAGGAGATCCTGTGGCGGCCTTACTACTTGAAGCAGAAAAGGCATTCGATAGGGTCTCCTGGGACTACCTCTGGATGGTTATGAGATGGTGCGGTATAAGTGAAGGATATATAGGGGCTATACAGGCTTTATATAGGGACCCGTCAGCCCGACTAAAAATCAACATAGGATATACTGACCCGCTGCAGATTAAGCAAGGGACAAGGCAAGGGTGCCCATCCTCGGCTCTTTTATTCGCTTTATATATCGATCCACTGCTACGCAGGTTGGAATATAACAATAGGATCCCCCTGTTGTTATGCATGGGCAGGAGTTTAAAACCTTTGCTTACGCAGACGACATCACAATTGTCACATCAGCACCAGTTGCTGCTAACAAAGAGGTAGAGGCAGAAGCCCGGGGATTAGGGCTGGTTTCAGATTACGCGATTAATAGGGCTAAAACCCAGATAATTAAGAACGCTTTCACGAGCTGCGAGGATGACAGGGTGGCAACGTCGGCCATATATCTAGGGATTGGGATTTCTGCACATCTAAGTAGCTCAGTAGACCAGAATATCGAGCCATTAATAAATAAAGTCAAAGGGGGCCTTGAAAGGACACATAATCTCCAGCTGTCTCTAGTGGGTCGTACCAATGTTATAAAGATGATCATCTTGCCTAAATTTCTCTATTTGTTTTGGGCGATTCCACTTTTTTTTTTTAGGCCAAATGGTTCCGCGTACTAGAACATAATTTGAACAGATTCATTTGGGCCCACGGTAAAACAAGGAGAGCATATCGATATATTCCCTCCCCAGGGAGAGAGGGGATTGGGGGGCCCCGGATTTCAGAATGTCCTACTGGATGGCGGCGCTTCAGTAAATGCAGGGATTAATAGGTGGAACAGGGGGAGCAGAAAGGGGCGCGGGACATAGACTCAGGTACACTAACGTATATACTACTGTGATGGGGATTGAAGCAGGGAATTGCTTTCTTAACTATATAGATTACAGTTATTATAAACGAACAAAGTTCAAGACATTGCAAGCGGCATATGAGATTTGGGTAGCCTTCTCAAAAAAGTTTGGTCTTGGAAGGTTTAACAATTATACATGTATGCTAAAGAATGTTTCCCTGCCAGGAGAGATATTTAGGGATTCAGTGATGATGGACTGGGGGGGAGCATGGAATCCAGAAACTAGGCGATCTTATGGGCCCCAGTGGAGTACTCCAGTTTTCTGAATTACAATCCATGTATAGCATTGACAGAAGGAGCTTTTTTTAAATATTTGCAGGTACGAAGTTTCATCTCTAATAAACCTGGTGGGCCTTTAGGGTTTAGGCACAACAACATTTTAGAAAATATTGAAAGCAGGGGAGATTGCACGATTCGCAGATTTTATGCAGAACTTACTACAGTTAAGTCTGATGATCTCGATAAATTTAGCACAAAATTGGCAGAGAAACTAGGTACCGCTCAGGATTGTTTCCGGGATTCATTAGACCTGGGACGGACAATACTCTGCTCGGCTACATTACAAGCACAACATTACAAGACTGTATATTCTTTGTATCACACACCTGCAAGAATAGCCCAGTCGGGAGGCACCTCAGGCACTACCTGCCCTCGTTGTGATTCCCCGGAGGCAGATGTAATTCACATCTTTGCTACCTGCCCGCAGTTTTACACACTTCATAGGGCGGTTGAGTTGTTTCTTGACTGGTCTTTGGGGATTAAAATTACCCTCTCATCAGTCTTGATTATCCTTGGGGTTAATGAAGATGCGGGCCCCCATGAGGAATTTTTATTTATGGCTTTGGCGGTGTTGTGCATGTGTATTGCTAAGGCGTGGCTAGACAAAGTGCCCCCTATTCTACATCATTGGCTAGCCAGGCTGCTTGCTGCCTATAACTTAGAAAGTGCAATCTATGCAAGGAAAGGTCGAAGGGGTAGAATACTCGGGAAGAGAATCTGGAGACCCATTGAGCAGTGGAAAGAGGTCTTCAACAATATACGTTAGGAATGATGTTCTCTTCCCCTCCTCCTAGCTGTTTCTTTTTTTATTACTTTTTTCTTTTCCCCGTTATTTTTCTTTTCCTTCCCTTCTTACGTGCGTTTCTTTAAATTTCATATACTGTGATGTTTAAATTATGCAAAAGGAATGTATATAATGTAAGGCAATTTGCTATGTGCTGTGCTGTAACACTTGAAAAAATATAAAACGTTTAATAAAAATATTTAAACAAAAACAATGGTCCGCCATCATAATTTAGCAGCATTTTTTGTTGTTGGAGAGTGCAAGCAATTGATAAATAAACTATAAAGGCACAAAACCCATACTTTCCATTGTCCAAACGTTCAAATATTTTAGAAGTGGAGATTCAGGCATGTCTAGAGGTGTAAGTCTAAATCTGCTTCCAAGCAGGTCAGAATATATTTGTACCGCCAAAGATGCTGGTAGCCAAAACATAATCTCTCTCTAGGTCTGGAAAGGATTTATAGTTTGGGTATTTGAAATTCCCGTAAATTGTTTTCGTGTAATTACGCAGACGTTTGCTAAATGTACGCAAAATTCTGCATAATTACGCAAAATGCAAATCTGTGATTTTAAGCTATATTTTACCCCAGAATGAGTCCTCGTCTCAAATTTTGGCAAAAATACCTATGTGACAAACGTACCTCAAACAGTAGCCCCTTGTGTTTTGTTTTTTTCATGTGTTTGCTCTAAGTGTTTACCACAAATGGCACATTTCACTGTATATTTTTATCTTGAACAGAGCATAATTATGCAAAGTGGTGTAATCATTTAATTTCAGGAATTTTGTATACCAAATGTAATGTGGAAATCCCAAAATTATGTGAATTACACAAGTGTAATTTAAATTTTGCTTAGCCCTAATTTACAGACACTGATAGAAAATAAGCAATCAATTAACTTTTTCCCTTTCAATTCAATTCCCAATCACCACCCTTAATGAGGTTGCCATTGATTTGAAGGCTTGAGTTTCCCCAAAGAGGAGCATTCTAATATAAATGGGTCAACTTTAAACAACTTGGGACTTTGTCACAATATTTCTAACATGCTCTTGATTAATGAGTTCATAGGACAAGGTGTGCTTTCCAGGGTTTTGTAGACTGACAGAGTCCGGTCTAGATTTAGCATATCATGCGTCTCTATAAGAACTGAAGCAGGTTTATTTCTTAATGTGGATAAGAAGTGCCCTAAATGAGACAAATGATGTACATACAGCTTCATGTCAGGCAAATGCCCCAGATGTGTGTCAGTTAACACTTGGTATAAGCTTGGGCCATACACCAACTCATATGAATCTTTTTATGTGCGAGTCGAATACAGAACTTTAGTGAACAAAGTAACACAGGTTGCCAGTCATAACTTTCTGTTGCTCAGTGCAACCATGTACATTAGACAGTTTCACAATCTCTTGACTTTTTATCTGAATGCCCATATTATTGCAAAATAAAATTCAATTTCCAACTTTTCACCTCCCCTACTTGTCTCACAGTCTTGCGCATGTTGCTTTTGGCAATGTTGATGTTTTAGGTACCCTTCTCTCCTTTGGCTCGTGTCCCCCCCTTCCCTTTCGCCTTCCCTCCACATATAATGCCTCCTTTTATGTATTTTCTCCGGAGATGTCCCGATCTGACTGGTGTTCTAGCAAGTAGGCCCGCAGTGGATCCCATATGTCATGCGATCTGGAGGTAAGCAGCGTTAGCTCTGCGTATGTTAATAGTTGATCTTGGAAGTAAAACAGGTCAGGCATCCATTCTTTAAATTTAGGTGCTCGTCCCCTCCCCTATTTACAAGCTACTCTTCGCTTAGCTAACAATAGCCCCAGCAACAGATATTTTCTGACTGAAGCTTCTATCTCTGCTGTATATCCTATCAATGCTGTCAGTGGAGAGTTTGGAATTGGGGAGCCTATCATCTGCTCCAGGGCCTACACAACTTGTTTCCAGAATCCCTGATTCACATTCCCATTCCAGGTGTTGGAGTCCTGCTCCTGCTTTGTTGCACCTATTGCATCGATCATTATTTCGGAGTTGAAATCGATGGAGCCTAGCCGGGGCGTAGTATAGACCAGAACTTCATATTTATGCACTGGAAAGAAGTGCAGTGGTAATGTGACTGTGGTGTTCAAGAATGCAGTTATGCTTTACAATATGAGGCACTGCAGGTTCAAGTGATGTGGAACATTCCCAGAGCCTTTCTGGTACTAACATGATTTTTAAGACTACCAGTCATGTGACGGCGTGGTTTAACGGAAAGTGGTCATTTGACTTTGTAATACATGCCACCTGTGATCAGTACTTTCTTCTATTTGTCAAAAAATAATGGGGTTGCTCTGTCCCTATCCATGCATGTCAGGGGCTCCTATTTCGAAGTTTATCAATTATCTATCTTCAACAACAGCATTATTGATTGATTGTATATTAACTTTTATTGAGAGAGAGAGAGAGAGAGAGAGAGAGAGAGAGAGAGAGACGCAGAGGGGGTGGATGGGGGTTAGAATCTTAGCTGACACCACATCAATGTTTCAGAAAGAGGCATCCCATAAAGCAGGTGGAGGTGCACTGTGGAGAGGACAGCCTCCTCAAAGAGGGCTGAGATGGAGATGGGATCCACTTTGTCCTCTAATAAGAATGTTGCTGGCTGAATAATGTAGAACTTCTCCTTCATTCACCTCCTCTCGTCTTGCTTCTTCTTTTTAATATTTCAGCTCACAGTGTGGGCCTACTCAACCAATCCATTGACGACGTGTTTTAAACAATTAACTTCAGCTATTGTCACTTTAAGCTTTTTATCAGAAGATAATTTAATTTCTTTATTGTTGCAAAGAAGATTAGAATGCATTGTTTATTGATCAATCAATCAGCGCCTCCCCCCTCCCCCAGCGCCTTGAGACCCTAGCGGGTAAGTAGCGCGCTTTACAAATCCACTGATTGATTGATTGATTGATGACGAAAGCAATTCAAGCGGGCATCGTTTGCATGATGGTTTGCTATTACTCCTGTTCTGCTCTTACTCCTGTTATGCTCTTACTCCTGTTAAACCAGAGATTGAAATCATGTTATATTCCATCAAACACTCATATGCTCAGATCAGATCTCTCCTTTATGTCAAATCTAATTTGTATTGAGATGTGCTGGCATTGCAAGGGGAGTGTACTAGCATGATCGGCAAGTTCTTGAAGCACATGGTGAAGGGAACGATGAGGTGCACAAAGACACAATTACACAACTAGAGAAAGCCAGAATCATTAGTTAAGGTTTACTCCATGAAGTGGTAAATGGTTGCAATGCAGATACTGTATCACACAAGTAATTACATCCAATAAACGAAACTTCAGGCAGTAAAATACAGCTAGTAAATTAAATAAACAATCACAATGTGCTTTTCATCAGTTTCCCTTTGAGATTCTATCTAGAATGTAATGACAGACCCCCCCGTGTTTCTATTCTGATAAAGGTCAGTCTTCATCAAAAATGCTTAGGGATGAAGGATACAAAAGAAAAACCTCCTAATGATATTGCTAGAAGTAATCAAAGAAGCCAATTATATTGTTGAATAGAAAGGGGACATTTGAGGGGCTATGCAAAGCAGAGCTCCATTGAGGCAAACATGAGAACTGTCACGCCCACAAAGAATGACAAAGACAACCTGGAGGAGAATATTTGTGAAATCACTCACTGTGTTCACCACAGAACACCACATACCTTGGATCTAGGTACCCAGGCATAAAATCCGATATACTATGCCAAACTTGGCAAAACAAGTGCTGGGTTGGAATGACTGAATTAATTGCAGTTTCTGGCATTTATTCTGTGACCCGTTCCAGTCAATCCTTCTTTCGTTAACTGTACCACTACAGACAGGACCAGCGTTATACACATCAGCCTTGGTTCTGGGAGGATTAAGAAGACAGGGCGCACGCGGTATCCACGCGGCACTGTAAAATACCAGCATACAACCGAATGGTGGTTTTGGTAGAAAAGTGATTCCAGTTGGAAGGCTTTTTAGCCCCCCGAGATTGCTGTTCTAGAACTGGAAAGTAGCACCATTTAACCCGGAATGGAGTTCTGACTGACCAGCAGAGAATTCCCTATCAATAATTTTATCTTCAACTACTTGATCTGGATTATTACAGATACCAGAGCTATTGTCTATAAGGATTGAAACCTGTTTTATATTCCAAAGAACAGTCTGCACAGAACCTCACCTTATTATTTATTAGGATTAATTATGCAGAACAATGCTTTTTAAATCATTAGGAGGGACTATATATACCTATTTGTCCTGAAGAAGGTGGTTGTATCTTTCCTTACCCACCAAAATGCGTTGACATCTACTTTGTTAAATTTGAGGAAGATAGTGTTGTAGGTTGAAGAAACTCCCAGACTATGAACTTTTCTTCTGATTCTCCTAAATTATGATTAATATTACAATTTGAGAAACGTGATGATCATTAATTGTCGTGTTGGTCCCTTTTAACTGGCATAGAGGATTGTATGACCCCTAAGAAGGTGGTGTGTGGAATATATGAATGTATGGTGTTCTCCTGTAGAATTTATTTCTGATATTTGAATTGTAGGAAGAATCCAGCCTGACCTAACAGACCACATCTGAATGGGATCAAAAGCAAATGCAGACACGTATTGGCCAGTCCGACATACCTCACATGATCCACACAGTATAGAAGGCAACAGGGACTTCAGGCTTGTGGGAATGAGGGGATTTTGAAGAAGAGAGAACAAATATCTTCTTCCCGGGACACTACTATAAATGTCTTTACCCTAATCAATCACTGCTACAAACCAAAAGGCATCAAGATAGAAGGGGCAGTAGCTACCATCACTATAGACGAGGATGCACTTTTAATGCACCCTGTGACAGAACAGACTCGTCCAGTGCTGTTAGAACCTTATATCAGGAATCGTGTGCACTATTGATCTACTGATGGAAAAGTGCAGTGTATGCCAAACAAAAATGAAAGACGGTCATGGTGGCTCACTTCTCCCAGCCATGTGGTTACTATTTATTTCTTACAAAAATGTTGTTGAATTTAATAATTAATGCAACACTTTTCAGTCATGCCCTAACTTCATCTGTTCTGGGCTTATTTCCTGTCGACATATACTCCATACCATTTTCGAATGAAGCAACTGCCCTTCTGGGTCTTTCTGCTTCCGACAGCTTTGTGGAGCCCATGATCCTCTTTCTTTGTCTCACATAAATCCGTATAAGTCATTTTGTATGTGGCGGTTTACATTATTTTTGATCCACATCTGCACACTAGCAATATGACGATCTACAATAAACAAAAAAAAGTTATGTTGTCCCAGGACTCTGTGCTACATTGTCCTCTTTCTTTTTAAATATGTATTTAGAGGGTCTTATATGTCTCATCGACTAATATGTGTTTTGATTTATAATAATGCAGATACAATGCAGTTGTAAAACTGTACCTTGTACAATTGCTCAAGTGGCCTTAAGATGCAACCAGTCATCAGGATGAGGTTAGCAATACCAATCTACATTCCAGCTAGAGTAAGATGCTTCTTGTGGTTCCTCATTGAAGCTGTTGAACTTCATCCTTCAGATTCCAGGGCCTTTGAATTTTTCCAAACCCTTTTATATTTTCCAAACATTTTGCATACACCATTGACAGCAAATTATCTCAGGCTTCCGTACCTCCAATTCTTGACTTTAATAAACCTTTTTAGTGTCTTCTTGTCCCTCAAGGGTGTAGGCCTTCGACACAATTATGTAGTTCCATCGCAAATATGCTATTGGTCTTTATCTGCGTTTTCCAGCTTGCCACAACCATGCTCTGTTTCTCTAGACACATGGACTACATCCCCCAAACACCTCACTCAATGCCGGGCCTCTCTGCCATGCAGGTTTGTGTTCAGGTTTGTACATTCTACATAGTTAAACAAGTTATCAATCACCCTTTTCTTCAAATAAATACATCAGTAAATATTTTAGGTCTTCCAGTTCTCTGCTCTTTGCCTTCCTTGCATTCCATAGACCATCTTCCCTTTACTGACTTCCCAATTCTCCTTTGGAACATACAGTATTAGCCTTGACAGATAGAAGGGTGTCTTCACTTCAGATAAAACCCAGAAAACCTGTTTCTTCCTTCCATTTTTCAATACAACCAAATCTCCAAATCAGTAGTCAAATATCAATGCTACAAATCTTTAATGTAGAGAAATCCACAGAGTAGTGTTGGGCATAAATGCGTTATCAAGATTTCATTCCATTTGGTGTGTGGAGATGTAAAGCATGGATGACCTGTCAAAATCCACAGGCTCTAGAAATCATTGGAGATGGGAAACTACCTTCTCATAATAGACCTAAAACTAAAGTTCTGATACTGGGCAAGCCAAATAATGTTGCCCTCCCTGAACCTAGATCTTTAGACCAAACCAAGTCCCCACACTTTAAAGAAGAACCGAAACCATCCTGTTCAGAGACATTGTGGCTACTATTTGGATGTGCCAGGACTGCCTGCCTGTCTATCTCTCCAAGGGACAAAGCCTCATTGGTTCTGCAGCCAACTTGTCAATTCTGACTACAGACTACAAAACACCCACCTCCTCCTGCCTGAGGTTCTCACAAGTACAAATTGCCTTCTTTGGTGGAACAATCGACTTGAGCCACGTGGCACCACCTTATCATTGGCTTGCAAGGGTGTACTTTAACATTGGCAAATGACGTAAGACTTATACAGTGAGCATGCTGAAGCAGGGGCAGTGTTTCATGTCAAATTATCTAAATAACAACAGGAGTATTCCTAAAGTTTTCAAGACTGCAAATATTTCATCCTTAATACTAACAGAAAATGTGTATTTAATTGCAAAAAATAAAAATTGTGTTGGTATTAAACAGAAAAAGTGGATTTTGCTGTTAAAAACCCCTAAAAGACTGTCAAAAACATGTTATCTATTTATTTACACTAACATTCATCTTAACAAATGGAAATAGTGCCTGTGTTGTCGGGTCATTGATACTGGGTGCATCTGTAATTTGGGAGCCGTGTTCCCAACGATTACAGGTGGAACCATGAATGTCCCCTTAGATCTGATGAATCTGAAAATCTGGTCCTCATTCCCCTGGTGATTCTTCATTATACCCTGGGACTCCGCCTGCAGCCAGAAGGTGTATTCTAGGGGTGAAACACCACAGAGGCTCAGAGTTATCAAATCTCCATCAAGTGTGCATTGTGCTGAATGTAACCATGTCTTCATGTATTACTATAATACTGTAATCAACAAAAACTTATTGCACTTAGTCATGTACCATTTTTAACTCTCTATTGTCTCAATTAAATGTTGCCAGGTATGGATGTGCCAAAATTACTCTGTCCGAGAATTAGGCCTGGGCGAAGTTTGCGGAGTTCCTCAAAGTGACACAAAACGTTGCTCGCTACACAGAATTCCGCAAGCTTCAGAGTGGGTTTGGTCATGCTATTCGCCTTGATTTTCAGTGCGGGGTGTTTGTCCTACACTGTAAAATCAGCACACTCTGCACCATGCGCAGCGCACAACGGCGCTGCTTCTTTTCTAGGTGCTCGAGTATATTTTCTCCCAGAGCAGCAGCTTCCTCAACGCGAACAGGCGGTTTCTCATCCGCAACCGCCTGCGTTGAGAATTCTCGCCGGGAGGTGGATTTTCCTTGCTCTCGCTCGCCAATGTGATGTTGGCCTGAGAGGAAAAAACTCTGCTTCTCATATCCACTCCAATTTTTCTTCTTTTTGAAGCAAGTGGTGACCAGGAACAGAGAAACTAGTGCAGGTTGCAGGGAGGGGTGGGTTAGAGACCGGGTTCGGGCTGCCCAGGAAGAGTAGAAGGTGAGGCCTGTTGGTGGGGCGCTCCTCTCCATCCCATAGGTGAGGCTTGAGTGGGGACCAGGCTGCACTTCTACTGGGGCACGGGCATGCTCATCATTTACTGGGCGGCTTTTCCGAATGGTAAAATCTGCCCTGGAGTAGTACCGGACATACACATTGACAGCAAACTTCCCTTGCTCAGAGCAGAATCCCACTCCCATCGGGAATACTGCTCTGGCAAATCGTAATTTGACCCAATTTTAGCTTTCGTTCTGTACACTGATATGCACAACTGGAGGGCTTAAAATGCAAACTATCAAATAAGGGCGCAGTTTTGGTAAAAATGCCAACTTCACTATAGCACATGTATCCCTGACTTGATGATGACGGCGTTCTCCAACTGCAAAGGCAGTTCATGTTTCCTTTCGATCATTTCCCAGGTGGGACATGTTGGCATTGTGTAATGTAAATGTAAATTGATACTTATATAGCGCACTACTCACCCGCAAGGGTCTCAAGGCGCTTGTACGAATACCGCTGTGGAACCCATCCTGGCTTTCCCTGTGAGGTGTCCACTCCTGGGCACCCCCAAGGTGAAGCCAGGCATCCTTAGCGTTGTGGGGGCCGTTGTGGAGATTAAGCAAGCTATTGCCCAGAGTTGCAGAGTGGGACTCCATGATTGGAATAGGCACCGAGGCGAGAATTATCAGGTCCGTGGAATTTTGAGCCCAAGACCCGCCGAGGCGGGGAATTGAACCCTGGTCCCGGGCTAGACCTCTGCATCAGGGTCTGCCGCTCTAACCATTGAGCCACACTTCTCTCTTCTGTGCGGTTCCGTGGTTGCCATGGTAACTAAAACTTTATTGAATGAAGACAAAAAAGAGCTATAAATTCATTCGTGGTGCTATTTATTCGCGATTCGTTTTGTGCTGGAAAGTGAACACTTTAGGACAGGAGCACAATTGAGAGACTTTGCATTCAAAGTAAGCCAGTGTGTTTTGAGCCTTTTCATTTATTAGCGCTTTTCAGAACCGATAGCTATCAACACAATAAGCTAATTTGTATTTATATCGAGTTGCCTATGTATTCACTAGGAATCAAAACTGTGGTATCCTCACAGATTCAGAATTAATATTTCTGTCCAGAGCAACTAATTTATTATTCTGCAACTCGACGGGATTAGTATGGAAGCCCTAGCACGTGTATATAAGCAACATTTTATTGGAATACTCTTCAAAATGAAATTCTCGTTAGGTGGAAGAACAATAAAACCACTAGTATAGACGTCTGGCTTGTTACCGTGTCTAGCCCAACAGTACCAGTGTGCCTTCCTTGCTAGATACATGATCACTTGAATACATTTGAGCATTTAGGCAACTCAATCTGGATCTATACACTTAACACGTAATTCACGCATGTTAAATGCATTCATGGTGGGATGTAAAGGCCTATTAGTTGGCAAGGTGTGGTTGTCTAATCAGTTGCTACAGAAAATACGTTTTGTCGGGAAAATAATAAAGTGCAAAACGCACACGGCACAAGATGAGAACTACACCCCACACAAAAAACGCAGGCGTCTCTCACCTTTCATAAAGATACACATTACTGTTTTCATCAGTAAAACAAAATAATTCATTTGAATTTAAATACAAAATGAAAGCTTTTGGGGGAATGGCAGTAAGAAAAGTGAGGAAAAGTTGTCAGCGAGAACAATAAAAATAACATTTTCAGAGGAGATTGAGCTTTGTATTCTAACTAGGTATCTGTTTGCCAGGGCTTTAAGTGGAATGAGAAAACTGGAGGGTGGTCTCTCAAAGGGGCGTGGCCTCTTTAATTAAGGTCGTGGCTTAAAAACACGTAAGCGAAAAAATATGTGCTTAGCATAGTTTGCTGCCCCTCTTGTATTTTGCTGTTTCTGTCATTGCATTCAAATATATGATACAACAGGTACCATCACACCTACATCAAGTCATGACTATTGGCTTTGGCAATGGTTGTTAGTTAAATAATAGATACATAAACAGCATTTATGACTTGTATATAATATTGAAAAGGCTTCTTTTTAAAGCCCTAGTGACACCACAATGTTAATGCTCCTGAGTTTCAAAAAGAGAAGGGAAATCCAGAGAGAAAATGACTCTCTTTCAAGGATTTCCCTTCTACAACCTCACCTGGCATGACGTCATGCCGTAACTTCTCCACTAGTGAGAAGTGAGCACGTGCACATGATGTGCCTGCTGTCTCGAAATGGGTCTCTATCGGGCTCTGTTTTGTGCCCTGACACAGGCAGTCAGTTTTTTCCGGACTGCAGTGATGTCAGTTTGCTGTCACTGCAGTCTGAAACAAGCATTTACAATGCAATGGTCTCGGCATCATTAAAGGTAGAGCTATTGGCATTGCTCATGACATTTCTTTTTTTTTCTTTAAATCATAAATAAATGGCTTTGTCATTTACATTGCCAATACACAGCACTCCGCACTCAACAGCACACAACACTCTGCACTCAACAGCACACACCACTCTGCACCTGCACTCACTGCTCTGCACACTCACTCTGCACTCACTACTCTGCACTCACTACTCTGCATTCTGCACTCACTACTCTGCACTCACACTCTGCACTCACTACTCTGCACTCACTACTCTGCACTCACTACTCTGCACTCTGCACTCACTACTCTGCACTCACTACTCACTACTCTGCACTCACTACTCTGCACTCTGCACTCACACTTTGCACTCACTAGTCTGCACACTCACTACTCTGCCCTCACTACTCTACACTCACACTCTGCACTCACTACTCTGCACTCACTACTCTGCACTCACAACTCTGCACTGACAACTCTGCACTCACTACTCTGCACTCACTACTCTACACACTCACTACTCTGCACTCACACTCTGCACTCACTACTCTGCACTCACTACTCTGCACTCACTACTCTGCACTCACTACTCTGCATTCTGCACTCACACTCTGCACTCACTACTCTGCATTCTGCACTCACACTCTGCACTCACTACTCTGCACTCACTACTCTGCACTCACTACTCTGCACTCACTACCCTGCACTCACTACTCTGCACTCTGCACTCACTACTCTGCACTCACTACTCTGCACTCATACTCTGCACTCACACTCTGCACTCACAACTCTCCACTCACTACTCTGCACTCACTACACTGCACTCACTACTCTGCACTCACTACTTTGCACTCTGCACTCACTACTCTGCACTCACTACTCTGCACTCAAAACTCTGCACTCACTACTCTGCACTCACACTCTGCACTCACACTCTGCACTCACTACTCTGCACTCACTACTCTGCACTCACTACTCTGCACTCACACTCTGCACTCACTACTCTGCACTCACTACTCTGTACTCACTACTCTGCACTCACTACTCTGCACTCTGCACTCACTACTCTGTACTCACTACTCTGCACTCACTACTCTGCGCTCACTACTCTGCACACTCACTCTGCACTCACACTCTGCACTCACACTCTGCACTCACTACTCTGCACTCAATACTCTGCACTCACTACTCTGCACTCTGCACTCCCTACTCTGCACTCTGCACTCACTACTCTGCACTCTGCACTCACACTCTGCACTCACTAGTCTGCACACTCACTACTCTGCACTCACTACTCTGCACTCACTACTCTGCACTCACTGCTCTGCACTCACTACTCTACACTCACTACTCTGCACTCTGCACTCACTACTCTGCACTCTGCACTCACTACTCTGCACTCTGCACTCACACTCTGCACTCACTAGTCTGCACACTCCCAACTCTGCACTCACTACTCTTCACTCTGCACTCACAATTAAGCCCCACTTACCGTATCAGCGGCCTCAGCCGCCACTCCTGACGTCTGCTGCCACCGCGGGGGCTTCTCGCATAAGAATGCAGAACTGGATGAGATCCCTCGACTCTGGGAGCACCCTGCAGATCCGAAGCGTCCGCCATCCATGAGGTCGCTGTAACTGCGGTCTGCATCGGGCCTCTGGCCGATCCACACCGCGGGGGCTCCTCGTCCTCTCAGGCAGGGGCTACGCACTGCTGTGCACGTGTGCACGCCCCTGGCACAATTGAGAGCTCTGAAGGTGAGGCTGAAAGCAGTGCGAGATTAACACAGTACTTGTCAGTGACTTCAAAAGGTGTTCGGAATACGTGGCCATCCAATGTTTGGCCTCTTTGCAGGGTGCACAGAGCAATGGGCGGGTATTCCCGTTGCAATTGTAATTCTGGGAAAATGTGTGAGGAGGTACACAAGGGTCAAAATATTGAGGTGGCGACAGTAAAAACAATGTTGTCAGGACAAAAAAACAGGAGTCTGCGTGAGTTCAAGTTGTGAGTAGGTGTTAATGTCGGGGCACAAGTGAGAGCTCTGGGGCTTGGGCTGAGGCTGAAGACAAGACAATGGGAATTTCTCAGAGTGCTTGTCAGTAATCACCTTAGTGCACATGCAATCCTTGGCCTCCTTGCAGAGTGCACAGAGCATAGGTGAAAATATGTGCCAATTGTAATTGAGGGAAAGTGTGTGAAGGAGGCCCACAGCTGTCGAAACATGGACTTCTCCAAAGGAAAAGAAAATGTAGTGCTTACAACTAAGTGCGTGGTTGTGTGTGTGTGAGGGCGATGGTGAAGTGGAGGAGATGAAAGGCAGTACATACAGAAGGGGAGAGTGAAAAGACTAATGAAGAGAAAAAAGGTGAGGTGTGAGATGTGCAAATTAAAGTTTTCAGAAAAATGCAGGAATAATAAGGGTATATGTATCTAACAGAGGGAAAGATTGCAACGGAAGTGATGAGAAGAGAGAGCAGGAGGGATTCTCTGAAGACCAGCACCCATTTCACAGACCTTAGTACATTTTAATTCACAGACACTTATTTTCAGAATAGAAACACTTCCAATTCTAAACATTCACTACAAAATCTTTGTAGTTGCTGGTTTATTTGTTCCTGCGTGCCCTTGCATACATAGGCTGTGCCTCTTGGAAATGATTCCTAGTAAAGATTCGATGACCACACCCCCATTCGAAACCCCTTTCATTGTGTGTGCCTTTATGGTTTTTGTGCAAGAAACCGAATAAAGATAAAGACTGATTGATTGAGATTGGTTCCTAGTAAAGCTTCTACGACCCGCCCCCCTCTTCGAGACTCCCACTTTCTAATCCCACTTAAACCAAGATTTATAAACAATCCCGTACCTGCAGTATCAGTTTTTACCTGGTGTGGGTGTGTTGTAACAAGCCCCCATTTGAGCTAACGCTGTCAGACACAGCACGGTGGCCGAGAAGGTCATAAAGAGGAGGAGGTAGTGTATTGTTTAAAACCTATTTCATTTAGTGCAGCTGATGCCGATATCAGCCACAGAGGCTAATCCCCAAAACAGCTCCCTCACAATGCTTCAATGCATCCAACTGAGACTGCAGATCCTGATAATAGGGATGTGGCCGAACGGCCAGAGGTGCCCACTTTAGAGCTGGGGAACCACGTTCGAGTATGGGTGTCACCTCAACATCTTGTAATTGTGGGCAAATCATGTAATCTTTCCACGCCTACAATAAAATGGACGTGTGCTTGTGTAATGTAACTGGTGCTCATGTGAAGCCTCCAATATACCTTCGGGTCGAGTTTGCGCTATATATATAAAATTGCACACACAAAAAACCCTCCTTGCATCGACTCTGGCCTTCCATTCAAACTGGCTTTTCTGATGTGGGTTGTCTGTGCCTCGTGGGCTTCTCTTACTGCTCATGCAATTATATCTTTTCAAGACCCTGTAGTATTAACCTTCGGGTGATTCATCATGGATGTTGCCCTTCTACTGTGACCACTTTTAGGTAAGCTCTGAGCTGCATAATCTCGATGCAGATGAGTTTTTCCTGCTCCACTCTTTGTTGTCGTTTTTTTACCCTATTTGTCATGTTTGTAGGGAGCATTGCACTGGCATAATTTTATTTCCGAATCTGCACCGTATGTTCAAAGGAAGCGCAGGAGTTTCACTGAGACACTTTGGACAGAGGTCAAACACCCTTCCTTCTACCCAGCATTAGGGTCAGTTCGAAGTGGCATCGAAAGCAGAGGGCATGGTAAGCATCACCGAACCTGCCATCCATCTACTGCAAACCAAGACAATTCCATTATCAAGAGCAATTAAAGCAAATGTCTGTGACAGAAAACATGCGTGGATCGTACAAGAATAGAAACCAAACACAGTTTAAGATTAACAGTACAGAAACAAACACCGTCCCTGCAAAAGAAACTTTTAATTTCAAAGCTACATAGCACTTTAAAGATTTCCCGAAATGAAATGTCACAAAGGCGAGAAAGACGTGCCTGTTGACTAATCGTGCCAAAAATCTAAAACGGAGTGCAAAAGTCTCTGTGCTCGCTGGCCATACACCAAACACCCGAAGAGTAAGACCCCTGGGGAGCAGCAGCGGCCCTCCCCTGGCTCTTTTCCCTTCCCTAAACAGATGGTCATTAACACATAGATGCTAATGAATCCTTTCAGTGACGCTTTGTTACCATGGTTACAGTTTCAGGGCGCTGTCAATTAAGGCGCCTGCATTGCACAAACGCTGCAACAACAAAATGCAAAGCTCTCCTTAACCCCAGCCCTGTTTTATTGCTGATATAGTACACAGAATTAGTATCTTCGGCTCCAAGAGAAATCCAACAAGCACTGTAAAAAGAGACAGAGCAGCCTGGAGGTAATGGTTGACTAGAAGTGCCTATACATAAAGAACCAGTTTAAGGCTACAGCTCTGCTGCCAAAAATCTCCACCCCCTCGAGAAAACTCTTCTGGAAACCTCCTTCCAATTCAACGCACAGCAACAAGCACGCACGTGTATATTACGAACGCAGGCGAGAGAGGCGGGCTCTGCTTTGATAGGCAGGAAAGTTCTTTTGAACGTGCGAGGTTCCGGGAGATGCTCCGCCTCTGTGCCTCGTGGTGACGGAGTGCGGCACATTGGAGGCAGAGGAGTGTGGGTAGTGGAGAGCCCAGAAGAAAGCAGGGATCCCGGGAGTGCTGGCGTTCTCGGGAGACAGCAGGAGGAGATAAATCCGGTGATGCGACGGAATGAATGAGCCAACGACAAAAGAGCCCAGTAAGTGGTGGGGAGTGGGGAGTGTGTGCGCGTGTGTGTGTCTGCCTGCGTGTGTGTGTTGGTGTGTGTGTATGCAGTGTGTGTGTGTGTGTGTGTGTGTGCATGTGCGCACGCGACTGAGAGAGGCATGGCTGACTTGGAGATGTGCACGGCTCCGGGGGGCTGGGCGTGCGTGCCCATAATGCGAAATCTACGCGTGTGCCCCTGTCTGTCTCCCTTGACAGGCAAGTGGGCGACAATAGGTCTCTAGACCGAGACCTAAAAAGTGCCAGGGCACAAAACAGAGCCCGATAGAGACCCGTTTCGAGGCCCCCTTTAAAAACTTCCGGTGCTCAGACCTGGTGAGATCCGGCCCACTTAAAGCCCTTCTGTTTGCTTACTTTTTGAGGGTCATTGGTACCTTGCAGTAGCGGCTCCTGGAGGGAGTGCTGCCAGGCGGTGACACAGGTCGGGGGATACTAAAGTCCGGATTATGGCCTAACGGAGAGTAAGTATACAAATGAATAAATCAGATTTCATTGCGCGTGCTGCATCGCATTTGGCGATGCAGCACGCTCAACGAAATATGTTTTTCATTTATTTATTTGTATACTTACCTCCGATAGGCCATAATCCGGACTTTACTACCCCCCACCATGCCCCTCCCCAGCCCTGCGTCACCGCCCGGCAGCACTCCCTCTAGGAGCCACTAATGGTACCTTGCAACAGAAATGGGACCCTTTTTACCAGGACATTACATGTGATTCACATTAATTTTCCCATCTCAAACAAATACCAGTTTCTATGGGGCCATTCACATTTATTAAGTACGTTGCATGGCTTGTGTCCGGATAAAAAAAGCCCATCCTCTATTTCACCATGGCTAAAACCAAATTTGCTGGTTTCTTAGTGTTTAAAGTTTCTGCCTGTAGACTGAACAACGTGACAAATATTAATGTGATTTTTTTTAATGCAGTTACTTCCTTTCCTTTATCCAGCTTAATACTTCTCCCAGTGTGTAAAAACGGATCCACTTGACAACATTATGCATAAGTGTCCTATTTTCTATGCAAAACCAGCAGTGAAAAAGCTTAGAGAAATAGCGCAAGAGAGAGAAAAGAGGAGCAGAAAGAGAGAAACATCGGGTGACCGAGGGAGAATGATGGGGGAAACGGTTAACTAAGGAAGAAAACATGAAAGAGACAACGAGAGAAAGAGTGAATGTGTAAGACCGGAAGGGAGAGTTGTGTGTAGAGGAAAAGAAAGAGAAGATGCATGTGAGATAGAGATGCACAGAGAGTGGGAGAGAGAGAGATAGAGACAGACCAAGATGAGGAAAAAGACAGAAGGTAGCAGTAATAAAAGATAAGGAGGAGGGAAAGACTAATTGACTGACTTAATCAGGACATTTTTACGGCACTCTCTTTCCCTCCCATTGATAGAGAGAAGGGGAGAGTTGGAAACTTACTCTAAACAATTACCTACTCCTTGACTGGATCTATGACTACTTTGTTTCAGGACAACACACGTCCAGATTGAGACCAACAACTGTACAATGTATAAACAAGAATAAACAAGCATTGGCATAGCCAATAGCTCTCGCCTTGAGGACATTATAAGTGTTTAGCCATGCAACAGTTGATGTTGTTGCACCAAGGACATTGTGCTGGATAACTAAACACTTATAAGGTTCCAAAGGCGAGACCTATTGGCTATGCCAATGCTTGTTTTTAAAGTAGTGGGGCATTGTGCTCGCCCTACCACTTTCATAGGGTGCCAGCTGCCCCTGCAGTCAAGGCTTACTCCAACCGGTGGAGGAGCTTAGAGACAGTGTTTACCACTGAAGGACACTTCGGAGAGACTTTAGTTCATGCTGAAAAATTCAGGTTGTAACATTAGTCAATGGAGCAAAAGTGCCTGATAGTATGATACATTGTATGATACATGTATGTACCTCATATGTCTGGGCCACTGAGTTAACAGCAGAGATTGCAGATTATTTGTTTCCAGATGAATAAAAGGAATATAACACCTCTGGTCTTGGATAAAAACCTAACCTAAGAAGACAGGTCCTACCCTTGAAAATGGGATTTCTTTAGTTGCTTTCAGAGGATCCTTGGTGGGGTGGCCCAGTGGCGAGTACCTGGCTAAGCGGAGTCACCTCTAGGCTACGGACAGATAATGGCTCCTACACCAGTATTCACTAGGTGTCCTTTAGCTGGTAGCTCAATGGCAGGAGATTGTACCTTGTGATCACTGGTCACAGTCAAGATTTTTTAGTAGCGGGGGATTCATAAGTCAAGTACACCCACAAAGGGCAACTGAGGGGTCAGCAGCCCATTTGCTACAGGACATCTAGAAACTCATGACCATGCCTTCAATCTGCAAAATCTCAGAAACCAGTGCAAATAAGATCCTGCCAATTTTAACAGAGCATAATCAAGGCATCCTCCTCCAACCAAAAAGACCCAATTTGAAGGGTTGAAATTGTGCGTCCTTCAGCCCTCAGAAGGCCCCAGAGGTGACAAAAATGGGGACCACACGGGTACAGGTAAGTGCAGGAATGCCCTCCTGGGTGTTTGAAAGTGATGGAGTAGCTCTACGACCCAGATGTTCTTGTGTTTTTCCTGTGCTGCTGAGCTGGTGCAACCTAGTGGCACTTAGACAATTTCACTATAAGATGTCTTCCACAAAAGCCTTTGCACTCAGTTAGGCTGTTGCTCTCTCCTCTTGGCTCAGGTCTCTCCTCCTTAGGGCAGTCCAGTCCTTCTGTAGGATAATTAAGTCTCTCCTTTCTCCACAGGTTCAACAGTGAGGTGGTACATCCCAGATTTAGGCTTAGTCAGGAGGAAGAGTGGGGGACACAATGGTTCCACTCCTCTATTTGGTGATAAATTACATTTCTCAGCAAGGTAGTGTCTAAGGAGGCTATTACTCATGCACTGGGGCTGAGGTTGCACAGTGAGGGAGGCTGCACCCTTCGAATGTCTGGCTGATCCTCAACTCCTGAGGAGATTATTGTTTCATCTTTACCATTCTCTGCCCTGCTGCCCCTCCCAAGAACGGTTTAGGCCCAAGTGGATGTGCAATGACCCAGTGGAGAACCATTGGTTCAACATGAGAAACCTCAGTGTACTGGCATGGTGGCCGAGCTCACCATGGCAAAAAAACTGAGCTGTCCATAAACACTCCGCAAGATCAGGGCAACACGGCTTCACGGAGCCATGCAAAGGATGTTCGCCACAACAGGCTCAATACAGAAATATTTAGAGCAAGATAAAGCAGAGAGTTTCGTTTGGACCACAAAGCGGGTGACAGCAACAACTCCATTTGTGTTTATGTATTTATGGTTAGTGTGCTGCACTTAAACATATATATTTTGTTGCAGAATCGGAAGGTAAATTCACTACTTCAACATATCTAAGCTACACTGTGAACGCTTGAAATACTAATTTTGATTGTGTTGGTGATAGTGAGTGCAACATTTATAGCTATCTTTGTTTCTATGTTGAGGCGGAATCATAAAAAATATGTGAACTAATACAGGCCTGGTACGATCTAACAACCTGAGAGAAGTTTCTGCTGTCTAAAGTCTGTAAATGGGTAATTCGAGGGATAGTTCTGCTATCAAAGAGCTGTGTATTTTTAGCATGGCCCTTGTTCAGGGTTGCTTTACTGCATTGAATTAACTGATCCCACCCCATGCAACGAGGCTGTGTGGCTCCCAAGTATCCGGTCAGTGATGCGTCAGCTGATCATCACGACAGGGGTGGAGTCCGTGGAGAACCCCATCTGTAGTGTGGCTGTGTCTTATATATATATATGTATGTGGTCAGAGGAAACCTGCCAAGGGAGAGCCTAGGTGAAGTGATGTACTCTGAACCTTCCGAAGTATAAAAGGGCACATTGTACTTGTAGAGGAGCAGCAAAAAGTGACTTGCAGTGAGAAAAGCTATCAAGTCCTTTGACCTCGCTGCCTCTGGCATCCCATGCTGGCATCAATTCTTCACAAAAGAAGGGCCGGAACTAGGGATTGCTGGCCCCACAGAAACTAGCGCTAAAATATATGCCAGTAGTACGAATTTGAATAGAGTCTTGGCGCACCTACCGGACCTCAGATGGAAGATGAAAAGGAGCTCTCAAATTCCCTAGGTTAGTGTGTCAATAGTTCAATCACTCCTAATGTTTTCCTTTGCATTCTGGAACTTGCAGTCCTGATTTTATAATGGCATAAACTACTACAAATCCCAGAATGCAAAGAAAACAAGTATGACCCCCTGAGTCAGACAGATTTGGAAAGCCCAGCTACTGTAATAGATAAACAAGAAAAGCAGGCAGTAAAAGTGTAAATGAAAACCCCATTCATAAGGCACTTAGCTGCATAGTTTAATACGAACTGCAGTTTCAGAAAGAGATACGTTGGATTAGTGTGGAACAGGTGGGGTTTAAAGCCCAGCTTGAGCCAGAACAGCACGTAACTAACACCATCCACCAGGGAGCACCATCCTCCTACTGTGGAAACAAAGTTCTCATTCATACTCAAGCAATTCTCTTCCTCAGGGAGTAAACATTAAGAACAGCTCAGCTTCAGACACACCGACTCGATACAGCAGCAGAATTAGTAATGCGAACGGTCGAGAAAATGCAGAATGAGTTAATCAAGGCACACGTGCAGCACTACAGTACTGTGCCCAGAAGCCGGAGATAGCGCTGCTGTTGCTCATAGAGGCCTGCCCAGTTGTGAGGAATGGCTCAAGGAATGCTTCACTTGTCATGGAGGTAACACCCTATGCAGGTATTCAATGAGGTAAAGCTGTCCACGTGATCTAATAATGTGCTTGCGCTCACGCAGGCAGCAGAGCTGCGTGCCATGCCTATTAAACAGAGTTTAAAAACAGGGGATTTTGGTGATCAGAAGTAGAAAAGTAGCATTTTCTTATTCCGGGTGATTATTTAAAATAGGGAGTCTTCAGTTTGTTGGAAAATAAAGAGAAAATAGTTAAATGGCCACCATGTCATCTAGATAGATTTTAATGAAAAGGTGATACTAACAAGTGAAAGAGATCGCTCACAGAGGAAATGAAGCAACAAGAGTGGGCGACACTTTTAAGACACTAATGCGAACGGGAGTTGTGAGCTCGCTTGAAAGTGAAAGAGATCGCGTGTGCTTGTGGCGTGAGAGTAAGCTGGTCGCCGCTTTGGAGGCACTTCCAAAAGTCAGTTACTAAATGTCTCGCTGACAGCGCATACGCGCTGGATCAGCGAGACCTAAAAACTAGTTTGAGTATAAAATCTGGCAAAAGAGCTGGCAAACTGAATGATCTGTTTCAAGTGTATAGTCTTCAGAAAAGTGCACCACTATGAACAACTTCTTCAGGAACACAATCAATAAGATCAGGAAGCACATAGGCAATATCTATCTGCCAACTCCCCTCTACAGTCATGCCCAAGTAGTCATGCCTCATTATCCTACTAAAAAAATACTGCCTAAAACTGTCTCAAAGGCACCACCTATGAAAACAATATTGGTCCATCATTACTAGCCAAAGCCATACCCAATGAAGAGCTTAGATGTCAGCTGAAGTTTGTCAGTGCCGCCAATGAATTCCTCAAAACAGGAGAGGCCATTCCACTGCTGCTGATTACCAATCTCATCCCGTAAAACTGTGGAAATATCGGTCCAATCGCTGATCATGGACTCCTGGCCAAGGTCAATAAGAGGAGTATTGCTACTCCGCTTCATGAAAAAATTCAAGACCAACGTCAGGATTCCAATCATGTTCAAATCCAGAACAGGTACAGCAATCACATGTGTGGTTTTTATGGCCTTCTAATCACAAGTAAGCGTGACCTTTCTTTACCTGTCCTTCTCCATCTCCTTGCTCCATATGGCACCATCAAATATTAAGCCACACTTACCTCTATACCTGTAAGAATGGCCTTGATCAGCATGCATCGGCAATGGATTGCCTACCAGTTGGAGAACATATTCCAGTTTACTCAGATGAGCTATTTAAGATCACAGCTTACCCACATGCCCTGCTGCCTACTACATGGCATCAGCCTGTCATCACTGATCTTGAACCTCTATATTAAACCAGTGAGCTTATTCCAGGCCAACAAGAACATCAACATCCATTAAGATGCAGATAATACCCGAGCTCTTTGCTTTGATAATCTTTGGTATGGTGAGGCTGGCTACACTCACAGAGCCAGCCACACCTGAGACATTATTTCTGAGAAATTATTTTAACCTCCTACTAGAGGTGAGTGAAAAATTCAACTCCGCTGGTGGAATTTGTGGAGTTTTGCTCATTCCGCTTGGAACGCAGAGTTCTGGCAAAACTTGGCCAGCCGCCTCGTGGCAGAGTTTTTTCTTTCTTTTGCATTGGTGAGCAAGAATTTCACAGGCACATGCATCAACGATAATTACATTCGCAAACGGTGCGAATCGCAATTTTCGGCCGTTTGCGAATGCAATTATCAAAAGTGCAATGCATCATGTATTTCGCAATTTTAGGAATGGCAATCATGTTGTGATTTCTAAAATTGCGATTGCATTTCAGAAATCGCAATTTCAGATTTCTGAAATGCAATGCATGATCATTTTTAAATTGCGAATTAGCAATTTGGAAGGGGTAAATTAGCATGAGGTTGAACCTCGTGCTAATTTACCGAAAACCTTCAAACATGCACAAAAATGCATTTTTGAAAGTTGCATGTTACACACACACATGTCCTTGGGACATGTGTGTGTGTAAATTGCACTTAAGATTAATTTCAGGGGTGCAGGGAGGGGTTCTTCGGACCTCCCCCTGCACCCTTGAAATTGCATTTTCAATTTGCGATTCGCAAATTGAAAATCGCAAATTGTAAATGCCTTCCCATTGATTCCTATTGGCCTCTTGGCCCATAGGAATCAATGGGAAGGGTTTTCCTTAATTGCGATTCGCAAATTGTGTATCGCAATTAAGGAAAATTAACGAATCGCTAAAAAAAAAAGTGAATTATTCATGCATTACCGTTTGCGAATCCTTAATTGCGATTCCTTAATTTTCGCAATTAAGGATTCGCAAACGGCAACATTTATGCATGTGGCCGTTAATCCCCTAGCATGAATTTCATGCTCTAGAGAGCCTCCCAGCAAGATTCCTCAAAACGGGCTGTTACTCCAGGTCGAAACCGTCTACATTGAGAAAGCTGCAGCTTGAGTAGAAAATCTACTCGAGCAGAAGAAAGAATCAGTGTCCTCTGGTGTGCCATGTGGCGCTGTTCTTGTTGATTTTACAGTGCTGAAGAAGCTCCTGGCTTTAAAAATCAGCATGAGCAGCGCAACGAGTCGAATTCTGCAAGCTATTGCGGAACCCCGCGGAATTGCAGAGATTTTATGTAACTCCGCAGAATGAAAGTCCACAGGTTCTGCCCACCCCCTACCTACCACACAGATCCCATATTTACACCCAGTCCCCTATTGTGACCTGAAATATTCAAGGCTTTTTTGGCAAGAAAGCAACTACTTGACAGAAATGTAAAGAAATATCTTAATGTTCGTGGAAATCACTGCCCTCTAGTCAAGTTGAAGCTATAAAGAACTAACTGCCCTTGATATATTGACTACAATATTTTCCTTATATGCACCAGAAGGCCTGAAGGCAGTTCACAATGTAATTCTTCAGGCATGGGATGAAGTAATGCCGGTCAAAGCAAGGCTTGGCAAAGCCAATAGACTTGGTGTTGGCTGTAAACCTATTGGCTTTGCACACATGCACTCAAGGGTGGCTATTTTTTATTAATTAAGTTTTACAAAAGAAATTCAAAGAAGGCCACTTGTGCATCTATATGTATTATATGTATTTACACACAGGGTCACTGTCAAGACCCGAAGCTGAACTTCTACCTCAAGGGTTTCACAAGGTCACATGACTATTTCACCCACTACCCGCAAAAATGGAAGCATGGATTTTTTTTCTCAATCTAGTCATTTCAGACTGTTTAACACTGGTTGGTCCTCTTGAGTCCGCAAATAGCTAGTCATAGGTGGCTACCCGAGAGTAAAGCATAACACATATAGATTTGAACAACTAGCTGTTTAGTTTTTTTTATCTTTCAACTGTGCATTAAAGGCTTGATTTGGTGTAATCTAAGGAACATGGCACAATAAACACTGCCTATTATGTAATAGTTGTGTACTCCCCTATTTGTGTTGCACATACTCACCACATGACCCTCCTTAGCAACAATTCCAGATCTGATTATCCTTGTCATAATCCGTTTATCTCTTATCTTCACTGTAACAAAGTTCACTCTCATTGATTAGTGTAAAGAATTGTGGGCCATATTATCAAGGAAGCTGTGGTAGTTTATCGCCGCTTTACGGGCAGGAAACTGCCGATAGAGCGGCGATAATGGCCTTGATAATATGCAATTCGAATTTCAATCGATGCCCAGGTTAGATGTGTGAACATCTAACCTGGGCTTTGATTGAAATTCGAATCGCATATTATCAAGGCCATTATCGCCGCTCTATCGGCAGTTTCTTGCCGGTAAAGCGGCGATAAACTACCGCAGCTTCCTTGATAATATGGCCCTGTGTTATTAGGTGAAGGGGTAAGTCCACATCTCAAGGAATAATCACAGTCCTTGTCAGGTGAACTACTAAAGTCGCTAAATAAACCTGAGCTCAACCCCTTGTTAGCCATGTCACAGAGCAGACAGATTTAACTTGGAGGCAATTTGTAAACTATTTTAGTAGTACTAAAAGAGTAGTAAAGTCAAAAAGCAAAACAATGAAAATTCCAAAATGAGCCGGAAAAATAGAGTAAAACAATATGACACCAGAAACAAGAAAAGTCCAACAAGGTAAACCAGAGTTATACATTTTAAAAGTTTTATATAGAAATAGTTTCAACAAGCATAAAGTGCCAATGAGAGCCATTGGTCGTAGTACAACAGGACCAAGGTTCAATATGATGCTGACCGCGATGGAGCATGGGCCAGACACATTAACCAGGTGCGCCCTTGTCAAAGATTACACTTGCTGACTTCATTCCTTTAAGTCCCAATCAACCCCAGGAGCACAGTTCTAAAGCCCCCCAGGACCTCAGGGGAGGCACTTGGAGACTCACAGGGTATCAGGTTGAGGTCACTGCAGGGTCCAGTCCAGGTCCAGTTGCTACTGGTCAGCTGGGTAGTTGCAGAAAAAGTCCTCTTGTAGCTTGTTGTACCCCTGTAGCATTAACAGGAGGCCAGCCTTATGAGCCCAGGAGTCCATTTAATTATCCTGGTTATAAGAAGGAGAGCAGGCCCTGTATTCTATACCATTATCAGATCTCAGACAGCACGTTAAGTCCTCTTCTGATCTTCCACAAGCTTAGGAGTCCTCTAAAGTGGGTGCTTGGCATTGGCACATTTATGCTTGGCACAATCAAGTTGGTGGGAAGGACCTCTAGGGACACCCTGACCAATGAAGTAAAGGTTCCTGGGGCTAACCATACCCACTTTGGGCATTTTCAATATGACAGAAATCTTCGCCCCCACTAAACCTGTGCTCTGAGGGCTGGATGTGTGAGGAGTGTACTATGACAATTCTAGTGTTTTCACACAGTGTACACTAAGATCAATTATTGGACAGTCCCTGTACACCTGACTGTTGGACTTGGCGCTACTGGCAGGTTCACCCCTGAACTTTTTGCCTTTAATATGACATAAGTATAGTGATTTCTGGTCTTTGCGCACTTTAGCACTGTGGCGCAGTGTAAAGTGCGTGCGCTCTCTGAGTGCGTGTATGAGATTGGCCTGCCCTCCCATAGGAATGCATGGGGGATATGTGTGCCCATGGTAGTTCCTGATGTGTGGGGAGTGCAGGCTCGAGTTTGGTATGTGCAAACTCGTGAGATTGAATGCTGTGCGATGATGTGTGCGGCATTCATGTGTCTAGTGTGGAAGTGCCACTTCTAGAAGTTGGCCTGACTGTGCAGTAAATGTGATTTGACTGTCTGGCTTGTGATTGGCTGGAGCTGGCTGGTGTGCCTGGCTCCAGGAGTCAGGATGGGTCTGCCCCGGTGATGAATGGGGAGATCTGCATGTTGATGGCAGGGAGGGGCTGCACCTGGGACCTGAATAGGGCTGGGCTTTCACTCCACAATGCTGGCTTCACCCCCTGTGGTGCGACTGATGACCCTAGCCTGTCCTGTGAATAGGGAGAGGGGCTGAGCAAAACAGTGCTCCAGAACCTGCTGCGTCTGGTTTTCCCCCACCCTGCACCCTAGAGACAAAGGGATTTGGCGTATAAAAAGAGGCTGTGACCTCATGTTAAATGTCTTGTTTCCTGACTTGAATCCACCAGGGGCATGTTGCTGCTGGGACCCAGGGTAAGGCTTGCCTCCCTGGGCCCTGCCCAGCCCCTGGATGCCCTGGATGCCTGATGGACCTTGTCCTGGGACCCCTCTGCCTTGCCTGGAGGACTGGAGGACTTCCCTGTGCTGAGGAGCTGGTTGCTCCATGTCTTTTTGCCCAGGCCTTTCCCTTGTTTTCCCCCATTTGCTCTGTGGAACTGGAGTTCCTTCTCCCCTAGCGCCTGGGAAGCGCTTTATCCTCATTGGTCCTTTTATTGGGGGCACCTAGCTCCTGAGGGCTGCATTTACTTGCAGCGCGGGTGCCTACCCCGCTTATTTTGTTATTTACAGGCAGGAGCCTACCCTGCATATTGGCTGCATTCATTGTTGCAGCGCGGGTGCCCACCCCGCTTATGGCTGCTTACCGACTTTTGTTTTTCTTCTAAAAAGACGGGTGCCACCCGCTTATTTATTTGCTTATCCCTGCGGGTGCCCACCCTGCTATTTACTTTTTATTTCAAGGAAGCCTACCCCTCATGGTGCCCTTCATTTCACCGAAGTAGCACTCGTGCCCAAAACCGGAAGACAGGCAGCCTTGTGCCTTGCGCCGGGCGGGACTTCCGGTTGGCCGGAGGAAGTCCCGCGCACGCCGCCACCGCCGCCTGTAGAGAGCCCCGGGTCCCAGGAGGGGGCCCGGTGAAGTGGGGAAGTTGCGGCCAATGCCGCTGATAGCAGCACGGAGCTGTGATGAAGGAGGGAGCCCCGCAGGTGCCGCACTGCCCACCGAAGCCTGCCAGCAGGAGTCCTGCCCGGTGAGTGTTGCCGGTTGGGAGGGGGAACCCATAGCGAGGCACCCGATAGGTGCCTGCCCCCATGGCTGCTTACTGATGCCATTTTTCAAGGGTGACTCCGATGGCAGTGGGCCGCTCCGACCTTCCCGGGTATAAGTTCCTACCCGAGCCCCGAGTGGCTCCCACATGGGTGGTGTTGTTTTCGGGCCACAGGCATGCTCCGAGCCTGTGCGTGGCCCCATCGCTGGGGACATCTTTACTTTAAAGTTCCCGAGCCTTTCCGCCCATTTCTGCCTTATTGATTTGAGTGCCCGTTGGCTCCCCGGGGTATATAATTTATTTGCCGAGCCTAGAGGGCTCCCCAAATTACACGTTATTTGTTCTAGAGCCCAGATGGCTCCAACCTGTGCCGCAATCTTTATTCCTAGAGCCTCGAAGGCTCCAAAATGCGCAATATGTTTGTTCCAGAGCCAAAAGGCTCCGACGTTGGCGCAACTTGTTCTGAGGGGCTAGTGAAACCCCCTGTCGCAGTTTGCTTACCAGCTGCCCAGCAAGTAGCGGGCAGCTGCACCATTTAGGTTTTATTTCTAGGGACATGTCTTTGGACTTAGGGGTGAGTCCCCTGTAAATTCCGCCTGTGCCAGTGGCACAGTGTAAATTGTGTGTTTATTATCTAATGTGTTTGGTATAATACAAAGGCTTTTTTTTATATATAACCTTGTGTGGAGTTCCTTTTGTGGGGGGCCTGGGATATTGTTGCTGGTGGGTGCGTGCGCAAATACTTTACACATTGCCTTCGGGATAAGCCTGACTGCTCATGCCAAGCTACCAAGGGGGTGAGCAGGGGTTATCGTTGGCGGGTGACTTCCTTGCCCTGACGTAGAATGGTGGTTTCTGCCTGGCTTTGGCGCAAGCCTTAGCCAACCGGAAATCGCCATTTCTAACACTGACCATAATACTAAAAACATAATAAGCTGGATGCCCCTCATGTGTCCTCATGCTCGGAGCGCAATCCTTAACTTGCAAAAAGCACCACCAAAACCATTCAAAATAGGAGGCTCTTATATTGCCGACACAGGGTTTGCAACACTAATAGGGCAGTTAGGGCCTCGTAGTAGTGTCTGGGAAATATCTAGGCTATTGTCAAAATACAAGTTTAACTAAAAAAGCTGGCACAATTTTTTTTTTAAACGGGATACATTGGCCCATGAGGTTCTGGCACAGAACCTAACAATTTACTGTTTGGACTACAGAGTTTTCTCTGAGCAGAACACCATCACTTTTACATAAGGCTACCAGTGTCTGATGTTCACTGACACATCGCCCCATGCTCTATGCTGTGGTGGTAAGAAACGAAATGTGAATGACTCTACAAAAGACTAGTGGATGGAGATGTCTGACTGAAAGAGACTCTATGCATGAAGGTATATGTATGTATTTTTATTTATTCATTTCCTCTTTTTTTTAAATAAAGCATTTGCAAATCCCAGACCTAAAAATTACTGTTATTACTGTTAAACCTAAATTTTTCAGTTCAGCTGAACTCATGAAGGATTTAGTTGGAGGAAGAAGTATGGTGACCGCCCAAAGTTTAAAAATCATTGCCATCTTAAGATATATACCTACTAGGTAATGTGCACAAAAAAACAATTTTATTTCTTGAACATTTGAGTGGAGAACTCCCATCACAAACTCTGTATAACTGTGACTACCCTGAACAGTCCTAAAGAAGTCAGAAAAAAAGAAGCCTTTTTTAAGTTTGTTTCTCGGCCTAGAATATGGCTGTCCCTATCGTTCTAGAGTATGATCTTTCTAAAGCTAATACCATCCCGGTCTTAGATATTTTATTTGTGTCTGTGGAGTATATTAGGAAGCTTCTTTCCAGCAACAAGATAAAATGTCCCCAAATACTATCTGATGCACACAAAATATTTCATTGGTATTTATGACAGTGAACTCTCTTTTAATAGGCCTCATAAATAGCGGTCTTAAATTCAGAAGTGTTTATTGACTTCTAATCAATGATTGTCTATCCTCTTTTGAAAAAAACATCTGTAAAAGAAGACGACTAACCTTGGGTGTTCAACTGAGCATATTAAGAGGTCTTTAAGTTCAGGAATTTATTATGGTTAACTCGTGCATTAATTCATAAAATCTAGCTATAAATGTAAAAGCCGAAGGCCTTCCGGCTCAGAAATATGACAAGGCAACCACTGCTGTTGTGTTTCCGATAAAGTTCTTCAAATAGAATAATTTGTGCAAAGCAGATAGATGTACTTGCTGTGAGCCAGTTCACCATCTAAGAATGCATTCATGAGGCATCCCCTGGATCACACAATATCAAAATGAATTCCTACTACCTTGGGAAACTTAGGAATTGTGACTCTCAAACAAGCCTTTACTCTTGACAACATCACCTGTACAAACACCTGTGACCACATTTGATACAATGCCAATTGGGCTGTGCTTGTTCTTTTCACCATGGCAGGGAATGCTCTAGAACAATGCATGTTGCACAAAGCACAAAGTTAAATTCCTTTTCTACACCTCCCCTAAACGTGCCCAATAATCATTGGTACAGACCAACAATGTAAAATAACCTTTATTCAAAGTGTGAGGTGCAGAAGCAACCGATCCAAAGCATGTTGCTGGTCTTGAGGTTTTATTACTACCTCAGCTGCTGCTTTATTCAACTGCACAGCTTGTTGTCACCTTAGGATGTACAGCTAACAGCATGCATATTTATAACGTGCCAGGCTTCTCAGTTATAAACTGGTACAGTGGAATTAGACCCAGATCAGACAATAATAATACATTTGTTAGCCCAGTCCCTTCTTGGTATTTCGAAACAACAGAGCAGCATGACACTAGTATATAATATGCAGAACACCAAACGCCTCACAATATATGTTTCACATGATGAGTACAAAATCTTTGTTCAGCTCATCACTACCATTTGTGTGAAGAATATAGTACCAGGAAGGGTGTAAAATGGTCACCATTAACCTTTTAATTACTGAAATCAAATCTTAATGACGCTCAAACCTATCTTGATTCATGCAGATCCTTCACATGAGGGGGGACTGGACTGCCAAGAAAAGACACCTGAGAGCTGGGAAATGAGACCGACTTAGAGGCACAATATGTAATGAAACATTACTTAAAAGACCAGATTCAATTGAAGGGTACCTAGAAGGGAGTTATGAGTAGAACAGAAGGTAGGTGAAATCGACTTTAAGAATGAATGAGAGAAGGATGGAAATAAAAGCAAAATTCTTGAAACACACGAAAAAACTCCATCCCTATTTTTCTTTTTAAAGACCTGGTTTCTTTAACTTGCATCTTATTAAGATAGTGAACACTCATTATGACTCGTATTATTCAGTGCTAAAAGGCCGGCTTCACATGGTGAAAGTCATACTTAACAGAAAGACCGACAGACAGACAGATGTCAAGCCATGGCAAACAGCTCAGCTGCCCCTGGGAAGGTGCTAGTTGGAAGTAACACTCCTGTCTCACCGCTGCCGCTTTTGTTACAGGGGGCCGATATTGCAGCTGTGCTGCAAAACCGCCCCCAGTATTGAATGTGGCCCCCAAGGGGTCCAAAACAGACCCCCACCCTGGCGGCCCACCGAGGAAATGCCCGGTGTCCGCTACGGTCAGTCTAGCCCTGTGTCAAGCCCCCTTGATGCTTCCTGTGAAAATGGTATCAACTCCTTTCAGAGCATCCTGTCCACTGTTGTAAGGGTCGGAAGGCGGAGCTGGGTACAGCCCAACTTTCACTAGCATAGGCTGTGTCCTGCCTTCACACAAGCGGCTGCAGCTAGCCTGGAGCCAAGACAGGGAAGGAAGGATACCTCTCTACTTCAAAGAGAAACTTCAAGAAGCTTCTCCCAATTCAAAGGCAGGCCTATGTATAAATATTGGACCAAAGACACCAACTCTTAAGTAAACATCTGGACCTGTGGATACTTTACCTGGAAGAAAGGTGGCTGTGCTGTTGAAAGGACTGCCATTCTACTGGACTGCTGCTCTGAAGAACTGATGCCCTCTGGTGCTGACATGCTGCCTGATGCTCTCTTGCCTGAGTGAGAAGGACTGAACCTGCATCAGTTGAGCCTAGGACCCCAAAGTGACTCCAAGGGCTAGTAGGCTGGCCTCCTAACCAGAGTCTCAGGGACAGAAGGCTCCAACCACCTTGAACCCAGCATCTAGACTCTGCCATCTGTGTATGGCAAGTGGTCCCACCCCAGTTCTGGACACTTGGAAGGGGCCTGCAGGTGCTCTGCAAGACAATCTGTGGATACAGCTGAACCAACGCATCACCTCTGCTGTGTGGCACAACCCCAAGCAGAACCGACGCATATCCTCTGCTGCAAAGGTTCTTCCAGTGCAAGGACTCAACATTGAGCCCGCAACGCACATCAGAACCACTGCTGTGCATAGCTTTCCTGAAGCAGGCCCTCACATTTCAAATCTGTCGACTACAGCAGCCTTAATGATGACACAGGTTCTCGCATCACAGCCTCAGAGCTCTTCAGGACTAATGCATTGACTCTACTGTGCAACACATCCTCAATGCTGAACTTCACATCACAAGTCCTTGTCAAGGACAAAGACATCAGCCAGCACCTATGAAGACTCCACTGGCTCCCTGTTGAGAAAAGAGTCACCTTCAAGATCCACATCCACACCTACAAATGCCTACACAACAACGGGCCAAAATACCTTAACAACAGAATCAACTTCCATGTACCCAAGAGAAACCTCCAATCTGCCAAAAACCTTGCTCTGGCCGAAACCCTGTGCATCCACAGAGCCAGAGCAGGCAGAAGACCCTACTCCCACATTGTAGCCAAGACCTGGCACGAGCTATGGGCAGACATCAGGTGCGCCCCTTCCATGAACAACTTCAGGAAGACCCTCAAGACCTGGCTCTTTGGCTAAGCAGATCTGCTGCCCCCCACACCCCTCAGGGCCTTGAGGCCCTCACAGGTGAGTAGCGCACTTATAATCCCCTGATTTATTGTCGAACGGATCTTTGACACAAAGCCCAACTGTCCACTATACCCAGTCATGTGACCCAGAGACAGGTTGCAGGTGCTTAATAGCCAATGCAGAAAATTCCAACTTTCTAAAAGCGACATTTCAAAATTGTAAGCTTGAAATCTGAGCTGCCAAGCTGGTAGGGAAACATAAAACAATAGCTCTCACAAACCGGGAGCTGCATTTTTAGCAGTTTCCTGTTTGTGAGAGCAATGCATGCTCTGGCAGGAGGCATGGCGCCAGCAGGGACCTTGGGGGGGCTTGAGTGTCCCCCCCATGATCCCAGGGGGAAAAGAGCAGAAAATGGCAAAATAAAGGTCGGCAAAGACCAGAAAGAGCAGAAAGAGGTAAGATAAAGATGAGAAATGAGAAGAGGCAAAATAAAGGTGAGAAACAAGCAGAAAGGGGCAAGATAAAGGTCAGAACGAGGCAGGTTAAAAGTGAAAAAACTACCAGAAAGAGGCATGAAAAAGGTCAGAAGCAATCAGAAAAAGGTGAAATAAAGGTGAGAAACAAACAAAAAGGGGCAGAAATAAGGTCTGAAAGAAGCAGAAAGAGGCAAAATAAAGGTCCGCAACGAGCAGAAAGAAGCAAAATAGAAGTCAGAAACGAGCAATAAGAGGCAGAATAAAAGTCAGAAATGAGCAGAAAGAAACAGAATAATGGTCCGGAACAAGCAGCAAGAGGCAGAAAAAAGGTCAATAGTGGACAGAAAGAGGAAAGATAAGGGTGAGAAACAAGCAGAAAGAGGAAAATTAAAGGTAGGAAGGGATCAGAAAGAGGCAAAATTGAGATCAGAATTGAGCAGGAAGGTTAGCAACTAGCAGAAAGAGGCAAAATGGAGATCAGAAATGAGCAGGTAAACATTCAGGCACTCATGCACCCACTCACAGACCCACACAGAGACTCATGCTCCCACTCACAGACGCAGTCAGAGACTCACACACCCACTCACAGTCCCATTATGAGACTCACACACTCAATCACACACCCACTTAGAGACTCACCCACTCACAGATCTACTCACTCATGCACCAACTCACAGACCCATTCATACACTCACACACTCGCTCACAGATCCACAAAGACACTCCTACACCCACTTGCACAGCTATGTACACATCCATACAGTCACTCACAGACCCATCACAGACCCATGCAGCCACTCACATAACCATTCTCAAAGGTTACAGGTTACAGTGAGGAAATACACATTTAAAAAAAGGAGAAATTCACTGAAATAGAACAAAGTTACAGGGATGTTAAAGTTTGGAAATAGAATTTAAAAAACTTAGAAATTCACAGAAAAAACAAAGGTTACAGGGGCGTTCTAGTTAGGCTCAGATTTCACTCATAAAAAACCATTGAAATTCAGCAGAATAGCTAACTATAACTTGCGCAGCCACAATGCACTGCCTACAATCTTACATATTACATCTATTAAAACATGGTAAGTGACATCACTGATGTCATCTCAAATGATATCACTGATGAAATCATCCACAAAACCACTCACACACCCACTCACACCTCCATGCAACCTCTCATACACCCACTCACACAACCACTCACATACTCACTCACATAATCATTTAGAGACCCATACAACTACTGACACACACACTCACTCATACAGCCAGTCACACACCCGTACAGCTATTTACACACCCACAAAACCACCCATAATACCACTCACATAACTACTTACATACCCATTCACACACCCAAACAGCCACCCACACACCGATACAGATACTAACAGAGCTACTCACTCACCCATACAGCCACTCACACATCCATTCATTCATCCACACAACCACATGTATACCCATTCACACATCAATTCAATCCCTCACATGCCCTCTCACTCATATATACAGCCACTCACACAAATACTTACTGTGCAAAACAGCTACTCACAAACCCACTCACATACCATGCACCCACTCCAACAGCCACTAGCTTTCTCATACATCGACTTACACACCCAGCCCTCACCCATAGAGCCATTTACATAACATCACAGGTACCCATACAGCCTCTCAAACACTCATCCACCAATACAGCTACTCACACAGCCACCACAGTCACTGATAGAGCCACTCACACACACACTCTCCCACCCATACAGCCACTCTGTCACTCACTCATCCATACAGCTACTCACACACCCACATATTCATCCATACAGCCACTCAGACACCCACTGCCACACTAATAGACAGTCACTGAAATAAGATATATTAGAAACAGTATCTCTTATTAGTAGTACAAAAACAATAGTAATTTAACTTTTGCAGTATCTTAGTGTCAGGGTTCCGTCCTCGGAGTGCCGCTGTCCGTGCAAAGCGTGACAAACGGCACGCCGTTCGGACCGAACTACAGTACCCAGCAACATTGCGGTGACGTGGCGTAAGGACGTCCGTCACGCACACTCCCAAGGAATCAAATGGAGATGCGGAAGCACAGGAAGACGCCGATAATTCTATTCGAGAAGGCGCCTTGGTCGGTAAGAAGGTTACCAGCGTGTCCGTGAGTACAAAGATCCCTCCTTGTGTTAGACTGCCTTGAGTGACTCCCGGCTGGGTGTCACAGATTGATAATACCGGCAGGTCCGAGAGTGTGTTTCAAGCCCGGTTTAACGAACTGGTTTACGCGGGTAAAGTCTGTGTTTGGTTCCCTGTTGGACGAGATGAGCAACGGCTCTCTCATGCAGGGAACATAATTTGGAACTCTTGAAAAAGGAGACGGCAGTGTTCCGTTTCGACGCCCTAAGTTTTGGAACAATTTAAACTTTGCTTTGTTTGTTGAGGCGATATTCGCAACTCAAGGTGTCAAGTACACATCGCCTCATTTGTGCAACAGTGACTAGGTATATAGAAAAAGGATTCTTACCTCATCACAAACATTTGGGTGAAGCAAGTCAGAACTGTGGTGATTCCAACCTACAGTGTCCTCTTTCATTTCTTTGTGTGCACAACCTTTTTGCGTTCTTTTATCCAGTGCAGGAGAGAACATTCCTTGGGGGGGTATGACACAGAGCACATGAGCAGCCCAAGTCAGAACACAGCAGTATGTGGTAGGTCATGTCTGAAAGATGTCGTGTATGTAACCCTATGGATATACTGAATTGCTATATCCTGTTTATTGTTCCTTTTGTAGTTGGTTGCAGTCGCTGGTAATACCATACACCTATCTCTCCTGTATACACCGCCTACAGTATTTTCCTTTTCAGGTAGGGGTTATGTGATAAAAGTGATTGCATACGACTTGGTAGTGATAGGAATCCACGTAGGTTACAAAAAGGGGGGGTTTCTTCTAATTGTAGTGTCTTTTGTCGTTACAGATCTCCCTCCCCGCTGTAGGTTTGGGCTTTTCTGCACAGTCCCGAGGAGTATATCGACGGAGCCTGACAGAATTATCGGCCCAAGAATACTATCCTCCTCTTGGCTGTGTTGAAAAGAAATGGCCACGCTTGACGATGTATTGGCAGCTTTGGCATTGGTTCAAACGGAGTTGGCTGCTTCCAATAGAGAAGTGGCGGCTTCTAGAACTGAGAACGCTCAATTACGGGCTAGGATGGATAGAATGCAGGGGAATCCCTTCGATGTAGGGAATCAAGCTACCCAACCCCCCTCCTTAGTCGTGGAAATGCCCACTCAGATACCACTAGCTCCCCCTGAGAGGTCTATGGGGACGTCAAGGAGGTTCAAGTCTTTCTTACTCAAGTGTTATTGCACTTCATGTGCAAGCCAAAAATGTTTTCGACTAACCAGGCACGGGTGGCATTTCTCATTTCCTACCTTGGGGGGGAGGCGGCTCAATAAGCCGTACCAGTGGTTAGGAGAGATGACCCCCTACTCTATGATTGGGATGAATTTAGAATCGAGTTCGAGAAGACGTTTGATCGAAGAGCTGAAACATTTTCAGCTGACCAGGAGTTGTTGGTCCTTAAACAAGGCCATTCTGACTTGGTGACGTACCTGAACAATTTCCATCGCCTGGTAGCAGAAACAGATTGGCCAGAAGCAAAACAGTCAGCGTTATTCTATCAGGGTTTGTGCGATGAAATGAAGGATGTGTTGGCACACATCGACCCTCAACCTCGCACATGTTCCGCACTTATTGACCTTGCCCTTCGCCTGGACCACAGGATTAGAGAACGAAAAGGCGAACTGAAAAAGAAAGAACCAACAGTGGCAGTTTATGAGAGAGGCGGAGGAGAAAAGACCACCTCGTTATCCGACTCCATGGAAATAGGAGCAGTCAGGGCCGCGATAACACTCAACGAAAAAGAATATCGTAGGAAGAACGGTCTCTACTTATATTGTGGCAAGAAAGGACATTTCCTAAGGGATTGTCCGGTGAAGCCCAAGACCGGAAAATACAAGAGTGGACAAACAGCCGCAGGAGCGTCTGACAAAGGAGCGGAAAACTCCAGTGCTTGAGAGAGAACGAAGGGGGACTCTCAAGCAAGAACATTATTCCTTCGATTAATCCTGGTAGAGAACAAAAGAGGAAACACGTGTTCTTGGCCATGTCCCTGATGGTAGATTCGGGAGAAAAAGAGATTAACGCGATGGTGGACTCCGGGGCGACTGGGTGCTTCATGGATTACGCAGAAGCCACAAGATTGGGCATACAGCTAATCACCAAGAAACAGCCGGAACTAGTGTATGCTGTGGATGGTAGCGAGTTGATAGCAGGACCCATAAAGTATCAGACTCCGGAGTACAGACTAGTGCACAACAACACACATCAAGAAATGATTTCATTCAACATCATACAAGCCCCACAATATGGGGTCATTTTGGGTTTGCCCTGGCTCCAAAAACACGAACCTTATATTCAGTGGACATCCAAGACGATCAGTTTTGTTTCTGACTTCTGCAAAGAGCAATGCATGGTAACCACGGATGGCCCATCACGAAATCTGGCTTTGTTACATAAGGTCGCTACGGCCGCAGAGAAGGATGTGGAGTCGCCTTCTTGTTATACCACCTTTGAAAAAGTGTTTAGTGACACACAAGCCGAAGAACTCCCTCCACATAGGCCCTTTGACTGTCGGATCGACCTCATTCCAGGATCCATCGTTCCGAATGGAAGGCTATATGCCCTAACAGTGCCTGAAAATGACTATCTGCGCACTTATCTGGACAAGTATTTGGCCATTGGGTACATCCGTCCGTCAAGATCACCCGCTTTGTCTCCCTTGTTTTTTATCCCCAAAGCAAACGGAGAGAAGAGGTGCTGTATTGACTATCGCGCCCTCAACGCTATTACCATAAAGAACCAATACCCGCTTCCATTGATCCCGGTTTTATTGGAACAGGTCAGAGCCGCAAAGATATATATAAAGCTTGACTTGAGAGGAGCGTACCATCTGGTTTGTATAAAAAGAGGGGATGAATGGAAAACAGCCTTCAAGACGCGGTACGGGCTCTTCGAATATCTGGTGATGCCCTTCGGGCTTTGCAATGCCCCCGCCGCCTTTCAGTATTTCCTGAACGAGGTGTTGAGAGAATTCCTGGATATCTTTGTGGTCGTGCACATCGATGATCTTCTGGTGTATTCCGATTCAACAGAAGAACACCGCAAGCATGTCTGTAAGGTGTTGGGGGTCCTGGAACGTCATCGTCTTTTCTGCAAGATCACGAAATGTGAATTTCATGTAACCACCGTCGAATTCCTGGGGGTAATGCTCACTCCGTCCGGGCAGGTCATGGCAGAAAGAAAAGTTAAAGCCATCAGAGATTGGCCAAGTCCGGGCACTGTTAAGGATATCCAGTGCCTGTTGGGATTCGCCAATTTTTATAGACGTTTCATCTCTGGGTTTTCTGCTTTGGTTACCCCCTTGACCCGTCTCACCAGAAAGAACGTTCCCTTCCTCTGGGACGGTGCAGCACAAAGCGCTTTTGATGGATTGAAGGATGCATTCACACGGGCACCGGTTTTGACCCATGCCAACCCGGAGTTGCCCTTTACAGTGGAAGCAGACGCCTCTGAAGTGGCGTTAGGGGCTGTACTATCCCGAAGACACAAGTCCACCGGCACGCTGCACCCCATCGCTTTCATGTCTCGGAAACTTAGTCACGCAGAGGTCAACTACACCATAGCGGAAAAGGAGCTGCTTGCGATAAGGGATGCTTTTCTGGAGTGGAGACATTGGCTCTTAGGAGCGGCCCACGAGGTTCCAGTATATACGGACCATCGCAATCTGCAATTCATCAGGGCAGCCCGTCATCTTACCCCCAGGCAGCTACGCTGGATGATGTTCTTTGAAGAATATCGGTTCATCGTTACCTTCAGACCTGGAGTACACAACAAAAAGGCGGACGCTCTGATCCGGCAAGAAAATCCCAGTATGCATGCCATAACCCCGCATCGATCCATCATCGATCCCTCTAAAGTGATAGAGGTCACACAGTCAAGAGATTTCCTGCAGGCAGTCCGTTCAGGGATACAGTCTTGTGTCTGGAGAACATGGCTTCGCAGACATCCCGAGTGGAGGATAAAGCAAGGAGTGGCCATGAAGGGGTCACAGGTCCTTGTACCTACCAAAGCTTTGCAAAAAACTGTGTACCAATGGTGTCATGATACACCTAGTGCGGGACATATGGGATGGGCGAAGACACTCGAGAAGGCTTTGAGACAATTTTGGTGGCCTTCCATACGCCTGGATATGAATCTTTGGGGAAAGAAGTGTGTGACGTGTGCTCGCATGAAATCCGACCGTCAACAGCCTCAAGGCTATTTGCAACCTCTACCCACCCCTGAAGCACCTTGGGAGAGTTTCTCTGTGGATTTCATCGTTGGCCTCCCCAAGGACCAAGGCAAAACAGCCATTCTGGTTGTAGTGGATTTTCTCACAAAGATGGGTCATTTTATAGCTTGTGACCAGGTCCCTACAGCAGGTCGTTTAGCCCATCTCCTTCTAACACACGTGGTGAGGTTACATGGTCTCCCGAAGTGCATAGTATCAGACAGAGGGGCCCAATTCACTGCACGCTTTTGGAAGGTCTGGTGTGAGGCATTGCACATTACCTCTTCCTTATCCACTAGTTTTCACCCTCAGTCCGATGGCCAGACGGAAAGACTCAACCAGTCCTTAAAGCAATATCTCCGTTGTTACGTTCAGGCTGATACTGATTCCTGGGTCGATTGGCTGTGGGTGGCGGAACTGGCATACAACAGCACCCAACACTCATCCACTGGTCATTCCCCTTTCTTCAGATCATACGGGCATCACCTCAGAGTCAATCCCCTAGTACTACCTAGTAACACAGTAAGGCTGCCGGATGTCAAGACAAGATTGGTGTGCATTCGCAGAGTACTTCTGGAGACGCGCAGGAATCTTGTGCGGGCCAAGGGGAAATACAAAGTACAGGTGGACAAACATCGCAGGCCGTGCCCTGCATACAAGCCGGGTGACCTGGTGTGGTTGTCTACCAAACACATTAGATTTCGGAAACATAGTGTGTTTAATCCCAGGTTCATAGGCCCCTATCGGGTGGTGAAACAGGTGAATCCAGTGGCTGTGAAGTTGCGATTGGCTGCACACTTCAAGATCCATCCCGTTTTCCATGTGTCTCTGTTGAAGCCCTCTGTTGTCCCTGTTCGTCGTGTTCCCTTGCCGGTGTGGGTGCAGCGAGAATGCGAATATGAGGTGCAGAGGATCCTTGATTCCCGGTGGGTGAGAGGCAGATTGCAGTACCTAATATCCTGGAAGGGCTAGGGTCAGGAGGAGAATTCCTGGGAGCCGTCGGGTTCGGTGCATGCACCCCGACTCGTGTCTCGTTTCCATGAGCTGCATCCCGACAGACCCGCTCTCGGACAGCGTCCCTTGTGAAGGGGGATGTACTGTCAGGGTTCCGTCCTTGGAGTGCCGCTGTCCGCGCAAAGCGTGACAAACGGCACGCCGTTCGGACCGAACTACAGTACCCAGCAACACTGCGGTGACGTGGCGTAAGGACGTCCGTCACGCACACTCCCAAGGAATCAAATGGAGATGCAGAAGCACAGGAAGACACCGATAATTCTATTCGAGAAGGCGCCTTGGTCGGTAAGAAGGTTACCAGCGTGTCCGTGAGTACAAAGATCCCTCCTTGTGTTAGACTGCCTTGAGTGACTCCCGGCTGGGTGTCACAGATTGATAATACCGGTCCGAGAGTGTGTTTCAAGCCCGGTATAACGAACTGGTTTACGCGGGTAAAGTCTGTGTTTGGTTCCCTGTTGGACGAGATGAGCAACGGCTCTCTCATGCAGGGAACATAATTTGGAACTCTTGAAAAAGGAGACGGCAGTGTTCCGTTTCGACGCCCTAAGTTTTGGAACAATTTAAACTTTGCTTTGTTTGTTGAGGTGATATTCTCAACTCAAGGTGTCAAGTACACATCGCCTCATTTGTGCAACAGTGACTAGGTATATAGAAAAAGGATTCTTACCTCATCACGAACAATTGGGTGAAGCAAGTCAGAACTGTGGTGATTCCAACCTACAGTGTCCTCTTTCATTTCTTTGTGTGCACAACCTTTTTGCGTTCTTTTATCCAGTGCAGGCGAGAACATTCCTTGGGGGGGTATGACACAGAGCACATGAGCAGCCCAAGTCAGAACACAGCAGTATGTGGTAGGTCATGTCTGAAAGATGTCGTGTATGTAACCCTATGAATATACTGAATTGCTATATCCTGTTTATTGTTCCTTTTGTAGTTGGTTGCAGTCTCTGGTAATACCATACACCTATCTCTCCTGTATACACCGCCTACAGTATTTTCCTTTTCAGGTAGGGGTTATGTGATAAAAGTGATTGCATACCACTTGGTAGTGATAGGAATCCACGTAGGTTACAAAAAGGGGGGGGTTCTTCTAATTGTAGTGTTTTTTGTCGTTACAGATCTCCCTCCCCGCTGTCCCCTTCCTTTCCCGCGCCCGCGGAATGGTTCCGTGAGTCTATGTACAAAGACAGGCTCCGGAGTTGTTGTGTGGGTGTAGGTTTGGGCTTTTCTGCACAGTCCCGAGGAGTATATCGACAGAGCCTGACACTTAGTATATATCTTTAACTCTCAGAAACATTTACAAAACATGCTCACTGGATGATGTCATTTGAGATGTCATCAGTGATGTCACTGACCATGTCATGAGTGATAATATGTGACGTCATAAGCAGTGCATTGCGGGGGCATAAGTTATAGTAAGCTTAAGTGAATTTTAATGGTTTTGTACGAGTGAAATCTGAGCTTAACTATAATGTACCTGTAACCTTTGTTTTTCAGTGACTGTGTTTGTGTGTGTGTATATATATATGTATTTCACTGTTTAGCCTCCTCGTTTGTTAAGTGAGCAAGGACACAGCCTCATGTGCGAAAGGCATGCACCGTTCCACGTATTTAAAAACGAAATAAAGAAATCTGATTTTGGCTTACTATCGAGTCCGTGTTCCTGTTTGAGTGCACCAAGGCAATGGGGAAGTATGGAGTTAATATATATATATATATATATATATGTCAAACAAAGGATGCTCCAAATTGAAGACCCCACTCACAGCGTTTTTCTTTAACCTTCTTTATTTCGGCCAGCAGCAGTAGATTGCAAACAGTTCTCTCAGCATAACATTTCGCCAGGGGTCTTCAATTTGGAGCATCCTTTGTTTGACACACATATATATATATATATATATATATATATATATATATATACATATATATATATATATATATATATCCGAATGTTTCAAGCCTCCTTCGGCGCGAAAATCAAGCCCTCCAGCCGGACGTTAAGAGGAAACCAATTTTAATCAGCAGGGAAATGCATGACTGGTTTCGACCCCATCGGGTCTTAATCATATGCAACATGAACGACTCAGACATGCCGGGTTTAAGTGCATTTCAATTTCCAAAAACAGTAAGGAAGGACTATACAAACGGTTGCACACATTAGTTCTTTAAATTAGTTCGTTTGTTTGTCTATATATATATATCTCAGCATCTTTCCAGCACTTCCTTGCGGCGAACGTGGAAATCAATGGACCGCCAGGCAGCTTGCAATGACAGGTCAGTTTTATTGCTCCTTAATCTCACTCCTCACATTGACGCGTTTCGGGCATCCAGTGCCCTTGATCACAATGTTAAGACAGCGGTACATCATTGTTTTTTATATACATTTTTTTCTCTCATTTGCTACACCACGTGACAGTAGATAGTGAAAAAATAATCGTATCATGAGGCTTTTTTTCTTTCTTTCAATGCGAGGAATGTAAACATTGTCTGATTTATAAATGTTTAAGCATATTCAATACATATAAGATGACATACTCTCTGTGCAAATAGCGCGATTGTGCAAATAATGCCATAGTCAAGTGCATAAAGCATAATGTTTGACAGTTGAAAGGGCAGCGTGATTATGTCATTCGGGTTCTTGTCTAGACAGGACACACATCATGTAGCCTGTGACCCCTATGTTAGCCTCTGTGCAAATTAACGCATTAATGCTTTAGAAATTGTGCAAAATACGCAAAAACATGTGCAAATTACGCAACATGTCCATACTATAGATCAATTCATCCACAGTAACTGGTTTATGCAAAACTCGCATTTGTGCAAGATATGCAATAATTAGTGCAAATTTCCTCCTAAATGCAAAGCAATGAGCAAAACATTTAGAGAAATATATGTCTCTCTATAGTGTACAATATAACTGCCTAATGCAAACATTCTCTTGGATGAATTGAATTAAAACATACAATCCATATATTAACATCAAATGAGTTCATTGTAGGTTGTGTGTTGTGCAAAGCCTGCTTGATATTACTCGTGCACCATAAGCAATCACAGATACAAATTACCACTTAAATGCAAGTTTGATATATAAATAATGCAAAAATGTATGCAGAATTATGCGACATTGTGGCCTAATGCAAGAATATCCTCAAAATGAATTAATTCAAAGTGTTGAGTACTATCATTGTGCATCAAGCACAAACACATTATAGTTCCTACAGCCTCTTAGTTCAAGTTCATAGAACCAGTAAAGATCAAATATGGAATCAATGCATACACATATAAAAGTACAGCCTGCCCCAATGATACTATTTTTTATATATGATGACCATATATTATATTAACTTTAAAAATAAAGTGTGTAGTGCAACATATTTTTGTGCAAAAAAAGTGTCCCAGTAAAAAACAATTAAAATATAGTTACAAGTTGAGGTTGATTGGACGAGTATTAAGATATTAATCATTCCCGTCCCAGCGGTTTATATCATACACATCTTAGACGACTTATGTCCCACAAGCCTGTGGGAATCAGTATATCCTATTCTGAGCAATATCTCCTAGATGTGTTCATTGAAACGCTATTCTTGGCAGTTTAACTGAGTATTAATTTATAGAAAAGTGTGCATATCTTCTGTAGTTTTAAGACCATTTGGAAACTTACTATCCAAATCTAAAATGTATTTAGTTTCCAATTGTCTTAATAATTTTTCTCTGTTACCACCTCTATGTGGTAAGGGAACAGAGTTGATAACAAAATAAGTCAGGCAATTGATGTCTTTATTGTGGACTTCTTTGAAGTGTCGTGCGACCGGATATGCCTGATTGCAATTAATGATGGCACGGAGGGGCTGCAACATCCTCACGTGCACCTGGAGCTTGGTACTTCCCACATACCTAAGCCCACAGGTGCACGTGAGAACATAGACTGCAAAGTCAGTGCGGCAATTGAAATTACCACTGATGTTTAACTCATTCTCTCGGAATGGAGTACAATATTTAGTCGTGTTGACTCCAAATTTGCAGGCACGACAAGTCGAACACTTGTAAAAACCCTTTCTTGATACTAGCCATGATTCCGTATTCTTTAATTCAGGACTATTTCTAGATAGTTGCCCTCCCATCGACTGAGGTTTTCTGAATGTGATGGTAGGTTTATCTGGTAATCTGGTGCTAAGAACATTATCTGTCAAGATGATAGGCCAATTTTTATTTATAATGGCTCTATTTTTTCGTTCTTGGGGACTGAATGTAGTAATAAGTCTGGGTGGGTCTTCAGATGTATCATCTGACCCTACTTCTTCTTCTACCAGTGGTAGAAGTGATTCCCTAGTTCTTTTACTGGCTTTTAGTACTGCTGCTTCCAACACTTTATTATTATACCCTCTTTTCTTCAGTCGAGTAAGGGCTTCATCTTGGCAATTTTCAAAGGCTTCTGATGAGCTGCAGATGCGTTTCAATCTTAAAATCTCTCCATACGGGATGCTGCTTATTAAGTGTTTAGGATGTGCACTAGTTGCGTGGAATGTTGCGTTACCTGCTGTTGATTTTCTAAAAGCAGTGGTCATTAACTTATTGTCATCGACATAAATGCAAACATCTAAAAATTCAATTGTAGTGGGGCTGATGTGAGATGTAAAATGTAGATTAAAATGATTATCATTAATTCTTTTGATAAAATCTTCTGCACTATCAACATCCCCATTCCAAACAATAAAAACATCATCGATGTAGCGCAGCCAATGCACAATCCTATTTTCAAAAATGTCCTTATGTTTCACCCTGAGGACCTGCTCCTCTCGATAGCCCACGTGCAAACACGCGTAGCTAGGGGAGAAGCAGGCCCCCATGGCAACACCCTGTGTTTGTTTGTACACATCCTTGCCAAATGAAAAATAATTATTTTGTAAGCACCAGGTAATCAAATATGTCAACATTTTGTTATGCATTACATATTCACAAGGCCTAGAGTTCAAAAAGTGCTTGATCGCATTTATACCACATGAATGTTGAATGCTAGTATAAAGCGATTCTATATCCAAAGTCTTTAGAATCAAGCCAGTCCATGCGATATTTTTCAATTTATTTAAAAAATCACCAGTATCTTTCAAAAACGATGGTAATGTACTTACTATATCCTGTAGGTATAAATCCACATATTGCCCTACATTTTCCGTCATACTTTTAATCGCTGAAATAATGGGTCGCCCAGGTATTGGAAAAGTTCTCTTGTGGATTTTTGGCAATAGATAGAAAAAGGGAAGGACTGGATGCTCATTAAACATGAAGTGATACTCGTCTGACGATATTAACCCTTCTTGTTTCCAATATTGTAGCTCTTTCTTTAGGGAAACCTTTGCCTTGTTGTACACCCTCATAGTGGATTTTTCATAACTGTCCACGTTTTCTAGTTGTCGCATGGCTTCCTGTACATATTGTTCCCTAGGCCACAGAACAATGTTCCCACCTTTGTCCGATTTCTTCATAATAATCTCCATGTCTTTACTGAGTTTTTTCATAAGATTCTGATATTGTGCTTGATTAAAATTCAGGTGTTGCTTTTTGTAATTGACTTGTCGGTGGAGTTTCTTTATTTCTTCTGTAACACAATCATGAAATACATCCACTGCATCTTCCGGCATCAATGGAAAGAATGTTGATTTAGGTTTATATGGACTTTCCCCTGCACCTTTTTGTAGCAGATCAATTGCTCGAAGTCTCTGTTGTGTAGAGATGGTTGATTCCTCTTCTACTTCATTGTCTAAATCATGCATCGTAAACAGTGTTTGCACATCAGAGACCTGCAACTTTGGTTGGTTTGCATCATCTCCCAAAATCTTTTGCTTTTCAAGGCCTGTCTTGATCATGAAGAATTTTCGTAATTTGAGTTTACTTATAAAGCAGAAAATGTCTACTCACTAAAAGAATGATGATATTGATCTGATGTAATACCCATGACTGATAGGTTCTCTTCTATTGGTTATTTTGTAGCGACCCCTGACGAAGGGCTGGTGACGCAGCCCGAAATGCATTGGGCTTTTAATAAAAATCATGCTGCTCGGAACTCTTGGTTGCACTTGGAGCGTATTTTTTGACGAACGTCTGGATGGACACGTGAAAATATGTGAAGCTTCCAAAGAGGCAAATGGGATATGATGTGGAAATTATGAAGAAGGACGAATATTGTGTAAAAATATGGACTAAAAGTTGATAAATAGGAAGGAGTAAAAAATCAGTGGATAAAATATCCGGTTATGCTGTGCGTCTGGGAGTGGAGCATAATGTTTATGCTCCCCACAATGATGTATTTAAATGAGTGCATCAGGGCAAGCACTACCTAGGCTGCACGCAAAAAGGAAAAGGTGGAAAAACGATGACAAAACTTTGAATATCGGTGTGCAGACCACCCACTTTTTGTTACTGAATGTATAAATGCCCCCCGTTGGCTCTTGCACCCTGGACAAATTAAATAATTGTACAATGAATCAGCAAATAAGTAATATACTCCACATTTTGAGTTCCGGACAGCGTTCTAACGTGGATAATATTGCATGTTTGAAAGTTCTTATGATAAAACAACAGAAAGTTGCGAAATGTTGAATGTCACGGTATGTTCAATTGAATGTTGGGAGTTGTAGTGTATAGGCAAGTAATTGAGAAGAGTGAGTAGGATGCACTAGGGGGCGGAGCACGCTGGTTTTAAATGAGGGTTAATAACAAGGGTTTCGATACACGAGATTACTTTGGCCGTTGATGGCGGTAGCCGCGCGGCATACGGAAAACACAATGAGCAGGTATGACAGAAACTGAACTTTAGAGGATAAGTAGGAGCTTAAGACAATTTTCCGTTAGTTTGTAGTAACAAAGTAGATCCTCCGGGTTATTTAGAAGGTTGAGAATACGAGTATCTTTAATAACGTTTGCTAGCGTGCAACAACTTGGTTAAACGTTGATGTTATTTGGGAGGGTGGTGAGAGGTTAGAGATACAAACGTGCTCGAACAGAGGGATGTTTAAAGAGAAGTTAGCGTGTTTTGGTTGATAGAAGGGATTTGTATAATAATGTAAAGAACTGGTGGGAAGAGAGGAAGGTAACTCACGTAATTTTTGCACTGGACTTCAAGTCATTTGTTTGTATTGCTATCTCAACTGTATGTTAACACGCACTAAAAGAATGATGATATTGATCTGATGTAATACCCATGACTGATAGGTTCTCTTCTATTGGTTATTTTGTAGCGACCCCTGACGAAGGGCTGGTGACGCAGCCCGAAATGCATTGGGCTTTTAATAAAAATCATGCTGCTCGGAACTCTTGGTTGCACTTGGAGCGTATTTTTTGACGAACGTCTGGATGGACACGTGAAAATATGTGAAGCTTCCAAAGAGGCAAATGGGATATGATGTGGAAATTATGAAGAAGGACGAATATTGTGTAAAAATATGGACTAAAAGTTGATAAATAGGAAGGAGTAAAAAATCAGTGGATAAAATATCCGGTTATGCTGTGCGTCTGGGAGTGGAGCATAATGTTTATGCTCCCCACAATGATGTACTCATGTGGTGGCATAATTAAAATTGGTTTCTGGCCAAAAATTGAGGCCTAAGGCCAACAGTTGTTCCTCAGCCTTAGTTAGCGTAACGGTGAACAGATTAATAATTGTTTGATCATTAGTTTCTACTTTTGCGCCAGTAATTTCTTTGTTTCTTTTTCGGCTGCACGTTTCCGCTTGCGGCGCCGTGTCTTTCTGACTGTGTTCCGCCTTTTTCTGTCACATTCTTTTAGTTTCTTGGCCTCAATGTTTGTCTCCGGGCTTCCACCAAAAAATCCACCTCTTCACCTAAACTCAGGATCACTTTATTTAGTGCTCTATCAGTGCTTGAGCCTTCCGCACTTGAATCGCTGGTTAACGATTCTGTATCTGTTTCAACACCATTTGTCTCACTTTCACCTGTTCTTACGATATTGGGTTTATTTACATGACTTGTTTTTAATTTTCTTGCACTGTTGTACTTGCGTGCAAATGTGTATATTTGCCCCAGCTCATAATCTGCCTGATCCCGAGCAAATTTATTTACCTTTCTAGCTTGTATTTTATCTTCATGTTTTTTCAGGCGATCATTGATCTCTTTGCTTTTGGCTGCAATGAACTCCTTCTTGTCAGATTTATCTAATTCTTTATCGATTGTTTCAATTTCTGTTATCAGCACTAGATGATCAATTTCTGCATACTTTATCAAAATATGTACTAAATTCATAGATGCTAACAAGTTACTTTCGCCCCATTCCCCTATCATTGCCGGATTAGGGTTATCAAAACTTGGGGCCAAAAGTATTCTTAGCCCACGAGGCACTCTGTCCACCTCTACATATTTTGTAAGGGACTTATACTCCCACCACTTGGTTATTTCCAGTTTCATTTTCTTCTCCAAGTTTTTCAGCATTATCAGTGTTACTGCCTTGTTCTTTAGCGCTTGACATATTCGGATTTACTTTAGGTATATTTCCAAACAGCTGATCCGCTGCTGCCTCACGTTCACGTACCGCGTCAATAGACATCATGGAGGACTTCTGTGAGTTACCGCACGTACTTGCTTGTGCTTGTTTGGTACAAGGAATAAGACCTGTGCACACTGCCGATAAACTCCCCAACCTACTGCAATGCCGTATCACTAACCAGTGTGTTAGACGTACCTTCGCGAGTCCTCCGACTAAAACGCCGGCGTCTGCCTCCTGGTGTTCGCTTTCTTGGCTCGTAGGGGGTTTGCAGCCAAATTCCTTAACGGATCCACAACAAAGTTCAGTTGAAGACTGACACCAGCTTGCGGGAAGGGGTCAGTTGAAGCGGAAGCAAACAAACTTCCGTAATTAGTATACCAGCATCTTTCCAGCACTTCCTTGCGGAGAACGTGGAAATCAATATATATATATATTACCTACTGGCGGTTGCCAGTAGGTAGTTGTAGTTAGAACCTAGTTTCCATAGGAAAAGCGGTTTTTTATTTGCTAACAACGTTGGCATTGTTTGACGAATCATCGGGAAAAAAGGGCTATCCATGTTAGCTCCTATCCTGAAAGTGTGGGGTGATGCGTCAAGTGGGGGCTGAGAAAAAAGGGGGTCCCAAAAAGTGTTTTCTTCATGTTAATTTCCATAGAAAATTTTATTACAGGATACAGCCCGAACTGCTGAAAGGAATTACACCAAATTTGGCAAAAAGGTAGTGCTTGATTCGGAAAGTGACTTTTTTAAAATGGTGTAAATCCGCTCAGTAGTTGCTGAGAAATTAAAAAATAAAAGTTTTGATATCTGGGGCAGCGGTGGGCTTGCACACCCTCCCGACCACGAGCTTCACAGTGATTGGCTGCCAACACTCCAAACCAGGAAGTGTTGGCAGCCATCTTGTGACTCGGTAGAACCGATTCATAAGAAAACAGTGAAAAAATGATTAAACAAGAAGAAAAGGGGGCAGGGTAGAAACACACTGACCCCCTAGGCCTGTTAAGGGGCTCACCAGGACCCCCCAAAAATTATTTGTGTTTTTTTAAAAACGTCCGAATGCCCCCTGGGTGCGCGAATCCAGACACACTTAAAAAAAATGAAGTGGGGGCTCCCCCACTTCATTTGAATGAGCCCAAGGGTGGGCCAGATCACGGGGCAATCCTATATATAATTATATTGCGGGGGCCTGCATGGCCCCCGCAGACCCGGAGACCACCACTTCCCCAGATCTATGAAATTAGGTGCTGGAGGGCGCACGGCCCTTCCGTATCCCCGGGGCTTTAATTAAATATGCAGGGGGCCCCCACCTCCCCCACGCTTGAAAAATAGAGGGAGGGGGCAGCATGGCCCCCTCCTGGAGCCCTTGATGGCACCTGGGGACCGCCACCCCCCAGGGCCGGCTCATGCAATGTCCCAGGGTACCCATGACTCCTGCCCTGTTATAGCAAACCCTGCTTTGCTTCATCGCAGCGAGAGGAGGAAAGCCTGCTCTCGCTTCAATGAAGCAAAGCAGGATTGCTTTTGGGCAAGGGGAGCTGTATGTTAGCAGCTCCCCTTGCCCAAAAGCAATGGGAGCTGGTGGGACCGTGGGGGCATTGGGGCTCCCTCCACAGTCCCCAACAAGGAGGCAAGACCCCAGAGGATGGGGTACCTGGGGCCAGAAGTGGACAAGGGAAGGGGAACAATGTGGCCCCCTTAATAATGATTAATGAAAACATTCAATAATTGGGCATGCCCCGGGGAATGGGGTCCTCGGGGCAAATATAAATGAATGGAAGTGGACCTTTTTTTTTAGAAAAGTTTGGAGTGGCGATCCTAATGTGGCGCTAAGCACGACCCCCTAATGTGAACGTGTTGGGTGCGCGGCTCTCAGTGCGACCCCCTAGTGTGAACGTGCTGGGTGCGCAGCTCTCAGCCTGGCACCCAAGTGCTTCACAGGCCTTTAAAAGCCCATTTACCTGTAAATGAGGCTTTGTTGTGTTTTCACCTCTTCTTAGAGCCTCTGCATCACCACTCTGCCTATGACTGGAAGAGTTAGCCCCCCATCCGAAATTTTTATCAACCTTCCCTGAAATTTGGCTCTAGTTGCACCCCTGACTGGCGTATGCCGGCTCTGCCCACTCCACTTACAGAATTCCGTAGATTCTATCCGCCGTATGTCAATGATCCAGCTGTGGGGCTGGGAATATCAGGATTCTCGGCCTTTTATTACCGGTGCTCCACGGACCCAGCAGCTCGCTTTAGGTGATCCAGTGGAAGGGAATCCGTGGATACAACAGTCAGAATTCCTTGATCCAGAGATTAATGACCTGGGAGGGTAGACACTGAATGAGAATGCAGTAAACCACAATCAGAATTCCAAGCTCCTGGACTTGGTTTTCCAGGCATCTGTGCGGTATTTCCGCTAGCCAGTGGCCCCGATTTTAGTGGGCGGGAACCCAGGGTACTAGAGCAAAGGCGCGGTGCCTACTCACGCTCGTGTGTAGCATCAGCTCTCCCGAGGCTTGGTTTGCAGTCCTGATGCTCTGCTGGGGTTGCCACTGGTTGGCAGCCAATTAGAGCCAAGCTCGTGCTCTGAAGTTAGGCTCCCCCAACATATATACTTATCCAATCACTCCGCCAACCCCCAAGCACTTATAAATTCACCATACACTCTCCATGCAGTGCTCTAATCATTCAGTCTCTACCCATGTACTCATAGAATAACCCAGACAAAGTTACATAACCGAGGTCTTCCCCACTGCCAGAGGTAACATGGTTGCGTGCGCAGTCAACAGCATAATGTAATGTGGTAGGGCCAAGGGCCTTCATGCATACATAATGAACACATGGACACAGTTAGATAGATTGTGGAACTGGCCACGGGCACGTGCGCTCTGCCCCTTTTTATTACCAGGGTCACATGTCCAGTGACGTCTGTGCTGGATGCGTGTGGGGTGAGTGTAAGCCAGCCCTTAGGGAATGGTTGGTGCTGGCAACAACTACAACAGTAATCATCGGATCACACACAGAGATTCAATCATAAAGGGTCCATGACTTGTGGTGCACTAAGGTAGTGGCATCAGATCTTAAATGACACACAAAACATTGTATCGTAAAGGGTTCATGACCGTGCACTGAGGTAGAGGGACCAGATATGAGTGTGCTCATGTAAAAAAATTGTTACTGTCCCTTCGGGATATTCCTGCTGCCTGAGGTGACATTGTTGCGTCCCATGTCTACAGCACGAAAGTCAACCATAAAGGGTCTATGAGTTGTGATGCACAGAGTTAGTGGCACCTGAAGAGCTCAGCGTGTGCGCAGACAGCGATGATGGCGTGTCCTTGCAGGACAGGTTTGAATATGTGTGAGACCTGTTGAACACAGTGTCGGCCAGCGGCAGTGGTCAGCAAGGGCCCTCAAGCATGTGGTGTTGACTTGTGGTGCACTGAGTTAGTGGCAACAGTGGCACTCAGCGTGTGCTCAGCAAGCGATGATACGTGGTTCGGGCGGGCCGCACTAGGAGCAATGTCTTTTGCCTATTAAATTCTGCATCAATAAGGCCACGTGGCGGTGACTTGTGGTGCACTGAGTTAGTGGCATTAGAAGCATTCAGCGTGTGTGCAGCCAGCGATGATGCGTGGTGCGGGCGGGCTGCACTAGGAGCAATGTCTGTTGCCTATTGGACTGTGTCATCTGCAGTCGCGCCTCGATCTGAATTGTGAACTCTGTTGTCCGCAGTGTAGATGGAAAGCAGTAGTCAGCACAGACATCGAGGAATGCTTTTTGTCACTTCCTCTTGACAAAATCAGAGGACATAGAGTACAATTCACTCTGCAATTAATAAATAAAGACTGAATTCGAATTGTGAGCCCTGCTGACCGCAGTGTATTCCGGAGGCAGCGGTAGATAAGGGCCCACAGCCACGTGGCATTGAGTTGAGCTGCAGTTAGTGGCACCTGAAGCACTCAGTGTGTGCACAGCCAGCGATGATGTGTGGTCCGGGAGGGCCGCACTGGTAGCAATGTCTGTTGCCTACTGGACTGCGTCATCTGCAATCGCGACTCGATCTGAGTTTGGGAGCCCTGCTGTCCGCAGTGTAGGCCGGAGGCAGCGGTCAGCAAGGGCCCACAGCCACGTGGCGTTGAGTTAAGTTGCACAGTTAGTGGCACCAGAAGCATTCAGTGTGTGCGCAGCCTGCGATGATGTGTGTTCCGGGTGGGCCGCACTGGTAGCAATGTCTGTTGCCTACTGGACTGCGTCATCTGCAATTGCGACTCGATCTGAATTGTGATCCCTGCTGTCTGCAGTGTACATCGAAAGCAGTAGTCTGTACAGACCTAACTCTGTGGTGCTGTGCCACTGGGTTCGCAGTGGGCCTGTGTTGAGGAGGCCGGTGATCACGGTGGCGGCCTCGTGGCAGGGTGAGGGCCGATGCTCTGGCAGATGCAGTGGCCTTCCAAGAAGTGAACCGTGCCCAGACCTATTTATTCACACTCCTACGCTGGAATGGCATATGTTGCAAAAGCCCACTCTGCTTCCGCTTACCGGGGGACAACACAGTCACATGACCGAGATCTTCCCCACTGCCTGAGGTAACATATTTGTGTTGACTGTCCAAAACACTACAAGCACTAGCAGTATATGTACACATGGAGAGGTCAGTGCTCTGCATAGTGAGGTCTGTCCAGCACATCACCGCTACACTTGGTATTGTGTGCATTTTTATTGATGGGTGACTTGCCTCCTTCACACATACTTGGTTCCCACCTCTTCCAACATTCAGCTATTGTGTGGCTGAGGGGCCTTGCCATTTTGGGAAGGTCCGCTGTCCTGTTCTGCGCTGCCTCAGTGGTGGTAGGTGGGGTGGTCCGGGACGAGGTCGTGGGGTTGCTGGTGGTGGGTGACGTGGCCTTCTTGGGTGTCAGAGCTGCATGATCAGTAGCTCTATGACATGTGTTGGTCTTCAGATGTGGCTCTGGGCTGGGCTCTCTTTCATACGGTAGGTAGTCGTCCTGCTTTATACCAGTAAAAGGCCGATGTTAAATTCTTACTGCTAATGCAGCTTATCGCCTGTGTTAGGATCGCATCACAGATTTGGCTGGTCATTGAAAATATCGGGTTGTGGTCTTTTCGTGTTTTTTTTGCACGGGAACGCCTACTCTGCATATCATTAGCATTAGTTGTCGCTCTCATTAGTGGCAATGTTTTTGTGGAAGCTATCACTGGAAAACTGGCGATGTTGGCAGTTTTCACCAGATTGAGAAGGGGATGATAATTCTTTCGCCACTTTTGCTGTGTTAAAGTGCCGATAACTCAGCGATAAGTCCTAGAGAATATGCCCCATCGTTTTTTTAAATTTTTTGTCTGGATTCCTGCACCCAGCAGCTTTAAAAAATAAAAAAATAGTAATAATGTTTTGGCCCTGGGGCTTTCTGTGGGATCCCCCTGAGCAGGCCTAGGGGGTCAGGGTGCTTGTACCCTGCCCACTTTTCTTGTTTTTTCATCATTTGTTCTTGTAATTCGCATCTAGCTACAACAAAGTCCTAATAAACACAAAGGCTCGTTTTAGAGTCACCCTATAACCCAACAGTGGGGACTTATCGCCGAGTTATTGGCAATTTAGCACAGCAAACGTGGCAAAAGAATTATCGCCCCATTCTCAAGTTGGTGCACAATGCCTCATTACCCACAACCTAATGGTACTGACACAGCGGACAATCAACATCCTTCCGCAGACAAAGCTGCTGGCTGTGCTGCACCTGTTGGCCTCTAGTACCTTCCAACTAACAACTGCAAGAGTCGGAGGAGTCTCTCAGCCAGCCCCATTAAACCTCCTCACACGTCTTGGATGCATGTCCACAAAAGCAACGTAGGGCCCCTGTATCCGAACCACCCTCTCGTCCCAATTCGTAGTATTCCTGCACAACCAACCCCAGCCGTTGCTTGACGCCTCTGTGCTCCAGATCCAAGATTGTAGTCACTGAAATGGGGGTGCGCCAGCTCATGAAGTCTAGTAGTCAACAGTAGTAGAAAAACAGTACTTTATTAGAAAAACATAAATTAACAACACAAAAACATCAAACAACGAGTGACATTCCCAATGGAGAACATCAACTTGTGGATCGAAATAACTGTAGATCATCCTGGAAATCCCAAAACTCTGTATTCAGAAACCTGTTGGATAAATGAAGACAATGGTCAAGCGTTAGTATGGTCACACACGTAATATGGTACAATGAATTGCACTTGGACAAACCTGAATGATTACAGGTATGATGAATCCTGCCCAAAATGACCGTAACAGAAGTTCGTGTGATCGTACCTTCGTAGGAAAGAAACGGAACATTACAACCACACAAACTTCTGCTATGGTCTCATTATGCAGGATTTATCATACTTGTAAACATCACGGTTCATTTCAGCTTGATACACCTGCATGTTCACTTCACCCACACTGTGCAGGAACAGCTGGAAACCAAGCATTATAACCACAGGGATAAACCAAGATAGAGAGTGGAAATGGCGTTGAACACGTTCGCCCGGTCCTTTTTATTGGCAGGGTCACATATCCAGTGACGCCTGTGCTGCATGGGTGTGGTGTGGGTGAAAACCAGCCATGAGTGAGTGACTGTGGCATGCTGACAACTAGATCTGTGATCAGCAGATCACTACTGGGAAGACCTGGGACGCGTAGCGTATAGTTCCCTGCCTGTAAGCATAAGCGGAGTGGGCTGGCTGAAACGCGCATCCTTCACGATTTTACCAATATGGTGGTTTGAATCCGCACACCCACCGAGATAGGTGCACAATAGGTGCGCGACTAAACTTTTTCTAAAAAAAATACAATATATATTTATATATATATATATATATATATATATATATATATATATATATATATATATATATATATATTAATGTTTAAGAAAACAGAAGACATTATATTATTTTAATAACAAAAAAAAATTAAACAAAAATATTTTTAGGATATTAAAGTTACAAAATATCACTAAAAAATATTAAAAATTACTGAAAAAAACATAGGTTTAATGAACATTGTAATTCAAAATTAGTATTTAAAAAACCTATCCTGCACACAGTGCGCAATCTGTATACAACTGTTCAGGGAATTCTACGTTCCTCCAGATACCGAAGCCCTGTTACATGACTAATGCCCTACTATGGACAGTCTTTACTATATCAAACCCATGACAGCCTACACTGAGAAAAGAAGCGAATATATGTGAAAAGGGGGTACTATTAACAGTGTTTACTCTTCGGAGGGAGTTTTCTCTGTACTACACTGTTTGTAGAGTGTGAAACTCTCATGAGAAATACACCTCAGAGTATTAAAAACTATCTACTAACAACAGTGTACACTCTATGCGAAACCTATCCAAAGAGCTACTATTTACCTAAAATAGCAATGTTCTGAAAGAGTTGAAGTTCATACTATGTGCAACCTTTATACTGCAGTGAAAAATGTACCGATAGCCCATCTTCTGAAGCAAAACAAGCATATGTACACCGGTTAGTAGCTGGTGCGCACAGTTTTCTGTTCTACTATGTTTATTATTGAAATTGGCCCTGAGAGATGGGGGCCCTGGGGCCTCTGAAGGCTTGGGGAGAGAGCCATGTGACCCCCTTACATGCAAATTTTATCCCGAGGGGTGTGCTCCCCAGGGCCTTTAATGGCTCAGGAGGGGGGAGGGCCATGCAACCAACTCTTATTGAATACTGACCCAGGGCTGGACTCTGCAAGGCTTATAATTAATTATTATGTCCCAGCCACCATTTATTTTCTTCTTCATTCTTTGGGGAAGTCCTTCAAGTATACAGCAATTGTTGCTGATTGTTTTGTTTTTGGCCCCAGGGAGGTCACTCTGTGTCGCTCCATGGAGTCTAGGTGGTTAGTGTATCCCTACCCTGACACCTTATGTGACTTTTTATTTTTCACTTCAGGACTGAGTCCTGTAATGTCTGCCAGCAAACTTTTTCTGATGTTGCTGGCAGCCAATCAGACTGTTTGCTCCTGCGGAAGCATGATGGCCCAGGTGAAGGAAGCTACCTGGGCCAATCAGAACATTCTATTTTTAAATTGGCACTCCTGTGAGAGTCTCTCGAGCCTCTTGCGAACACAACCACCCGGATATAGAGTTATTTTTTAACCTTGCTTTTTCAAAAATTACTCAACGAATGTAAACCAAATCATAAAAAACACAGTCTGCAGACCAAGATCTAGCTTCCTGACGAATTTTGTGTCATTCAGTTCAGCAGTTTTATGCTGTTGCCCTTCTTAAAGAAGTCTGTGGAAAATGCATGAGGAGTTTTCTCAGCCCCCGCTTGATGGATCACCCTAACACATTCCAAGCATAAACGAGTCAAAAAGTAGGCCTGTTATAAAAATGACTTGAGGTGCATTCATTCTATATAACAGGTAAATACTGCCCACAATTCACTTTAGGCTTTTAAGTGAAACTACTACCGATTATGAGAAGCGTTACACCCACACTGCTAGTACTTTTTCCAGGAAATTGCCACAAAATTTTCAAAATAAGATTATAACAGTTCTGGTTGTGATCAAGCAGGAATTCGTAATTCAGAATAAATGGAATTATTCCTATAAGTGTGTTAAGCCATTCTAATTGTCCTAAAATAAACCAAACCATGAGCCTAGATTGAAATTTACTCAATCATTATTGAAATCCACAGCACAATTTGGCAGCACAGCAAAATAGTGAGCGCAGAATTTAGGGCCCACGTCATAGATTGTTACGGAAATGTATGATATTTAACTCTGCTCTTGGAGAAATTTGGACAAAGTACAGCCATGTTTAGGGCTGGCCTAACAGCTCAGCTGTCACCAGGCATAATGTGCTCAACCTAATAAAGAGCTTTCATAAGTACTACAGAGATGGGTTTTGGCTCCACCGATGTTGGTGGCCAGAAGTACATACTTTTGATTTGGAAGAATGTGTGTGCTTCCACAGAAAAAAAGTGCTTTCCCTCCATGCAGCTGTGAACGTTTTGTTAGTTTATCCAACTGCCTGGACCAGCAACAGTATCACTGCCTGAACTTTATCTTTCAGGACACTCACATGGCATTGTAATGCACTTAAAGTATCTTTGATAACTTGATAATTTATTCGGTTTGATTTCACTGGCAAGAGCACAGATGGGAAGATAATAGTCATGAAGCATGTATTGCAGTCTCTCCTTCCATAATTAACTTCAGATTCAGAGTGTAGTTTTGTGTTTGAGATTAGTATGGGATTCCCCTGGCTACACTAATTTACAGGGACATTTATGTCTGGCTGGACAGTGCAGCTGTCACATGACCCTATGTGATACGCAGAAAAGAGCTTACAGAAGAGAGGGGGCTTAGGCTTCACCACATGTTTGTTGCCCTGAGTTCAAGATTTTATTGGGCTGAATTTGTGTGCTTCCACTAAAAACGACTGCTGGTATTGCACTTTTTAGCTAGTGGCAAGGCTTATGCTTGAAACAGGAGCACTGAGTTTGCTATGGTGGCTAGCCAATGATCATGGCTATAGAACTGACCTGTTTGTTATGAAATGTTATGATAAAGGCACTTGGCTTTACATATTTATTGTGAAATGTATATATTAAAGGCAAAAGGCATTTCAGTGTGGATTTGTTATTAATTTATAATAAAGGCTGTTGATAGGTATTTTTGCTATATGAAATCTCACAGAATATCATGGTAGGCAAGGGTTGTGGCGTTGATTACCCCATGTGACAAACCATGGATATAGAATATTTGGTTGTCCTTGTTCGGCCCTCTTAGAACAGACAGTATTTTTCTTACCCAGCTGTAATTTTATATATTTAATTTTAGGACTGTGGGCCTCATAGTTACCTTATGGGAAAAATGTATGCTTAAAACTCAAGGCTAGAACTGGTTATGATGACAAGCTATAGGCCTGACTGTGGCACTGGGAAACATTATGTTCGATGTTGGTGGTCTGGTCTGCTTATTATAAAATGTTATAACAGTTGGTCTAGCTTATTTATTGTGAAAATTATTTGTTAAAGCCAGTAAGCCTTTAACATTCAGTTTTTATCACATTGTGTTACAAGCTATTGAAGGGTGTTTTGTTACATGTAATCTCACAGATTACCATAGTAGGCAAGGGTTTGGCACTGGCCATCCACTCTGACAAACCCTTGGGGTTTTTACTGTGATGATTCTTTTTAGGCCTTGCTGATAGGAGTTGTATAGTGTGCCGTGCACTGTATTTGCCTATATATTTGTCAGTTTATAACTGGATGCATGATGATTGTCAGATTATGTGCACTTGTGTAGGCTGATGTTGGGTCAGGTGTAAAGCCAATGGTAAAGGATACAGGCTTCATCAGTTCATTGGCAAAGTGATGCCAGATTTAATAGGTTTGATCTGTTTATTATAAAACATTATGACAAAGCCAGTAGTCCTCGCCTAGCTATTGTGAAAGCCATGTGTTAGAGATTATAGGCCTTTAAGGTTGGATTTTTATTACACAGGGATAAATCTTGTAGGCAGGTACTTTGTTATAACGAATCTCCCAGATTATAATAATCCACATTTTGTAAAGCGCACAATCACCCGTAAGGGTCTCTAGGCGCTGGGGGCCGTCGGGAAGATTAAGCAAGCTATTGCCCAGAGTCACATGGTGCTGGGCTAACCTGCCGCCGGAGCCGGGGATCGAACCCTGATCCCCAGATTCCAGGGTCAGTCGCCCTGGCCGCGGCGCCACACCTCTCCCCTAATGGGTAAGGGTTTTGGTGTTGAGGATCCACCCAAACAAACTGTGGGGATAGAAGATATACACTACAATAATCCTTGTTAGGGTCTCTTAGGAGATGTAGTATTTTTCTTTGCCAGCTGCAATTTATATACATTTGTGCTTTTATGGCTGTATGCCTGATGGGGGCCTTGTGGAAAACTCATGCTCAGTCCAGGAGGCTTGAATTGGTTATGGTGACAAGCTAGTAATAAAGCTAAAGACCTATTTGTTTATTCTGAAAAGTTATGACAAAGCCAGTAGGCTTGAAAATGTAATGGTGTAAAACACATGTTAGTCATAGGCATTAAGGTGGGTTGTTATTACTCGGAATTAAAGCCTACAGATAGGTATATTGTCACAGATTACATTAGTAAAAAATGGCTTTGGTGTTGGTTACTCTGATATAAGATTTGCTCTGTGAAATCCTCAGTAAACTCTGCTAAGGGAGATAGTATTTGGTTTGCCAACTGTAACGTTCTATACATTTGCAATTTTATAAGTGTATGCCTGATGGTTGCCTTGTGGGGAAAACTTTCTCTCAGTACAGCAGGGTTTAGTTGGTTTTGGAGCCAAGACTATAGGCTTGATTGGTGTGCAGGGAAATATGCCAGATGTACTGGTCTGGTCTTGTTTATTATAAAAGGCAATGACAAATGCAGTTGGGCTGGCCTATTTATTGTGAAAAGCATATAGTAAAGCAAATAGACCTCAACAAGTGGATTGTTATAACATTACATTACAGGCTGTGGAAATGTATTTGGTTACATGTAATCTCATAAATTACCAAAGTACACAAAGGTTTCCGTATTGGTTGTCCACTCTGATGAACCTTGGGATTGAATGCCACTGTGAACATTTTGGCTAGGTCTTATTGAAAAGGGGGTGTTTAGTATTTTGTTTGCAACTGTAATTTTGGACATATTTATAATTTCTTAAAATTATTCCTCATGGTTCCCTTATCATGCACACTTTGTATATAGTATCAACCCATTAGTAAACGCTAGAGGATTTTGCAGTTCACTTGGAAAAGTTACGTCAGATTCCTTAGGTGTGATCTGCTTGTAATAAGTTATGACAAAGTAAGTGAGACTCACTAACATATTGAGGAAAGCATGTGTTAAAGGCAACAGTCTTTAAGCATGGAATCTTATTACACAGTACTGCAGCCCGTAGACAGATATTTTGTTGCATGGAATCTCGTAGATTACAGTAGAAGGCAAGGGTTTTGGTGGTGTTGAACCGACACGAACAACCCACAGGGATAATTGATTTTCACTACGGTAATATTTTTTGGCTTTATTACTTAGAATGGATTTTACATTGTTTGGATAATTTTATTACTGTATATCTGCTGTGTGGTAAGGCTTATGACCAACATAGTAGGTCGGAGATGGTTACGGTGACAAGGAAATGTTTAGGGCAGATGTTTTTATAATAGAAAAACTATGATAAAGGCACCAGGCCTGACATATTGATTGTGAAAAGCATACATTTAATTTAATAGCCATTGAAGAGTAGATTGTTATTATTCTCTGTTAAAGCCTACAGATACATATTTTTACATGAAATCTCACAGATTAGTAGGCAAGAGTTATGGTGCTGATTACCCCTCTGACAAATCATGGGTATAGAAGATTTGCAAAGTTAGAATCCTTTTTAGGCACTGTTAGGAGAGATGGTATTTTGCTTTGCCTACTGCAGTTGTAATTTTCTGACTGTATGCCTGATGGTTACCTTGTAAGCAGGGCGGTACTGGCTGCAGCGGACATCAGGTGTTTTCCCAGTAGGCTGGAAGGGCGGGGGCCGGTTGTGGAGTGATGGGGGGTGTTTTTGTTTCTGGGGGACGGTTTTATAGCAGTGCTGCAATATCAGCCCCCTGTAACAAAAGCAGCAGACGTGCTCCACACTAGCACCTACACCCCCCCCCCCCCCCCCCGGGGCTGGTCCGATAGAATTGCCATGGCTGGTTTTTGTTCACAGTCTGGCCCTGCTTGTAGGAAAGCTTAAGCTAAGGACGGAGGCCTGAGTTGGTTATGGAGACATGCCAAACATAACAGCTAGCGACCCAATTGGTCCACTAGGAAAAAATATTTCTGAAGCCATAGGTCTGATCTCAATATTATGAAAAGTTAGGATAAATGCAGTAGGCCTGACCTATTGAGGTAGGAAAACATATGTTAAAGTCTATAGGCATTTTAAATTGGATTGTTTATTTCTCTGTATTAATGCCTGCAGGTAGGTATTTTGTTACATGAAATGTCACAGAGTAGTAATGGATTTTGGTGTTGGTTACCCCTTTAGACAAACTCCAGGGGTATAAGCTTTGCACTGTAATAATTATTTCTAGAATCTCCTCCTAGCTGTCTGGCAGAACCTTGTAATAAAAACATTTAATAATTGATATATATATATATATATATATATATATATATATATATATATATATATATATATATATATATATATATATATATATATATATATATCCATTCATGACCTCATACTGCATGCAGCAATGGTTCAATTCACATCAGTCATTGGCTCTCTTGCCCAATGAATGACAACATTTTCTGATCACATGTGCACATCCAACTGAAATTTAGTGTTTCAGTGTCAGGGGCTGGTTGGCAGGTAATTTACTTTTCAATGTGTGTGGCTCAGAGAAACCTCTTGCTATAATTCTACTTGTGGCCTAAATGGAAAATTTACTCCAGACAATGAAGGAGGCAATAAAGTCACTACTCGCTGCCTTAACACCAATTTAAAAACATTTTGTTTAGATGGAGGCAAAAAAAGTTATCATGATCAATTAGGAAAATCATTAACTTTTAGAGTATGGAACTTACACATCTGTCTTATGTGTGTGGTTATCAGACAGGTATTTAAAACTAAAATATACTTTCATCCTCTTTCCTTGTGCTCATCTTGGTTTTCACTCTGGATATTCCACTGAAACTGTCCTGCTCTCCAATACCAACTCTCTTCTTTATTCCTGTACAATAAGCCTTCTTCTGTTTTAATTCTGCTGGACCTCTTCTCAGCTGTAGACTCAGTGGACCACTCTATTCTTCTCAATTCTCTTTCTGCTCTCACTGGAAGTTCTTACTTTGGTTTATGAAAAGGTAGCGTCACTGCTGATTTTCCTGTTAAATTTGGTCTTCCTCGAGATTCTGTTCTAGTTCATTTACTTTTCTCACTGTATATGATTCTATGCATTTCTATAATTTTATCATTTGGATTTGAATCTCTCGTTTGCGCTGTTGATTCAAAAACTTTCTCTTCCTTTTCCACGTCTCTGCATCAATGAGTCTCTGCCTGTTATTCTACAATCAACAGGGGGATGGATTCGCGTTTCTTCAAGCTTAATCCAAAAAGATAATGATTATTTGTTTCCTCATATATCCCTCCATGTATTCCTTTTCCTCCCAATCCAGCTTGCTCTTCTTTTGTTTCTAATCTTGACTTTCTCTTTACTTCACCTGATAACTCCACTCATATTTCTGCAGCTATTAAAACCCCGTACAACATAAAATCAAAAATCAAAACTTTTATACCTTTCTGTCCTCTGAAACTGGGCTTGCAAACCTTGGTCATCGATTCTCACGTCTTAACTACTGAGCTTCGGTTTTTGTGGTTTTCTCTAACTAACGAATATATACTCATTTCAAGATATTTAGTTTGGCTTTTCTGTGTATTGCCTACAAATGCCTTCATTACTTTGTTTCACTTTACCTATGTTCTCGTTTCTCTATATACCCCTGCCCTGTTCTCTGAGATCTGCTTTATTTTAATATTTCCTACTGTATGTGCCTCGTCCCCCTTAGGTGCTGTCGTGATTTCGTTCATTATATTGTTATCTCCTAAATTATGGAATTATGTTACAGACAGTTTATATTAGATCAATGTCTTTAATGGCTAACTATAAAAAAAATCTTAAGGAATAGCTATGTGCGGTCATGCAATCAGATTTGAGCCTTGCACTGCTCGTCTTCATTTTTGTGTACTGTTTTTTAATAGTTTATTAACTGCTTTGTAAATCACTCTATAATTAATGACTGTATCTATAAATATACTATCCCATACTGCATGGAGTCTATGCCCGTGATACTGCTAATTTTCATACCGTATGTAGGACTTTTTATGGTGATGTGTGCCAACAATTTGTAATTTACATCAACAAAGAACAGTCACTAATAGTAACAATTGTATTTCTTTTTTGTTGTATTGTAAATAGCAATTCCTTTAGCGTTACTGAACGATTCTCCATGTATCGACCTTGTAAGGTTTAAAGATTGAATGGATCTGCTGGGATTTAGAACTTGTGATCTTTAAAAGTCGAACATTGATCTTGGTACACACCACATTATCCCACTGAGCTATCTTTTTGGTCTCAACTCCGTGAAGTGGTGCCCCATAGGCATAACTTACTCTGCTCTGCTGTGGCACACAACAAAACAGAGGGACTATGCCATGTGACATGGCAACACTCTGACCTGTAATGTTTCAATTCTCTAAATAGATAATAGAGCATTTCCCCATAAAGAGTTTTCAAAAGAATGTCCGGAAAATAGGCAACTTTTGCTGAACTCTTTTGTACAATACCGGTTGAGCTCAGGACAGAGTTCGGAGTTTACTGAATCGATGCGATGACCTCGCTGAATCACTTTGAGTTGTATTAAGCGAATTAAATATTCATCTTTGTAATTTAATGAGAAACGCTTCCTTGGACACTGCAAGCATGCATCCACTTCACAGGCTGTTCTTATGAAAATGAAGTCTAGCCAGGAAGGCATTTCACAAAATGCTGGAAGGCTCAGCGCGGCGCCAGCCAGTGTCCTTAGATAAAAGTAGCTCATATTACAAAATAATTAACTGGCAATGCCTTTTAAAAAAAGATGGACCAGGCAAGTTAGGATGAGATAGTTCTAAAATTGCTGAGTACATTACAAGCAGCAGTCCAGGAGAGTGTAGGATATATTTACCCACTGATGACCCTCTGGTTTCATATCCATCCGCACATTGATGTTTTTCTTAAGCATTATTCATCAAGTGTATTGACTGGTATGAGATGTTTCAGTTTGTGGTGCTTCCCAGATAAATAGTTGATGTCATATCAATATTAGTGTGTTATTCATTACAATCTATTAGCTGCTTCACTTTCAATAATCAGCATATGTACAACCAGCTGCGGTTTGGAAGAGCTGCTGCAGAAACTGAAGTTGACATTTTATACTTCATGGTTTTGATTATTTTTTGTCAGTGACGCTAACCGGCCTCACTCTCCGGTCACTCTTTTTTTTCCTTCTAGATTGCTGTTGACCAGTCATAGAAGTTGAACACTTTGGGTCCAATTAAATGCCTTGCAGTAGAGGGACAGTGATGCAGAATTGTGTGGATGAGGGAACATGCAATAATGGGGTTGTAAAACACATTGCACTGGGCTCTGTAACTATGGTACTCTTCACTCTGTGCTCAGTGTTTTTAAGAGAAAGATCTCCAAGCGAATTGCTGTTTCCTATCCCGCATCGGTAATACCGACCAGGTGCAGGCCTTTTCTAAATGTTTCCTCAGTGAGTGAAAACTAGCTGATGACATACCTCATGCTGCCTGCACTGCAGACTAAACGAAATGAGCAGGACATGTCAATTTGCATTACAAGTATACGTCCAGCAATTATTGTGTATGTAACTTTGTGAACAGCAAATGTCTCTGGCACAATTAGTCATTTGTACATATTTAAATATTAGAGATGTGAATTTACTGTTTTCTTGCTTAACAGCATAGGTATTATCCTTTCGTTATAATGCCAAGTCACTGTACCTGCTTTACAGCGGTGCAACCAGTGCTGTCGCACGGGGCGCCCTCTGCAGGTCAAGCTGAAACAAGAAAAGAGCAGCCTGCAGACGGGGATAATGACAAGGGCATGATGACTCTGATGGTTAATGTACTTGATTGACAAATCTGTCTAGTCACAGCTGTGACTCATGATATAGTAGCATAGAGGGCTAATGTTCCTGCTGCAAAGCACAACATGTGACATGCAAATCGCAGATTCAAATTTTATGTAGTTAATATATTTTATGGTACTTGGTGTTCATAGATAACAAGCCTTCTAATAAAGCTTCTAATATAGAACATTCACATATGAACTGGCATCAAAGCACTGCATGCAAATGGAAAGAAATAGGTTTAGAACCTTTTCATTTTTCCCCTCAATCTTTTTTATTCTAAGGTTAATAAAAAGGGTTCCTTCGGGTAGCAGTACAATTTTATTAGCATGATATCCCAATCATTATGTTATGACAATGGATAATATTTACTAACATTTTGCACCTGGTTTGTATCACAGGGATGATGTCAATTTGGTACAAAGTGTAGTTTTGGGGTTTACAATCCAGTGCAAATCTTTAATTGCGGTGAACATTAACCCTAAAGCAACACACAGTCACACTGTACACTACATCATGGAAGCATACCTTGGGTGGTACATGGGATTTTCCATGCACCCACCCATGGTTTTTGCAGTAATCCCTATCTACTAACATTGGTAGAAAGGGATTGGCATAAAAATTACACCTCCTTGGGGAAAGGCGTAAAATTAGAAAGTAAGATTTATTTTCTCCAAACCTTTTCAACTTTGCATATGTGCTGCCCCATATAGCACAAATACACAGTGGTAAAGTGTTAGTCAAACATGCAATTTTGTGCTGGAAGGTTATCCTTGAAGTATAAAACCTAAGATTCACATCGCTCAAGCACACTAGCACTATGGTGTAATGGTGTGCGCATTGGTGCAAGGCAGCCTTCGGTACGCCAGCACCAGAGGAGAGAGTGCCAGCACCGTATCTTTTTGGATATGGTTCTGTTCTGCTCTCTCCTTTTCATGCAACACACTGCAGCAACTTTGGTTACTTCACATCGTAAAAAAGTCTCTAGGACAAGCACTCTTAACATATACTGCCTACCAGTGGATGACGTGTGATTCCTACACCTTGTAGTCCTCATTGTCTTAAGTACATTTTCCTACACATTGATTTACACACGTGTGACTCATTGTCTCTGTAAAATGTTTGTGAAATAAAGTGTTCTGAGTGTCTACATTAGAATGACTAATGCTGTAAAATAATTGTGAGAGAGGGTCAAAGTAGAGATGAGGGGCACCATTGGAGGGTGGTAGTGAGGGAATCTGTGAAGAAGGACATCACTGAGGGGAGCAACAAAGTTTGCCACACTGGGTGCCACCAATGTTAAATGTGGCTCTGCCAAGTCTGGTCCCAGGATAAATTATCATGGAGTTCATGTATTTTTAAACAAAGTGTGCAATATTCTTTTCTTTTTCTTACACCTGCATTTTTGATATTGTACAGTACTGCAATGAGGACCAGCAAGGTTCACCTTTGCTGTTTTTAAGCGATTCATTCACTTCTATAACTGGTTTCTCCACTTTCTAGCACAATATATTATCAATGTAAAACGGCAGGATTGACGCCTGAATGCCCTCCTGGGGCAAGAAAACTAAGACATATGAGCTTTCTCCCAGAGGAAACCAGGAAATCAGTAGTCCAGGCACTGGTCATGTCCAGGCTGGACTGCTGTAATGTGTTATATCTAGGACTCTCACAGGGTAGATTGGCAAAACTTTAGAGACATCAGAACGCAGTGGCTCAGTGGATAAAAGTCAGTATGGGTGGCGAGTCTTTTGGCCTGCTGGCCTCTAAACTGTGGACTAGCATGGAGAGGTCTGAATCCGTCTTTCCGGAAGAAACTGGCGACTTGGCTCTTTTCACAACCATAGATTGGTTTAGCTTTTTAGTTAGGGCCTTTTCTGATTTCTTTCGTCATACTGGGGGTAGCGCAGAGACACTCCGAATGGAGTAACCAGGAGCTCTATAAATAGTATTATTATTACTATTATAACTATTATTATTATCATTATTATTATTATTATTATTATTATGAATATTATGTATTTACAATACATAACGTTTTTAAAGGGTAGGATCCCAAGGAGGGACATTATTTTCCTCAGAAACTGCAATATAGACATGGATTTCCAGATTTGAATCTAGAAAAACTATTTGGTGTAGGATCTCTACAGCCAAACGTAATTTTATATTGTGATCTGTGTAGGCTATTGCTGCTGTCCATCCTCCATTATTGTCTTTTTGACACATTGTTATTTACATTGGTATTGTGGCCTCTCCCATCCATGTGGTGCTATTGTACTTTGTAAGCTTGAGTGCATATGCTCTAGAACAGCCTCTACATTTCTTTTTAAGGAGTCAATCTCCGATATGGCCTAAATTAAATTAAGCACTGATCCACCATGACTCCCACTGAATTTGCTTAACAAAATGCTTTATTCACCCCTGTGGGACCCCCTGAACAGGTCTGGGGATAAGGGTGCTTTCTACCCAGCCCCCTTTTCTTTTTTAAATGTTTTTTTCTTGTGACTTGGTTCAACCGAGTCACAAGATGACTGCCAACAGTTCCTGGTTGAAGTGTTGGTAGCCAATCAGATCTCTTGCACAAGATCGGGAGGGGTCATGCATCCATGGCAGCCACAGTTGTATATCTGAGAAATCGTTACATTTCTCCAAAATTACTGACCGGATTTACACCATTTAACAAAAAGGGTGCTTTCTGGACCAAGAGCTACCTTCTCTGCCCCCGCTTGATGGATCACCCTGACATTATCAAGGCAGCAGCTCAGGTGACTGCTCCAATAGTTTTGAAAATTTCGTGCAAATTCATCAAACGTCGCCAAAATTAATGGCAAATCAAAAAACACTCTTCCTATAGAAACTGAATCCACTTTTAATTACCTACTAGCGACCTCCATGAGGTAATATATATATATGTAATATATGCATCTTTTGGCTAGAATTCAGTGGCCTTTCTCATATACATTTCTCTAATTTGTCAACACGTACTAATATATGTTGCTCATTTTGCTTATGCTTGAATAGTTATGATGTATGTTGATTGTCACATTTGTTGATCAATGGCAAAGCCTGTTTAGATAACATCATTTTGTTTGCGTTTCCATGAATTTGAAAAAAAGAACAAGTCTGTCTACTATGTTTATCAGTAATGCAGAGAGGGCGTGCACTTTTTTGAATTATCCCACTTTTATTTTTATTATAAATTGTCCTTGTGTTTCTGAGCGCATTATGTGAACAAGCTCCCTAGTGTAGTGAAACGCGTTGTCTTTTTATGTAATAAATACGTCATCCTGCAACTCACTTGAGGAGTAATTCTTTTGTTCGTAACTACTACTCGCTACATTGGAAAAGGATAGCCGGAGGTCCATACCTGTTTGGTTCCGCCGATCACTGACGGAACAGGAGTGTTTCTTCATTTATCTGCCGTGATTTGCTGCTCCCGGATTATGGACCCTCCCGTTCGCAAGAGGCACGGTGCTGGCGCAGCTATCTGCGCTTCCAGCGCATATTGAATTAGATTTGAGGAATCTGCTCTTGCTGTGCCCCCCGCTGGAGTGTAAACATCGGTGTAATAGGTTGCACGTTGAGTTAGTGTGGAGTTCGGTCTGTCGGCGTGGTAGCTGTGGGGCTCGCCGGTCGGCTGACAGGCAGGCAGCCCGGCACCGATTCCGGTAAGACACTCCCCCTTTCTTTTTGTCGTGTACCTTTCCACCTTAAAACTCAGCAACAGCGGGTTACGGGATTTTACTTTTGCAAACTTGCCTGTAGCGATACAAAACGTGTGGATGCAGAGTTCTTGGTACTGATTTAACCAAGTTTGACGTCTAAATTGTATTTAATCTTTTTACTATGATATCGAGCGACGCGCTCAGGAACAGGGAAGCTACAGCTGATGCGCGCTTTGACAGCCTTCCAACAAATACGCCTCATTCTACTAATGCTGTACCCAGTGCTACAAACAACGATGTGAAAACACTTATAAAAACATTAGAGAAACTATTACGCGGCGAAATATCCAAGTGGTGGGAGAAAATATCCCTCGAGAAGTACAGAGACGCCGACAGAGTACCACGTGGTCTGAGAGTGTTAATTGTTCCTACCTATGAGAATCCTGACCCCCAAATGCTCCAAGAATGGGCTAATAACATTCTAAAAAGCTCAATGAACATGATACACATACTAATTAAGTATGCAGAGTCAGATCGAGCAAAACTATTAGTTGAGATTGATCGTGCGAACAGCCTTCTGGAAGCCTCTGGGGAGACCGACTTCATTATCAAGAGTAAAGCAGAAATTGACATTTGTATCAAAAAATTAGAAGAAACAATTATAGAGAGGAAGATCACAAAATTTGCACAGGATAAAAATGACTATGCCACTGGCAGAATCTTTACTTTCTCCCGCAAATATGACAATCTTAAACACAAAGCTTTGTTAAATAGTGGCAATCCAATAGGCGATCTACCTACAACTTCCAATATTGTTTTACAAGCCGACAACAGCGATAGTCTGTCAGTAAGCTCTTTAACCTCAAACAGTGATGAAGAAGGTGGGTCAGTAAGACTCATTCCAGGCATCAGTGGTCGGGACAACTTTTCTTTAATTGAGGAGTTTTGTCAGCGAGGACCGGCGTTACTCTCTGCGCCCCCGGATTCCTCAATCAAAACAAGGCAATAAATCAGCCAGCGCAGGCGCTCAAGGAGGCGGATCTACAAACGTAAATATCTCGCAAGGGAAAGCAAAAAAGCATTGGAGAAAATGACAAGCACAGTTGAGAATACTGTCGTTAATTTAACTGATCTTGTGTTGACTAAGAGAGCCCCAATGAAAGTAGTTGTTGTTCAGCTTTACTGTCCACCCAACAGGTTCTCCTACAATCAGACAAGAATAGATGTCTATAAATCAAATCAAATCAATTATCTTTATTTAGATATAACACATATATCTTTAAAAGAAGGTTAAAAAATTCACATTGTGTATCAATAAATAAGATTTAAAAATCATTGAAGAATAAAAACATGGTCAATTAACAGTCATTATAAAAACGGAAATTGTCTTCTCTTAAGCCTCTTTAAATAAAATGGAGTAGCTTGAAGCATGATGTATAGGGAAAAAAGTCGTCTCTTCCACCCTTTTATATTATACTCGGCATCGATGGTATCCTGCTTTTAGGAAGCATCCGACATTCCTGAGGCTAATGATCGTTTTATTTTAACCTCCCTAAGAGTTGGAAAATGGGAGGGACACTTTAGCAGGGCCTCTTTTGATTGAAATTACGGTATGCTTGCAGAATGAAGTTTATGAGTCTTATGTTTAAGGATGTGTTTTCCGGATTTAAAGCTACCATGATAGCTTGCCTGCAAGTCCTGGCACCCAGCCTATTCCATTCTGGTTTTAGTCTCCGCCTGCGTTCTGAATTAAAAGATGGGCAGAGGCAGATCACATGCGACATAGTTTCAGCTGTTTTGCCACACCCTCTACAAGTTAAATCTTCAGCGGTGCGTCGCCAGGAGGGTAAATCTTTCAGGAATCGCCAGTCGCCCATTCTAATGGCGATAAGGCTGCGTTTTAGATGGAGTGAATATGTACAGGCCAGATAGGAGGCAGGGGCTAGCCGTCTATAAGAGTTTACAAGAGCCCAGGCGTGACTGCGTTTCAAAAAGAGTGCTTTATCGATGATACTTGATCTCAATCTCACACCCTTTTTGATCCCTATTTTGAATGCTGTCTGACTAGGATTCAGGGCCCACAAATCACTTGCTGACATTTGCTGAATGGCGTCTTTAAAGAGACGGCCGTATGTTCCACCTGGATTTTTCTGGGTTATTTCTTCCCAGACTAGGGATGCTAATGTATTGGGGTCCGCTTGTCTTAGTTTGTGACTGAGATTAAGATATGCCCCGATGTTGGAGGCATCGTAGTTTATCAGTCCCATCTCCAGTCTTATCTGTGCAGCAGATGCGGATTTTGGCAGCTGGAGAACCTTTTTATAAATTTTGGTTGTGTGCTGGTTCAAGGCTGTGTTCATTTTCCCCCCAAATAACTCTATGCCATACAATAGAATAGGGCCAATTTTTGCTCTCATCACCTCCAAAAGAGGCGATAGGGTTGGGCCTGAGAGATTTTTTGCAAGCTTACCTAGTGATACCGCAAGAGTTATTGCTTTGACTGCGATCTCATTACGCTGCTTTCTAAAATTGTATTTAGAATCCAGGTGGACGCCTAGATATTTATATGACTGGCCTGTTACGAGGCTTATGTTGTTGAATGACCAACCACCACCTGTGTGTTGTTTCTTACCAAAAGGAACGACTTGCGTTTTTTTTAAGTTGACCTCTAATTGGTTAATAGTCGTATAGTCATGCAGTTTATCAAGGAGCCTTTGTAGGCCAACCCTAGTGAGGCTAAAAAGGACAAGGTCATCGGCGTACAAAAGGTTGCTTAGACCCAAGCCACCGACTTTTGGAGAATGGCTGTTGGTATCATCCAGGGTCGCCGACAGATCTGCTATAAACAGGTTAAAGAGAAGGGGGGCCAACACACATCCCTGCTTCACTCCCCTAGTTGTCATTATTTTCCACGAGAGATGTGTGCCGGACCCTAGCTTGACCCGAACCCATGTACGCGAGTGGAGTTCGATAATTGCCTGTAATAGATTCTCTGGAATCCCCCACTTCCTTAATTTTACCCATAGAGCCTCCCTGGGGACTCTATCAAATGCTGCTTTGAAGTCGACGAAGCAACAAAACACTAACCTAGATTTTAGTAGTGCCTTGTCGACTATAGTTGAAATTGCTAGCAAATTAGTGCTGGTCCCTGAGTTTGCAACAAACCCTGTTTGATTCATTGGCAACAGTTTATAGTCCTTTGCCCATAACTTTAGATCCTCCAGTAGGAGGCCTGCATAATGCTTGGCTTCAATATCCAGGAGGGCAATGAGTCTGTAATTGCTCGGTTGGGCACGTGATCCTGATTTGTATATTGGGTGGATTATGGCGCCCCGCCATGAGTCCGGTGTTGTTGCTGTTCTCAGAGCATAATTGAAGAGATTAGTTAGTGTTCCGGACCAGAAGGCAATGTCAGATTTAAACAGCCTCTGTGGCAGGCCATTTGGGCCCGGATCCCCATCAGATCTTGCTTTTGTCATTGCTGTGGCTACTCTTTCTTGTGTCACCTCAAGGTCCATATTGGCGGGGTGTAAGCAATCGGTGGGTAGACTCCGTATGGTGGCAGGCCCATGGTTAATCTCATTTAAAGAGCTGCTTCCTTTGGAATCTGGGTATTCTGGAGACTTGAAATGGTCAGATAGGTATCTTACCCAGTCTGATTCCCGGATGTTTGCAGATCCAAAACTCGATGTGCTAGGATTAGTGTGGTTAATAAGAGCCCAAAATTTTCTAGAGTTTTTTTGCTTACTCTCCCACACCAGTTTGCACCAAAATTGGTTTTCGTGAGATCGTTTATCTTTTTTGATCGCCAGCTTGAAGGATCTTTGAGTGGTTTGATAGTGAATTGTACGTTCACTGTTCCCCGGAGATTTAGCCAGTGCCCGCAGGGCTGCGTTTCTGGCTTTCTTAAGTGACTTGGTATGCTGTGAGATTGTAAACTGACGCGTCTGAGTTACCCTTTCGGCCTGATACTTTGCTGGAAAAAGGTGAGTCAGGTGGGAACAGAGCATTGTCCAGGTTACAGTCGTGATTGCCTCTTGCTCGGTTCCTATTCTTATGATGTCCGCACTTGCTTGGAGGATATTCAGACTAATTTCTTCAGTCCACTTAAGGCACTTTAGGTTTTCTGTATGTATTCCCCGGCATGCTGATGGTGCAGTTTTGTGTTTCACAGGGTTTATATTAAAGGAAATAACCTGAGGCCTGTGGTCGCTTTTGGTTCTTGGATAAATTCGGAAGTTGGTTAAACAGTGGAGCAGGGCGACATTGCAGATGGGATAATCCAAGTAGGATTGCTTGGTGCCGTTTGTCCAGGACCAGTTTGGCGGGGTGTCACCTACTGTTCTGCCGTTGATGACAAGGTAACTTGCACTGTAAAATTTCATCACACAGAGCTCGCCCAGTCCACTTTGAGTTTGGATGGGTGGTTTGGTTTGATTTATAGCCTCGGTGATTGGAAGTATTAAGGGCCCATCAATGTCTGCTACGTTCCCTTGGAATAAGTAGGTATTAAAATCCCCCGTAACAATACAGTCTGAGTTCCAGTGTTCCGAGGCTATATCGTTCATGATTTCCGTTAAGCGTGTCAGATGCTCTTTTTTTGTACGAGTGCTGGGGTTGATGTATACGTTTAAAAGGAGCAGTGGACGATGTTTCCGCCAAGCATTGATTTTAACACCAAGTAGCCAATCTTCCTCAAGGGGCAGTCGTGAGATTGGACCTTTTAAGGTGTTTGAAATGTATATTGACAGGCCACCTTTGGGGTGACCAAAGCGGATGTCCCTAAGTGCTGGATTCTTTAACTCGATGTACCCGATGACTGGGCACCCTTGTGTGGCCCAAGTTTCCTGCAGGGCTATTACTGAATGTTCACACAGGAAAGCAAAGGTATCAGGATCCTTAATTTTTTGCTGGAGGCCGCTTATATTCCATGAACATAATGAGATGATAGAGTCCGTTTGTATATTTAATGCTGCTTCTGGCGGAGGTGGCGTTGTTAAGCGTTTGAGGCCAAGGGCCACTGCCTCTGGTTCGGGTGGTCATTCTGAGCTTTTGGTCGATAGAATGGCTGGAAGCCAATCCCATCCTTGGCTGCTGTCGATGTTAGTGACCACTGTGGGAAGGATATTCTGATCTTCCTCTGGCCCGACGCGTTTTTCAAGATTGAATATGTTTTCTGGTGGTCTTTCAATCTTATGATTCCAGTTTTTTGCGGTGGTGTTGGCTGGTTTAGTAGGGCGGTGGGGTAGCCTGGGGTGTGATATGGGTACGCTCGGATGCCCCATTCCCTTAATATGGCTTTGTGGTCCAAGAACATGCCTGCCCAAGTGACCGATTTAAATGTGACTAGCGTTACCTCCGACGGTTGGGTTCCTCTTGGTGGGAGAAATTCAATAGATTCAATGTCATCTGATACTAGACCAGGGAATCCGGGGATACCATTTACCAGTTTTATAATGTTAGATCTGTTAAGAATGTCTTGGCGGCCCTTTGATTTGTTTTCGGGTGCCAATAAAATGTGGGAATATGACGGGTCATTTGAGGGCTCAGTGTGTTTTTGACTTGTAGCCAACTTATTGGGTTTAATAGTAGACGGACCTTCATCCAATTCTTGCTCCTGTTGCATTGAAAGATGGCGGGCCTTCCAAATGGGCCGACTCTTTGTAGGCGAAGCTGTTTTCTGATTGTAAATTGTTTTCATCAATTTCAATCCTGTCGTTGTGCTGTCTGTCTTTGATGAAAATGAGGCATGCACAGGTTTTAATTTCGCCTGGGTCTCTGTGGGTCCTGGTGTACTTAATTCATCAATTTTCGTGATTGTCTTTTCTACCACAGGGCCAGGCTCTTTTTTTGCGGTTCGCACTGCTGGTTCTCTTGCCTCATGTAGGCTCCCCGTGGTTAGTTGAGTGACTGGTGCAGGTAAATCTCCTTCTGATTTGGACACTCCAGGGTTTCCTGAAGGTGAGAGTGCGTTTGTTTCACTGGGAGCCTGTTTGTTGGATGCCATTGCAAAGAGGGAGTAGTATTCCGGGTGGGCAGCAGTTGTTTTTTCCCTTGCTTTGTTTCTCTGTTTACGCTGGCGCTTACGTTCTCTTTTGCTAAGTTGAGCTTTGGACCTATCGGTGGGTGATCAATGCTCATAGTGCTCATAGTACACCTACACGAAGTCCCAGCGTTTCCCCACGCTGCGTCGGACAGGTCAGATTGTAGGTGGCCGGATTTTGACTGTTCGCTCGGCCAATTTGAGCTGAGGACTGTTCCCTCGTTTGGCTTAGTGCCTTTGTTTGTTGTGGGCTGCAGGTTAGCTGGATCTTCGATCGTGTCTGATGGATTTTTTGGTAACGGACAGGGAGTTATACTTGTGTTACCGCCTTTCAGCATCCTAACTTCCTTTATAACACTAGTTAGGAAGTCAGGATGCGAAGAGAGTGAATCAATAATTGGAGAACAGCAGCATACCGACTGTATGAGCTTTGTCGAGGCTTGTGCTCCAAGTATTAGGTTGTTCAGTTTATCAAGTTTGTTGTCAATCCCTGACGTGAACACTGCCAGAGTGTTTAGGAGATCGACCTGCGCGTCCAGTTTGTCCGAGTGATAGTTTAATGCAATGACGGTTTGTTGGAATGTTTGCAAGAGTTGAGGCCAGACACTGATAGCTATGGGGTCTTCTTGGATTGTGTTAGGGGTGGTGTTTGACGTGTTTGACATGACCTTGGTACAGTTTTCAGTATTTTTAAAGAAAAATGACAGGTCCGCCAAAAGCTGGTCACTTGGGTCGGATTTATTGGGCGACTTTTGTGGCGATGGCTTTATTACTGCTGGTGGTGAAAATGCAATATGCATTGGGCTTGACGCAGTCAGTTGGTCCATAGGTGTGCTTATTGTTTGAGGTGAGTCGGATGCTTGGAGAGGGTTATTACTCGCATGGGTACTTTGAACATGGATTTGGGCGAAAGTTTGCTGTTGATGTGAAGCTGTTGATGCTTCTTTTGAAATGGCTGGGTCTTGACCGGGAGGTTTTGCCAGTGATTCCGATTTCTGGTTTTGAGCTATGGAGGGGCTTAGGGCATCTCGTAGACTCATCGGGGATGTTTGCAGCAGGCAAACTCCTTGGATGTCCGGTGCAGTGGGGCGTCATTGCTGACCGGATTCCTGTGCTGGTTGCAGTTCTGATTGGTTGTTAGTAGTGAGCGATACAAGGCTTGCGCCCCCCAGACCTTCCGGCGTAGGTTTGTTCAGTGCTGATCCGAAGATGAATACCTCCGCAGGATGGACTGTCCTTTTGGCTTCAATTTGCCAGTGTTGTGGGGATAGTGGTTGTTGAAGTAGTATACTTGTTTTGGGCTGCCTAAGCGAGGCTCCACACCTGGTTGTCTCCTGAGTCTGAGACTTCCAAAGATTATTAGACGGTGTTGGAGTTTTTTTGAAGTAGTCCAACAAATTCAAAGGTTTTCTGTCGGATGACTTTTCCATGATCATGTTTTTTTGGCTAGGATTGCCAAAGCCTTTTGATGAAATGAAATGAAATGAAATGAAAAATTGCATTTGTATAGCGCATAACTGCCCTAGGGCCTCGCAGCGCTTGAAGATAAAATGGTTTAGCGCAGGCTCGGGGCAGATCAGCAGGATTTAGCAAACAAATGCGTTTTCAAGGCCTTTCTGAATGAGAGGAGGTTGCTATTTCCTCGGATGGCAAAGGGGAGGGCATTCCAAAGTCTGGTCGCCGAATGGGAAAAAGAGCGGCCACCCCAACGGGCTTTGTTAATTTTAGAGGAGGTGGCCAGCTGCAAGGTACCAGACCGAAGGGGGCGTGCTGGGACATAAGGCGTGACCAAAGGGTGCAGAATCGCTGGGCCTACACGGTGAAAGGATTTGTGCATAATGCACAAAGCTTTAAACTGCACTCTGGCAGCCATTGGGAGCCAGTGGAGGTCTTTCAGAGCCTTCCTCGCCGACTGCCGACGGGAGAGATTGAACAGTAGGCGGGCCGCACTGTTTTGTGTGACCTGAAGCCTCTGCAGTACCGAAGCCGGTGCTCCTAGGTAGAGAGCATTCCCATAATCCAGGCGAGAGAGAATCAGGGCCTGGACCATGGTCCTCCTCGCCTGGAAAGGGAGCAAAGGGAGCACCCGCCGGAGCATCCTCATTAGTCCAAAGCAAGTGGCGGCAGTCTTAGTAGCCTGGACCGAGAAATCAAGGGCGGTGTCAAGCCAGATCCCGAGGCTCTTTATCTGGGACTTGGGGGCAGGAGGAGCGCCAAGACATGGAGATCCTTCCGCTGTTAAAATTTCGTTGCTAGCCCGGGTGGACTTGTGGGTGCCCGGGCTGTCCAAATGGAGGTCCTTGGCCAATTTCAGTTGCTTGGATTTCCTCTGTTTAGGTGCCAATAATGGCTTTCTTACTCTCCCGGATCTCATGACTTTTAGCTGCTAACAGGAACCGGTGCTGCAGAGGTAGCTGGAATCACTGAAGTGGCACTAGTGCGGCGCTGGTGTGGCACTTCCGGGGCTACTTGTGGTCAGTGGAGGTTTGCGGTAGATCTGATGGGTCCAGTATGATGGGTTCGGTGTGTCTGAAGGATGTTTGGTATAAAATCTGTGCTCATAGGTTGTTTGCTGACTAGTGCCGGGCTTCAGCAGGCTTCAGCGGTGTCAGTTGATTGGATGCTGGGAGGGGTGGGGTGAAATGAAGTATAGCACTGCTGACTTACAGTTGTGAGTTAGCCAGGACACAGCTACACAGCTAGGTGGCGGGACGCAATGGCAGTAGGCAGGTATTAACAGCAGCAAGGAGTAACTGTCGTCGGGGAAGAGGGTGATACCAGCAGTGGGTGAGTCAATAGCCCTTGGAGGTCAAGAATTCAGGACAACATCGCGACTCCTAAAACAAGGATTAAGGTATTTAAGGTGTTCAAGGCAATTGTTAGGTGGTTGGTGGTTAGTTATTGATTAATAGCCCCTGCAGGGTCCTGCAACAGCAGCAGCAGCAGCACGCCACAGAAGCACACCACAGAAGCCAGGTGCTCTTACAGCACAGAACACAGAACTTGCCGAATTTGCACCGATTTGCAACAATCTCAACTAAAAACAGTTCATGCAGAGCACCATGCACCCACGAGTTTTACAATTTTTTTTTCTTTTTTGATGTTCAGTGTTAAGTGATCAGTGCTCAGTGCTCTGTGGCGCTCAATGCACGATGCAGGGTCGCTGACCTCCTGGGGTAGCAGTATCGCGGTGGCTCCGTTTCGCTTATGACCCCGCCCGCCCGTCCGTTTATCAGCATTTTCCCCCGTAATGCCGTAATGCCTCGGGCCGCCTCTCACCTCTTTGTTGTTCCTTTCCTTTCCGTACTGTCTCTGGCTTGACCCCCACTCTCCCAGTCCCGCTCTCGCATCCACTGCATCCACTGCAGATCCGCTCAGGTCAGGTCAGGTCGGGTGGGGTGAGGTGCCGCCGTAGCTCTCCCACCTTGCTGCTGCTTGGCGTGGCGGTTCCGGCGTTTTTGGCGTTTTCGGCGTTTTCGGCGTTTCGGCTTCGGCTCCGGCTCTCTGCTGCGCTCTACTGGACACCGATGCGTAACTGGTACAATAGATGTCTATAAATTCATTTGCAAAATTAAATTGATCAAATACTTTGAACTGGAATCCAGACGTAAAAAAACAACGACTGCGGAGATACCTGAAGGTTCAGGGCCATCCCTTCAGGTACAAGACATCACTGGTTTGCAGAACTTGTTTGATTTGGCATATGATAATGACTCTCAACCTATTCCTAATGTGAGCCAATGCATTAATGTCAGGCGTCCAGTCACCACGCCTTTTCTCCCCAAGTCCAATTTTTTGCCATTAATGCCACCCGATGCAGTAGATGTGTTCAGTGACAGGGTTATAACAGAGTTAAAAGCACTGAATAGGGAAGTTACGATCCAAAGGAAACAACAAAACTACAATGACAGTCAATATCACCAGCTTGTCAGTAAATTACAAAAAACAACAATGTAATAATTAAAAATGCAGACAAGGGAGGAAATACAGTGCTATGGCAAACAAAAGATTACATCATTGAGCCGGAGAGACATTTATCTGACACCTCTTGCTATTTGTTGTCAACCCAATTTGCCATGACACGGAGTCACGAAAAAACCCGCAAACAAATTCATGCGTGGAAGAGACTAGGGTTATTGACAAAGGATGAATCCAGCTTCCTTAACAATGAGCACCCAGTTATGCCAAGTTGGTATTTTCTCTCTAAAATACACAAAAAATGACACCAACTCCGGGGCGCCCCATCATCGCTGCCATCGAAGCTTGAATGAAAATCTCTCCAAATATGTGGATTATTTTTTGCAACCACATATGACAAATCTCTCATCCTACCTAAAGGATAGAACGGACTTCCTCAATAAGGTTATGAATGTGAAATGGTGTGCTAACTATTTGTTCCTAGTGATGGATATTGAGTCACTGTACACCTCCATTAACCATCATCAAGGCATAAACGCCTGTGAATACTATTTGAGCAAAAGGGACATTTGTTTTCGGGATCATAACAACATGCTAATTGAAATGATTAAGATTTGCCTCACCGCTAACTATTTCCGGTTTCAGGGTCATGTTTATCAACAGTTGCGTGGTGTGGCGATGGCTTGTGCTTCTCCCCCAGTTACTCATGCTTGCATGTGGGCTGGTGGGAGGAGCACAAGCTCACGACTACGCACCAACGTTGGCTACCTAACATTGTCAATTATTGGCGTTTCATTGACGACGTCTTTATAATTTGGAGGGGGACAGTTGAGGAGGCTAATTCATTTGTGATGAATCTGAATGTTAACACACTAAATCTTAAGTTTACATCTACTGTAACAACTGATGTAGCAGAATTTCTTGATGTTCAAATTTTTATAAAGAACAACAAAATTGAAACCCGTCTCCACCGCAAATCTACAGCGGGCAATGCAATTTTGCATGCTCGGAGTGCCCACCCAGCTCATACCATCAGCAGCATCCCTTATGGGGAGTTTGTACGCATCTGCAGAATTTGCAGTGACAAAGACTCATTAGATCTTTGTCTTAATGAATCCAAACAGCGCTTCCTGAATAGGGGCTATTCCAATTACATTATGGAACAAGCTCTTCAGAAAGCCAGCTCAATAGACCGCAAAACACTTCTTGCGCCCAAGGTGTCTAACAAGCCAATCTCTGAATGCACTGTGAGACTTATAACTACCTTTAGTACACAGGAGCGTAAGATCAGACGTATTATATGTACAGAATGGCCGATAATACTAACAGATGTTATCCTTGGACCATTGCTATCTAACACACCAATTGTAACATTTAGAAGAGCGCCTTCCATGCGTGATGCATTGGATAGGCCAGCGCCTGAAAATCCCCCTAAAAAAGCTTTGTCAATAAAACAAGGTTCTTTAAATGCACCTCCTGCCGCGCATGCACCTTCGCCAAAAACAGCACCCACTATGTTACAGCATTCAGTGAGGTGCCGGTGCCTATTCGTGAACATTTAACCTGCAGGTCTGAATTCGATGTATACAAACTGAGATGTACCTGCAATCTCGAATATATTGGGAGCACCAAGCTCCCAGTACACCAGCGCATTCTCCAGCATATTCGCGCAATCATTAACAGCGATAACACCTATCCTGTAGCAAGGCATTTTCGGGCGATGCATGACAAAAAACTAAAAGAATTTGAGTACACTGTTTTGTGTTCGGTACCTCAGCCCGGCCGGGGGGGGGGGGGGGTGACCGTATGAAGCTACTCAGGCAGAAAGAATCACATTTCATACTGTCTCTAGATACTAAGGCCCCTAATGGCCTTAATTTGACGGAGGATCTAAGTAATTTTCTATAACATCTCTTTACATCTCATTTAGTCCTTAAACATCCCTATGGTACTTGGTTTGTTGATATACTCTATGTTTTCAACTCTTAGTTTGCTGCTAGGGTACGATCATTTACACTTAGTCGCCGGCTGCTGACTATTGTATTTTTTTGACTTATGTAGAAAGACTATTATAATGCACTAATCTGTTTTGCCATTTCTACATTCAATTTGAATATATTTAGTAAGGCTGTCACTAGCTTATCATCAAATTGCTGTACAACTATTTTAATTTGAATTTCTTTTGTGGGTCACAGCTTGAACTACTCTGGCCTTCTTTTTTATATGATTTATCACTGCACTTTTTTTTAGGCACTTTCCATTATGACAGCACAGTTTTTTGTCTAACGCATTCTAATACAAATTCTGCTATCTTTGATCAATTTTGTGACTTTTCAACAAATTTGATGTTGTTTATTTTAGTGGTAGTTTATTTAATATGCAATGCTGAAATCTTTAAATGAATTTGATTTCGACACATATATATGGCATTTCTTCTTTTGATATGTGTTTTCTGTATATATTATCAATTCAATATCTAGGCACTATGTCGCAACATGTTTAACATTTTATGTAAATTCTTGAAACTTTCTATTTTCTGGCACTATGTCGTTATTCTTTGAAAGTTTCAGTTTTTTGCATCTTTTGGCTGGAATTCCGTGGCCTTTCTCATTTACATTTCTCTAATTTGTCAACACGTACTAATATATGTTGCTCATTTTGCTTATACTTGAATAGTTATGTTGTATTTTGATTGTCACATTTGTTGATCAATGGCAAAGCCTGTTTAGATAACATCATTTTGTTTGCGTTTCCATGAATTTGAAAAAAAGAACAAGTCTGTCTACTATGTTTATCAGTAATGCAGAGAGGGCGTGCACTTTTTTGAATTATCCCACTTTTATTTTTATTATAAATTGTCCTTGTGTTTCTGAGCGCGTTATGTGAACAAGCTCCCTAGTGGAGTGAAACGCGTCGTCTTTTTATTTAAAAAATACGTCATCCTGCAACTCACTTGAGGAGTAATTCTTTTGTTCGTAACTACTACTCGCTACATTGGAAAAGGATAGCCGGAGGTCCATACCTGTTTGGTTCCGCCGATCACTGACGGAACAGGAGTGTTTCTTCATATATATATATATATATATATATATATATATATATATATATATATATATATATATATAAAGACAAAGCTCCTCCTCAGCTCGCTCTGCGCTCGCAGACACCGCCTCCACGCCAGCAAAGAATGAGGACCGGACCAGCAGAGTCAGCAAGATGGTAATTTATTTTAAAACAACAGAACCAGCGACGCGTTTCGGGCCAAAAAAGCCCTTGGTCACGCTGCAACATGTTTCAAATCATTATGCTATTTTATAGTTTAATGCAGTGATGTTGACACCACCCCCTGGTGGCGTCCACCATAATCACGTGGTAATAAACAGTGAAGACACACTATCGCCAGTCTGCTTTTCCAATTGCTGACATATGTACAAGAAATTATTACTGGTTGAATCCAGAATATATACTAATTCTTACAGGTAATACAATTTATAAGTAAAAGATATTAAAAAGCATTAAATAGCAATTTCTGTTATCAATTAGACGTTCAAATGACATGTAAACCAATCCTGTGCAAATATGCCAATTCTTATATGTAGCAGCGAAAGTTATAAAGTGCATAGTCTGGAAAGTGCATAAGTGATAAAGATAAAATGAAGTGCAAAAGAGCTGCGGGAACATACTACACTACCATTAGACCAGTAATGTGCAAATGTGCAATAACCAATGAAATGCAAGATTAAATTCATCAAGCAATCCTGTTTTATGCTAAATTCTCTTGAAGTGTTCCAGGTAGGTTATGACATTATTGTCCAAGAAGCTAAAAATGACAATATGTATAAATTAGACCATATTTCATATATATACACACACCCCCACCACCTTTACATGCCCACCCCCACAAACTACCAACAACAACATAAGATTATCTTAAAGAAAACCCCACTGTTATAACGATCACATACAAAGAATCACCCCCAATTTAAACCCCAATATCTACATCTATGTACATATATACACACACACACATATGGAGATATATGTGCGAACATACATACACACACACATGCGGATACAAGTTCAGATCTACCCTATGTATACAAAAACATATGTATCAATTCTATGTATCTCCCCTTAATTATTCCATATATGTAGATGTTCAGCACAATGTCAATATATACAAACTCTCAAATTATATCTTCATAATTGAATCACTATACACTCTAAAAATTGTCATATAACTGATTATCTAAAATTCTTTCAATAAGACCTGGAATAGAATTGTATGAGTATATTTAAAAATTGGATATAGATCATTTTATATAATAATAAAGTGCATCATATACGTCACCATGAGGGAATATTTGATTAAAATATCCCTAGTTGTAAAGGCAGATCATGAGACAAGGAATACCCCCAACACACAGTGCTTCTAATAGGGAACCTAACTAGAAGCACATATATTTTTGTTAAGGGGAAAGAAAAGAGGGAGGAGGGGGGGTGATGGTTTTTAAGGCAACCGATATTAATATGCAATTACAGAAAATGATGCATTTCCTCAATATTGTTAAGCCCGTTAGGCCAACGGCTATCGAGTTCCAATATGAATCTGGATTCCAATTTTCTAAGTTCTGCCTCACGGTCACCTCCTCTTCTAGATCTTGATACTGCTCCAATCACAAAGTAGCTGAGGCAGTTCAAATCCTTATTATGAACCCGCTTAAAATGTCGGGCCACCGGGTAAGAGGGATCACTGTGGAGGATAGCCCGCAAGTGCTGTAATATTCGGACGTGCACCTGGAGCTTAGTGCTGCCAACATATCTAAGCCCACAGGTGCACGTCAGAACATACACGGCATGATCAGATTTGCAATTAAAGTTGCCATTAATGGTCTTGGCAACTGTGCTAAACGGGGTAGAATAGTGGGTGGTGGAAACCCCGAACTTGCAGGCCCTACAACTGGAACATTTGAAGAATCCCATATTCGGGCGTAGCCATGGGATTTTGGTTTTAAGTTCAGGCGCAGCTTTATCCAAGTAATTGCCCGTGGTTTTGGCCCGTCTAAAGGTAACAGTGGGTGAGGAGGGTAATCTGGTATTTAGAATATGGTCACTGAGAACAACCGGCCAATGTTTGTTCAGTATAGACCTGATCTTCCTATCTTCCCTACTGAAAGTAGTAATGAGACGTGGGCACTCTATTTGGGATGCTGTGTTCACAGATGGTTCAGTTGTAGAGGTAAACTCTGGAAAAAGACTCTCCCTAGATCTCGAAAGGGATTTAGTAACCGCTGCATTTAATATCCGCTCAGAATACCCTCTGGCTCTCAATCTGCCCAGAAGTTCTGCTAAGCAGGCATCAAAGTCAGAGGGGGAACTGCAAATTCTCTTTAACCTGAGGATTTCCCCATAGGGGATTCCAGAGATTGTATGCCTGGGATGCATACTGGTTGCATGCAATGTAGCATTGCCTGCAGTTTGTTTCCGGTGGAGGGTAGTGTTAAGAGTTCCATTGGAGACATATACCTCAACATCTAAAAATTGAATACGATTTTTCTGGATGTGGGCCGTAAAGTTAAGATTCAGCGCATTGTCGTTGATATCATGAATAAACGACAATGCTTCTTCTTTGCTACCCTTCCAGACGATGAAGACATCATCAATGTACCTTAAAAAACACCTAACATGACTCTCCATCCAAGCTTTGTGGCGTACTTTGAGGACCTGCTCCTCCCACCAACCAACGTGCAAGCACGCATAGCTGGGAGAGAAGCAGCCCCCCATCGCTACACCCCTTAGTTGCCTGTAGATCTCCTTGCCGAAGGAAAATAAATTATTGTTAAGGCACCATTTTATAAGGCCTACAATCATCTTATTATGTTCATAGTATTGGATGGGTCTGCTAGAAAGGTAGTGTTGTACAGCTGACAAACCATTAGCGTGATCTATGCTGGTGTACAGCGATTCAACATCCAGCGATATAAGCCACATGTCACTTTCCCATACTATTCCAGTTATTTTGGTTAAGAAATCACTGGTATCGCGGATAAAACTGGGGAGTTGTTTAACAAAGTCTTGGAGGAAAAAGTCAATGTACTCTCCAACTTTCTCCCCTGCACTGCCAATGGCAGACACAATTGGCCTGCCTGGAAGTGGTTGCACGGCCTTGTGTACCTTCGGAATGAGGTAAAGGGAAGGCAAAATAGGAAAATTGACATACATAAATTTGTATTCTTCAGATGATATAAGTCCTTCCCTTTTCCATTGGCCTAAAGACTTGTACAGCTGAGATGTTGCTTTTTCGTATTCCTTTTGTGTACTTTTGGCATAACAAAGGGGGTCGTCAAGTTGGCGCATGGCTTCTGCGATGTAATCTTTTTTAGGCCAAATCACCAGGTTACCCCCCTTGTCCGATTTCTTGATCACTATATCAGGGTTGTTGTCAAGTTTCTTCATTAACTTATCATAGGCAATTTTTCTGTAAGTCTCTTTTTTGCATCGTTTGTTGTTGGTTTGGGTATACAGTTTCTTGATGTCATTTGTGACGCAGTCGTGAAAAATGTCAATTGCGTCTTTTGGCATTAACGGTACGAATTTTGATTTGCTGTGGAAAGGACTCAAACCTGCTCCTTTGGGAAGGATGGGGACTTGTCTTAATCGATTCTGGGTCGTGTCTATAGAGTCAAATTCTGTATCAATATTGGAGCTAAGTAAATCGTTGGCATCAAGAAAGACATGTGTGTCAGATGCCAATAACGGTACTGGCTCTCCAGATTCATTTGCTCTTGTGTCGTCATTAAGCCCATCGAAATCTTTAGCTGATTGTAAAGCAAAGTGTTTTTTCAATTTTAATTTTCTAATAAAGCAGAAGAGATCAACTCTAGTCATGGTGTAGTTGAAGTTTTGTATTGGTGAATAATTCAGTCCCAATGTAAGTAGTTGCTCCTCCGCTTTATCAAGGACAACATTCGAAAGATTGATGATCGTGTTATCGCTTATCGTCGTTTCCCCCATGCTTTTTTCTTTTTCTTTTGTTGTTGCTGTGTTTGCACACCGGCGTTGCTTCCTTCTGCGCCGTTGTTCCTTCCTACGTTTGTTTCTCCTTTGTTTGTTTGTGGATTGTGTTGCCACGATCTCAGGGTTTGAAGCCTCTCCTCCACTACAAAATCCATTTCCTGCTGGAGATTTAATGTTTCCAGTCCAATTGAGTTTAAATCAGAACTAGCTGAACCTGATGACAAAGATTCTAAGCTGGATGCACTCGTGACCGATGAATCAGTTTGATGTGCCATTCCATCTGCACAAGAGGCACTAGATGTCGTTGGATCAGAGTTAGTAGCTGTCATTTCATTGTTGGATTTGGATGCAAATGCGTTCTTCTTGTTCGTATATGCCTGTCTTTTGGCTGTGTTATATTTCCTGGAGAATGTAAAAATCCTGCCCAAGCGATAGTCATCTGCATCACGAGTGAATTTTGATGCTTTGCGAGCCTTTATTTTTTCTTCATGTTTGTGAAGTTGCTCATTCATATTATCCGTGAGTTTTTTTGTTTCCACCGCATTTTGGCAAGCATCAATTTCCAGTTCTAGTATTTTTATCCGTTCCAACAATTTAGCACGATCACTGACAGCAAATTCTATTAATATACATACTAAATTCATCGATGCTGCCAAGTTGCTTTCCCCCCACTTTTGCAACATGGCTGGGTCCGGGTTATCAAAACTGGGGGCCAGTAAGATTCTCAGGCCTCGGGGAACCCGACCCACTTCCTCATATTTGCTGAGGGATTTATGTTCCCACCATTTAGTGCACTCAGCTTTGCGTAGTTTCACTAGCTCTTTAAACAAATGTTTTAGATCTTTCGTTTGTGAGTTGCCATGATCGCTTTGCGAGTGTTCTTTGCTGCGATTGGAGGTTGTGTTAGTGGTAACAAAAAGTGACAAGGCAGCTTCTTCCCGCTGTTTGTCAATTTCATTTTCATTCATGTTGCAAACGATTCCGTTGTTTTCAATAATTAGTGATGACGAGCACACATAAGTCTCGTTTTACTACCGCTGCTCAATTACTTCGTCACCGAATGGCATTGCAATTGAAACACTCTCACCGTTGGTAAATGGCAGGAACTGCTCCGCGTCCCGCGTCCTCCGACGCGAATCCTAGGGGCTGCTCAAACCGCCAAAACCAGAGCGGCCGGGTCTCAGTGCATTCGGGGACAGCTGCTGTAATTCCCATGCGAGAGTCAAAAGAGTTGATTTGAAGCAGCTATCGGCTTGCGACGAAGGGGTCCGTTACGGAAGCAAATCAACTTCCGTCAGCATATGAAGACAAAGCTCCTCCTCAGCTCGCTCTGCGCTCGCAGACACCGCCTCCACGCCAGCAAAGAATGAGGACCGGACCAGCAGAGTCAGCAAGATGGTAATTTATTTTAAAACAACAGAACCAGCGACGCGTTTCGGGCCAAAAAAGCCCTTGGTCACGCTGCAACATGTTTCAAATCATTATGCTATTTTATAGTTTAATGCAGTGATGTTGACACCACCCCCTGGTGGCGTCCACCATAATCACGTGGTAATAAACAGTGAAGACACACTATCGCCAGTCTGCTTTTCCAATTGCTGACATATGTACAAGAAATTATTACTGGTTGAATCCAGAATATATACTAATTCTTACAGGTAATACAATTTATAAGTAAAAGATATTAAAAAGCATTAAATAGCAATTTCTGTTATCAATTAGACGTTCAAATGACATGTAAACCAATCCTGTGCAAATATGCCAATTCTTATATGTAGCAGCGAAAGTTATAAAGTGCATAGTCTGGAAAGTGCATAAGTGATAAAGATAAAATGAAGTGTAAAAGAGCTGCGGGAACATACTACACTACCATTAGACCAGTAATGTGCAAATGTGCAATAACCAATGAAATATATATATATATATATATATATATATATATATATATATGTATACATATATATATACTCCACAAGTTTGCTTACAAGCACGAGACACACTCGGAAAGTTGCAGCATAAGGGTTTATTTGTCCAACAACACACTACGCGTTTCGACAATAACTCTTGTCTTGTTCACACATATATATATATATGTGTATATATATATATATATATATATGTATATATATGTATATATGTATATAGACCTATATATATATATATACATATACCTACATATATTTATGTATACATATATCTATATATCATATCTATATATCACCTTAGTAACCTACCACCCTTGCCCACCCTCAACCTTAAAAATAATCATACCCACCCTAGAATTACCCTTGCCACCCAAAAACCCACTCCCATTGAAAACCCTAAAATGACTCTTGCTACCCAAAAACACCAACCCATCCTATACCCTGAAAATACTCTTGCCACCCAAAAACTCATACCCAGCCTAAACCCTAAAAAGACCCTTGCCACCCAAAAACCTACACCCGCCCTAAACCCTAAAATCACCCTTGCCACCCAAAAACCCATACCCACTCTAAACCCTAAAAATACCCTTCCTATCCCCAAAAAATGCCATGCTAAAATGACCCTTGCCACCCAAAAACCCACATTAAACCCTAAAATTACCCTTGCTACCCAAAAACCTGCACCCACCCTAAACCCTAAAAATACTCTTGCCATCCAAAACCTGATACGCACCTTAAACCCTAAAAATAACCTTGCCATCTGAAAACCTATACCCACCCTAAATCCTAAAATCACCCTTGCCACCCAAAACCCCATACCCACCCTAAACCCTAAAATTACCCTTGCTACCAAAAAACCCACACCCACCCTACCCCTTGAGATGAGGCTGATTCTTTGCCAAATATATAGAATATATACTAAAGGTGGTGTAATTATCCCTGAGTCCCCTCACTGGTAGCTAATTTAGCAATGTATTTTTTAAATACACAAAGTGACAACCGCCCCTTGGGTTGGTTTTAGCACGTTTTATGTGTTTGTGTGGACATCTTTGCACAAACTGATCATGTATCCAGGTCTGATATTTGTGGGCTTCAACAATGGGACATGGCACACTTGGACTAAATTGTTTATTGTATAATAATAAGATTTGGTTGTTGTGATTCATCATGTGGTATTGAACGGGAAGTTGTTGACTTCACAAGTTATGCTGAAAGCAGATCACCAATAAACGTGTAGCTCAAAGCAATTGCTGATATTTATGGGTTTTGATCATGGGACATTGCCCACTGGGGCTAAATTGTTTGCTGTGTAAAAACAAGATTTGGTTATCATGAGTCATCATGTGATAATGAACGGTAGTTGTAAATATCATGTTTTAGGGCGTGAGCGGATCACCAATGAACCACATGTAGCGAGACAACCAATCATTCCACAGAATTGTGGTGACATCACCTTGTGGTGATTATACATACATAAAGAGTTATACCTATGTGCCAGGTGATTTTGAAACATGGGATGAACTTAAAATGTTCAATCCAAATGCAATTTGTGATTTTAATCTTGATGTGCAATATTAGAATCAATGAAAGTTAGCATACCAAAATGTTCAAAAAAAGACATACTTCATATGAAAGTGGGGTCTGTTGTTGCTGTTTATGGTGACATAGCACTTGTACATAAGAGCACTGGGAATGGCGGCGCAGAACTGTGTGCTCAAACCCATCAGTGGCAGCCGAAATATGTCACGGCATTTAGTACATGGCCATAAAAAAACTGAGATTGAGCATCCTAAACGAGTCTGTATCAATCTGGTTTCTCTGGATTGTCTGCATTATATACATATGTACATTTATATATAAAATACTTACATTTTCGTGGTAAAGGCATGTGAGATAAAAGCACAATCGTAAAAATATGCATGGTAAAGGCATTCACGGTAACGATGCATTCGTTGTAAAGGATTTGTTATGAAGGTAAGTCACGGTTAAGCCATCATTGTAAAGGTTGTTTCCCCAATCCATCATTATTTTGCACACACTGTCACCTCAGTTTGTACCCACACTGTGTGACTGGAACCAGGCTGTACCCAGCTGATTAGCCCATAATTAGGGTACAACTGATCCTGGATTGCTTGTGTAGGACCTGACTTTGCAGTTCGGGCTGGACTGTTCCTAATGGAGCAGGGTCAAGACTGATATGCATGGAGCTGGGTCCAAACTAAGGTGGCATGTTGTGCACAGAAACGATGGATTGGTATGCAGCCCTGAGTGCATCAGTGTATGAGATTAATTTGGCATTCCATTCATCACTGTTTTGTATACTTATTTCTTTTAGAAATTTGGCATGTTGCTGCCTTTAGCCCTTTTGTGCATGTAGCCTGTCTTAGACTTTGTGAATTCCTCACAGACCGTCATACAATAGAGGGATTATATGTGTGCCTGAATGGGCCATCTATTGGCAGGATTGGGAGCAGAGCAGAACACAGCCCCACTTACAACTGATTAGCCTTTACTCTGCTTCACACAAAGGTCCTAATTGCCCTGCATTGTCACTTTAGCCAGCTTAGAGCCAGGGTAGGGGAGACAGAAAGTTCCATGCACTTCAAAGACACTGTATAGAAGCTTCTCTCACCTTACAGATCCAGGACACCAGAGTATAAAAGTAGTACCTCATACATCAACTCTTCAGTACTCTTCAGGACCTGTGGATACTCTGCCAAGAAGAAGGACTGCCAAACTGCAGACCTGCTTCTCTGAAGGAACTGCTGCCCTGCTTTACTAACCTCCTGCTCTCTTGCCTGGAAAAAGAGAAATGGACCTTCAACTTCATCTTGAACCTGGGACACCAGAGTGACTTCAATGGCTAGTCTACTGGCCTGGTCTGATCCTCATGGACATAAAAGGCTCTCCATCATCCTGCACCAGCCCATGGACCCAGCTGCAGTGAGTTCTTGCCCCCCAAATTTTGCCTCTCTGGTCCTGGACCCTTGGTGTGGCTCAAGGGCACTGACATGAAGCTTTTGCGCTCTTTGTAACCTTGAACGAGCCAGTTTGCACTGAGACCTCGTCACTTGTACCACAAATAAAAGTGCAAAGCAGTGCCAGCCCGACTTATCATACTGCAGCATCGACAGCTTGCGATGACCGACAATACAAAGTTGTAGCAATGCCCATCAGCGACACCGGCCGACTCCTCGTGCTTTGCCAACAGCCTCCTGTGACACTTTCCCTCATACTTGCAGCCCTCTTCAACACGAACAGGACTCTTAGCATGAACTTGAGAAGATAAACTTCAGCAGGTCTACACTGGTGATTGTATCCAACCTGCACCCCATTGAAGTCAGCCTGAAAGTTTGAATTTGACCTGGTCCATCGCGATCAGATGTCCCAAATGGGCACTTTGTGCTTTTTGGCGCTATATTTACCTTATTCTCTAAAAATTCATACATCCGGTTCTACTGATTAGATGTTTTGTTGTTTGGTCTTGTTTTATTTATTACATTTTGCTCTATTTTTCTAACCTGGTATGAGATGTTTTTGTGTTGTATTTTTACTGTTTTACTTTTTGAAGCGTTGCACGAATACTTTAGACATTGCTTCTAAGATAAGCCAGACTGCTCTGTGCCAAGCCACCAGAGGGTTGAGCACAGGCTAATTTAGGGTTTGCTTGTACCTTACCCTGACTAGAATTGTGTTTGCTGCTTGATCAGGGAACACACCCCAGTCAACCAGTAACGCAATTTATCAATATATATATGATCAGTTAAGGGTAATCCTAATAAAGCACCCAAGTAAACTGGGAATTATCTTAACTTTCCACTTGTTCTGATGTTTGTCATCGTTATTGTAATAGCCATGAGCATAACATTTGTGAATACCCACATTCACTAAAAACATAAGTACACATGAAGGGAATTGTTTACCACAAATAACTGGATATAATTTAGAAGTAGAGACCATAGGCATCACCCCTTGCTACAGCTATTGCATCCCAAAGGTCCATAATTGAACATGGGCGAAATGGGGAAAATAAGTTACTCCATGAGACTATAGAGTGATGGGACTAATTGAAGCACGCTATTAAGGTTCGCCAGGAATGTTGCTTAAATTGTGCCAAATGGGGGGGAAATGCAGGGGAAGTGTTTCAAGTCATCACATTATTTTTACCCCATACAAAAACTTTGCTGAGTTATGAAAATGTGACTTTTCTCTAGTTTTCTCCATTTTGTCACTAATTTGCCCATGTCTTGTGCCTCCTCAGTTGAACTCCATGGAAGACAAATCCTCCAGTGATTCACTGTTACTTTCTTACCAAGAGAACCTCAGTGAGCCACTGTTCCTTCATTCCTAAGAGGGCCTCCAGTGATTCAGTGTTAATTCCCCACAAAGAGAACCTCAAGTGATTCATTGTTACCTCCTTCTCAGGAGAGCCTCATGTGATTCACTGTTGCTTCCTTCCCAAGACAACCCTTCAGTGATTCACTGTTCCTTCCTTCCCACACGCAGGATCACGCTGATATAAGGAGCCACTCATTCATGACTGGGATGAAGCTGGAAGCAGTGGACCCCAGGGAACCTTTTGATATTTGTCCTGCATCAGTGACTAATGTAAGTACGCTTGGATTTATTATTATAAATATGTTTAAGGATCTAGCAATGAGAATGCAGCATGTTTGTTAATTAAACCTATGTGGTCAATACTTTAGCACCCTCGTCTAAGGTGTGCATCAATAAAATGGCGCAAACGGCAATCTTCAGAGCGCATAACGAGATAATAGGTTGGACTTGGTATCCTGAGCTTCACGTACAGCTAGGAAAAGTACAATTGGACAACTCATATAAATGAGCAGCTAACCCTCTGCCTCCCCTACCCTCGCCCCCCCCCCCACACACACACACACTCCTGCTTAGCTGGGGCGCGCTACATTAAATAGCAGGGAATTCCAGTGAGTTTTATCTGCCTGCTGTGTGTCAGCAGTCAAGTGCTGTTCTAGGAAGATGCCATGAGTGCGCTTAAAGTACTATTGATTGGTAATAATTACGTAGCAAAGGGTCTGCGCCCTGGAATGTTCAATGAAGCTTTGGCTAGAAATGAGAACTCCGGGGTCCCGTACGATAAAGTATATATATGAAATAGTACCGTCGTAGAGTGCTGAAAAATGCAGCAAAGAGACCTGCGGAGGTCAGGGATCAGAATCCCAGAACATCACGCTTGATCTTGAAATGTACTTGAAACAGGTAGACTGCTCCAGGGAGGGGGTGGAAGCTTGAATGGGAAGGCTGTAAAGGTAATAGCATACATGCATAGTTGATTCATTTTAAATAAGCATCATATTTATAAGGGTTAGTTGCACTATAGATTGTCAATGAATCTATTGTAAAACAAAAGAATATTGCATTTTAAATCATCAAAGCCAACTAAAAATGATGACACAATAAGATAGTGATGTTGAGAATGTCGCAATAGGGGGTGGTGTTTACTTCATCTGTTGATACAATGTCCTGGGTAAGATAGGTAAAGTAATTAGTGATGGCCAAAAACATCTCCTTTTTGAGTTTGTGCCTGGAAAATTTAAATTTACATGTGAATCCATTGTTTACCTGATCAGATTCCCCTTGTTTCAGATTTTCCATCACATCGCCCACCAGTAGATTTTGGCATATCTGATCTGCCAGGGGAAATATCAGAGGTGCAGTGTTTATTGCAAACCTCGGAAACTCCATCTATAAAGTGATCAACATTGTCCTCTATTCTCATCATAAGGGCCCAGTTCTGCTATTGTTAACGTATAAGGCGTCTGGCTGATGACATTTCTATCAGTAAAAAAAATCTTCACCTCCTTATCGATGCTCGAGCAGACGAGCACCCACAGAGGGCTCGTTACACGTGTCTAGGTGTAATTCCCTGGAACCCTGAACCACAAGATACTGTTCTGGCAGGACCGCTAGTCCCAGGGGTGTGGAGTTACTGGGATTAAAAGCAGGTACCCGAGTGATGGTTCCTTGAAAATGAAGAATTTCCAAGGAAATTGGTAATTCCACTCCTAATCCCACCTTCATTTGATCTGGTATGTTACCCATAGACTCCACTAGCTCTTAGCAAGTGTGGTCTCCAGGATTGTGTTTGAAATGTTGTCTTGAAATCACATCTGGTCAGTAAAATTGATGAAAACTGAGTAGAACATATATTCCATTAAACATGTGCTTATGCGTTTTCCCTCAAGGCACCTCTCGGGAAATGTGTGGCAAAAGCTGCATCTCGAGGGATATTTTGCTAACATTTATTGACAATAATTCAAAGGGATTTAAAGGCAGTCTTAAACGCAGTACCACATAGGGATGAGTACACAGAGAAGGTAACTACAAAGACATGGTCCCATTGCTAGTCAGTAGTGCCCGTAACCTGGTTCCTGCAGATGAGACCTCGATGGAACAGTCGTAAGTAAAAGCAGATGCAGTAGGTAGAGGGTTTTTGGAGGAGAAAAGGTTCAGCTGCGGGAGCGTGTGTGGCAATAGCCCTTCTTCCATTAGTCAAAGGAGCAAGGGCTAGAGAGGCAGGTGTCCAGCCTTTGTTCTTGAACCTAATGCTTAATTTGTGGAGGTGGTTACAAGGGTTGGGCCCCAGCACTCATTTTTGGGGACCCAAACATATTTTACATCATCAAACTTTAACCCAGACCAAGAGAGAGAAAGACAGAAAAAGTAGAAAGAAAGCAGGGATGAAATAGGAACTGCAAGAGTAAGAAAAATAGTGTAGGTGCATCATGTGAATGAAAGAGGCAAGGGGTGAAATAAAAACTAGCAGCCTTGAAATTCCACAATCCTGTCATTCAGTAGTGTCAGCAGATAGCTCCTAAGAAACACTTTCAGCCCCTGCTTGTAATTATATTTACAAACTAAACACTTCTTGGAACAACAAGCCCCTGATGTAAGTGGTGGTGATATACATTGGTTCCTGTATACCCTTCTCTTTCACTCTGGCTCTTTAGGGCTCCCTAAAATGAGCTTCCAAACTGGCTGAACAGGAGTCAGGTAGTGCAATTTAAATGATGAAGATTGCTCAACCACAAAGTGAAAGCATGTCTAGCCTGATTAAAGTCCCAGTATTCTGGACTATGACAGCAGAATGATGTGATCTTATTCCAGTGCTGGAAACTAAAAGGTGTATTCTGAGAACTTACATTGGCTGTAAAGAACTGAAGTTATTTTGAGGTGGGCTGAGGAGTTTTTGTATGCTGAAGCCAATAGATTAACTTTTTATCTCAAGAACAAAGGCCAGGAAGTATTTCTGATGAGCAGTATTTGTCCGCACTTTAATTTTGTGGTGCTCAAAATTGTTAAAGAATATTGTTGTTTAGACAGGGCAATTGATTTGCTTGTTCTTGTCTCCATGGTATGAGTGGCCAGGGTTATCTGGTCTGTTTCCCTGGCCTCATATTTGTGTCGATCCATGAGTGTCACTGTGTCCTTTTGTACCAGTGTTCTTAACCTGTAAGTGCCCGTGAATTGGGTTCCTGTATTCTCATCTCCAAATGTTATTGTCACAATTTCATTTGCTCCAAATTAGACACAATGTAGACCTATCAGTGTCCCCAAATCAGTGTCCTAAATTCAATGTCCAAGTATAGGTCTCCGTGTCCCTATGCCTCCCCATGACATTTTCAGTTACTATTTGTCAGTGCCCACATTGTCCCAGTGCCCATATGTCTATTCCATTGTTAGTGGGATTTTTCAGGTGTCACCATTCTAATATCATAGTCCACATATAAGTTAAACTCTTCCTGTGTCAGTGTATCACAGAATATGAGGCTATGTTCAAGTGACAGTGATGAGTGCATCTCTGTCTGTGCTGGTATTCCAGTGTCAGTATCAATTTCACTGTGTCCTTGTGTCTATGAGCTCATATCAGTGCTCTTGTGTCACTGTTCTTGCATCAGTATCCCCATTACTAATAACGTGCATGCGTTTGTGCCCTAGCATCTGTGTCCAAATTGATAGATAACCCAACTAAGAGTCGGTGCTCTAGTTACAGCAACTGAGTGTCATTGTGACTATCCATCTATGCGGCCCACCTAGTAGCAAATGCCCCTCCCAGAACGGCCTCTGTGCCGCTTATAAATAACCTCCACTGGCTCCCTGTGAGAAAACTAGTGAAATTAAAAATTTGTGGCACAGTTTTCAAGGCTTTCAATGACCTGCGTCCCTCCTATCTATCAGACAAACTGGCAAGGTACACGCCCTCTAGACCCCTTCGGTCAGGATCTAAACAACTTCTCTGCACCCCAATAATTAAATAAGCATGCATGGGTGGCAGGGCATTTACTTACCTTGCCCCTACTCTTTGGAACGAACTTCAACTCCACTTACGCGAATGCTAGGACCTCCTACGTTTCAGGAAGCTGCTAAAGACCTATCTTTTCTGAAGTGTGCTCGTCTGGCTGAAGCTCACTGCCCAAGTGCAGAGATACCCGTTACGGGGTGATTCGGGCGCTATATAAATTAATAGAAATCAAATATTGTAGTATCCCTGAGTCAGTGTCCAAATGTGCCCTTTGTGTGAGTGTCTGAGCATTAGTGTTTGTGGACTTGTCGGTGTTGTCCTTATGTAAATATCAGTGCACATTTGTCAGTATCCTTTTCCCCCATCTACCTATGTCCCACTGTCAATGCCCTGGGGTAAGTGTCCAGTGTCAATGTGTGCATCTATTTTCAAGTGGCAATGTCAGCTTCGCAGTGTAAATGTCCCCATGTTACTTCCTTTTTTTTTTTTTTTTATTGTTACGAACCCAACACAGGCAGAGCCAGACAAAATCTATACAATACATCATATAAAGCAATACATTACAAATTCATTAATAGGAAAAGGAATAACAGAAATACATCAGAAAGCATGAGAGCTAGTAGTAGTGGAATGGAGCTATCTAAGACCCTTATGTAGTCATAGGATTATGTTTAAATTTCCAGTTCATTATAGGAAGCCAGAGTGACTCCCCAAGTTTCCTTGCTCTCTTTCCCCTTGTAGTATATATAGCCGTCTCTATGCTATAGATTGCCAGAAAACGGGAGAGCCACATATGAAACTAGGAGGTTCTTGCTCTTTCCAGCGGGCTGCCAGAATGATTCTAAAGGCAGCGGTACCAATATATAGTATTTTTTGCTCTGATTTTGTCAATTTTAAAGTAGTATCGAATCCTAAGACAAAGAGTGTATCAGAATCTGGTACCCTGTGCCCAAAAAGCTCTTCCCAGAAATTCAAAAGCATGTTCTTAATTAACACAAGTGAAGGACAGCTACTAAACATGTGTATCAGGGTGGCAGGACCTTTCGAGCATCTTGGGCAGATGTCATTCTCCCTTTTCCCCCATAGAAACAGCTTAGCGGGTGTGTAATAGAGATTGAAGACTGTTTTGTATATTTGTGCTTTTAAGTTACTGGCCATAATCAAAAGTTGGCTCATCTCTAATATCCTATCAATATCTACGTCAGGATTGTTTAATTTTGTAGCCCAGCTAGTTTCTGTTTTTTCCAGGTCATCCGACATATTAATTAGAAGTAGCCTATAAAGTGCTCCTATTCTAGTGTTTGTATTGTTAAGGGCTTCCATTATCTCTACTCTCCCCAAATCAATAGAGGGACGTTTCGCTCTTAGATACGCTATTACCTGCGCAAATTTAATGTAGTCACCATTTGAGAGTTGGTATTTTTGTTTCAGGTCGTTAAAAGTGGTTTCAAAATCTTTAATCAAGAAGTCACTAATTGTAGTTATACCAATCCTTTCCCATTTTCTTGCTATCACATCATAAGATGGTGCGCAAAGAGTACTATGTTTCCATAATAGCGTATACCTGTTAAGTTTCTTAAGTTGCATGAGTTTAGCAACCTTTTCCCAGACTTTCCAAGCGCTTAACATAATTTCAACCTTGTATTTCTTTTTCATATGCTTAGTGTCGATTACTTGGAGGAAAAGGCCCTTTGCTTCTTTGCCGAGAACCAGCTCATATATTGAAGGAATGTAATCACTATCAACATGTGTAGTTCCATTACTATTACAAAACATAGGAGTTGAAAGTTTTAGGATTGAAGCCCAGTGGTACAAGGTACAGTTTGGAACAGCAAGTCCCCCTCTTTCTATAGGGAGGGAGAGCAGTTTATGCGATCTCCTAATCTTTCCGTGTTGCCATCGAAATTTCGACATAAGTGAGTCAAGTGTTTTTAATATCCTTGACTCTACAACTAGCGGGATTGCACGAAAAAGATATAAACATCTGGGTAAAACATTCATTTTGAGAAAATTAGCTTTTCCAATGATCGAAAGATGTAAATTATTGACCCGATCTAGGTCCTGTTTAATCTTGGCAATGAGGGGGTCATAGTTCATAGCTACAATATGCTTGGTATCAGGGCTTAAAGTGACTCCCAGATAGGTGGCTTTATGACTCCTTCTTTGATCACTACATACAGTATTGGCTGTTGCCAGTATATTAGTCTTTCCCCTATTCAGGGAGTAGCCCGAGTATAAGCCATACTCCAGAGTTAATTCTTCGATTTCACGCATAGCCACTACTGGATCAGCGGTGATGACCGCGTTATCATCCGCCTAAGCTAATACTTTGGTCTCAAATGAGTGGCTAAGGATGGGAGTAATAAGTGTATGCTCTAGGAGTTTTAATATAAGTGGATTAATATAAAGCGCAAATAATAATGGCGAACAAGGGCAGCCCTGTCTAGTACCTCGAGATATACTAATCTGACCAGATTCAGAAGGCTTTGGGGGACGTGTACATAGATTTCATAGCTTTTCCAAATTTGGGGCCAAAATTATTTCGTGTCATGACCGCCCAGAGTCCCCATGTTACTTCCAATGTCTACAGTATCGTGTCTCTGTACCTTTGCAGTGTTGTTGTGGCAGTAACCCTTGGTGCTGTTGCAGTGCATCAAAGTATTTGTTAGTGTCCCTGGGTCAGTATCAATACCTATCAATACCTATGTCCCTATGTCTATGTTCTTTTTTCTTTTGACCCATTGCAGTGACTATAGGTCATTACCCACAGTGTTGTGACTCGTGCACAGTACCTTTGTGTTGGTTAGCCCTTTTGTTACTGTCCTGGGATCACATCTGTAAGAAATGGATTACAGGTTGGAGGGAGTAAAACCCACCTCAAGCAGCAACCAATATCCCTGTCGGGTGTAGTCACCAGCTAACCCCAAAGTTACCTGTGCCCAACCCTCTGGTAGCTTGGCACAGAGCAGACAGACTTAACTCAGAGGCAATGTGTGAAGTATTTGTGCAATACTTCAAACAGTAACAAAAGGGCTTCCACACCATATTAGACACATAGAGTATATTTAAATAAATAAAACAAGACCAAAGTTACAAGAATCCAATTGTTAGAACAGGAGATATGCAATTTTAAAAGTTTCAGTGAAAATGGCACAAAAAAGCACCAACCAACAACTATGGATATCTACATAGAAAATAGGAATTTCACACACATGGATTATAGATACATTCAAGGTCTGTTAGACAGAAGTTGTTATTGATGATCTAAAGAAATCTTTCAAGTCCATGAACTCTTGTTTTATTTTGAAAATTATTCTTTATTGAAAAAGACGAACAAATCAGGCAGATAAAATCCAATATTCACAATCCATTAGCCGACACGTTTCATCCCAATTGAGACTACTTCAAGGCTCTCAAATAAGTTCAGGGTGTACATTCACATTCAAAGTATGTATGTCAGCAAATAATTATTGTAACAAAAGGGTAACATATCTGTATAGTCACCCGATGAAAGGCACAGCAGCCGGTCGCGATCGTCTGGGCGTCTGCTTCAGATGCGTCAAGATGATTGGCAAATGGATTGTAATTATTGGATTTTATCTGCCTGATTTGTTCGTCTTTTTCAATAAAGAATAATTTTCAAAAGAAAACAAGATTTCATGGCCTTGAAAGATTTCTTCAGATCATCAATAACAACTTCTGTCTAACTGACCTTGAATGTATCTATAATCCTTGGGTGCGGAATTCCTATTTTTTATGTTGCTGTAATTTTGGGTGTCCCAAATAGGGAGTGGAGAATGGTGCACCCCCTGGTATTCCTGCACCATCACTGCTGGCCTAAATAGTTATTGACAGGTGCGGTTCTCTTGCCTCAGCCCTCGGTCTGCTCTTTATGTCGACTGTGGATATCTGGTCGCACCAACCCAGGACAAAGTCACAAGTTCAGGCCTACCACAATGGAGTGTGGGCCAGCAACAGGGACCCAGTTAGGACTACTGAACAAGAGTATCTTAAATCCCGGTTGCAGAGCATTGGGAGGTTCCAATTCCAGGATGCCTTGTGCAGCCAAGGAGATGCAAGCTCGAGTTGGAGACGCGTTGCACAGTGCAGTTCTGGGGAGCTGAGAGGCTCCAGTGCGAGGCCCTGCATCATTATTGAGGAGGCAGTTGACAAGGGAAGCTTGCGATGTGAAGTCCTGCGTCAAGGATGTGCCACGCATCGGTTGGTTTCAAAGAGATTGTTGGGGTTGCGAAGTCATGCGTCATCATTGAGATTGCCGTTGACAAGAGTCTTACAATGCAAGGGGATGCATCGGAGATGCGCTGTGCAGTGCTGGTTTCAGTGAGCTTGCGAGTTCGATGCAGAGTCCCTGAGCTGGAAGAATTCTCGCCACAGAGACAATGCGCCCATTCTGCTTGGGGTTGCACCACGCAGCAGAGTAGATGTGTCAGTTGGGCTGGCAGAGCACCTTCAGGTCCACTTTCCAGGGGGTATGCAATCCTTTGTGTGAAGGCCAGACAAAGCCTATTGAGGTGTAAGTGTAGCTGAGGCACACTGTGCCCTCCCGTCTTGCCACTGATGGCCTACCTAGGCATACCTAAGTTATATATTTATACACAAAGTCCAACTGCCACCTACACCCAGTCATGTGACCCAGAGACAGGGTGTAGGCACTAAATGGCTAAGGGGGGGAAATGACAACTTTCTAAAAGTGCAATTTCCAAAATTGTATTAAAAGATCCGACTTCACCACAAAAGAGGATTTTTCATTACAATTCCACTAACACCAAACATGAACTGTTTACCTGTTCCTATTTGGAATTGACAGCATATTAAATGTACAGCGTATTAAATGTTATTAAGGTAACCCCCAATGTTATCCAATGGGAGAAGCAGTCCTTGCAGCAGTGAAAAAAACTTTTAGGAATTTAGGAGTTTCTCACTACCTGTACATGCAAAACCTAAAATCACATGCCTTACTCTTTAAATACATTTCACCCTGCCCTGTGGACTGTTTAGGGCACACCCTAGGGATGACTTATATGTACTACAAAGGCAGGGTTGAGCATGGCAAAATGTTTATTTTGCCAGATCGCAATGGCACTTTAAAACTGCACATAAAGGTTGCAGTGTCAGGCCTGAGACATGTTTAAAGGGCTTCTTAAGTGGGTGGCACAATTAGTGCTTTAGACCACTAGTAGCATTTCACTTGCAGGCCCTGGGCGCTGGTAGTGGCACTTTACTGGGGACTTACATGTAAATTAATTATGCTAATCATGGAAAAGTCAATGTTGCCATATTTTAAGGCAGTGGTTCCCAAACTTTTTTGACCCGTGGCTCCCTTGACCTAATTGGCAGTTGGCCATGGTTCCCCAACATTTTTTCCGGTGGGCAGGTGGGGGGGAAGTAAGCCCGACCTCTGGAGTACTTCCTGTTGCCTTTCTTAAATTCATTGAGATGCAATGAAGGTATTATAATTATATTTGTAACAAATTAAAAAGATAACAGTTGTTTAATAAAATCTCATTAAGTACGAAACAATACAAGATTAATAGCCAAATATGTTTTCATGCAAATTTTTGTAACCGCACAACAATAGTTTCAAATGCTGAACATACAGCCCTGCACACACATACACACATACACACCATCTCAGCAAATGTAACAACACCCATACCAATTTAGAACATGCTGTGGAGCACACACACCACTGCAAAAGTGCAGTGGAGCACACGTAAGTCAATGAAAAGGCAGCAGATGCAACAGAGAGCACACACATGCTCCAGTGATGCAAACTGTGTGCCTGGTCCTAAACCCTTATTTATGCCAGCTGCTGCTTTCAGTAGCTTTTGGTACTGAGACCCACTCTGAGAAAATGGAATATTGAGATTGGACTGTCGTAATCAGTATCACCAGCATTATTTTTACACTAAAAAGGCGGGCTCCACGGAGCTCGTTAAAATAAAGAAATCATGACAATAAGGCTTATGATTTCTTTAACGAGCTCCGTGGAGCCCGCCTTTTCAGTGGAAAAATAATGCTGTGGTACTACTATTATTTAAAATGCCATGCCGATCTTCTGCCCAATCGCAGTTGGGTGTGTCACGGAGCTCCGGTGTATGTATTCATGTACATCTGTATATGCACTATGGAGACGCTGCATGTGACCTATGCAGCCATTGTGTGTTATGAAGGCCTTGTACATGTACTCTGGAGGTCTAGTATGCGTGTCATGGTGCCATTTCAAGGGCATAATTGTACTCCTGTGAAGGTTCCCCCAACCTGTGTTGCACCTGGTTCCTGCTAAATAAGTGTAAACTGCAAGTGCAGCTAGAAAAATGAAAAAGAAAGGTGTTCTAGGAGCACAAGATTTGGAGGCTGCACATAGGTAAAATCCCACATATAGGCCTACAAAGTTGTTTCCCACCACTTAGTCTTAAGAAAAATGTAACTGGGCAACAGAATGAGTGGCCTCACAAGGGGTAGACTGTGTATAAAAGAAAAGACAAACATGTATGCTTTTAAAAAGCCATATTTAGCACCTTTGTAAATCATCCATGAATCTTCACTATATGTTTTGCACAGCTGTAAACCTGAACTAAACGTTTTGCACAGCTGCTTAGTATTCAAATCTTTTGAACAGTATGCACAGTATCTGATACATTTTCCAGTTTCATTTAAAAGGTAACAGCACTGAATGTCGTATTTTTCCTCCCAACCCACACCCCCCTTTTCTCCCTCAAATTCTTGGTGTAGTGATTAATCACTAACAATTTGGCAAAATAACTTCCAAGTGGATGTATGACGTTACAACGCAGGCTATTACAACGCCTGCCTTTACAACGTGGTTTTTACATCGCATACCATTACAACGCATAGCGCTTTTGGGTGCTGGATAGTGAATAGTTTAATTTACTATTCCAACTCCAGGCCCCGTGGACACTAGGGAAGGTTATTGGATAGTAAATTAACCTATTCCCTATCCTAGAGCGGCCCCCAGCGCAATGCGTTGTAATGGTTTGCGTTGTAATGACCGCGTTGTAATGGTAGTACGTTGTAAAAGTTTCGTTGTAAGTGATGTTTACCCTTCCAAGTGCAATTGTGTTGAACTGTAATGCGAAAGCTACAGGGTCCCTTTGAAACAGCAGCACGGCCTCAAACACATCGATGCAGTGCAAGGCGCACAACAGTCAGAATTAATTTAAAGCCCCTCTACCTGTTCTCAAAACATTGCAGCCTTTTATTTCATGTACAGCACGCTCGCTGTCCAAGTTAATGCTTCAGGACGCACCGCTCTTTCTCTCAGCCAAATTCACTGTGATGAGATAGATTACAAGATTGAAAGCAGCGTGGCACCTCTGGCTTCTCATCAAAGCGCACCGGGGTGCCGCGGTGCACACTTTGGGAACCACTGCTTTAAGGAGTGAGCACATGAACTTTAGCACTGGTTGTAGTAGTAAAGTGCACAGAGTCCTAAGGCCAACAAAAACAAGATCAAAAACATATTGAGGAGTAAAGCAAAAGGTTTGTGGAAGACCATGCTAAGGCTGACAGGTCTAACATAATAACACTGAGTGTTCTCCGATGCAATGGGCATGGGTGGGGATCCACTTTCTATGCTGCTGGGGCACTTGATAACGATAGTGACAGCACTATGTATGCACCAGTATGTTCTCTAGGGGGTATCTCCTCATTTGCACAAGGGTCCCAAAAAAAAGAGGGAAATATTCACCTCTGCACCCACAATGTATTATCAATGTGGGTGTAGATGCAAAGGTGCTGTTAGGGGGCATACTGACCATACGTCGAAAAGAGGTGATGTACCTTCAGTGTGCCCCCACGACTGACCCTAGAAAGGGGACCTATGGATAACCCTCAGACATAGCATTGCAGGCAATTGCTGCCATTGGCTGTGCCCTCTGAAAGAGTGACTTGCTCTGTCCTCTCAAAAGCAGGCTGCATTGTTGCCTGCATAATAAAAGAGAGGCCTGCTGCTTCAAACACTTTTACCCCCTATCACTAGTGCCCTGAACCAGGATAGCATGGGTTCAAAGCTGCCCTTGGGGTAGCACATTAACTTTAAAAGGGCAAACTGATCAGGGCTGCTACTGATGCATCCTGCTATAGGTGCACATGGTGTAGACCAGTGCCATGCACCTTTTACATAATACAGCAGCTGGGGTTTAGTCCAATCATCAGTGTCTTAGAGACAGAATTGCCCCATGCCATTCTTTCAGCAGCTATATTTGTGCACTCTGTCAGTGTTCCTGTGAGATTGCCCATTAATTAATATAACTGTGCAGTGTTAGTGCTCCTATGCCAGTATCCCAGCATCTATGTCTGAGTGGCAGTGTCCCAGTGAAATGTCCCGGTGCCCTTGCAGCTGTGTTAGTAGCCTCTGACTGTGTTGTGTCCTGTGTCAGCGTCCTAGTGTTAATTTATTTAGCTCATATTAATGTTTCAGTGTCACTATCTACATGTCAACATTCCCATGTCAGTGATGTTATAAATGATGTCCTAGAACATGTCATGAGTGATGTAATATGTGAGGTAATAATTAGGGCATGGTGGGGGCGCATGTTATAGTTACCTCTGCTGACTGTAACTGGTGAATTTCTGTGTTTCAAAACATTAATGTTGTCATTGACATATTCACCTAACTATAACGTCACTTTTAAGGTGGTCTCTCACCCCTCCTCAGTCCAACGATGTTCAGGTGTCCTGCGCTCAAACCAACCAGGCAGAAACATGCATCTGGACCACAATCTAAAATCAAGATTAAAAAATCACAAAATGTCATCTTATTGATGCTAACATGAACTAAGTGGGTTGCCAATGTTTGAAATGTTTATTTATTTTCTTCAATTGATTATATGAAGAATAATATCTGATGAGTGGGACGTGTTATTGAAACATACATCTGCCAACTGTTTCAAGATATTATATTATGGGAAAATACGAGGGACGTTTGCTATATGCTGCTATGTATTTATGTATATAATTATTTTGAAACCAAGCACTTTCATGCCAGCACTTTCTTGCACATGTTCATCATACAAGTTATGCAGTGTTTTCTTAAGTCAGATAGCTTAGATAAGCAGATCCGTTTAACCTCTGGCTATCCACAACACTTACTCATGGGGTCCGTGACTGTTTAATTAATTAATATCAGCAGCTTCATACATTTTATATATAGATAAAAAAACAAAATTTAAAAATGGAAAAGCACTGTAAGTCTGAAGGAATTTCAAATGGGAAATGAATAATAAAATTACTATCCTCAGTTTTATTAGTGGGTGCAGGAAAAATACTGCAAACTGAATCTAGAACGGATGACTGGAAAACTCTACTGAAAAGCTGGTATGTGCTAACAAAAGATAGCATGCACGAGTTGCAAAATAGAAAAACTGATATGCTAGAGTCCAACCTACCACTTCATCTTTAAGAAATAAAATCACATTTTAAGAATCTCCAACCTTCCCATTACAACAAAAATTACAATCTGTGTATGTTTTGTTACTGAATAAAATCAACTATTTCAGAATGTGTGTATTTGTTTGATGTGTACTTGTTTCTGTATTTTTATGCATTGTTTTGTGGTTTAGGGCCCCAGACTTTCAATAGTGATTCAATGGAGGTACCCATGAGTTAGAATGTTAAGAGCAGCTGGTTTAGATCACATAGGGGCAGATGTATCAAAGGGTTTTGGCCATTCTGTGTCTATGGGAAAATGTGTTCGTACATAAGGCCTATAGTCACTCACCATACGATGTTGTAGAATGATATAGACCCAGATAGGCTTTGTTTGAGAATCATAGTACTGCACACATTTCCTGAAGCAAAATCTCATTACTTGTCTACAGGTTTTTAACAATCATTATTTTGAAGTGACGATTGATGACCTAAGAGCTGAACCTTGTACTCGTTCATTCCTCTGCCACGCAGATTCCTTGGGGATTTTACCAATTCAGTGGTGCCTTATAAATGGAGTCAATCTTACATCCCCCAAAGGTATTTTAATGTTCTTTTTTCAGTTTTGTATAGTTCAGTTCTGATTCTTTAAATACATTTAAACTAAACGTTAGTTTTTCTGTTTCCTTGTCTTTGAGCAATCGGATTATATCAGTGTTCTCTCATATGTATATTTTTGCTGTTTTCCTTTTGCAGGCTATTCAGGTCTTGACTTTGACTGGGCTGATTACCAGAAGCAGTGTGGGGCAGAGGCAGCACCCCAAGTTTGCTTTAGAAACGTAAGGATAGTCTTTTAATTTGTTGTTTTGCATGCCTGTAGGCTTAGCCATGGAAGGCCCATATAGTACTGTCGCAATTCAGAACAATTAAATATAGGAAATAAAATGAAAATTACTTGCTATCTGTTTCTGCTTCATAATTCTAATGGTGTATATCAAATTATGCACTGGATTGAGAATACAAATTGTAATTGCGCAGTTCTAACATGTTAACGTCACACATGCGGACTCTCTGTCTCTGCTATATTTAAACTAAAATTGTTGACCGGGCACAAGTCCTAAGAAAAGATGTTAGGGGCTAACCAAGTTAGGCAGAATTCAAGAGACCTGGCGGTGTGTGACATTATGGTGCGTGACATAGCACGTGGCATCACAGGATGTGTCATCACCACCCACATATAAAAAGAGGAAATGAGGAGAAATAAAGATATTTCTCCTCATTATGCCAGCCGCAGGTAGGTGCACGATTTTGGCACAAACCATTGTTTGCAAGACTTTGTAAGTATGGGTTTGCATCAAAATACATGGGTGGAGGGGGGCGTGGCTACGAGCCGACCGAGATGGCGGCGTAGTGCAGAAGCTCTGTGATTGAAGCGGCTCCTTCTACATTAATCCGTCTGCCCAGCCGTCATATGGTGGCATCTGAAGCCGGACTGGAGTACCGATGCTGAGAGGTGCGGTCCGGTCTTATCCCGGGTGAAATCGCCAGCCGCCAGCCGAAGATACGTCGAGGGGACGAGGAGGGCCCTGTGCACCGTCCTGCCGCTGATCTCCGAGCCGACCGGAAGTGCCCTGTGGTCGGGGAGCCCGGCCGGAAGGTACCGCTGACCGGTGGCGGTTGATACTGTTGACCGACCTGCTTGTGACCGAAGGAGGGCCTGCCCGGAGTCACCGACCGCCTGCCGTTGCTGCCGACAGTGATTGCGGAGGATCTGCAGCCCCGGGGATAGAGAGCCCCGGGACCGGGAGGTCAGACAGACTACTGTGCGGGCGGTGCGCGAAGGTGGCGCCCGCCCCCACCTCTCCCCGGGTGCAACTATAGCAGCGTGCCTGGTGTGAGGGCTCGGGCGCTAACACGCAGAGGGGCCGGGGCGACGTCCCCCGGGACCGACATCACTGTGCCTGGTGCAGCGCTGCAGGCGCTGGTGGGGCCCCGATCAGTCAAGAAGCCCGGGACTGTGTCTGGTAGGGCTTGGTGTGGGCAGTGTAACGAAGTGATTTTACCACCTGGGACACGAACGGTGAGGGCTGGCAGGCAGTTGGAGGTGTGGTGACAGTGGGCTCTTCCCTACATCTGGTTCCCTTGCGGCAGAACAAGGACCCTGGGCGGCGACGCCATTTTCCTGACGCCATTTCTCCTGCCGCCATCTTACTGCCACCTCCCCACAGCCTGGAACTCTGCAACAATACCGTGGGCCCCACACCGTGACAACCCACACTTACTATGGCGGGAAGAGGTCCCAGGCAAACTGCGGCGCAGTCAAAGTTGGAGAAGTACGCCTTTGAAAAGAACGCCGTGAAACACCCGGAAGGTCGCACGTCCACTGACAAAAGTCCGGAGGGGGATGGCTCCAAAAGGGTGACCCTAGAGGATCTGATGAAGATGCTCTCCAGCGTCCAGACGACGGTGGGGTCTATCTCGACAGACGTTGGCCAGCTGAGGGCGGATCTCCACAAGATGACGGAGCGTGTGGCGCAGGTGGAGGTAGTCACCAAATCATTGGTAGAAGACACTTCCGAACTACAGCTCGCTGCAGAACGCATGGAAGCGGTGACCAGAAAACTACAGGAACGTCTGGATGATCAGGAAGGGAGCTCGAGGAGGAACAACGTTCGGATTTTGGGCATTCCGGAGTCGGAGGGCAAGCAATCGATGGATCTCTATGTGGAGGACTTAATCAGAACAAAGCTGCAACCGAAGGGTCTCTCCCATTTCTTTTCTGTCGAAAGAGCGCACAGAGTCCCCGGTGGGAAGCCTAAAACGGGGGCTCAACCACGACCAGTGCTGGCTAGACTCTTTAACTTCTGTGATAGAGACGCCATACTTCAATCAGCCAGGGTCTCTGCTCCTGTCAAAATACTCAACTCCACCATTGCCTTCTTCCCGGATTATACGGCGGAGGTGGCCCGGCGACGGAAGACTTTCATAGATGTAAAAAAGGCTTTGCGGGCCAAAGAGATACCCTATTCCACGCTTTTCCCGGCAAGACTGAGAATCGTGGATAATCATAAGGCATGGTTCTTCGACACCCCGGAGGCAGCGAGGGACTGGCTGGATGGTTGGAGGCGAGTGGAGGCACCACGGCGCCATGACAGGGGTCCCTGCAGCCAACAGACACTTCCACGAGCGGATCACCAGACAACACAAGGTCATAGTCAGGACCTATTTGCAGAATCAGGTCTGGAGGACGGAGAACACCCGGAAGAGTAGACTCCTACAAGCACGATTGTTGACCGACACCTCTTAGGATAACGGACAATGTACCTCATGCACTTCCCTCCATGTTCGGCGGATGTGGCCAAGTGGAGCTGCTCGTGAGGTCTCAGAGCTTCTTTTCCCTTGCAAGCAAGTACAATGGGTTGGGATGGGACTAAGCGCTCTGCTAAGTTGGGGAGGCGGGCGGTTTCGGACCCGTGCAGCAGGGAGGCAGGGTGGGGGGTGGAAGGGGTATGTTTGATTGTTTTACTTCCTGTAATGTGCGACGATACACGGCACGTGATACACGACTCGAAGGGGACACTTTCCTTGTAGAGGTGCGATGCGGGACCCGTCCCCTATTGCCCTGTACGACATCACACACACACCTACATGGCAGCAATTGTGACGGCTACACCTGAGAATCACGCACCACATCCCACTCACGCATCGACCCTGTCAGTCCTAACATGGAATGTCAGGGGACTGGGCGACAGGGTGAAGGGGGACCTAGTACTACAATCCTTGAAACGCTGCAACCCAGCGGTAGTCCTCCTGCAGGAAACCCACCTGGTAGGCTCTGCCACAAAGGCGATGGATAGATGGGGGTATGGATTCGTTGCCCATGCTGATTTCTCCTCTGGCTCCAGGGGGACGGGAATACTTATTAGGAAGAACTTTCCGATGGTGTGTCGGCAGACCAAAATTGACTCCCAGGGCCGCTTTGCTTCTGCGACGATGCAGTGGGAGGGCCAACTTTTCAACTTTGTGTCCGTGTATGTCCCACCGGGCCTCCATGCCACGGCGCACACGGCCCTTGCGGCCTTCCTACTGTCATTGCCGATGACGACGCTAGTAATAGGGGGCGACTTTAATGACGTTCTGGATCATGGGATGGACAGGCACCCACATATAGCAACGGTGCGGGGAGGCGGGCGGCTCGCTGGACTGCTGGATGCCCTTGGCCTAACAGACTGCTGGCGGTATAGGCATCCCTACGAGAAGCAATACACTTACTACTCGGCAACACATTACTCCCTCTCACGAATAGATTATATTCTAATGTCCGGTGATGGTCTACACGGCATTGTGGAGGCGGACATCCGTCCGAGGGGAATATCGGATCACTCGCCATTACGACTCACATTCACAAATCACCGTTCCCATAGAAAACGCGTCTTTCCTATTCATGCGGGCTATCTGCTGAGCGCCCCTTTGAGGAACACCCTTTCCGACACTGCTATCCACTACTTTCAGGAGAATGCAGGCTCAGTGGGCTCCCAGAGTACCCTATGGGAGGCGTACAAAACGGTCATACATGGGCAAGCAATTACATCCATTGCCGCCCATAAACGCACCCAGCGTCAGGAGCTTAGCGCCCTTGAGGACGCGCTTCAGGACGCGATCTCTGCCCACGAGACCCACCCTTTCCCGGCAGCCGCTCGGGCAGTTCGACTGTGGAACGTTGAGTGGCTGTCGTACCAAAGGGAAATGGTTCAGACCACAATTCAGGCCTCCCGTCATAAGATCTATGAGTTGGGCGATAAAGCTGGAAAGATGCTGGCCTGGCTCGACAAAAAAGAAAAAGCAGGCAGGGTGGTTGCTCAGCTGACACTACCTGGGGGACATTTGGTCTCGGACCCCGGAGCCATAGTCGAACTACTGGCTGATCACTTCGAGACGATATATGCACCCCAGGCGACGTACTCGACAGACGAAGCTTATGAATATATTAAAGATCTGACGATCCCCTGAGGCAGCACTTGTGCTTGAGTCGGACGTCACCGTGGAGGAGATACGGGAAGCGACTGACGCACTAGCGTCCGGTAAGGCTCTGGGTCCCAATGGACCTCCGATAGAACTGTATAGGCACACTGCTCAGATAACAGCCCCCCATTTACTCCAAATGTTTGTGGACAGTCTGGAAGTAGGGGAACTCCCTAGGGATCAACGCCTTGCCACAATAATCCCGATACATAAACCTGGTAAAGCGCCGGAGGCATGCACTTCCTACCGCCCCATCTCCTTACTGAACGCTGAACCAAAGATCCTTGCCAAATTGTTGGCACAGCGTTTGGCTCCCCACTTGGCCACTCTGGTACACCCGGATCAGTCTGGATTTATGCCAAGTCGTAATACCTCGCATAATCTGCGCCGACTCCAGGCGGTGTTGGCTCGCCGGGAGTACATACAGGAACCAGCGGTACTTCTTTCCCTTGACGCCACTATGGCGTTTGATACCGTGGAGTGGCCTTACCTGTTTGCGGTGCTTCGTCACATGGGCTTCGGCCCCAAGTTCTGCGCGTGGGTCCGCCTGCTCTACACCAGACCACTAGCCCAGATAGCGGCGAACGGACATATCTCCAGAGATTTCCCGCTTGGTCGTGGGACAAGGCAGGGCTGCCCGTTATCCCCCTTGCTGTTTACGCTAGTCCTTGAGCCATTGGCGATTTGGATCCGGTGGGAACCATCCATCAAAGGCATCAGCTGGTCACCGTCATGGGAGGATAGGATATCTCTCTATGCGGATGACATCCTTCTGTATCTAACCTCCCCCACAAAATCTATCCTAGAACTACTGAACGTCTGCGAGAAATTCGGGAGGGTCTCGGGATATAGAATTAATTGGACTAAATCAGTCTTGTACATTCTTGCTGGCGATCCGCCCTCACTTCCGGCGGACTGCCCGCTACGTTACACTACTGGGCCCTTTAAGTATCTGGGGATCCAGATTTCTCTCCACCCGGACGACTTTCACGCCCTCAACCTGAAACCCCCACTGGAGCGTTTCAATCGGGACGTGAAGGTGTGGCGTTCCCTCCCTCTCACTCTCCTGGGCAAAGCCGCCCTGTTCAAAATGATGGCGTTGCCCCGCTTCCTGTATCTCCTTGAGAACACACCATTCCCAGTCCCCCCCTCATACTTTAAGGCTATCTCGGCAGCAGTGTCTACTTTGTTATGGGACGGGAAACCAGCACGGATAGCGCAGTGCAAACTGGTGAAAGACTGGTATGATGGAGGTATAGCGCTCCCTAATATTGAACTGTACTATTGGGCAGCCCACCTTAAGCAAATCAATTACTGGATACATGCCCCGCAGACGGACCCCGCCTTTTTGGCGGATAGGCAAGGGATTGAACTCAGGGGACTGTTGAGAAACCTGTACAGTCGTAGCGTCCCATCTGATCTCGTAGGCCCGACCCGTCACACGGTTCATCTCTGGTACAGGGCGCATAAACACCTTCAGTGCGCGAACATCATTACACTGATGACACCCCTGTGGGACTCACACAGATTGGGGTTCATGGGTAACAGTAAAGGATTCCAGTCATGGGACGACATAGGTATTTCAGTGGTGGGTGATCTCTGGAGGAAGCACAACGTAGTAGACTTCACCTTTCTACAACTCAAACATGACATGGCCCAATCAGAATATTTCAGATATATGCAAATACGACATGCGTTACTCTCGGCCATTCCGGCAGGGACGAAACTACAGGACTCTACCCCTCTAGAGGACAGGCTACTAACAGAACATATGCCCCACAAAGCAACATCCTTCACGTATCGGAAACTGGTTAACAACCTCCCTGACATGCTAGTCAAATTGCGCCTCTGTTGGGTGGGCGATATTGGTGACCTTGATGACTCAGAATGGCAGGAGGCTCTCTCCTCACCCAAGGAATCGGCGATTCCATCCAGACTTAAACTTGTTCAATTGAAGGTTCTTCACCGCACATACTACACCAGAACGGTCCTTCACAAAATAGGGAGAACCTCTCACGAATACTTCCTCCGAGGTTGCGGAGATAGGGGGACATTTTACCACACCATTTGGGATTGTAGCCGTGTGGCCACGTACTGGGCAGCGGTGATGCAAACCATTTCCCAAACCATGTCTGTTTCCCTGTTACCGAACCCGCGTCGCTGTCTATTAAACATTTGGGAGGCGGAGGACCTCATCCATCGTCAGCAAGACTGGGTTGTGCTGGGAATGATGGTTGCAAAACGAAATATCGCCAAACTGTGGGGCTCTAACGTGCTGCCCACGCTGAGAGACTGATGCAGGGACATGGATGACGCCATGGTGGCCGAGAAGGCGGTATTTATCCATAGAGGATGCCCTGCTAAATGGGGGCTAATCTGGGGGGCATGGAACAAATTCAGGGGTGATATATGTGAGCCGCCGAGTGTTGACCCAGACGAGTGCCTCTCTGATTGAGGGTTGGTACTGGACCTTGCGTGCTGGTAGTTGTGTCTCCTGCTGTGCTAATCTCTGCCCCTCGTCTGGACGGGCTTTGTGATGTGGGGTTGGGTTGTTGGCCGCACTGCCAATTATGCAGTATACTGCTAATGTGAACGATTATTTTGTCACCTTCGAAGGAATGTTGGTACTTCACGTACTTTTAATTTACATGGAAGTTTTGTTACTTGGTTAAAGTGAAAATCTCAGACCTAAGCCATATCGTATACCTGAAAATGTTTGAATTATGGTACGCTGGGTTTCTATTCGCCGCCGGACCCCCGGGTTGTCGGCCACGCGGCTGTGTTATCCTGTTTAAGATGCCTGACCTTTATTGCTGCTGCGGCCGGCCCGAGGGGTTGTAGGCATTACGCTGTGTTATACTGGATATGTACAATAAAGGTCTTTATAAAAAAAAAATACATGGGTGGATACACAACGAAGCCCATGCAGTACCCATGTAATCCCTACCTGACAGATGGTACCACAAGGCAGCGCTATGTGCTGAGTTGTGTTACTTTTTTTCCACAAAGCCACACAAATCACGATTTGCATGGTTTGTAAATCTCAATATAGATTCTGTGTTGGAGCTGCAGCAAACAATTGCGCAACCCTATGCAAAATCTTAGTAAGTCTGGTCCTCAACTGATAGGTTTATTTTTTTTAAACTGCCACAAAGCTATTGGTACGCAGGGGCTCCATGGCGGTAGAGAGATTTCAGCGGCATGAAAGGAAAAGCAGCGCTTTTTAAACTTACTCGCAAGAAAGTGTGTGATGACCTGCGGTAGCGCTCTACGGCACTAGGACCCTGGAGACTCCGGATGGGGTTTGATGCAGAGACCAAGGCGGGGCAAGAGCCTCAGGAAGCCGGTACTACACCAGCGCGGCTATCAAGAGAACGTCGGAGGGATCTCTGGTGTCAAGCCCGGGATGCTCTCCTGCTCACCCAGTTCCGGGGGCCAGTCTGCGAGAGGTTTTTACAGCGCCTTGACCCTGTATATTGAATCCCGGTAAGGAATTTCCAAGGGAAGGCCCGACAGTGGGACTGTATGGAGCTTGACTCGTCCGTGGCCCAATTAGTTAACCCCTGAAGCGGGGAGGGGGCAGCTCCACAGCTGGTAGGGAACTCTGGTCTGCAAGTAAATATCTTTTCAAACGGCAGTGGAAAAAAGCCCAGTGGGACCGAGGGAGAGTTTTAACGTCACCCCTTAAAAATAGAAATAGGGATCAATTGAGGTCCGAACAGGAGCTGAGGTCTAAGGGGGTACTGGATTCTGAGGAGAGGGAGGGTCCAACACGGTTAACCCCCTATAAACGAGGGAGGTGTAAAAAGGGTAAAAGGTCGTAAGGTGGCTCAACAATCCCAAAAGAATACTCCATCGCTTAAGACTTTCTTTAAAATTATGGAGCAGGTTGTAGGTCCCAAGGTGACAGCAGAGACGGCCATACTAGCTCAGGAGCCTAGCACTCCCCCCTTAGCGTTGGGAAATCGCTATGCACCTCTAGAGTCTACGCTGGGTTCTGGGGATGCGGGTAGTTTGGATGTGGTCCCTGGCGGTGATGCAGCTGGTGGTCCTTTAGTAGTCGTTCTTGGTAATGATCTCTCCCCTCCACCAGCCTTACCAGTTCCACTAGCTCCACATGTTGTTCAGGCCTTATTGGAGACACTCTGACATCCCGGGTTGGAGCAGGCCAAGGTCAATCTCAAGTTCCAGTTCCAGTTCAGGCCCAAGCTCAATCTTCTGTTCAGGTACAGCAGCTGACTCAGGTCCACTGTGACTCAGAGGTCAGATTGTCCGGACAAAGATGGGGATAGGTTAGGTTCTCTATTCCAGTCATTGAGAGGGGAACTTATGAGTAAGTTTGAAATTTCAGAGAACAATCAAAAGAGCATTCACGATAGGTTTGATCTCTTGGAGTCAAGGCTGGATGATATCTGTACCCGGACGGGATCACTTGAGCTCAAGCTTACTACACTGTCGGAGTCTGTGCTAGGAAACTCTAAGGATATTGACGCAGAACCGCGCCCTTATGATGGACATGGAAAGATTAGAGATGCAAGCCCGTAGGAATAACCTCAGAATCTTGAAGATTCCTGAAGGAGAGGAAATGGAGGATATTAAGGGATTGTGTGTAAATTGTTAAGGGATGGAGTTCTGAAAGATCGGCAGAAATACAGAGGGTGCACAGGGACCCCTTTAAGTTACATCCAGATCCGAAAGCACCTAGGAAAATTCTTGTGAATTTTCCAGACCTATAGCGTCAAGGAATTAATACTGAGTAGGTGCCTATCTCGATCCACTCTCCACTATTGGGCCAATCCATATCAAATTTGATCAGACATCGGCGGACGAATGGCACAGAGACAGTGGGAGCTTGGTTCTAGAATGCCGGAATTAAGATCCCTCGGAGCACAGGTCCAAATGAAGTTCCCAGCTTTACTGAAAGTGATGTGGAGGAATAAAATGCACAATTGTAGTCAACTAGAAGATGTTGATGACCTCCTGTCTCAGATGAAACAGCATTAGAGGAAATGGGTTAAGGAGAATATATATAAGCTTCAGGGAACACAATGAGGTGGAGGGTTTTAAAATAGTGGGCGGTGGGGGAACACATATGCACGACTTGAGGATTTAAAGAGGAAAGGAAAAGGAACATATATAAAAAAAAGGGGTGGGAGAGAAATATATATAAACAATAAATAATTTCTACAGTAGGTGAATCATGTCGCCCTACCTGAATAAAGGTTTAGTCGCTGGGGTGTGGTCCCTTAAAGGCGGTACTAGCGCCCAGTATGAAGGGAGGGTTCCTCAGGGGTGGGTCGGGGGGGTTTCACGGGGGGGGGGTAAAATGGAAAAATTGTCCTCATACGTTGCAAAATTGTTCTCTTGTTTAAAAGCTCTAGATGTAGGGAAGCTTTGGGTTAGGTCATGGCCATGAGCGGCTTAATTGGTATACAATTCCTCTCCTGGAATGTTAATGGCTTAGGGGGAGGAAGGAAACAATCCAGGGTCCGCGAATATCTAAAAAATTCAGAAGCCCATGTGTACTTATTGCAGGAAACCCATTTAGAGGCCAAATCATGCGAACAAGTTTTTGGTAAACAGGGTTGGGTACAGGAGGTACTATGTTCAAGGCAGAAGGGGTGCACAAGGGGCGTAGCAATCATCATTAGGGCAAACAAGGGGGTTAAGGTCCAGAATTGGGACACAGATCTGTCTGGCAGATGGCTAGTGGCAGCCCTCTCCATAGGCAGCTTACCTTTTACGTGTGCAGTATACTATGGCCCGAATGAGGACAATTCTGGTCCTCTTTTGAAACTGGGGGCAAGTTTGTTACAGTACACTGCACCGGTCATATTAGGGGGAGATTTTAATCTGGTCTTTGCTAAGGAGCTGTACCGAACCTCCAAGGCCAAATATTCGGCTCCAACAAGTACATTAGTAGCCCTTGGGAATATTATGAAAGATTTTAACCTGCAGGATGTGTGGAGAGCTAAATATGGGGCTATAAGAGAGTATTCATTCTACAGCAAAAAATATAAGCAATACTCGAGAATAGACTATTTTTGGCTGACCAGGCATTGCTTGCGGATATTGTATTGGTTTCCCATGTTCCAGTGGGTATCTCGGATCATTCAGTGGTCGAACTGCTAGCGAACCTAAGGGCTAGGACTACAGAGTACAGATGGACACTTGATAGAACACTTTTTCTGGATGAAGGTGTAAAGGCTGAGGTAAAAGAAAGAATACTCGACTTCTTTAATTTTAATATAGGTTCACCCACCGAGCAATTAGTCTGGGAATCTTTTAAGGCCTACCTACAGGGCCTTCTGAGTTCAAAGATGTGTTATCGGAGGAAAACCATTAGGAAAAGAGAATCTGACGACCTTATGGCCATAAAGAAGAAAGAACTGTAACTACAGCTGGCAGCACTGACAGTCAGGGAGAGCATCCCGAAGTTGGAGAAAGAACTGCTGGAATTACAAGCAGCATTTAAAGCCAGGAATGATAAGATCATTAAGGAAAGGTGGGAGGTCAGTAGATTAAAGAATTTTGAGTATGGTGAGAAATGTGGTGCTCTCCTGGCCTGGAAGTCAAGGACTGAGAGGGTTAGAAATAATATTAAGTCATTAACGCAGAGGGAATCTGCTATGCCGATAGCAGAGGACGAGCTGATTAGGGAAGAGGCCAGGGCGTTTATGCAGGGTTTATATCAAGAAGACACTAGCCTTGGTGCAGAGGAGGTCAATGCTTGGTTAAATTTGAGACACCTGCCCCAACTGTCAATTCAAGAAGATGAGCAGAGGCAAAGCCGCTGGCCCTGATGGCCTGCCGGTCGAGGTATATTCTGAAAATATAGAGATAGTGGTGCCGGTGCTCAGGACACTTTTTAATAGAATCTTTCTACAAGGGGATAGCATCCCCCCTTCTTGGTTGGAAGCCACTATTACATTGATAGCCAAACAAAACAAAGACCCACAAAAAATTTAGTCTTATAGACCAATTTTATTATTAAACTCCGACCTGAAGATCTTTTCTGGGATACTGGCCACTAGGCTAGCCAAAATTATTATAAAGATCATACACCCAGATCAGAGAGGGTTTATACCAGGGAGGCAGCTCAATGAGCTCACGTTTCAGGTGATAGGGGCAATAGATTTTGCGGAGGAGAGAGGGCTGCCACTTACCATTAAAGCAATCGACGCAGCTAAAGCGTTCGACCAGGTTAACTGGGCGTACTTCTGGACTACCATGACTAGGTTTGGGTTTCCTTCGGTCTTTATTGAAGGAGTTAAATCCCTATATAAGAGCCCTCGAGCTAAAGTCCTAGTTAATGGTGGTTTATCGGAATGGTTTAACATCTCCAGAGGTACCAGGCAGGGGTGTCCCCTGTCCCCTTTATTGTTTGATGCTTATATCGAGCCCTTTGTTTGTCTTCTCAGAACTGACAGTATTATTTCGCCTTTTAAAATTGGAAAGTTGGAACTTAAAACCAACTTAAAACAGCCCTATATGCAGACGACCTCCTCTTATATACTTCAAATCATGTTGAGGCAATTCCCCGGTTATTTGAACTGGCCGAGGAATTTGGAAGGGTATCCGGTTATAGAATCAATAAAGAGAAAACAGACATAATGGGGTGGAACAACGTAATTCCTATACAGGGGGCTAAACAAAAAATTAGGTACCTGGGAATATACCTTACTCAAAAACTGCCGGATACCCCTAAAACCAGCTGGCATACAGTAGTGAAGGATGTGAGTAAGTTACTGTTAAGCCTGCCCTTGAACATATACAGGAGAGTAAATCTGGTCAAAATGACTATCCTCCCTAAAATAACTTTCCTGTTTAATACCATCCCGCTCTCATTTAATCCTAAGGATATCGCTAGCCTCCAAGGGAAGATTGGTTTGTTCATATGGGCTACAAAATCTCCCAGGATTGCCTGGAAGAAACTGAGGAGAGGGCTGAAGATGGGAGGTCTGGCCCTACCCGATCTATTCCTATATTGCCATGCCTTTCATTTTAAGAATTTCAGAATACTTGCTAACAAGTTAGATTCCTCTTCACAGGGCCGTCTCTTTCAGGCTATGCTATGTGATCAGCCACAGGCTCTGGAATTTTTTCTTTTTAAATTCCGGGACCAAAAATTCTACAAAAAAGTCCGCCTTAAGACCTTACAGACGGCACTTAAAAACTGGGGATATATTCGGCGAGCCCTGGGGATATCTTATTGCAATTCACAGGCCCCAATATGGGATTCCCCTGGCACCCCGGAATGTCTTTTAGATCAATTGCCACTCAAAGCAGCCAGGTTTTAGAACGTGGGGCGACCTTTGTGTTAATACTAGGCTGATGGACTGGGAGTCCTTTGTGAATTTAACTAACGGGTTCCTTACCAGATTTAAGTATTATCAGTTGTCTGCATGGTGGGAAAGACAAGTGTGGGGGACTGGAGAGGATGCCCTGATCCTAGATTTTATCAGTAGAGGGAGAGTCTGAAAACGGGAGGTCTCCTTCTGGTACAGGACACTTGTGGGAGTAAAAGACAGCTTGGAATCCGAATTGGTGAATCTTTGGGACAATGTTCTAACCGGGAGTGCAGAAGAGGTACAGAGAATCTGGACCGATGCATTCGCCATGTCTCAGAAGATAATCAAACCAGCAAACCTCAGAAGAAATCACCTGTTCACAGCCTACAGGGTATATTGGACACCGGCCAAATTATCCAGGATAACAGCTGAGATCTATTATTGTCCAAGATGCAAATTCCCGGCAGCGGATGATCAACACATGTTTTTAGACTGCCCAGAGATTGCTAGATATTGGGCTGCAGTTTGTGGGTTCTTAAAGGAGGTTTTATTAACGCCAATCACATGTTGTCCTAGATTGGTCTTTTTTGGCCTGACACCGGGGTATCTGATGAATGATGTGGCTTCACAATTTTTGTTCTATGTGATTGTCATTGCCAGGAGAGAAATATGTAGAGAGAGGAAGGCGGAGGCCCCACCTACATTCGCTGACTGACTAACAAATATCATCATGATCAGCCAGTCAGATATGGCTTGTGGCGGTGCGAGTGCTAATAAAATCTGGTCTGCACTAGAAGTCTGGTCAAAGAAATAACTGCTGTCCAATGATTATGCCAGAGGTTTGTGGTCCGGTCCTCCCTGGTATCTATGACGGTCCATCGAGGTAAACAGGAGTTGGACAAGGAGACAGCCTACCTCTGGGTGAACCCTGTATGCCGCACACATACTCCAGGGGCGGAAACCAAGTTTTATGTGTGTGAAAGGCACAGAGAGATCCCGTCTAGAGCAAGTATTTCCTGGTGGCATGTATGAGGACAAAAAAAAACAACAACAACAAAAACAAAGCAATTGGTAAAAAGGGGATTAGCTGACGGTAAATCTGTTCAGTCTTTATTGGTTGCAGAAGCTGCATTTTAGGGTTAACCCTTTTGCTGCCAGGCCTCCCCTGCCTCACCCTTTTTTGGCTATTTGGGCAGTTTGGGCTTAGGCCCCCATAACCTTTTGTCCACATAAGGTATACACACCAATTTGGCATCCTTTTCTTCTAATATTCTGAGAATTCTAAAGGTAACTGGGGTTTGTGGATTCACTTGGAGGGGATTAAGAAATTAGGCAAAATACAGCACATCTTTGGGTTTTTAGGGAAAAATGGGAAAAAGTGCTGCAGAAGAAAGAGTCATTTTTTTTCTCTGTGAATGATATCAACAAAGGGTTTGCGGTGCAAAAACCATCTTTCCAGCTTTCAAGAACAGGCAGACTTTTGTCAGAAAACCAACATTTTCTACACAGTTTTGGCATTTTACTGGGACATAACCTATTTGTACTACTTTTTTGTGTGCTGCTCCTCCTTGTCACTAGTGGGCTTTCAGACCCCGGGGGCAGATCAGGGGCTATTGCCCCATCTTCCCCCAGGAGGGCATAAAGACTATGTCTATTTTGGGGGGCTGGGGGTACATTGGCATCACACATTATGTGCGGCCCCCTCCCCTATAAAAAAAAATCCTGGTGTCTCGTGGGCTTTCTGCCCCAGGTGCAGATCGGTGGTAATAATCCCCATCTGCCATCCAGGACAGACAGAAAGAATGCCCTTTTTTGTTTGGGGGGATAGGGATATTGATGTGCCGATTTTGGGCAGCCCCCACCCTTACACATTCAAAGCAAAAAATCCCTGGTGTGTAGTGAGCTTTCTGAAACCGGGGGGCCAGATCGGGGGTAATAACCCCAATCTTCCCAACATTCAGGAACAGGGAGACTTATGTCAGAAAACCCTGAAAAACGATACATTTCTGAAAAGTAGACATACTTCTGAATTCAGCAAGGTGTCCTTTGTGTAGAGCCTTCAAGATTTTCCTACAGAGACTAACAGTTGCTTTAAAAAACATTGAAATTGAATTGACAAGAACAGCCATTGGGGCAACATTTTCATCTGTAAATTCTACTAAGTTTGGCAAATTTTTTAAAGCTATACACTGTTAGATCTGCTACACCCTTCTAGTTGCGGGGATATGCAGGACTTCTAGGTTCACCAAGAACCTGAGATACCCAGGCCCAGTAACTGAGCTGTGTCTTGCAATGGTTTTTCATTGTGTACTGGGTATATAGCAAATTATTTGGTAACATATGAAGAGTGAAAAGTAGGTATAAAGGAAACCTGTATATTTCCAAAATGGTAACAAAATATAGAGTTTAGAAGCAGTGGTTATTTGCACATCTCCGAAATTGTGGGTACCCATACTAGCATGTGAATTAGAGGACATTTTTCAAAATGACTTATTTTTTTACACATTGTCTTACATTTGGGAGGCAGAAATGCAAAGAAAGTCAATGTATAATAACACTTGTTCTACTATTTTCTAGTCCCCTAAGTCTCCCAATACAAATGGTATATCACTTGTGTGGGTAGGCCTAGTGCCTGCAACAGGAAATGGCCTATAAAGCAATGTGAAACCAAAGGGGATGATGGATGGAGTGTTGAACATTGCAAGCACTTAACCCCAGTCAACTGATCTGGGTTTAATCCATCATCATTCTTTAGCTCACTCCGCCACCCAAGTTCAGACATGGCCATATGGAAATCAGACTGACCCTGTGACTCATGGGAACAGTCCAGCCCAAACTGCCAAGCCATGTCTTCCCTGGACCGTCAACAAGCATCCTGGGACCGGTTTCTGGCTAATCAGCCGTCATCAGCCAGGCTAGCTTGAATCCTGTGGCAAAGTGAGCAAGGGGCCCACGTCTGGGCATACCCTGCCAACTTAGGGCGAACAATGCAAAACCAAAGGGGATGATGGACGAAGTGTTGAACATTGCAAGCACTCACCCCCAGTCAACTGATCTGGGTTTAATCCATCATCATTCTTTAGCTCACTCCGCCACCCCAGTTCAGACATGCAAATCAGTCCATGGGAACATCACATCACATCACATTTTTTTCGAGTGAAAACTGACCCTTTTTTCACAATGTGCCTAGTTGTGGATTTGGGAGCCTAGCTCAGCCGGCACCTAGTAAAACCTAGCAAACGTTTACATTTTTTAAAACTTCACACCCAGGGTAATCTAGGATGAGGTGACTTGTGTGTCTCTCACTAGTTTCTGTTACCCAGAATCCCTTGCAAACCTCAAACTTTGTATAAAAATAAATATTATCCTCCGATTTTTGTGATGGAAAGTTCTGGAATCTGTGGGGAGCCACAAACTTCCACCCACCCTGCATTTCCCCAAAGTCTCCTGATAACAATAGTACCTCACTTGTGTGGGTAGGCCTAGTGTCTGGGACAGGAAACAGCCCAAAACATAGTGTGGATACTTCAAAATTATTGATCACAAAAAGTCTTGGTTTTGTGATGGAGTCACCTGCGTTTTTGGTCCCAGGCTCGGTGGCCATGTAGGGAAACCTACATGTGTGGATCTGCCAATTTTATCCTACCAAGAATCCCTTGCAAATCTCAAATTTAGCAAAAGAAATCAAATGTTCCTTACATTTCTGCCTTGGATCACTGCTCTGGGACAAATATCCTACCACCCAATGTTCCCCTTGTCCAGTTTTATTTGGTGGGTGGTAGAGGGATTGACATGCCCTTTCTGGGTAGCCCCCACCCTAAGAAAAAAAATAGTCCCTTATGCCTCGTAGGCTCTCTGCCCCCCGGGGGACAGATCTTGGGCTATTGCCTCACTCACCACCTAGGGGAGGCAGGAAAACTTTGTTCCCCATCTATATGGGATAGGGGAATGGCTAAGCGCATTGTGGGCAGCCACAACCCCGCTTTTATTTTAAAAAATCCCTATTGTCTAGTCGGCTTTGTGCCCCCAGGGGGCATATTAGGGTGATAACCCTCACATGCCCTCCAGGGGGGCAGAATGACTGTCCATTTGTATTTGGTGGTGGGGCCATTGGCATGCCCATTCTGGACAGTGCCCACCCCTATGTGTGAAAAAACATAATCCCTGGAGTCTAGTGGGCTTTCTGCCCTCCAATGGGGCAGATCATAGGCTATTGCCCCCATCTGCCTCCTGGGGGCTTGGCAAAAGACTGTGGCAAGTTTTTTTGGGAGGGTGGGGGCATTGGCATTTCCATTCTTGAAAGCCCCCACCCCTATGAATAAAAAAATAGTCCCTGGTGCCTGGTGTGCTGAAGGGCAGATCCATGGCTATTGCCCCATCGGCCTCCCAGGAGGGCAGAAAGACTGCGGCAATTTATTTTGGGGGTAGAATCATTGGCATGCCCATTCGGGGGAGCCCTCACCCCTGGGCTATAAAAAACAAAATTGCCTCTGGCTTACTACTGGGCTTTCTGTCCCCCAAATAGAATTAATATTGCCAGAAACGTTGCGGAGAGCAAAAGCCCTTGCCCAAGGGCTGCTCCCCCCTCCCTGGTGCCTAGTGGGTGCATCCCTGCTTGGCGATCACACTCCTGTGGCAATTCCGAAGCAGGTATCCACTAGTGAGGGATACCATTCCAATGATAGTGCTTCCATCTGCCTACATGCTCGGCTAAGATAGCCCTACAAGCACGTAGGAAGTGAAAGTACTTTTGTTTTCAGTGAAATGCTCTCAGAGCACCGTGCACCCTGATTGCCATTTCAGTGAAAACCCAGAACAGCCTCGGGAGCTGGGGAAGTTATTCCCCAGCTCCTGAGGCTGTTTTGGAATAAAGGAAATCCCTTTGGTGCCCTCAAATCTACTTTGTATGTTGAATACAAAGCCGCCTTGCATATTTCTATGCCTGCCCAAATCTTTGGTGACCACCTGCTTATCAAACCTAAGGCTTCGATGGCCAACAACTCACTCACTCATTTGGCAAATATTTGGAGCACACCTGGGCATATTTCGGTGCTCGCCCACAAGCTCCCTAGTCCAGTATATTCCCCACTCCCACACTCTGGCACAAGGATGTTTCTTCTCATCATGATCACGAGACAGTTAACTGTCTGGTCTTCAGGTTTCAACATCTAGTTGACCACGCTCTGTTGATAGGATTTTGACCTACATTTTTTGGTTTAATGCTCGCCTGCTCTATAATTTGGCTTGCAATGTGTTGCATCATGTGTAATGCCATTCCTTCATTATTTACGTGAGCTCACCACGGTGCATTTAAGACCACAGTTAATCACCCAGGTCCGTCCTTCATGTTTCTTTTTTAAAAGTTGCACTATTGTCTCTTTTTGTTTTAAGTAAACTAATGGCCAGCTTTTTAATTTTTTTTCCATTCTCTATCAAATGTCTGTCCGATTGTTTTAAAACATTTTGTGGCGACAGCCATATGGGGATTCATGAACCTCCTCTTGTAATCGGACAGAAGACTAGAGTTGCAGCACCCTCTTGGTCTGAGACATGAGTTTCAATGTCTCGTGCATCTGGCCATGAGGGGAGATGGAGTGGTGGGCAGGGACATGTTCATGATTTATAACATGGGATGTAGCAGTCTTTAAAGGAAGAGGGATCATAGGACCCCCAAAAATGTTTAAATAATTGATCCACTTTGTTATGCTATGTTACATATGCGTGTATAACACATTTCTGACACTTGTGCGTATTATGATGAATTGAACTGTCATATGAGTAAGGGAGGTCACTGGCGCTAGCTCCACAGTGCACATTTCTTTCCATTATTGATTGACAGCGTAGATTATTTTCTATTACGGGGTCAGACCAGCGTACAGTACTTTCTATTACCGGAACAAAATAGCACACTTACCTTTCCATTGATTTCCAAACGTGCACTTTCTGCCCATTTATGGAACACAGCATTGCACTTTCCATTCCATTACCTGATAAAACATTGGACTTCCATTTCCACAATTGAATATATTACCACATTCTCCTTTCTATTACAGGGCCGAAACACTGCCTATGCCGTTAGCACAACAAAGGACTTCGCATCCATTTCCTAAACTGGAGCACAACAGTTCTATACTGTTCTGTTACGGAATATGGAGAGCACATGCATTCGATTTCTTGAGCAAACAGCTCCCCTTTCCTTCCGTCAATGAACAGAATATTTCTTGCTTATTTTCGAGCTGAGTCAAACCGCTCATTTTCTTCCATTACCAAATAATGATGCATACATACATTCTTTATATTTCAGCAGCGAAACAGTGCCCGTTTCTCTCCATAGCACAATAAAACAGCTCAGATTCCCCTGAATGATGAACTTTTGTGCAGAATCCCTTTATCAAGGACCTTCGAAAAACTGAAAATATATTTTTAACCACTGGCGTGATGAAGGGCTGCCGCCCTCGTAAACTAACTTAGCAAATTTGAGTATAAAAGTACACTTAGAGCTCCATGGGGATGTAAGTGGCTGGCAATGAGAGAGCGGAGTTGGCTAAGGAACTTTAATGGACATTAATAAAATTGAACCATAAAGCACCAAACCATTTAAAGACTTGGATTAACATGCCACCAGGAGCCTTTAACACAACAGGATGTATTCCTTCATCACTGGGTGAAAGCAAGTGGCGGCTTTTCATGCTTCTGCTCCCAGGGCTCTTTACATCACCCAAACGATTTAATCTTGGCTTTATTGAGCTATTCCCAGTGGTTGATGGTGGGTACCACTGGCACTCATTATTGTGGACCAGCTCTTATTGTTACTCCACTGTACATTTCCATAGAGCAACAAACGGAAAATCACAGAAAAGAGAGAAGAGGAGGAAGAAAAAGACTGATGAAATGTGAAAAAGGTAGGGAGAAAGTAGGAACCCACAAAAGTGAGCTAAAGGGATAGGCAGGGCCTAGTAGTTGATTACAGAGGCATCATGTGAATTTCAAGACTACACAGCTGTAGTATTCAGCGTGCCAACATGTAATAGTGCTGGCCCTGAGCTTCTGAGAAGAGCTTTGGGCACCAGCACTCTTTCTTTTACAAATTAAGCATGGTCTATTCCTTTGGATTTACCTTCTACACTCACAACATATAGATTTCATTTCAGGTGAAAAAGCACCAACGTCTTTCCTCCAGCTTTCTGAAAAAGGAAATTACTTCACACCATGCATTCTACGGATAATCACACATTGGTTGAAATGTAGTCCGTTAAGTCTGAACTGGTTATTTTTTAAAGAATCCTAAACTAGGCCCTCTTTTCTTAGACCTTTAGTCCCTCACATTCCCATTTATAATAACGGTCGCATTAACTGACCCTCAAATTTCATTAGCCTTACAAGTGAACACATTGGTGATTTCATATTTTTCTACAACAGATTTAAGAGTCTGTTCCTTCCGCAGTCTCTACACTGATAGCTCCAGCTGTCTGTTCCATATAGCATTGTACACAAACCTACACAGTCAGCCGTTGCTCATTATTAGAAAGCTTACTTGGCAATGACAGTTCCCTGGTTGTATTGGTTTACCTCTCTGTTCCTTGTTTGTCCCTCCCCTAGTATGTAGCTTGTTTGTCCTTGTTTTTGATTGGCTAGGGTGTAGCTTTTTGCTGTTTACATCATGAAACTACTTCCTCTCCTGCCCTTCCTATGGCGCTCTTCATCAGTGGATGGCAGGATTAGTGATCCCCTGAATGTTTTTCTTAGCCTGCTCTCTTCTACAACCCTCCCTCTCGAAGCTTCTCTGCGGTACGTCAAGCACAGGATTTTGGACTTGAGATCCCCAGGATGTTGTTCCATTACACTGTCTCGTTCTGCTTTTCTCCATGAATGTAGCCACTATTCACTTTGACATTGCTGGAGGCTTTTAAACTCAAACAGATTTGACAAAATCAATAGCAGTAACTGACCATGTTAAATGTACAGAAAACATTGAACTCAAACCCACCCCCACACTGAAAGATCATACCCGGAACCTCAGCATCATCCTGGACAGTGAACTCTCCATGAAACGACAGGTCAACGCCGTGTCCTCAGCTTGCTTCCATTCTCTGCATTTCTCTGCAAGCGCCGCAGAATTTTTAAATGGCTACCTATCAGCACCAGAAAAACAGTGAGACAGGCCCTCATCACCAGCCATCTTGACTATGGCATAGCACTCTATTCAGGCACCACCAGCGAACTTAATGGAAGACTACAGACTATACAGAATGCAGTAGCCAGACTGTCCTCAACCTTCCCAAAAGGATCCACATCACCCAGCACCTGAGACATCCACTGGTTCCCCATCCAGAAAAGATGCCAGTTCGAGCTACTGACCCACGTCTACAAAGTGCTCCATTGGCCAATGACCTGCATACATGAACCATCAACTGAACTTCCACCAACCATCCAGAAATATCTTCTCCACTCCCCTCACCCTTGCACTGACCCTGCGTATGCACTGCTGCCGCTCCAGAGAACGCTTCTTTTCCCACCTCACCGCAAAGTCCTGAAACACCTTCCCCCTCCACCTCTGAACATCACCCTCGCTTACAGACTTCAGGAAGATAATCAAGACCTGGCTCTTCGAATGAAACCCGCAGCCCAGCACCTGGATACCCTCACAGGTGATAAGCCGTGCTATATAAGTACCATATGTATGTAAACATTATTTTCTATAATTTAAAGATTGTCATCTCATTGAGTGATTCAGCTTACATTGCATGAATGCATTCACAAATCAATTCACATCACAACAAGCAATACCATGACGAAATAGAAAGTATCGAAAGCAATATTTCTATTGCTTTTTAAACTTATAACATGGCCAGTCAGGCACTGACAAAGTCATTCTCATTGCTTGCTCAACATTGTCAACGCTTTGCCAATGATTGCCTAGGTCTGTCTTCAAAGCCTTGAGGAAGATGACATTTTATGAATAAACAGAGTAGGATTTGGGTCAGGCTCGTTTAGGCATTCATTTATGTGAGTAAGCACTTCTTCCGCCACTGTTTAGAGGCTTTGTCAATCACATCTTGGATACATCAGGAGGAATACATATCTCTTACCTCATGCTGTTTGGTATATCTCTCTGCCTACTAGAAAATTCTTTTGAAATGGGTGTAGGACAATTTTATATCTGACGGTACACTAAATCATAACACTTTTTGTCAGATTAAGAACTTTAATAGATACATTAATTCTATAGCAAATGTAACCTTTTTGGTATTTGTTTCAATGCAGCAGGCATTTGTAATGATTTTGTCAGGACTCTAGTACAGGCCGGACTGTATTTTGTCCCCTTTTCCCGATTATCTTTTCTTTTTTTAATAATTGAGATGGTCTGACTCTAAGAGTGCCGTCCTTAAGCCTCCTAGATTTTAAAATTATCTTTAAGCTGCCATTGGATTCTCTGCACAGCTGGATGGGCCAAGTAGGACCTTTTTTTATTTTATTTGCATGCAATGGTAATGCAAGAGTACATATTGCACAATCATGATTTGTGTAGCTGAGGTATATTTGCACAGTTTTCACTGAATTCATTTTAAATGGGGAAATAAATAATTTCTATTATTGCTCCCCTCTCCACTGAAACGCATAAACAGCATGTTAGACTTGTCAGCCATAGGGTGGTCTTCCCTCCAAATCTTTGCCTGTTTCTCTCTATTTATTTTTATTTGTTTCTGTTGGTCTTAGAACTCTCCACTTTACCACTGCTAACCAGTGCTAAAGTGCTTCTGCTCACTCCACCAAACATGGTTACATTGGTTTACACCTGATTGCCATATTTAATTTATTTATCCCTTGCAGAGTGATATATTAAATATCCAGGGCCTGTAAGTTAAATGCTACTAGCATGCCTGCAGCAAATATTGTGCCACACACTTGAGTAGCCCCTTAAAACATGTCCCGGTCTGCCATTGCAGCCTAAACTGCTAGTTTGACTTTGCAATGTAACCTCCTTGCCAAGCCTTAAACTCCCCTTTTATTGCATATGTCACCCCTAAGGTAGGCCCTAGGAAGCACATAGGGCAGGGTGCAATATAATTAAAAGTTTGGACATGTGGTTTTAAGCTTTACATGTCCTGGTAGTGAAAAACTCCTACATTCGTTTTTCATTACAGTGAAGAGTACCTGTCCCTTTGTTTACATTGGTTTGCCTTATTACATCTAAAAAGTGCTAACTTTTGATTGGAGACAGATCAGCATTTCATGTTTGGTATCTGTGAAATTGTAATAAAAAATTCTCTTTTCAGATTTTAAATAAAATTTCAAACATGTAGTTCAAATCCGGTTCACTCATCTTTAAACGTACAGTTTTCTTTCTATACGTTGGCATACACAGTAGTTCTATGATGGTGTACTATCCATGATTTAAGTGTGTGTTTTGTCTTTTTTATATTGTTATGAACTGTAGTTTTATGGTCCTTGAGACCGAAATAAAGATATTGAATGGATGGGAAAATACCACTTTTAGAAAGTTGCTGTGCAAAAAGAGAAATGAAAATAATGCACTCCTTTCCTTAAGCGACTTTGTGCTAGATGCAGCAAAGGGTTTTTCCCATTTTGTGTTTGTAGGAAAATGTGTTCATGCATATGGCCCTTTGTTTGTTAATGCATATACCTAGATAATTGCGTGCAAGCAGATACCATAACCTATCCCATTAATCACGGAAATGTTAAAGAACGTCCCAAAAAATGAGCCTACTTGCTGTGAATGGTTCATCTACACGTGTCACTGTTGTTAGCCCGGATGGGCGAGCAGAAGGCATTTGAAAATGTTAAATAAAGAATCATGGTGGAATCATGCTGTCTTCTAAGTGATTGAGAACTCCTGGATTAATTCAGAAATCAGGTTTTGATAGTTATTGGTTCACCACTTGGATTACATTTGGAGTACTACAAGAGAAGTAGCCTATTGTGAGGAAAAAGTCCTGCACCAAGCAGTGCGACGGATGGAGGCATAAGCCACGCTTCTTTTTTTGGACGTACTTTTAGAAAGTTGGCATTTTTTGCCCTTAGCCATTTACGTGTCTGCAGCCTCCCATTTGCCACAAGACTGGGTGTAACTGATAATTGTGCTTTGCAAATTCTTCCCAGACAGTATCACAAGCGAGAGATAAGGTATGCCTGAATGGACCATCTGCTGGCGGGATGGGGGCGGAGCTGGGCACAGCCCCACTTGCAATTGAATAGGCTGTGCTCTGCCTTCACACAAAGGGTTTCTCACCTCCACATTGCCTCTTAAGCCAGCCTGGAGTCAAGAAATTCCAAACACTTCCAAGAGAAACCCTTATTCTCCCAACTACAAAGAAGCACCAAGTTCACTTTCTAGACCTGTGGAAGGACTCCGAGGGTTGCCTGATGCTGTGCTGCACCTAGAAAGACTGCTTTGTTGCCTGCAGTCTACCTTGAACCCTCAAAGGCCTGCCCTGCTGCTTGTGTGCTGCATAAATACGTTATACATTGCTTCTAAGTTAAGCCTGCTTGCTTTTTGTGCCAAACTTCCCAGGGTTAAGCACAAGTGAATTCAGTGACTTTAGTGGTTCACCCTGACAGGGATTGTGGCAGTTGCTTGACTGGGTCTAACATCCCAGTCAACCAAAACCCAATTTCTCATACTGCAGGAGTGTATGTACTTTACATTTACTTTAAATCTCCATTCTTATCTATTGTTAATTTCTGAAGTTCATCCAAGTACCTGCGGTTTTTGGTGCTCAGCACTTTTAATAAATGCATATTATAGTTGACTTATTTCCCAATAGTCATTTTGTACTCAGACATTAACACCAAAGTAGTCTTGTCACACTTTGTAATTACTTATTATGACTCTTAAGATGTTACTCACTGCACTTTACTGCCTAGGATAAGAAGTATCTGTACAGCTTCGCCATTTTCAGTAAAGCAGTTTTCCTTGGCAATGGCTCCTGGCTGGATAACATAATGCATACAATGAAGAGTCACTTTTTTGACTTGAGGTCCATGGAAGCAACATTGAATCACAATGAAAAGCCGAAGAGAATCATAGTACATGACATTTTACTCAAATTTTTTTGGGAGAACTGTGATCATCGGATAAAGCAGGAACTCCGAGAAAACGCATGACAAATATGTGCTTTATCATGTAAGCCTGAGCGGGATATTCCTAGTAAGCAGAAAACGGAGAATAACTGCAGCAGGATAAGCAGATTAAAACTGTGCTGATAATTTGGAAGCTACAATCGTGTCCATACTTCAAAATTGTATTTTGAGGCAGGCGAGGGTCTTTATGAATGCCTGTAGTATATTTGTATGTAACATTAACAAGCATGTACAGCAGCCAGAACGGTCAAATTCAGTGGTTTGATGGTGATCTCTTCTGAATGTAATCTTTCATAGTCCATTCTGAAATAGGAGAAATGTAAGCATTGTCTTTTCGACAACTGGCCAATTATATATTTGCTAATAAGAGGTGAGAGCAGAAGTTTCATGTGGAATTCCAAGGCCAGTTTCTGGAGCAGCTAAGCTGCCATTATCATACAACAGATTTAGAAAATAAATTAAAGTGGGACTTTTTGACCTCTTTCAGACGTCAAACTCTCGTGGATTTGCTAAAAACATGAAGTTGGAAGCGGTGAATCCAAGGAATCCGGCAGAACTTTGTGTTGCCTCAGTCACCAAAGTGAAGGGAAGACTAATGTGGCTGCATTTGGAAGGTATGTGAACGAACAAACCAGTTTATTAGGTCTGATTTCTTCTCTTTCTTTCATAGTGTGAATATATTGTTTTCTCTTTACATGTTGTCACAACTGTTTAGGTTTTTGTTTACTACATGATTTTATTTGGTCCTTCACCTTTGCAAAAGCCCTATGTGGACACTTCCATTGAAGATGTTATTAGAGCTTTGTGATACCTGTGGGCCTGTTTGCGTCACTCCCACAGTTAAAGGCCTTGGGGTGTCCCCACCTGAAGGGATGACAGCGGAAGATCTGAATTGTAGCAACAGTGTCCTGCAAGGAGAGGCCTCAATAAAAGAGATCTGTAAGTGCCCCTGGAGGAAAGGACCCTAGAACAAAGGGAGAGCAGTAAGGAGAATCCTTGCCAGCATTGATATCTGTATTCGAACAGTTTGAGAAAGTGTCATTATTTAACATAAATATAAATCAGTCGGAGATATTACATTTCTTCCTGACATAAGATCAAGTTGCAAGCATTCAAAATTAGCTAAAAATGACATCCACAAAAATAAAATACCTAGACATCTAGAAGACTAGTAGGAGCAAATTGGCCAATTTTGAGTTTGCAAATAGTTGAAGATCAGGAGCTTGATTGGATCAATTGTATGTCCTCTAGATGAATATACCTCTAAGCCTAATATACCTATTCCAAAGGCTTCCAGAAATGGCCAAGCAAGTTTTTGAATCAACAGCAAAAGATGAACAACTTTGTTTGGGTTGGAGGCAGATCACAAAATACACTTTTGCAGTTGAGGGTACAGTTGTTGCTTAGTAAACAAGACCATCCTCTAGAAACATAATTGTTGTATGGTGACCAAGTATAGAGTTTGAGATGTGATTGTATTTGTAACTCTACTTAAAACATTCGTCTTATGACGAAAAACACATTACAGTCTGTGCTATTGTATTCACTCAATGTTGTAAGTATATGTTGCATACCCACAAACACTTTGCCACCATTTTACATTTTACTGAATTTGGCCATGTTTATGCTTATACTTTATTGCTTCAAAGTGAGTATGCACTGTATAAAGTAATATATAATTAGTGGTAACAGTGTATGTATTGTCTCCAATCAGTATGAAATTATGCTCCTTCCTCTGTCCGGAAGCTACTCAAATAACTTATGACTCTTTGGACAGGGTAAGGGGAAAGGTAAAAGGGTTAAAATTGACAGTGCAAACATATAATATCTGTGGCCATTAAGTAGAGAAAACAACTAAACATACGTCAAGAAACCCCCAAAAGAAAAGAAAAAACAACCAGGCATTTTAATTCAGTTTGAATAAGACTATTCTTCTGATTGTTTTGTTATTATAGAAATTGGGATAGTTAGTCATGAATTTAATTCCTTGATGCACAAGAAGCTAGATCAATATAAGGAAGACAAACTGTCCATTCTGAAGAGAGTTAATTTGCCCATTTCCTGTTTGATCAGCTCTGGCATCACTGCTGATAGTAACTTCTTGAAACATCTGGTTTACCCAATGTACTCTGGTATAACTGTGTTATAATGGAGTGCCAGGGTTAAGCTGTTCATTTATGTTTACTTCTAATAAGAGAGTTGAACCTCAGTCGCTGAATGCATCTTCTGTCTTCACCAGTGCTGGAAAGTGATTTTTGCTCCATCTAGAGAATCCTGACCTGGGTCGTACAAAATCGGACATTTTCTAATATTTGAGTGTCTATTGAAGGGAAGAGAAAGCAAGCACAATGTGTAACCATGCCCAGTGGCTATTATCTGATTCGCATAAAAGCATGCATGTGTGCCTTTAATTCGAAATGTTGATATGGCAGTACATTATCAGCATGCTGATGTGGCAGTACATTCTAAAAGCTTTTTAAGTAAAACAGAACACTGCTTGCTTCTTCCATTCATCAGCAACCTAGCCTGGGCCCCTGCAGCCCCTGTGGTTCAAAAGGCCACCACAATTCAGAAGCCCCCTCCCAAGGGCTATGTATATTTATGAGGTGACATAACGGAGCCCTCCTTGTTGGCACTTTGGGAGTGATCTGGTCCCCTCAACAAATTGCAGAATGAACAACTGTGCTTTTGTGTTATAGCAAGACCACTCATTATTACCTTACAGCATTCTTCTCCTTCTCTATTCTTTTATGCAGTAAAATAGACTTTTCAATGTCATTACAACCGCTAGCCAGTACCGGTCATGATAATATTGTGTATTGTTTCGATTTTCAAGCTATTCTACAAAACATGTTAATTCTGTGTGCAGCAGCTGCATATTCTCTGGCATTTTCAATTTTATAGCAGTGTAAACTAGTCATAATGCACAGAATTTTCTCAAAAGAAACCTGAACCAGCAAAGAAAAAACTGCCTGGACATACAAGTACATCAAGTAGGATGGTTATATTTGCTGAGTTTATCATTCTTCATAATTTAATGTATCCAATGGGATACCTACGTTTCTGCATCCCCATTACTGATTCAACACAATCCTGAGGAGTGTTATAAAAATACTACCTTGTTTTTACATTATGCTTTAAATACCACTTCTGAGGTTTCTAAGTGCTGTAAATAACATGCTGTGATTACCCAAAGTGTTGATGCTCAATTTAGAATAATGATTCTAGGTCCCAAAATAGGCTTGTCAGTCCCACAGAATAATATAAAGTCGGAGCTATTTCCCAGGGTGATTGTTCTGTCCCTAGTCTGATGTGAAACAGACCTTTTCTTACTAAGGCCATGCTTCCTAACCTGAATTCACCAAACAAAACCCATCACACTCCTGTCTTTACTTGGCAAGTTAGAGTGGTGGTCTTGACAGGGTACTGCTGGCGTCACGATAATTGAGGGGGCCCTCTAGTTAGGCTTGAATTTCCCCTTTCCCGTAATGTACTTGTTATGCTATATTAGGTAAGAAATATGTGGCTAAATAGACGCCATTTGTATTCACGTTATGCCACCCACTGAGTTATCCTCGCAGCATGTAAGCTTTAGTTAGCTCGTGTGACTCCATTTTATATTTCACAATCGTTATTAGACTGCTTGGGCTGTGCTCGGACAAGGCCTCATTCTTCAATCTGCTCACTTCAGCAGAAAACTGTACTTTGTTATTATTTTCTATTCTGTTCAAGGCTGTAACCTGACTTGCTAATGAGCTGATATTCTGTCTCCACATTCCAATCTCAATGTGTAACTCTGCTCCCAGGTAAGGAGATGCTGAGACTCGTCAAAGTGGCCTTGGACCACTGATAGAGTGTACTCATCTGGCAGGTGTTAGCTCATCTATCTGTGCCTCCTTTGTTCATACTGGGCTCAAGCTGGTATTTTTCCATTGGGGCATGGGCGAAGTCTCCCAGAAAGGTTTATCTAGTATGACCAAATGCTGGGGAGTCAGTCTCCTGGTAGACATCTTAGGGTGCAGGTCTGAATGGACTCCTCTGCAGAGTATAGCTAATAAAATGCCTATTTGTATTCTTTACTGTCTGACCAATTCTTGATTCTTGGGAAGGCATTACAGGTGGTTGTATATAACCCGCATGGCCCTAGAGGGCCCTGTCCTACAGTTGGTGCCCAAACAGGGACCCCGTGAAGTGTGGCCCCCTCACCTGTAATCGGGTCGCAGGGGCTGGGGTGGTGTCTGGTCGGTCGGGCGGATCGGACCCCACATCCATAGGACCAAGCTTGTTTCTCGCAGCTGCCCTGCCCGGCTAGTGGTCACCGGCATTGGTCCTGACAAGGCGAAACCTTGGAGTTGACCATTTGGGTCTGAATAGTTGGCAGTGGAGAATAATTTGACTTGACCTTAGTGCACCAGGTGAGTAATTTGATTCTTGGAAAATGGTGCCTTGTTTGAACGACACAAGCCTGTGGGCTATGTCTGGTACAGTCTGTGGACTATCTTGTCTTAGACTTGGTGGGTCTGCAGACCCTTGAGGGACACAGAGTGCTTGTGAGCAGTCTACCGGGCCAACTGGTAATTGGCCTCTTTGTGAATAGGTCCAGGACCGTTCACAGGTAATCTGCCAGACCAACTGGTAATTGGGTTTGCTCTTGGAAAGGTCTGGGGATGAGGCCTGTCCTCTTGTATCGGTACAGTCTCCGGACTGTCTTGGTGCAGTTTTCAGACTGCCTTGCTTGAACGGCACTAGCCGACAGGCTGTGTCTTGGTACAGTCTCCTGGCTCTCTACTTGTCTTGGTGCAGTGTTTGGACTGTTTTGTTCTGATGCAGTCTCCGGGCTGAATTGTGGTTTGATAATGGTGTTTGGGTGCTATTAGGTGTGTAGGCTTACGTCGGTGGTGGTGCTTGTGAAATGCTTGTTTGTGTGAGTAGCGACTGCTCTTCGTGTGGAGGTAAGGATGCCATGCCTCACCAAGCTGTGTTGTGACAGGTTTTTTCCTTTTGTTTGACACGGTCTGAGGACCGTCTTTGGGAAAAGCACTTGCAATTTCCTTTGCCAGGCAAAATAATGAGTGTGGCCCCTTCTTGAAATTGTCTGGAATGAGCTCAATGTGGTCTCCTGTTGTAATTGTGTTCTGCAGATGCCCATTTCAAGGATGACACTTTAAATTTTGAAGAATAAAAAAATAATAATACATAAATAGAAATATGGTTTGATCAGAAATACTAGCAAAAATGCACATTTGTTTTGACATAGGAAGAGTGCAACATGAGAAAAATGTAAGGATGGGATGCGCATATAAATTGAAAACAGTGTTGTGATGATTCACGGTAATGTATCTTTGTGCTCAACAGACACGTATTCTAAAGGTGCAGTAAGGAGAGGTGAAATACAGGCTTGTAATTCAGCAGCAATGAATGTGCTCTCTCTCTCTATGAAAAAGAGTGGGGGAGGCAGGAGTTCTGGAAAGAGAGCAGTGTGTTTGTATTTAGAGCATTCCAGCTTCAGGCACAAACTGCTAAGTGGGTGTGTTTCATTTGGATTTGCCCACAATAGAACATGTATTTAATTTGGATAAAGTGTTTCAAGCTCTCCGGGCAGTGAGTCTTTAGCTGAATAAAAAAGATTTTCAAAGTTGAAAGACATAACATGTGAATTCAGTTTGTGGCCGGCTTGCCATGACCTTCAGTGTGATAAAAGAGGAATTCCCAAGGAGGGAGCTCATCCAGCAGGGAGACTCAGAGCAAAGCAGCAGACAAGAGAAGGTGGGGGCCATGCCCAGCACCTCGAACAGACAGGCAGAGATGCACAGTGTGGAGCTACTCTCCTGAAGGGCAGAGTGCCAGTAAAAGAATGCTAATTGGGTACAGCTTGAAAGAACAATGCAGGAGCTACAAGATTTGGATCATGAGTTTTGTGAATGTGAGTATTTAGAGTTTCCACAACACTGAGGGATAGAATGTCCTGGAGCCAGTGGATTAATGTTTTCTGATCAGATTAGTGAGCTCGTACAGTAAATTATTGGTTTGTTTTTAAGGAAAGATGATAGATGGTATTCTGAAGGATGAAGGGTACTATAGTGCCGGACAAGGAATGAAGTATAAAGAGTTTAAAGGGAAAATATATGATGGTACAGAGATGGTTTGCATAGAAAAGCTTTCAGAAGAAGTTGTTTGCAGGGAAGCAAAGTGAGTTAAAGGGTGTTGTTTCACAAGCAGAACAGGTATGGATGTTGCTCAAATTAATTTAAATCAGTTGTCCAGAGCAAACATGAATTATTAGCGGAAGCAAAATGGGAACATATTTCAACAGGTTGCTGTATTTGAAAATTAGAGTTTTAACACTAACAATTCTGTATTTACCAAGTCCATTGTGAAAAAAGTGGAAGGTCCAGACTTAGTTGTCGGAGTTTTAAACAGAGAAATTACAAACCCAGTTTTATAGAAGGTTTCAGCAGAAATAGCCCGATTTGAGAAAAGTTGCCAATTTGTTTGAGAAACAGGCCTAGCAGGAAAACAATTGTTTTGCAAATTAAACAGCACAGATTACTGTACACCCGATGATGTTAATTATCAGATTCCTGATTAAGATGTACATTTTAAAATGGCCCAGTAGGAGACAGCTGTAGTGCTGTGTAGCATTTTAGGATCCAAGCACAAGTTACCGATTCAGGCCCTTATATGGGTATAATTCACCTTGCCCTTATATAGGCATAGAAATCATAACCATATTTAGACATAACCCATCCAGTCGAAATACAGGCATGGCTACTTCCACTAGTTTCAAAAAGCCACAAAGATTTCTTGGAAAACACGGCTTCAGCAGTCAGGGACATCCCCTTTCTTGAATCTTGATTTGTCCTAGAAATCATGGAGTTTTCAAAGAACTACCATTCCTTTAGGGTTCTTTGGTGACGTTATTATGTCCGCCTTTACGACAAACTGGGCACCTTCAAGGTATAAAAATGCATACACTTGCCCAAGCAAACACACGGTGGTTCGGAGCAGCTCGACTATCTACTTGCCCGACGCAGCTCGCTACAGCAAGTGCCAAAGGAAGCCGACCCTCCAGCTGACGCACTGACAGAGAAGCTGTCCTTTCTCTCGCTGAGAATCCAACTTCAGATTTTCCAAGCTCCCTCTGCCGGGTGTTGGGAAATCGAGTCCGAGACAGAGATACCAGACCTCCTTCATTCTAAACCAAGGTACGGAGCTGATTAGACCCTAAGAGAAATCTTGGATAGATTCTTGGCAAAGAAACTTAACCTATGCTACACCATACTTACTTCTTCCCTCATACTAGACTTAGGTTATGTACATTGGGGTAGGCGTATTTTAGAAGCACCAGTTGAGCACTTTTAGTTTTATTATTTATGTATGTATTTTATGGCTTAAAAACCATACCATGCTTTTACAGTATTATTTTATAATACTCTTCTTGCTGTACGCATTATACTTTACAGCCAGTATTACGATTGTAGCAGTTTATTTCTTTTGCATGAGAAAGAAGACTGTTCAATAAATCCTTTTATTGAAAACGGCCGTCTCTCTATTTCTCTGCACCTCTGATGAAACAAACCATGCACGATTAACTGAGTAAAACATCTATCTATTGTTTCCACGACTCTGAAGATATGTTTTATCTTGGGGAAACAAAGTTGTCATGTTTATGCGGTTGTCAGAAACCAATCCCTTCTTGTTTATTTTAGAAAGTTTCTAGTGACCTCTGAGCTAGCTGGCACTTAAAATTAAGTCTAATATATTCGATATAGACCTAGTTGACATAAGTCCTACATCAAATCTATACGATATGTTATTCCAATGCGCAGAGCCTATTGAGAATATAGGAACTACACTACAGTAGCATTGTTTTCAGAAAAGTCAATTTGCAAATGCTGTCCTTTTCTTTCTGTTGTTTCTATTCCTGCAGTGACATTCAGGCTGTTCTGGTTGTTGCGGTCAGAGGAAAGATCAGGGAGTGAAGGTGCTATTTAGATTTTAGCGGACAAGATTTGTGTCTTAAAAGAGGAATTTGATTGTTTATTTGTACATTATATTAGTCCCACTATTTCAATTGTGTTCAAAATCTGTGACTGACCTGTGTGCAGTTCAAAGGAAAAATACAAAAGTAGCCCTCCAGTTTTATGCTGCTCTGGCTATTTGTATGTTTCTTCTACTGCTCAATATTTCTCTGTTGCTGATCTGAATCGCATTCTTTGGCAGAATTGCTTATAGAATATATGATAGGTCTTTGTTTGGAAAAACATTGACTGGCAAGAGATATAGGCTCTGCTGCGCCTTTTAGGACCATGCAGAAAGACAGGGCATCCATACAAAAATATAAGGTAGTTTATTTATTTATTTATAAAGTTTTATATAGCGCAAACTTGATCCCGAAGGAGTACTGTGCAAAGGGGTTTTTAGAAAATTAGGACTAGAGGGGCGCGCTGCCTGGGTTAAAACGTTACAAAGTGTGTATGGAGCAAGAGTGTCGTTGTGTAGTGCGTGAAGAGCAGACGGCAAAACACCCTTAACCGTCCAAACAAGTCAAGAGACAAGGCAAATTAACAAAGATAAGCTCTCGCAACTACATGTGTGTTCATCAAAACAAGGTAAATTGACCAAAAGTTAAAAAGAAGCGCAGAAGCAGGTTCTTTGGTGTAAGTCTTCTTGTCACAGCAAGATGTTTAATTTTCTCCAGACTTGAGAATAATATCATTCGCCGACACGTGTTTCGTCGTGTGCGGTTGAGTCACACGACTCTTCAGGGCTGGTAATACAAAATAATGTAGGCAAGTTGTTATCTAAACATGTTTAACTTTATGCTGCATATGGTGACAATTGTGCAACCGACATGCAGTTGTGACGTGCGTTTGTATCGCACATGGTTGGTGAGATTTGGTGAAGAAACTTTCATATTCGGGCAAAGTGATTGGTCTATAGTGCTAATGTGCACGTAGAGAGTGAGATGGACTTAAAAAGACCTATGTGTGGTCATGTGTCACTCGTACACAGTGGTCCTAGAAATTAGAGGGTGTTCGTAGTGATGGTGAATGAAACGTGAGATGTCAGATATATTTAATCTAATTAAATATGTGAGGAGGTATTTGTGTGGCCTCATGACGTGGTAGTGATAAGGGTGCCTATATAGGTTAAAGATCCAGAGAGCACAATTCATGCAAAATCTTCTGTTCTATGGATGATAGGTATTACCTTCCACTCCAATTCCAATGTGTGGTTGGAGTAAGTCTGGGTCTTTAAAAGCTCAGTTTCAAGCTGTATAAGGTAAGGGTGAAAAAGAGAAAAAGGAACTCATAAGGAGGCTTCTAAAGGAAGCAAATGCTTGTAGGACTAAGTTGAGTCTCGGGCAGCAAAGAAAATCTTTCTCTTACCAATGGGTATTCTGTATGTATATGAAACAGTCGATGCTGTTTGACAAAGTAATCAGTTGCAGTATATGGATAGAATTATCGTATCCCACTGGTAATTTCCATTTGAAAGTATAGCGCTATATAAAAAAAGGATAAGGGAATCATGAGTTTCTGTTACATAGCGCTATTCCGTTAGTTTAGACAAGTTCGCTAGTTATAGAAATCTAGAAAAATGCTTGCCCAGTCGCTCTTAAAGGATAACATTTTTTGAAAATACAAAGGGTTACCTGTGTCTCGCTATGCTGTAAGGCGGGGAGCCGGGAGGGGATTCTTTATAGCGCCAAATTGAGGAAACGAGTACGTGACCTCTGCGGTGGTGTGCTGGCGAGTAAATACAAAATCATAGTAAGATAATTGTCCAAGGGACATGCGTTCAGAGCACTGCGCACCCAACGCTTATTAAATAAGACGCGGGTCCGTGGTGTACCGCACAGCGGTGGAGAAACTGACACTCACCCGCTGCAGGCAATCCCTCCTCTGTTAGTTCCCGGCGGTCGTCTCTCGTGTACGAACACGTGACCCCGGGAGAGGAGGGATTATATTGAGAATGGTAGACATGGAGGACGTACTCCAAAACGATGCATATATCAGCGCCATTGCTAAGGGGGAAATCATATAGGAAAAGGAGGACGTCTGTGTCTTATTTGATGGAAATAACAGTCCTTGTCCATTATTAAAATACCTAATCATGGTGTAAGGAAGAGGAGTAAATGTAGTCCACTAAAATGTAAGTGAATCACAAAATCCCGCTGCTTGCCAATGCAAATCATTACTTGTTGCTCATGTATGGGAATAGAATTACAAAATTGATAAGGGAAATAGAGATCAAATCCCTATGTCAGTTGTTATGTGGACATAAAATTATCAAAAAACGAAGAAGAAAAAGAAGCTGTGACGTTGAGCATGCGGGGCCAAGCCTAGGTGTGGCTGGATTATTCAGATGTAAGGTGCATAGTTGAAAGAAAGTGCGAAAAATTGTGAGTAAATGTGAGAAAAAAAGGGGGACACATCATACCCCCGTACATTTAAAAGTCTATACATATATTTAAACAAAGTCTTCAAATGCAAAAGCGGGACTCAGAATGTGTACGTAAACAACAAGGTTTGCGAATAGTAGACAATTGTCTGTACTGTCAATCTTAATAATCAAAACATTTGGCCTTGTAATATGGTACAATTGTCTGTGCTGTCAATCTTAATAATCAAAACATTTGGCCTTGTAATATGGTACACTATACATAGTTGTCTTGATACATTGAAACACAGAAGTAGAATACATTTGACTCCTAGAGAGAGGAAATCTCTTATGTTGTCATCTGTTATCATCACCCTAGAGTTCAGAGTTATTGTACAGAAGATCAGTCAGTGTGCACCAAGAATCCCCCCGGTGAGATTCTAGTCTCCAAGGAAATATTGGAGCTCAGAATCGTAGTTAAGCCCATGTTCTACGCTGCGTAAGCGCATGATCCAAGTGGCCTCCCTACGTCTGAGCATCAGTTCACGATTGCCCCCTCTGATATTGAGGGGAATTAGATCGATCCCAAAAACACGTACTTTAATGTCGTCCTCCCTGGGTTGACACTCTGCGACATGAAGGGCTACCGGGTATCTGGGGTCCCTCCTTTGTATAGCTCTCATATGTTCAGCTATCCTCTCTTTGAGAGCCCTAATGGTACTCCCTACATACATCTTGCCACATTGGCATTCGATGATGTACACTACAAACTTGCTAAGGCAAGTGATGTTGTGTTTAATCTGATAGACCATTCCATCATGTCCTGCAAAGTTTTTTGTGCCGTGTTTGCCCCATATACACATAGAACAGAATCCACATTTGTGGAAACCAATGCCTCGTGTTGAAAGCCAGTTCTGTGCTGTGGTATTAGTGGGAACGGTAGGACTCAGTTTATTTCTCAAAGTGAAGCCTTTCTTGTAGGTGATGGAAGGTCTCTCTGGAATAAATTCCTTCAGTGTGGGGTCCTCTAGTAGAAGTTTCCAATGTCTATTCAGACTCTTTTTGGTGAGTTGGTTTAAGGCATTAAATTCAGTTATGAATCTGACGTGTTGGTCAGGGGATTTCATTTCAGTACGTGTTTTCAGACAATCAGGTCTTGCAATGGCTCTCGTTTTCGACTCTGCTCTCTTGAGGGAAGTTTTAGAATAACCTCTATTCTGAAACCTGTTCTTCATGTTAGTAATACAGTTATCAAGTTCACAAGCTTCACTACAGTTTCGTTTGGCCCTAAGAAATTCCCCATAGGGGATTGATCGTATCTGATGTTCAGGATGAAAACTTGAAGCATGCAATATGGAATTGCATGCGGTGGGTTTTCTAAAAAGTTTCGAGTGTAAGTGATCGTTTTTGACATAGAATTCCAGGTCTAAAAACTCAATGTTAGTCAAACTGTGCTGCATGGTGAAACTGATTTCCCAAGTGTTGGTGTTAAGGTATTCAAAAAAAGAATGAAGAAGTTCCTCAGTTCCGGACCACAGGAGAAAGCAGTCATCTATGTATCGGCCCCAAAAGACTATGGAGTCAGTGTATTGTGTTCCTTTGGTGCCCCAGATAAGGTCAGCCTCCAATGCTCCCATAAAGAGATTTGCAAAGGAGGGTGAAAATTTGGAGCCCATCGCTACTCCTTTCTTCTGTCGGTACCATTTCCGATCAAACATGAAGAAGTTATTCTCCAAGATGATCTTCATCATTTGAATTAACATGTTAGTGTGTGCCCATAGTGAAGCCGGTCTATTGGAAAGAACCTTGGTAATAGCTTCAATTCCTAGGTCTAAGTTAATGCTGGTGTAAAGGGACACTACGTCCATGGTGACCAGTATGGTGTCTTTCTGCCAATCAATATCTGCCATGATGTTTAGTATGTGTTTTGAGTCTTGTATGTATGAGGGAAGGTTTCTCACTAGCGGTCCCAAAAAGAGGTCCACGTATTCTGCGACTCTTTCGGTGGGACCCCCAATCCCCGACACAATTGGTCTGCCAGGTGGGAATGGTTTGTCCTTGTGGACTTTGGGTAGGGTGTAAAGCCAAGGATGTGTGGGTTTGTGGACCTTGAGATATAGATATTCGTTGTCATCTAAAAGACCTGATTGTTTCCAATGTAACAGTTGTTCATTAATTAACTTGGTTAGTGGACCTGTGGGGTTGTAGTTGAGTGATTCGTAACATGAGCCATCGCTCAGTTGGCCAAGGATCTCATTGTTGTAGTCAACTAGATCCATGACCACTACATTACCCCCCTTGTCAGCCTCCCTAATGATGATATTGGGGTTCTTACTGAGAGTTGAAAGTGCCGAGCGTTCACCTCTAGTTAGATTGTCCTTGTATTTGAACTTAATGTCTAGGTTTCTGGTATTAGTTCTATCCAGGTCTTCCAGAACACGTTTGTGAAAGTTGTCAATGGTATTGCCACCTGATAATGTAGGTATCCATTTGGATTTGCATTTCAGACCACTCGTTATGTTATAGTCAGTTTCTATATCAAGTTCTTCCAGTAACTGTTCCATTTCCAATGGACTATCTTCCCTGTCCGTCAAAGAAAGAAGCAGGTGTGTTGCTTGTACATCTTTAATAGTCAAAGGTACATCGTCAAATACAGTTGGAACAAGAGTAGGTTGTCTTTGTAACTGTTGTGATCCCACAAAATGTTTTTTGAGTTTCAGGTTGCGTGTAAACTTAAACAGGTCGATTTTAGTTTGACACAAGTCACCTGTAGCATAGGGGTTGAAGTTAAGGCCTTTGCTGAGTAGGGAAATCATATCAGGTGTCAATGATATTGAGGAAAGATTGATGACTTGGACATTATCAAGTGGTGTTGTTAGTTCCTCTGTGTCCCTGACCTCAGTTTTCTGCGATATTCCTCGCTTGTTCCCGCGTTTACCCCTATGGGGTTTTGGTCTACTGCGGCCTGTGGAGGCTGGGTTCTGTTGCCCTTCCTCACCCGCTCCACTTCTAAAAAAAAGTTGGAATTGTTAGGTTGTGCATTAGCAAGGATTTCGTTCTCGATGTCACTGAGTCCAGTGGAACTCAGGGAAGTAGTACTAGAGTGAGCGGAATTGGAAGTGTTGGGTCTCCCAGGTTGGGAGCTATTTTTAGGTCTGGGGATCAGTGAATCGTATTTGCGGTCAAAGGTGTAAACTCTCCCATTTTTGTAGTCTGCCTCGTCCCTCTTGATTTGGCGTGCCTTTCTATTCTTTATTTCTGTCTGGTGTTTGAGCAGAATTTCATCCAGTAGGGTGTAATTCTTTACGGTGGCCTCGGGTTTGTTTAGATCTTTAATCTCTTGTTCAATATTAGAGATTTCTGTCTGTAGCTTAGCGGTCTTTCGGTCAGCACTTTCAATAAGAATGTCCATAAGTGTGGTAGAATTCAGATTTAGTGAATCCTCCCATTTGACCATGAGATCTCGGTCGAGATCATCATAGGTGGGGAAGATGTGGGACCGTAAACCCCTAGGGACTATCTTGAGTTTTAAATAGTGCTTAAGAGTGGCCCCATCCCACCATCTGGAATTTTCTTGTTTTTTAAGTTTCTCTAGTTTCAGGAATTTGTCTCTAAGACCCTCAACTCGTGCAGGACCTGCTGCGGCCGATGCCTGGTGTGTGGGCATGCCTCTGGCCAGGTTTTCAAAGAGATCTGCTGCTGCTCTATCCCTGTCCATTCTATAGTGGACAATAGCCTGCTGTGTGACAGTCACTAAAGTAGGAATGGTAACGTGGAGGCACCCAGTCCTAAGCCAAATCAGAAATACTGTGCAAAGGGGTTTTTAGAAAATTAGGACTAGAGGGGCGCGCTGCCTGGGTTAAAACGTTACAAAGTGTGTATGGAGCAAGAGTGTCGTTGTGTAGTGCGTGAAGAGCAGACGGCAAAACACCCTTAACCGTCCAAACAAGTCAAGAGACAAGGCAAATTAACAAAGATAAGCTCTCGCAACTACATGTGTGTTCATCAAAACAAGGTAAATTGACCAAAAGTTAAAAAGAAGCGCAGAAGCAGGTTCTTTGGTGTAAGTCTTCTTGTCACAGCAAGATGTTTAATTTTCTCCAGACTTGAGAATAATATCATTCGCCGACACGTGTTTCGTCGTGTGCGGTTGAGTCACACGACTCTTCAGGGCTGGTAATACAAAATAATGTAGGCAAGTTGTTATCTAAACATGTTTAACTTGATGCTGCATATGGTGACAATTGTGCAACCGACATGCAGTTGTGACGTGCGTTTGTATCGCACATGGTTGGTGAGATTTGGTGAAGAAACTTTCATATTCGGGCAAAGTGATTGGTCTATAGTGCTAATGTGCACGTAGAGAGTGAGATGGACTTAAAAAGACCTATGTGTGGTCATGTGTCACTCGTACACAGTGGTCCTAGAAATTAGAGGGTGTTCGTAGTGATGGTGAATGAAACGTGAGATGTCAGATATATTTAGTCTAATTAAATATGTGAGGAGGTATTTGTGTGGCCTCATGACGTGGTAGTGATAAGGGTGCCTATATAGGTTAAAGATCCAGAGAGCACAATTCATGCAAAATCTTCTGTTCTATGGATGGTAGGTATTACCTTCCACTCCAATTCCAATGTGTGGTTGGAGTAAGTCTGGGTCTTTAAAAGCTCAGTTTCAAGCTGTATAAGGTAAGGGTGAAAAAGAGAAAAAGGAACTCATAAGGAGGCTTCTAAAGGAAGCAAATGCTTGTAGGACTAAGTTGAGTCTCGGGCAGCAAAGAAAATCTTTCTCTTACCAATGGGTATTCTGTATGTATATGAAACAGTCGATGCTGTGTGACAAAGTAATCAGTTGCAGTATATGGATAGAATTATCGTATCCCACTGGTAATTTCCATTTGAAAGTATAGCGCTATATAAAAAAAGGATAAGGGAATCATGAGTTTCTGTTACATAGCGCTATTCCGTTAGTTTAGACAAGTTCGCTAGTTATAGAAATCTAGAAAAATGCTTGCCCAGTCGCTCTTAAAGGATAAAATTTTTTGAAAATACAAAGGGTTACCTGTGTCTCGCTATGCTGTAAGGCGGGGAGCCGGGAGGGGATTCTTTATAGCGCCAAATTGAGGAAACGAGTACGTGACCTCTGCGGTGGTGTGCTGGCGAGTAAATACAAAATCATAGTAAGATAATTGTCCAAGGGACATGCGTTCAGAGCACTGCGCACCCAACGCTTATTAAATAAGACGCGGGTCCGTGGTGTACCGCACAGCGGTGGAGAAACTGACACTCACCCGCTGCAGGCAATCCCTCCTCTGTTAGTTCCCGGCGGTCGTCTCTCGTGTACGAACACGTGACCCCGGGAGAGGAGGGATTATATTGAGAATGGTAGACATGGAGGACGTACTCCAAAACGATGCATATATCAGCGCCATTGCTAAGGGGGAAAGCATATAGGAAAAGGAGGACGTCTGTGTCTTATTTGATGGAAATAACAGTCCTTGTCCATTATTAAAATACCTAATCATGGTGTAAGGAAGAGGAGTAAATGTAGTCCACTAAAATGTAAGTGAATCACAAAATCCCGCTGCTTGCCAATGCAAATCATTACTTGTTGCTCATGTATGGGAATAGAATTACAAAATTGATAAGGGAAATAGAGATCAAATCCCTATGTCAGTTGTTATGTGGACATAAAATTATCAAAAAACGAAGAAGAAAAAGAAGCTGTGACGTTGAGCATGCGGGGCCAAGCCTAGGTGTGGCTGGATTATTCAGATGTAAGGTGCATAGTTGAAAGAAAGTGCGAAAAATTGTGAGTAAATGTGAGAAACAAAGGGGGACACATCATACCCCCGTACATTTAAAAGTCTATACATATATTTAAACAAAGTCTTCAAATGCAAAAGCGGGACTCAGAATGTGTACGTAAACAACAAGGTTTGCGAATAGTAGACAATTGTCTGTACTGTCAATCTTAATAATCAAAACATTTGGCCTTGTAATATGGTACAATTGTCTGTGCTGTCAATCTTAATAATCAAAACATTTGGCCTTGTAATATGGTACACTATACATAGTTGTCTTGATACATTGAAACACAGAAGTAGAATACATTTGACTCCTAGAGAGAGGAAATCTCTTATGTTGTCATCTGTTATCATCACCCTAGAGTTCAGAGTTATTGTACAGAAGATCAGTCAGTGTGCACCAAGAATCCCCCCGGTGAGATTCTAGTCTCCAAGGAAATATTGGAGCTCAGAATCGTAGTTAAGCCCATGTTCTACGCTGCGTAAGCGCATGATCCAAGTGGCCTCCCTACGTCTGAGCATCAGTTCACGATTGCCCCCTCTGATATTGAGGGGAATTAGATCGATCCCAAAAACACGTACTTTAATGTCGTCCTCCCTGGGTTGACACTCTGCGACATGAAGGGCTACCGGGTATCTGGGGTCCCTCCTTTGTATAGCTCTCATATGTTCAGCTATCCTCTCTTTGAGAGCCCTAATGGTACTCCCTACATACATCTTGCCACATTGGCATTCGATGATGTACACTACAAACTTGCTAAGGCAAGTGATGTTGTGTTTAATCTGATAGACCATTCCATCATGTCCTGCAAAGTTTTTTGTGCCGTGTTTGCCCCATATACACATAGAACAGAATCCACATTTGTGGAAACCAATGCCTCGTGTTGAAAGCCAGTTCTGTGCTGTGGTATTAGTGGGAACGGTAGGACTCAGTTTATTTCTCAAAGTGAAGCCTTTCTTGTAGGTGATGGAAGGTCTCTCTGGAATAAATTCCTTCAGTGTGGGGTCCTCTAGTAGAAGTTTCCAATGTCTATTCAGACTCTTTTTGGTGAGTTGGTTTAAGGCATTAAATTCAGTTATGAATCTGACGTGTTGGTCAGGGGATTTCATTTCAGTACGTGTTTTCAGACAATCAGGTCTTGCAATGGCTCTCGTTTTCGACTCTGCTCTCTTGAGGGAAGTTTTAGAATAACCTCTATTCTGAAACCTGTTCTTCATGTTAGTAATACAGTTATCAAGTTCACAAGCTTCACTACAGTTTCGTTTGGCCCTAAGAAATTCCCCATAGGGGATTGATCGTATCTGATGTTCAGGATGAAAACTTGAAGCATGCAATATGGAATTGCATGCAGTGGGTTTTCTAAAAAGTTTCGAGTGTAAGTGATCGTTTTTGACATAGAATTCCAGGTCTAAAAACTCAATGTTAGTCAAACTGTGCTGCATGGTGAAACTGATTTCCCAAGTGTTGGTGTTAAGGTATTCAAAAAAAGAATGAAGAAGTTCCTCAGTTCCGGACCACAGGAGAAAGCAGTCATCTATGTATCGGCCCCAAAAGACTATGGAGTCAGTGTATTGTGTTCCTTTGGTGCCCCAGATAAGGTCAGCCTCCAATGCTCCCATAAAGAGATTTGCAAAGGAGGGTGAAAATTTGGAGCCCATCGCTACTCCTTTCTTCTGTCGGTACCATTTCCGATCAAACATGAAGAAGTTATTCTCCAAGATGATCTTCATCATTTGAATTAACATGTTAGTGTGTGCCCATAGTGAAGCCGGTCTATTGGAAAGAACCTTGGTAATAGCTTCAATTCCTAGGTCTAAGTTAATGCTGGTGTAAAGGGACACTACGTCCATGGTGACCAGTATGGTGTCTTTCTGCCAATCAATATCTGCCATGATGTTTAGTATGTGTTTTGAGTCTTGTATGTATGAGGGAAGGTTTCTCACTAGCGGTCCCAAAAAGAGGTCCACGTATTCTGCGACTCTTTCGGTGGGACCCCCAATCCCCGACACAATTGGTCTGCCAGGTGGGAATGGTTTGTCCTTGTGGACTTTGGGTAGGGTGTAAAGCCAAGGATGTGTGGGTTTGTGGACCTTGAGATATAGATATTCGTTGTCATCTAAAAGACCTGATTGTTTCCAATGTAACAGTTGTTCATTAATTAACTTGGTTAGTGGACCTGTGGGGTTGTAGTTGAGTGATTCGTAACATGAGCCATCGCTCAGTTGGCCAAGGATCTCATTGTTGTAGTCAACTAGATCCATGACCACTACATTACCCCCCTTGTCAGCCTCCCTAATGATGATATTGGGGTTCTTACTGAGAGTTTAAAGTGCCGAGCGTTCACCTCTAGTTAGATTGTCCTTGTATTTGAACTTAATGTCTAGGTTTCTGGTATTAGTTCTATCCAGGTCTTCCAGAACACGTTTGTGAAAGTTGTCAATGGTATTGCCACCTGATAATGTAGGTATCCATTTGGATTTGCATTTCAGACCACTCGTTATGTTATAGTCAGTTTCTATATCAAGTTCTTCCAGTAACTGTTCCATTTCCAATGGACTATCTTCCCTGTCCGTCAAAGAAAGAAGCAGGTGTGTTGCTTGTACATCTTTAATAGTCAAAGGTACATCGTCAAATACAGTTGGAACAAGAGTAGGTTGTCTTTGTAACTGTTGTGATCCCACAAAATGTTTTTTGAGTTTCAGGTTGCGTGTAAACTTAAACAGGTCGATTTTAGTTTGACACAAGTCACCTGTAGTATAGGGGTTGAAGTTAAGGCCTTTGCTGAGTAGGGAAATCATATCAGGTGTCAATGATATTGAGGAAAGATTGATGACTTGGACATTATCAAGTGGTGTTGTTAGTTCCTCTGTGTCCCTGACCTCAGTTTTCTGCGATATTCCTCGCTTGTTCCCGCGTTTACCCCTATGGGGTTTTGGTCTACTGCGGCCTGTGGAGGCTGGGTTCTGTTGCCCTTCCTCACCCGCTCCACTTCTAAAAAAAAGTTGGAATTGTTAGGTTGTGCATTAGCAAGGATTTCGTTCTCGATGTCACTGAGTCCAGTGGAACTCAGGGAAGTAGTACTAGAGTGAGCGGAATTGGAAGTGTTGGGTCTCCCAGGTTGGGAGCTATTTTTAGGTCTGGGGATCAGTGAATCGTATTTGCGGTCAAAGGTGTAAACTCTCCCATTTTTGTAGTCTGCCTCGTCCCTCTTGATTTGGCGTGCCTTTCTATTCTTTATTTCTGTCTGGTGTTTGAGCAGAATTTCATCCAGTAGGGTCTAATTCTTTACGGTGGCCTCGGGTTTGTTTAGATCTTTAATCTCTTGTTCAATATTAGAGATGTCTGTCTGTAGCTTAGCGGTCTTTCGGTCAGCACTTTCAATAAGAATGTCCATAAGTGTGGTAGAATTCAGATTTAGTGAATCCTCCCATTTGACCATGAGATCTCGGTCGAGATCATCATAGGTGGGGAAGATGTGGGACCGTAAACCCCTAGGGACTATCTTGAGTTTTAAATAGTGCTTAAGAGTGGCCCCATCCCACCATCTGGAATTTTCTTGTTTTTTAAGTTTCTCTAGTTTCAGGAATTTGTCTCTAAGACCCTCAACTCGTGCAGGACCTGCTGCGGCCGATGCCTGGTGTGTGGGCATGCCTCTGGCCAGGTTTTCAAAGAGATCTGCTGCTGCTCTATCCCTGTCCATTCTATAGTGGACAATAGCCTGCTGTGTGACAGTCACTAAAGTAGGAATGGTAACGTGGAGGCACCCAGTCCTAAGCCAAATCAGAAATACTGTGCAAAGGGGTTTTTAGAAAATTAGGACTAGAGGGGCGCGCTGCCTGGGTTAAAACGTTACAAAGTGTGTATGGAGCAAGAGTGTCGTTGTGTAGTGCGTGAAGAGCAGACGGCAAAACACCCTTAACCGTCCAAACAAGTCAAGAGACAAGGCAAATTAACAAAGATAAGCTCTCGCAACTACATGTGTGTTCATCAAAACAAGGTAAATTGACCAAAAGTTAAAAAGAAGCGCAGAAGCAGGTTCTTTGGTGTAAGTCTTCTTGTCACAGCAAGATGTTTAATTTTCTCCAGACTTGAGAATAATATCATTCGCCGACACGTGTTTCGTCGTGTGCGGTTGAGTCACACGACTCTTCAGGGCTGGTAATACAAAATAATGTAGGCAAGTTGTTATCTAAACATGTTTAACTTGATGCTGCATATGGTGACAATTGTGCAACCGACATGCAGTTGTGACGTGCGTTTGTATCGCACATGGTTGGTGAGATTTGGTGAAGAAACTTTCATATTCGGGCAAAGTGATTGGTCTATAGTGCTAATGTGCACGTAGAGAGTGAGATGGACTTAAAAAGACCTATGTGTGGTCATGTGTCACTCGTACACAGTGGTCCTAGAAATTAGAGGGTGTTCGTAGTGATGGTGAATGAAACGTGAGATGTCAGATATATTTAATCTAATTAAATATGTGAGGAGGTATTTGTGTGGCCTCATGACGTGGTAGTGATAAGGGTGCCTATATAGGTTAAAGATCCAGAGAGCACAATTCATGCAAAATCTTCTGTTCTATGGATGATAGGTATTACCTTCCACTCCAATTCCAATGTGTGGTTGGAGTAAGTCTGGGTCTTTAAAAGCTCAGTTTCAAGCTGTATAAGGTAAGGGTGAAAAAGAGAAAAAGGAACTCATAAGGAGGCTTCTAAAGGAAGCAAATGCTTGTAGGACTAAGTTGAGTCTCGGGCAGCAAAGAAAATCTTTCTCTTACCAATGGGTATTCTGTATGTATATGAAACAGTCGATGCTGTTTGACAAAGTAATCAGTTGCAGTATATGGATAGAATTATCGTATCCCACTGGTAATTTCCATTTGAAAGTATAGCGCTATATAAAAAAAGGATAAGGGAATCATGAGTTTCTGTTACATAGCGCTATTCCGTTAGTTTAGACAAGTTCGCTAGTTATAGAAATCTAGAAAAATGCTTGCCCAGTCGCTCTTAAAGGATAAAAATTTTTGAAAATACAAAGGGTTACCTGTGTCTCGCTATGCTGTAAGGCGGGGAGCCGGGAGGGGATTCTTTATAGCGCCAAATTGAGGAAACGAGTACGTGACCTCTGCGGTGGTGTGCTGGCGAGTAAATACAAAATCATAGTAAGATAATTGTCCAAGGGACATGCGTTCAGAGCACTGCGCACCCAACGCTTATTAAATAAGACGCGGGTCCGTGGTGTACCGCACAGCGGTGGAGAAACTGACACTCACCCGCTGCAGGCAATCCCTCCTCTGTTAGTTCCCGGCGGTCGTCTCTCGTGTACGAACACGTGACCCCGGGAGAGGAGGGATTATATTGAGAATGGTAGACATGGAGGACGTACTCCAAAACGATGCATATATCAGCGCCATTGCTAAGGGGGAAATCATATAGGAAAAGGAGGACGTCTGTGTCTTATTTGATGGAAATAACAGTCCTTGTCCATTATTAAAATACCTAATCATGGTGTAAGGAAGAGGAGTAAATGTAGTCCACTAAAATGTAAGTGAATCACAAAATCCCGCTGCTTGCCAATGCAAATCATTACTTGTTGCTCATGTATGGGAATAGAATTACAAAATTGATAAGGGAAATAGAGATCAAATCCCTATGTCAGTTGTTATGTGGACATAAAATTATCAAAAAACGAAGAAGAAAAAGAAGCTGTGACGTTGAGCATGCGGGGCCAAGCCTAGGTGTGGCTGGATTATTCAGATGTAAGGTGCATAGTTGAAAGAAAGTGCGAAAAATTGTGAGTAAATGTGAGAAAAAAAGGGGGACACATCATACCCCCGTACATTTAAAAGTCTATACATATATTTAAACAAAGTCTTCAAATGCAAAAGCGGGACTCAGAATGTGTACGTAAACAACAAGGTTTGCGAATAGTAGACAATTGTCTGTACTGTCAATCTTAATAATCAAAACATTTGGCCTTGTAATATGGTACAATTGTCTGTGCTGTCAATCTTAATAATCAAAACATTTGGCCTTGTAATATGGTACACTATACATAGTTGTCTTGATACATTGAAACACAGAAGTAGAATACATTTGACTCCTAGAGAGAGGAAATCTCTTATGTTGTCATCTGTTATCATCACCCTAGAGTTCAGAGTTATTGTACAGAAGATCAGTCAGTGTGCACCAAGAATCCCCCCGGTGAGATTCTAGTCTCCAAGGAAATATTGGAGCTCAGAATCGTAGTTAAGCCCATGTTCTACGCTGCGTAAGCGCATGATCCAAGTGGCCTCCCTACGTCTGAGCATCAGTTCACGATTGCCCCCTCTGATATTGAGGGGAATTAGATCGATCCCAAAAACACGTACTTTAATGTCGTCCTCCCTGGGTTGACACTCTGCGACATGAAGGGCTACCGGGTATCTGGGGTCCCTCCTTTGTATAGCTCTCATATGTTCAGCTATCCTCTCTTTGAGAGCCCTAATGGTACTCCCTACATACATCTTGCCACATTGGCATTCGATGATGTACACTACAAACTTGCTAAGGCAAGTGATGTTGTGTTTAATCTGATAGACCATTCCATCATGTCCTGCAAAGTTTTTTGTGCCGTGTTTGCCCCATATACACATAGAACAGAATCCACATTTGTGGAAACCAATGCCTCGTGTTGAAAGCCAGTTCTGTGCTGTGGTATTAGTGGGAACGGTAGGACTCAGTTTATTTCTCAAAGTGAAGCCTTTCTTGTAGGTGATGGAAGGTCTCTCTGGAATAAATTCCTTCAGTGTGGGGTCCTCTAGTAGAAGTTTCCAATGTCTATTCAGACTCTTTTTGGTGAGTTGGTTTAAGGCATTAAATTCAGTTATGAATCTGACGTGTTGGTCAGGGGATTTCATTTCAGTACGTGTTTTCAGACAATCAGGTCTTGCAATGGCTCTCGTTTTCGACTCTGCTCTCTTGAGGGAAGTTTTAGAATAACCTCTATTCTGAAACCTGTTCTTCATGTTAGTAATACAGTTATCAAGTTCACAAGCTTCACTACAGTTTCGTTTGGCCCTAAGAAATTCCCCATAGGGGATTGATCGTATCTGATGTTCAGGATGAAAACTTGAAGCATGCAATATGGAATTGCATGCGGTGGGTTTTCTAAAAAGTTTCGAGTGTAAGTGATCGTTTTTGACATAGAATTTCAGGTCTAAAAACTCAATGTTAGTCAAACTGTGCTGCATGGTGAAACTGATTTCCCAAGTGTTGGTGTTAAGGTATTCAAAAAAAGAATGAAGAAGTTCCTCAGTTCCGGACCACAGGAGAAAGCAGTCATCTATGTATCGGCCCCAAAAGACTATGGAGTCAGTGTAGAAAGAGTCGCAGAATACGTGGACCTCTTTTTGGGACCGCTAGTGAGAAACCTTCCCTCATACATACAAGACTCAAAACACATACTAAACATCATGGCAGATATTGATTGGCAGAAAGACACCATACTGGTCACCATGGACGTAGTGTCCCTTTACACCAGCATTAACTTAGACCTAGGAATTGAAGCTATTACCAAGGTTCTTTCCAATAGACCGGCTTCACTATGGGCACACACTAACATGTTAATTCAAATGATGAAGATCATCTTGGAGAATAACTTCTTCATGTTTGATCGGAAATGGTACCGACAGAAGAAAGGAGTAGCGATGGGCTCCAAATTTTCACCCTCCTTTGCAAATCTCTTTATGGGAGCATTGGAGGCTGACCTTATCTGGGGCACCAAAGGAACACAATACACTGACTCCATAGTCTTTTGGGGCCGATACATAGATGACTGCTTTCTCCTGTGGTCCGGAACTGAGGAACTTCTTCATTCTTTTTTTGAATACCTTAACACCAACACTTGGGAAATCAGTTTCACCATGCAGCACAGTTTGACTAACATTGAGTTTTTAGACCTGGAATTCTATGTCAAAAACGATCACTTACACTCGAAACTTTTTAGAAAACCCACCGCATGCAATTCCATATTGCATGCTTCAAGTTTTCATCCTGAACATCAGATACGATCAATCCCCTATGGGGAATTTCTTAGGGCCAAACGAAACTGTAGTGAAGCTTGTGAACTTGATAACTGTATTACTAACATGAAGAACAGGTTTCAGAATAGAGGTTATTCTAAAACTTCCCTCAAGAGAGCAGAGTCGAAAACGAGAGCCATTGCAAGACCTGATTGTCTGAAAACACGTACTGAAATGAAATCCCCTGACCAACACGTCAGATTCATAACTGAATTTAATGCCTTAAACCAACTCACCAAAAAGAGTCTGAATAGACATTGGAAACTTCTACTAGAGGACCCCACACTGAAGGAATTTATTCCAGAGAGACCTTCCATCACCTACAAGAAAGGCTTCACTTTGAGAAATAAACTGAGTCCTACCGTTCCCACTAATACCACAGCACAGAACTGGCTTTCAACACGAGGCATTGGTTTCCACAAATGTGGATTCTGTTCTATGTGTATATGGGGCAAACACGGCACAAAAAACTTTGCAGGACATGATGGAATGGTCTATCAGATTAAACACAACATCACTTGCCTTAGCAAGTTTGTAGTGTACATCATCGAATGCCAATGTGGCAAGATGTATGTAGGGAGTACCATTAGGGCTCTCAAAGAGAGGATAGCTGAACATATGAGAGCTATACAAAGGAGGGACCCCAGATACCCGGTAGCCCTTCATGTCGCAGAGTGTCAACCCAGGGAGGACGACATTAAAGTACGTGTTTTTGGGATCGATCTAATTCCCCTCAATATCAGAGGGGGCAATCGTGAACTGATGCTCAGACGTAGGGAGGCCACTTGGATCATGCGCTTACGCAGCGTAGAACATGGGCTTAACTACGATTCTGAGCTCCAATATTTCCTTGGAGACTAGAATCTCACCGGGGGGATTCTTGGTGCACACTGACTGATCTTCTGTACAATAACTCTGAACTCTAGGGTGATGATAACAGATGACAACATAAGAGATTTCCTCTCTCTAGGAGTCAAATGTATTCTACTTCTGTGTTTCAATGTATCAAGACAACTATGTATAGTGTACCATATTACAAGGCCAAATGTTTTGATTATTAAGATTGACAGCACAGACAATTGTACCATATTACAAGGCCAAATGTTTTGATTATTAAGATTGACAGTACAGACAATTGTCTACTATTCGCAAACCTTGTTGTTTACGTACACATTCTGAGTCCCGCTTTTGCATTTGAAGACTTTGTTTAAATATATGTATAGACTTTTAAATGTACGGGGGTATGATGTGTCCCCCTTTTTTTCTCACATTTACTCACAATTTTTCGCACTTTCTTTCAACTATGCACCTTACATCTGAATAATCCAGCCACACCTAGGCTTGGCCCCGCATGCTCAACGTCACAGCTTCTTTTTCTTCTTCGTTTTTTGATAATTTTATGTCCACATAACAACTGACATAGGGATTTGATCTCTATTTCCCTTATCAATTTTGTAATTCTATTCCCATACATGAGCAACAAGTAATGATTTGCATTGGCAAGCAGCGGGATTTTGTGATTCACTTACATTTTAGTGGACTACATTTACTCCTCTTCCTTACACCATGATTAGGTATTTTAATAATGGACAAGGACTGTTATTTCCATCAAATAAGACACAGACGTCCTCCTTTTCCTATATGATTTCCCCCTTAGCAATGGCGCTGATATATGCATCGTTTTGGAGTACGTCCTCCATGTCTACCATTCTCAATATAATCCCTCCTCTCCCGGGGTCACGTGTTCGTACACGAGAGACGACCGCCGGGAACTAACAGAGGAGGGATTGCCTGCAGCGGGTGAGTGTCAGTTTCTCCACCGCTGTGCGGTACACCACGGACCCGCGTCTTATTTAATAAGCGTTGGGTGCGCAGTGCTCTGAACGCATGTCCCTTGGACAATTATCTTACTATGATTTTGTATTTACTCGCCAGCACACCACCGCAGAGGTCACGTACTCGTTTCCTCAATTTGGCGCTATAAAGAATCCCCTCCCGGCTCCCCGCCTTACAGCATAGCGAGACACAGGTAACCCTTTGTATTTTCAAAATTTTTTATCCTTTAAGAGCGACTGGGCAAGCATTTTTCTAGATTTCTATAACTAGCGAACTTGTCTAAACTAACGGAATAGCGCTATGTAACAGAAACTCATGATTCCCTTATCCTTTTTTTATATAGCGCTATACTTTCAAATGGAAATTACCAGTGGGATACGATAATTCTATCCATATACTGCAACTGATTACTTTGTCAAACAGCATCGACTGTTTCATATACATACAGAATACCCATTGGTAAGAGAAAGATTTTCTTTGCTGCCCGAGACTCAACTTAGTCCTACAAGCATTTGCTTCCTTTAGAAGCCTCCTTATGAGTTCCTTTTTCTCTTTTTCACCCTTACCTTATACAGCTTGAAACTGAGCTTTTAAAGACCCAGACTTACTCCAACCACACATTGGAATTGGAGTGGAAGGTAATACCTATCATCCATAGAACAGAAGATTTTGCATGAATTGTGCTCTCTGGATCTTTAACCTATATAGGCACCCTTATCACTACCACGTCATGAGGCCACACAAATACCTCCTCACATATTTAATTAGATTAAATATATCTGACATCTCACGTTTCATTCACCATCACTACGAACACCCTCTAATTTCTAGGACCACTGTGTACGAGTGACACATGACCACACATAGGTCTTTTTAAGTCCATCTCACTCTCTACGTGCACATTAGCACTATAGACCAATCACTTTGCCCGAATATGAAAGTTTCTTCACCAAATCTCACCAACCATGTGCGATACAAACGCACGTCACAACTGCATGTCGGTTGCACAATTGTCACCATATGCAGCATCAAGTTAAACATGTTTAGATAACAACTTGCCTACATTATTTTGTATTACCAGCCCTGAAGAGTCGTGTGACTCAACCGCACACGACGAAACACGTGTCGGCGAATGATATTATTCTCAAGTCTGGAGAAAATTAAACATCTTGCTGTGACAAGAAGACTTACACCAAAGAACCTGCTTCTGCGCTTCTTTTTAACTTTTGGTCAATTTACCTTGTTTTGATGAACACACATGTAGTTGCGAGAGCTTATCTTTGTTAATTTGCCTTGTCTCTTGACTTGTTTGGACGGTTAAGGGTGTTTTGCCGTCTGCTCTTCACGCACTACACAACGACACTCTTGCTCCATACACACTTTGTAACGTTTTAACCCAGGCAGCGCGCCCCTCTAGTCCTAATTTTCTAAAAACCCCTTTGCACAGTATTTCTGATTTGGCTTAGGACTGGGTGCCTCCACGTTACCATTCCTACTTTAGTGACTGTCACACAGCAGGCTATTGTCCACTATAGAATGGACAGGGATAGAGCAGCAGCAGATCTCTTTGAAAACCTGGCCAGAGGCATGCCCACACACCAGGCATCGGCCGCAGCAGGTCCTGCACGAGTTGAGGGTCTTAGAGACAAATTCCTGAAACTAGAGAAACTTAAAAAACAAGAAAATTCCAGATGGTGGGATGGGGCCACTCTTAAGCACTATTTAAAACTCAATATAGTCCCTAGGGGTTTACGGTCCCACATCTTCCCCACCTATGATGATCTCGACCGAGATCTCATGGTCAAATGGGAGGATTCACTAAATCTGAATTCTACCACACTTATGGACATTCTTATTGAAAGTGCTGACCGAAAGACCGCTAAGCTACAGACAGAAATCTCTAATATTGAACAAGAGATTAAAGATCTAAACAAACCCGAGGCCACCGTAAAGAATTACACCCTACTGGATGAAATTCTGCTCAAACACCAGACAGAAATAAAGAATAGAAAGGCACGCCAAATCAAGAGGGACGAGGCAGACTACAAAAATGGGAGAGTTTACACCTTTGACCGCAAATACGATTCACTGATCCCCAGACCTAAAAATAGCTCCCAACCTGGGAGACCCAACACTTCCAATTCCGCTCACTCTAGTACTACTTCCCTGAGTTCCACTGGACTCAGTGACATCGAGAACGAAATCCTTGCTAATGCACAACCTAACAATTCCAACTTTTTTTTAGAAGTGGAGCGGGTGAGGAAGGGCAACAGAACCCAGCCTCCACAGGCCGCAGTAGACCAAAACCCCATAGGGGTAAACGCGGGAACAAGCGAGGAATATCGCAGAAAACTGAGGTCAGGGACACAGAGGAACTAACAACACCACTTGATAATGTCCAAGTCATCAATCTTTCCTCAATATCATTGACACCTGATATGATTTCCCTACTCAGCAAAGGCCTTAACTTCAACCCCTATGCTACAGGTGACTTGTGTCAAACTAAAATCGACCTGTTTAAGTTTACACGCAACCTGAAACTCAAAAAACATTTTGTGGGATCACAACAGTTACAAAGACAACCTACTCTTGTTCCAACTGTATTTGACGATGTACCTTTGACTATTAAAGATGTACAAGCAACACACCTGCTTCTTTCTTTGACGGACAGGGAAGATAGTCCATTGGAAATGGAACAGTTACTGGAAGAACTTGATATAGAAACTGACTATAACATAACGAGTGGTCTGAAATGCAAATCCAAATGGATACCTACATTATCAGGTGGCAATACCATTGACAACTTTCACAAACGTGTTCTGGAAGACCTGGATAGAACTAATACCAGAAACCTAGACATTAAGTTCAAATACAAGGACAATCTAACTAGAGGTGAACGCTCGGCACTTTCAACTCTCAGTAAGAACCCCAATATCATCATTAGGGAGGCTGACAAGGGGGGTAATGTAGTGGTCATGGATCTAGTTGACTACAACAATGAGATCCTTGGCCAACTGAGCGATGGCTCATGTTACGAATCACTCAACTACAACCCCACAGGTCCACTAACCAAGTTAATTAATGAACAACTGTTACATTGGAAACAATCAGGTCTTTTAGATGACAACGAATATCTATATCTCAAGGTCCACAAACCCACACATCCTTGGCTTTACACCCTACCCAAAGTCCACAAGGACAAACCATTCCCACCTGGCAGACCAATTGTGTCGGGGATTGGGGGTCCCACCGAAAGAGTCGCAGAATACGTGGACCTCTTTTTGGGACCGCTAGTGAGAAACCTTCCCTCATACATACAAGACTCAAAACACATACTAAACATCATGGCAGATATTGATTGGCAGAAAGACACCATACTGGTCACCATGGACGTAGTGTCCCTTTACACCAGCATTAACTTAGACCTAGGAATTGAAGCTATTACCAAGGTTCTTTCCAATAGACCGGCTTCACTATGGGCACACACTAACATGTTAATTCAAATGATGAAGATCATCTTGGAGAATAACTTCTTCATGTTTGATCGGAAATGGTACCGACAGAAGAAAGGAGTAGCGATGGGCTCCAAATTTTCACCCTCCTTTGCAAATCTCTTTATGGGAGCATTGGAGGCTGACCTTATCTGGGGCACCAAAGGAACACAATACACTGACTCCATAGTCTTTTGGGGCCGATACATAGATGACTGCTTTCTCCTGTGGTCCGGAACTGAGGAACTTCTTCATTCTTTTTTTGAATACCTTAACACCAACACTTGGGAAATCAGTTTCACCATGCAGCACAGTTTGACTAACATTGAGTTTTTAGACCTGGAATTCTATGTCAAAAACGATCACTTACACTCGAAACTTTTTAGAAAACCCACCGCATGCAATTCCATATTGCATGCTTCAAGTTTTCATCCTGAACATCAGATACGATCAATCCCCTATGGGTAATTTCTTAGGGCCAAACGAAACTGTAGTGAAGCTTGTGAACTTGATAACTGTATTACTAACATGAAGAACAGGTTTCAGAATAGAGGTTATTCTAAAACTTCCCTCAAGAGAGCAGAGTCGAAAACGAGAGCCATTGCAAGACCTGATTGTCTGAAAAGACGTACTGAAATGAAATCCCCTGACCAACACGTCAGATTCATAACTGAATTTAATGCCTTAAACCAACTCACCAAAAAGAGTCTGAATAGACATTGGAAACTTCTACTAGAGGACCCCACACTGAAGGAATTTATTCCAGAGAGACCTTCCATCACCTACAAGAAAGGCTTCACTTTGAGAAATAAACTGAGTCCTACCGTTCCCACTAATACCACAGCACAGAACTGGCTTTCAACACGAGGCATTGGTTTCCACAAATGTGGATTCTGTTCTATGTGTATATGGGGCAAACACGGCACAAAAAACTTTGCAGGACATGATGGAATGGTCTATCAGATTAAACACAACATCACTTGCCTTAGCAAGTTTGTAGTGTACATCATCGAATGCCAATGTGGCAAGATGTATGTAGGGAGTACCATTAGGGCTCTCAAAGAGAGGATAGCTGAACATATGAGAGCTATACAAAGGAGGGACCCCAGATACCCGGTAGCCCTTCATGTCGCAGAGTGTCAACCCAGGGAGGACGACATTAAAGTACGTGTTTTTGGGATCGATCTAATTCCCCTCAATATCAGAGGGGGCAATCGTGAACTGATGCTCAGACGTAGGGAGGCCACTTGCATCATGCGCTTACGCAGCGTAGAACATGGGCTTAACTACGATTCTGAGCTCCAATATTTCCTTGGAGACTAGAATCTCACCGGGGGGATTCTTGGTGCACACTGACTGATCTTCTGTACAATAACTCTGAACTCTAGGGTGATGATAACAGATGACAACATAAGAGATTTCCTCTCTCTAGGAGTCAAATGTATTCTACTTCTGTGTTTCAATGTATCAAGACAACTATGTATAGTGTACCATATTACAAGGCCAAATGAATGTTTTGATTATTAAGATTGACAGCACAGACAATTGTACCATATTACAAGGCCAAATGTTTTGATTATTAAGATTGACAGTACAGACAATTGTCTACTATTCGCAAACCTTGTTGTTTACGTACACATTCTGAGTCCCGCTTTTGCATTTGAAGACTTTGTTTAAATATATGTATAGACTTTTAAATGTACGGGGGTATGATGTGTCCCCCTTTTTTTCTCACATTTACTCACAATTTTTCGCACTTTCTTTCAACTATGCACCTTACATCTGAATAATCCAGCCACACCTAGGCTTGGCCCCGCATGCTCAACGTCACAGCTTCTTTTTCTTCTTCGTTTTTTGATAATTTTATGTCCACATAACAACTGACATAGGGATTTGATCTCTATTTCCCTTATCAATTTTGTAATTCTATTCCCATACATGAGCAACAAGTAATGATTTGCATTGGCAAGCAGCGGGATTTTGTGATTCACTTACATTTTAGTGGACTACATTTACTCCTCTTCCTTACACCATGATTAGGTATTTTAATAATGGACAAGGACTGTTATTTCCATCAAATAAGACACAGACGTCCTCCTTTTCCTATATGATTTCCCCCTTAGCAATGGCGCTGATATATGCATCGTTTTGGAGTACGTCCTCCATGTCTACCATTCTCAATATAATCCCTCCTCTCCCGGGGTCACGTGTTCGTACACGAGAGACGACCGCCGGGAACTAACAGAGGAGGGATTGCCTGCAGCAGGTGAGTGTCAGTTTCTCCACCGCTGTGCGGTACACCACGGACCCGCGTCTTATTTAATAAGCGTTGGGGGCTCAGTGCTCTGAACGCATGTCCCTTGGACAATTATCTTACTATGATTTTGTATTTACTCGCCAGCACACCACCGCAGAGGTCACGTACTCGTTTCCTCAATTTGGCGCTATAAAGAATCCCCTCCCGGCTCCCCGCCTTACAGCATAGCGAGACACAGGTAACCCTTTGTATTTTCAAAAATTTTTATCCTTTAAGAGCGACTGGGCAAGCATTTTTCTAGATTTCTATAACTAGCGAACTTGTCTAAACTAACGGAATAGCGCTATGTAACAGAAACTCATGATTCCCTTATCCTTTTTTTATATAGCGCTATACTTTCAAATGGAAATTACCAGTGGGATACGATAATTCTATCCATATACTGCAACTGATTACTTTGTCAAACAGCATCGACTGTTTCATATACATACAGAATACCCATTGGTAAGAGAAAGATTTTCTTTGCTGCCCGAGACTCAACTTAGTCCTACAAGCATTTGCTTCCTTTAGAAGCCTCCTTATGAGTTCCTTTTTCTCTTTTTCACCCTTACCTTATACAGCTTGAAACTGAGCTTTTAAAGACCCAGACTTACTCCAACCACACATTGGAATTGGAGTGGAAGGTAATACCTATCATCCATAGAACAGAAGATTTTGCATGAATTGTGCTCTCTGGATCTTTAACCTATATAGGCACCCTTATCACTACCACGTCATGAGGCCACACAAATACCTCCTCACATATTTAATTAGATTAAATATATCTGACATCTCACGTTTCATTCACCATCACTACGAACACCCTCTAATTTCTAGGACCACTGTGTACGAGTGACACATGACCACACATAGGTCTTTTTAAGTCCATCTCACTCTCTACGTGCACATTAGCACTATAGACCAATCACTTTGCCCGAATATGAAAGTTTCTTCACCAAATCTCACCAACCATGTGCGATACAAACGCACGTCACAACTGCATGTCGGTTGCACAATTGTCACCATATGCAGCATCAAGTTAAACATGTTTAGATAACAACTTGCCTACATTATTTTGTATTACCAGCCCTGAAGAGTCGTGTGACTCAACCGCACACGACGAAACACGTGTCGGCGAATGATATTATTCTCAAGTCTGGAGAAAATTAAACATCTTGCTGTGACAAGAAGACTTACACCAAAGAACCTGCTTCTGCGCTTCTTTTTAACTTTTGGTCAATTTACCTTGTTTTGATGAACACACATGTAGTTGCGAGAGCTTATCTTTGTTAATTTGCCTTGTCTCTTGACTTGTTTGGACGGTTAAGGGTGTTTTGCCGTCTGCTCTTCACGCACTACACAACGACACTCTTGCTCCATACACACTTTGTAACGTTTTAACCCAGGCAGCGCGCCCCTCTAGTCCTAATTTTCTAAAAACCCCTTTGCACAGTATTTCTGATTTGGCTTAGGACTGGGTGCCTCCACGTTACCATTCCTACTTTAGTGACTGTCACACAGCAGGCTATTGTCCACTATAGAATGGACAGGGATAGAGCAGCAGCAGATCTCTTTGAAAACCTGGCCAGAGGCATGCCCACACACCAGGCATCGGCCGCAGCAGGTCCTGCACGAGTTGAGGGTCTTAGAGACAAATTCCTGAAACTAGAGAAACTTAAAAAACAAGAAAATTCCAGATGGTGGGATGGGGCCACTCTTAAGCACTATTTAAAACTCAAGATAGTCCCTAGGGGTTTACGGTCCCACATCTTCCCCACCTATGATGATCTCGACCGAGATCTCATGGTCAAATGGGAGGATTCACTAAATCTGAATTCTACCACACTTATGGACATTCTTATTGAAAGTGCTGACCGAAAGACCGCTAAGCTACAGACAGAAATCTCTAATATTGAACAAGAGATTAAAGTTCTAAACAAACCCGAGGCCACCGTAAAGAATTACACCCTACTGGATGAAATTCTGCTCAAACACCAGACAGAAATAAAGAATAGAAAGGCACGCCAAATCAAGAGGGACGAGGCAGACTACAAAAATGGGAGAGTTTACACCTTTGACCGCAAATACGATTCACTGATCCCCAGACCTAAAAATAGCTCCCAACCTGGGAGACCCAACACTTCCAATTCCGCTCACTCTAGTACTACTTCCCTGAGTTCCACTGGACTCAGTGACATCGAGAACGAAATCCTTGCTAATGCACAACCTAACAATTCCAACTTTTTTTTAGAAGTGGAGCGGGTGAGGAAGGGCAACAGAACCCAGCCTCCACAGGCCGCAGTAGACCAAAACCCCATAGGGGTAAACGCGGGAACAAGCGAGGAATATCGCAGAAAACTGAGGTCAGGGACACAGAGGAACTAACAACACCACTTGATAATGTCCAAGTCATCAATCTTTCCTCAATATCATTGACACCTGATATGATTTCCCTACTCAGCAAAGGCCTTAACTTCAACCCCTATGCTACAGGTGACTTGTGTCAAACTAAAATCGACCTGTTTAAGTTTACACGCAACCTGAAACTCAAAAAACATTTTGTGGGATCACAATAGTTACAAAGACAACCTACTCTTGTTCCAACTGTATTTGACGATGTACCTTTGACTATTAAAGATGTACAAGCAACACACCTGCTTCTTTCTTTGACGGACAGGGAAGATAGTCCATTGGAAATGGAACAGTTACTGGAAGAACTTGATATAGAAACTGACTATAACATAACGAGTGGTCTGAAATGCAAATCCAAATGGATACCTACATTATCAGGTGGCAATACCATTGACAACTTTCACAAACGTGTTCTGGAAGACCTGGATAGAACTAATACCAGAAACCTAGACATTAAGTTCAAATACAAGGACAATCTAACTAGAGGTGAACGCTCGGCACTTTCAACTCTCAGTAAGAACCCCAATATCATCATTAGGGAGGCTGACAAGGGGGGTAATGTAGTGGTCATGGATCTAGTTGACTACAACAATGAGATCCTTGGCCAACTGAGCGATGGCTCATGTTACGAATCACTCAACTACAACCCCACAGGTCCACTAACCAAGTTAATTAATGAACAACTGTTACATTGGAAACAATCAGGTCTTTTAGATGACAACGAATATCTATATCTCAAGGTCCACAAACCCACACATCCTTGGCTTTACACCCTACCCAAAGTCCACAAGGACAAACCATTCCCACCTGGCAGACCAATTGTGTCGGGGATTGGGGGTCCCACCGAAAGAGTCGCAGAATACGTGGACCTCTTTTTGGGACCGCTAGTGAGAAACCTTCCCTCATACATACAAGACTCAAAACACATACTAAACATCATGGCAGATATTGATTGGCAGAAAGACACCATACTGGTCACCATGGACGTAGTGTCCCTTTACACCAGCATTAACTTAGACCTAGGAATTGAAGCTATTACCAAGGTTCTTTCCAATAGACCGGCTTCACTATGGGCACACACTAACATGTTAATTCAAATGATGAAGATCATCTTGGAGAATAACTTCTTCATGTTTGATCGGAAATGGTACCGACAGAAGAAAGGAGTAGCGATGGGCTCCAAATTTTCACCCTCCTTTGCAAATCTCTTTATGGGAGCATTGGAGGCTGACCTTATCTGGGGCACCAAAGGAACACAATACACTGACTCCATAGTCTTTTGGGGCCGATACATAGATGACTGCTTTCTCCTGTGGTCCGGAACTGAGGAACTTCTTCATTCTTTTTTTGAATACCTTAACACCAACACTTGGGAAATCAGTTTCACCATGCAGCACAGTTTGACTAACATTGAGTTTTTAGACCTGGAATTCTATGTCAAAAACGATCACTTACACTCGAAACTTTTTAGAAAACCCACCGCATGCAATTCCATATTGCATGCTTCAAGTTTTCATCCTGAACATCAGATACGATCAATCCCCTATGGGGAATTTCTTAGGGCCAAACGAAACTGTAGTGAAGCTTGTGAACTTGATAACTGTATTACTAACATGAAGAACAGGTTTCAGAATAGAGGTTATTCTAAAACTTCCCTCAAGAGAGCAGAGTCGAAAACGAGAGCCATTGCAAGACCTGATTGTCTGAAAACACGTACTGAAATGAAATCCCCTGACCAACACGTCAGATTCATAACTGAATTTAATGCCTTAAACCAACTCACCAAAAAGAGTCTGAATAGACATTGGAAACTTCTACTAGAGGACCCCACACTGAAGGAATGTATTCCAGAGAGACCTTCCATCACCTACAAGAAAGGCTTCACTTTGAGAAATAAACTGAGTCCTACCGTTCCCACTAATACCACAGCACAGAACTGGCTTTCAACACGAGGCATTGGTTTCCACAAATGTGGATTCTGTTCTATGTGTATATGGGGCAAACACGGCACAAAAAACTTTGCAGGACATGATGGAATGGTCTATCAGATTAAACACAACATCACTTGCCTTAGCAAGTTTGTAGTGTACATCATCGAATGCCAATGTGGCAAGATGTATGTAGGGAGTACCATTAGGGCTCTCAAAGAGAGGATAGCTGAACATATGAGAGCTATACAAAGGAGGGACCCCAGATACCCGGTAGCCCTTCATGTCGCAGAGTGTCAACCCAGGGAGGACGACATTAAAGTACGTGTTTTTGGGATCGATCTAATTCCCCTCAATATCAGAGGGGGCAATCGTGAACTGATGCTCAGACGTAGGGAGGCCACTTGGATCATGCGCTTACGCAGCGTAGAACATGGGCTTAACTACGATTCTGAGCTCCAATATTTCCTTGGAGACTAGAATCTCACCGGGGGGATTCTTGGTGCACACTGACTGATCTTCTGTACAATAACTCTGAACTCTAGGGTGATGATAACAGATGACAACATAAGAGATTTCCTCTCTCTAGGAGTCAAATGTATTCTACTTCTGTGTTTCAATGTATCAAGACAACTATGTATAGTGTACCATATTACAAGGCCAAATGTTTTGATTATTAAGATTGACAGCACAGACAATTGTACCATATTACAAGGCCAAATGTTTTGATTATTAAGATTGACAGTACAGACAATTGTCTACTATTCGCAAACCTTGTTGTTTACGTACACATTCTGAGTCCCGCTTTTGCATTTGAAGACTTTGTTTAAATATATGTATAGACTTTTAAATGTACGGGGGTATGATGTGTCCCCCTTTTTTTCTCACATTTACTCACAATTTTTCGCACTTTCTTTCAACTATGCACCTTACATCTGAATAATCCAGCCACACCTAGGCTTGGCCCCGCATGCTCAACGTCACAGCTTCTTTTTCTTCTTCGTTTTTTGATAATTTTATGTCCACATAACAACTGACATAGGGATTTGATCTCTATTTCCCTTATCAATTTTGTAATTCTATTCCCATACATGAGCAACAAGTAATGATTTGCATTGGCAAGCAGCGGGATTTTGTGATTCACTTACATTTTAGTGGACTACATTTACTCCTCTTCCTTACACCATGATTAGGTATTTTAATAATGGACAAGGACTGTTATTTCCATCAAATAAGACACAGACGTCCTCCTTTTCCTATATGATTTCCCCCTTAGCAATGGCGCTGATATATGCATCGTTTTGGAGTACGTCCTCCATGTCTACCATTCTCAATATAATCCCTCCTCTCCCGGGGTCACGTGTTCGTACACGAGAGACGACCGCCGGGAACTAACAGAGGAGGGATTGCCTGCAGCGGGTGAGTGTCAGTTTCTCCACCGCTGTGCGGTACACCACGGACCCGCGTCTTATTTAATAAGCGTTGGGTGCGCAGTGCTCTGAACGCATGTCCCTTGGACAATTATCTTACTATGATTTTGTATTTACTCGCCAGCACACCACCGCAGAGGTCACGTACTCGTTTCCTCAATTTGGCGCTATAAAGAATCCCCTCCCGGCTCCCCGCCTTACAGCATAGCGAGACACAGGTAACCCTTTGTATTTTCAAAAATTTTTATCCTTTAAGAGCGACTGGGCAAGCATTTTTCTAGATTTCTATAACTAGCGAACTTGTCTAAACTAACGGAATAGCGCTATGTAACAGAAACTCATGATTCCCTTATCCTTTTTTTATATAGCGCTATACTTTCAAATGGAAATTACCAGTGGGATACGATAATTCTATCCATATACTGCAACTGATTACTTTGTCAAACAGCATCGACTGTTTCATATACATACAGAATACCCATTGGTAAGAGAAAGATTTTCTTTGCTGCCCGAGACTCAACTTAGTCCTACAAGCATTTGCTTCCTTTAGAAGCCTCCTTATGAGTTCCTTTTTCTCTTTTTCACCCTTACCTTATACAGCTTGAAACTGAGCTTTTAAAGACCCAGACTTACTCCAACCACACATTGGAATTGGAGTGGAAGGTAATACCTATCATCCATAGAACAGAAGATTTTGCATGAATTGTGCTCTATGGATCTTTAACCTATATAGGCACCCTTATCACTACCACGTCATGAGGCCACACAAATACCTCCTCACATATTTAATTAGATTAAATATATCTGACATCTCACGTTTCATTCACCATCACTACGAACACCCTCTAATTTCTAGGACCACTGTGTACGAGTGACACATGACCACACATAGGTCTTTTTAAGTCCATCTCACTCTCTACGTGCACATTAGCACTATAGACCAATCACTTTGCCCGAATATGAAAGTTTCTTCACCAAATCTCACCAACCATGTGCGATACAAACGCACGTCACAACTGCATGTCGGTTTCACAATTGTCACCATATGCAGCATCAAGTTAAACATGTTTAGATAACAACTTGCCTACATTATTTTGTATTACCAGCCCTGAAGAGTCGTGTGACTCAACCGCACACGACGAAACACGTGTCGGCGAATGATATTATTCTCAAGTCTGGAGAAAATTAAACATCTTGCTGTGACAAGAAGACTTACACCAAAGAACCTGCTTCTGCGCTTCTTTTTAACTTTTGGTCAATTTACCTTGTTTTGATGAACACACATGTAGTTGCGAGAGCTTATCTTTGTTAATGATCCCGAAGGATATCAGAGCGCTTTTCAATTTGAGGGAAAGGAAGGTAACAGATCACAACACGAATCAAATTGGGAATCTAACAGGCCTTGAATCAAATAGTGCACACCTAACAGATCCTTTATAAACCTGGGGTAATGAAGAATGGCCTAGTCGATGAAACATAATGACATAAAAGGGGAGCAAATACAATAATAATAAACAGGATTAATAACCAATACTGTAGTATGTCTTATGCGATTAGAGCTGATAATTGTCCCTCATGTTAAGGTAAGAACTTATTCATGAGTAATATTTTTGCTTCCAGTTTGAAAGCAACCTTGAAAGAGATTCTATGAATTTCCGGTGGAAGAGAGTTCCAAATATTTGGTTTAGAGCCAGAGAAGACTCGTTGGCGTGTTCTCTTTTTGCGGAAGATCTAAGGTTTCAAGAGGAGGGCGTTAGCACTCCTTGATGGTCTCCCCCCTCCGGATAGTTCTAGCTTTTGCGCAAGGTATTTGGGGGTTTTGAAGTGGAAGGCTTTGTGCGATAGGCAGGCAATCTTCAGTTGAATTCTAGCTTCATAGGGCAGCCAGTTTAGAAATTTCAAGACCGGAGAGAAGTGGGCATTTCGCTTGGTGCCCATAATCAATCTGGCCGTTGCGTTCTGTGAAGCCTTTAGGGGCCAGAGTGTATTTGGGGAGGCCACATAGCGTAGCACTGCCATAGTCAAGCCTCTGCAAAACAAGCGCTTGGACCACTTGAGGTAGGAAAGGATTGAGATTCCTAAGTATTCTCAGAAGGTGGTTGGGTCCCTTGCACAAGTTACTTGCTCATCGTTTTACACACAGAAAAGTTGCAGGGCAGTACAGTTGCAGGGTGTTAGACATGGCATCCTTGGTGTGGTTTCCCCTGACCTTTTTACCTCTACCTTATATGTTTTGATGCTGTGCTAGTTTTCGATTTTTGCTAGCTTAGATGCTTTGAGTATTTTCCCACTGTTGATCAGTGTCACAGTGCGAGTGCTTTCTGTGTAAATTGATATTGTGCTAGGTTTCCCCTGATTGGCATAGGGGTTTAATTAGTAGATCCCTAGTTAAGTACACTGATGGTGCCAGAACTGGTAAATAACTAGCTACTAGTAGGCTTGCATCGTTGATTGTGTCACCAACATGGGTAGCCCAGAAATGATGCCTCAGGCCTGCCACCACAGTGCATGTGCACAGTTTGTACACAGGACACATCTATGGTAGGGGCAGTGTACACCCCTCTAGGCAGGGTGCAGTGTTCGTGCAACACTGATGTGTGCTAGTGTGTGTGGTGCGTCCTAGTAATGAAATGCTGCTATTTTCACCACAAAAGGGCTGTCCTGCTCAGAGGCCAGAATGGGGGATTTTTGTAACATTTAACAAGTATATCCTTTATAGGGATAAAATGGAGAATAGGAATGAGCTCAAAATTTGATAATACATCTTTAAGTATGTATGGTTATGAAGGTCTGTGTTTGAACACAGCACTTTTAGGATGCTGATTTTTCTTGTCCAACATTTCTGTGCATTTGTCTTTTTGTGGATTGATTGTCTTGTTGGTGTGTTGTCCTTTTATAGTGTCTTTACTGTGTTACCTCTTTGGTTCCTGTGCTTGGTACATATATTGCTGTATGCTGTTTGTGTTGTAAGTACACAAAACAGCTTGTTGTGCACTTTTTGTCTTTTGAGCCAGCCCGAGCTGTCAAAGAATGGTCATGCTGGTAGCCATTTCCATAAGACAATCAGTTGGACTCGCTTTAGTCACTCATTTCACAGGATGCTGTGAACATGCCCTTGAATAAACAGAAACACAGCACCTCACCAGTGCATGTCTAATTGGCTATAAAAAAACTGTTCGCAAAAATTGTCATGATTAGAAAAATGTGTCACCTTGAAGTCGGCCATGTTACTGCCCCTACCTTCTGTAAACTGGTGGAATAGGAATTAAAGTGGTGACGAAAGGACGGGTAGAATAAACATATATTCCCTTATCTGACCCTTAAGGGGAACTATGTGTCGGTGGCTTTCGTTTGAATGCCCAGTGGCACCACCATCATTGTTCTTGTTACCGCAACACTACGTACAGTTGTAGAGACATCACAAGTCCTTTATTAGTTAGTCTGAGTAACTGGGTTGTAATAGATGATGTGGGATAGAATAATGCCTTTGCAGAAAATGACTAAAATGAAATTAAAGAATGTTTGTAGTAGGCCCTGCTGGGTGGGTACTGAAGTCAAGATGTCTAAGTTGAAAGAAAGTCAGGATGAGAAATTGCTCAGCCCGAGTACGGTATGGTGCACATGGTTCACAATACTAGGAAGGGTGCCTGTAGGCCCCCGGTAATTGTGCACCACACATTTTAGTGGTTAGCAGTTTGAAGAGCACGTAGCCCTACAGGAGCTTGTTTGGATTAACAAGTTTTGCTGCAGTTCCAGTGGGACTTTTTGCAAACGACCTCACAGTGCCCCTCACTTGCTAACTTCTAAATGGAGAAAGCCTTTTCCCCTTGTGCAGAGTCTGTGCACCCACCAAGAGAGCTCAACCTCTATTGAGACTCTAAACCAGTTCTGGGGCAGCTTTCCCCTGCTGGTTTTGGTACCTGCCTGACTGTGAGGACAAAGGAAGGGGCCTGTTTAGGTGTCATGTGACATCTGCTTCTGACCGGGTAGAACACTTTGAAATAAATTAGGCTCCTGGGCATAGCACAACTGTTCTTCCTGCCAGTGGAACAAAAATACCTCCCACACCCAACCCGTTTTCTCTGCTCTAAGAGTATTTTTCACACATCATAAGGGCCATTCACCAGCTGATGGAAGAATTTGCCTCCAGTAGACCCAGGCATGGAAAAGGTAACTTCCTCAGTCTGTTTTCCCAAATAGTCATTAAAATTCCAACTTCACCATTAACCGCTTCCGCGCTACCGCGAATTCCCGCCGTGCGCTGAAATTTCAAAAATGGCTTGTTTGTGACAAAGCCAGCTCGTCATGCGCGCAGCGCAGGTAACGCCCATGACGAGCTGGCTTTGTCACCCGCGCTGAAGGGGTTAAGTTGGACTTTTAACAAATATTAAACATAGTTGTTTAATCATCTTCTTTGCTGGTCCCTAGACTGAGATATCAGGATTAAGATTTAAAATTGTTTCCCAGTCCCAGGTCAGCCAGCCTTCCTAATGTAAAAATAACTTTTGGGTGCTGGTAACTGTAAAGAGATGTTAACTTTAAATGTACACATTACCTATTTTTAAATGTCAAGCAACATTGCCTTGTGGACTGGAAGGCCTACATAGTGGTGAGTTATACAAATTCTAAAGAGAAGTTTTCACCCATCAAAAAAGGTAATTTTGTCGGGTCAGGCTGTAGTTCTATAAATACAGCAGCCTGGCTACAGTGGTAAGCCAGCAGTCATGTTTGCCACACTGGTAGATGGCACTGTAGTGCTGTAGTCCATAGTTGACATGCAACGTTCCATGGCATGGTTATATTTTCGGACTCATATATGATGGTCTTGTAGATAAGCTAAATATCGAAATAAACAAAGGAGGGGACGAAGAGGTCAGGTTCACCATGGACTCAGCCTCCTGTCTAAATATAAATAATCAAAGAAAGTCCACCTGTACTTCTGTTCTCACTATCCTTCCAGTGCTATTATTTAAGGAAAACTGTAGGTTTTCTTAAAATAACTGTCACCCACCAAAATGTCCCTGTGTGGCATCCTTCATCATCAGGTTCTTCCTGCCCCTCTGCTTGATGGTGCTTGCTATGAATGACGAAGACATGGGAGAACTTTGTGGGGTGTGATCTATATTGTGATGTGAGAGTGGAAAGGTCAGAAAACGAATGTGAAATAAAAAATACCTGGCCACATGGAACCTAACCTTTATTAAATCCTGTGGCTGGTGTTGTTAAAAAGGGGGACAGAGAGAAATACAATATAATGGGTGTATATCTCCTGGTCTACATGTTTCTAGCCTATCCCCTAAGGCTTTTCGTCAGGACCAAAATAATTGTTCCTTTAACCACTCTTTGAAAAGTCACCAAATTGGTCTTTTCAATTATACTTATAATCAAGAGTGTAGAATTTTTCATGCAAATACAATACCTAGTTGATATAAGTCACATTGTTAATTTAGTCAATAAAGATGTATTGAGGTAAAACACATCACCAATTGTGCAAACTGTACAGATATATTTTCGAAACATGCCACCAAAAAACCTTTTGATGGATGAGGGTTATTTTAAGAAAACCTACTGTTTTCCTTAAATAATAGTACTGGAATGATAGCGATATGCCGATTACTTGTAAATCAATTTCAACATATTCAATGGGTCATGCATTGAAGCCTGGTTAGCTGTGTATCAGTGCACATAGTCAAAAAAACAGTTGCATCAGTCCATGAGAGAAACTTTCTCACAATCTCCTAACCAAAAGGAAAATGATCAAGATAGATGACCTAAGATTCACAGTTCTTAAACATCTCGTTTTCTGTGCATGTAGTCCTTCAAGAGGTATTTGACCAATCCTTTCAACCTTTAGGTTTCATGGAAAACCTGTTAATGATGTGAAATATACAATACTGTCAAACAGAAAAATTGTCAACCATGTAAGTTCAAACTTACCAGTTGAGCTCTAATGCAGAAATGGAGTGTCCAGTAAAACACCACCAATAAATTATGCTGCAGGAGATACAGATTACAGACAACCGAACATCAGTACACAATGCAGGAAAAGGTCCGCAGCTCATAAACACTTGCTGTATTGCTCTCTATTCAAAAGAAATGTTAGAGCTCAAATGTGAGATATAAAACCCAGCAACATATATGAATAAACAACAACCCCTTTGTGACTTACCAGATGACTGATTCACTTTCAAAATCAACAATGTACAGAAAACAAACTCCAACCACAAGAGCAACAACCAATCCTATTGCCACTCAACCCCCTCCACATAAAGCCACCAAAGCTACCACTGATTTCTATTACTGCCGTAAGAGTAGGAATCTCAAGTTACAGGAAAGAAAATTCTTCCTCAAATCCTTACCTACAAGCATAAGTAAGGGATTTGTTATAATAATCAACACTTAACTACATTGATATAGTGATAATTCCTGTACTGGTGTTGTGTCATTGGTAAAGTGTCCCATCGATATAATGTTCCATAAATATTGTGCTGCTTTAATGTACTGGGAGGCGTGGGGCAGAAGACTGATCTCCCATCTCATCTTCCCCTGCACTAACCAAGAAATGGACGTACAAACGCTCTTTTGAATCCCGACATACAAATCGATATGCCTTAGAATTGTAGATGTGAGGCTTTCTTTTATCCCCATTCCATTTTATACCCCGTTACTGCCTGAGAAGATGGCCATCCTGGCCCTGTGCACCTGATTGCCCCCAAATCCGACCATCGACAGAATAGCAACTACAGATTCAGAAGAGTGGTGCAATGTGATTTAAGAGCAGTAAAGAAAGATAAACGTGATATAAATCCTAGCTCTCCTGCCAACATTTGAGTACGAACGTTGCATGTAGGCATTTGTAAGCATTCCAACGTGCAGTGTTCCAGTTACACTTTGTGTATATTTATTAAAACTTAAATTGTGCTATTGGGAGCTTAGTAAACACTCCAGGGACGTAATCTACTCAAGCCCAGCAACGAAAGAGCCTTAAGTAAAAAGGATATAATCTAAACCGGTGTGATTTAAGATAATGGATTCATTGCGTTTTACAGTACGGTGTATTCTAATTTGTCAGGACTGAACCTTAATGAATTTATTTTACAGTTAAGCATACCGATTATTTTAGGCTTTAGAATAATCTGTTGTTCAAGCATGAGTCTAATTCTTCGCTTTGGTTACAAGATAAAAGACGCCTTTTAATTAGGTCTGTGTGATAGGACGGTGATGTTCCTGATAGAATCTATTTTCGAATCTTGATTATAAACTCGTGTTTCAATTGATTACATCTGAAATGTAGATGCAGAGCGCATCTTCAATTTATCTATTTTACAAATTAGGACAGACACCATGGAGGGAAATTTTAGCTGTAGATTATCCTCCCCTTCGGTGATTTTACTGCATAATACATGTTTTCAGTCTGCGAGTAATTAAGAAGGATAAATAGGCATATGCCACAATTAGCACAGATGCAGTTCAGAAATGGTTCACTGTGGTGCATCGAGTGACTAACAGGACAAGACAATAGATTAAAAAATCGTAAAACTCAAATGCACTTATTTTAAACAAGATTCAAACAAAAAACGAGCATTATTTAACAAGATAACGTATCACTTTAAATAAACATTATTGAGGAAGCTAATATATCATTTCATTACTATAGTCTACATTGCTACCAATCATTGCCATAGTATGTGTTTGAATTGATTTGGATCTGCTTACAACAGCAGCATAACATGAAATGCTGGATACAGAATGGCAATCAACATTTGAAACTGGCGCAGAGAAACACACAAACCGGATGTGGAGGGCAAACTACTGTAAGAGGTTACTGAAATAATGGTACCAAAGCATGTGGACAGACACATTAGACACCAGTGACTTTATTTTATATACTGTGCACTTTCCCTGTTTGTGCCATGGCGCACCTTTAAAAAGGATTCTGATGGACGATGCAGAGGGAAACTGTATTATTTATTTAATTTTCCCTCTGCATCATCCCTCTAAGTCCCCCCCACCCGGCCCCACCTACCCAGCACACGGACCCCGGCTGGCCAGTAGGTCTGGCATTGGCAAGCTAATGCAATAGTACATTTTTTATTGCAAGAATATGCCAGAAAAATAAAGAGAAAAAAAATACCCTGCCACCTAAACTTGAATATATGTTCTTGCAAAAAAACTATGAATTGAAAAAAACTTCATTGATGTGGCTATTTCCTTAGCAATGTTTCCATATAAAAATCCTTTTAGTTGTGCCATGCAGTTTGATATTATTTGTGAAGAAGACAATAATCTATTACCACCTAACCAAGCACTCAAACCACGGGGAGCTTCTATGTTACAATGTCACATAAATTATATATAACAGTAACTTTAAAAAGGACCAGAAAATACATCACCCTTTTATTGGTCACCCAAAGTCCACTAAAAATACTTTGCCAGTAGTTAAGTTATTATTAAAAAGCTCAAATAAAAGAGCACACTTTGAACCAGTTTCTTCATTGAAGAGAAATTAACTATTTTTAGGTGGATTTAAACGTGTATGGGCAATGTTCGGTCATTCAAAGTGAAGGGAGCTACTGGGCAAAGTGGGCAGAGTCATTGCTGTATGATGTTGGGTAGAAACAAAAGGTGAATGACAGTTTAAAAGTTCAATGGATGAAACCTTCTAACTAAAACACTTCAATGGTTGTATATTATGGTGGATTTTTGGGAAAACAGTAGTCTGGTGAGACAGAAAAGACCTGACCTAAATCCAGGTGTTCAACTCTGCCAACTTCCATGAGTTCAACACTGACGAGACAAAGTGCTAATTTTTTAGAACAGCACCTACCCTTGGAATGACACCTGCCGTGCCTCTGAACTCTGACCCACACACACACCGACAGACCACACCTGCAACCTTGGCTTCATCCTGGACCACAAACTTACCATGAAATGCAAGATTAACGCAGTCTCCTTTACCTGCTTGCACACCCTCCGCATGCTCCGGAAGATCTTCAGATGGCTCCCGGTCAGCACCAGGAAAATAGTAACTCAAGCCCTAGTCACCAGCTGGCTGGACTATGGAAACATGCTCTACACAGGAATCACCACCCAACTCCTGAAGAGACTCCAGATGATACAGAGCTCAGCTGCCAGACTCCCCCTCCACAAACAGACCCACATTACCCCCACCTCAGGAACATCTAGAGGCTCCCCATTCAGAAAAGATGCCAATTCAGGATGTTGATATATGCCTACAAGGCCCTCCACGACCAAGGACCAGCATACATCAACCACTGTCTGAACTTCACCAACCTTCCAGACACCTGCGCTCTGCATCCCTCGCCCTTACACACACTTCCCGCACCTGCAGAAGCTACAGTGGAGGATGATCCTTCTCCTACCTCACCACTAAGTACTGCAATGACCTCCCCCTTCACCGCTGAACATCATCCTTGCACCCGACATTCAGAAGGAGACTCAACCTGGCTTTCCAGCTGATCCCAGCAAGCATCTAGCGCCCGGATACCCTCACAGCTGATTACCCATGCTTTATAAATCCGAGTTGATAGATTGATTGACTGTGCTGTGCCAGCTCATCTTTTCATGGTATGGCTCTAGCAATATCATGATGTATGCAATTTATTGATATAGAAGGAGTTTGTGCATTTCTTTTCCTTATTTTTAAATGTCTGAGTTAGTTCATGTGCTGTAAACAGCAGAGCTCAGAAACAGGAAGAGGCAATTACTCACAATAGTTATTGAGGTCCGCTGGCTGCAGCACATTCACTAACTCACTGATTCTTCACTGTAGACAGGAAAAGAAACAAGCATTTTCTGTGTCAATGCAGCACACAGAATGGGAGCATGGAGGGCCTGTACATATTAAACGTGGTCCAGACATTGATTGTGCAGTGTGACTTATTTAAAGAACTGCAAAGAAGAAGAGTATGACTTGGCATCACTGTGGGTTTTTACAGATGGGTATAGCTCATAAAACTGTACTGACCTATCGCTCATGTTGAGCTCCTGCTAATAGCATCACACGTGTTGTCTAACAGAAGAGGTTGAAGTTATAGTGAGGACTATCCTGTGATGAAATGGTGGTTATTCAATTCAATTTTGAGAGCTGGCATGAAATGAGTAGATGTATCCATGGATGTCTATGAAGTATTTATATTACATGAATCTACCAACACAGCAACAACATACTGTACAGAAGAGGAGGGTTAGAGCTTTCCAGTTCTGTGTGGAGCTGAATGTTCCATGTCCTTGGAGTTTGGGACCAGACAATCTCTCATTCTATCTTCTCCTTCATGCTCTTTATGGTATGGCCTGGGGATGTTGACCCTTGCTGCCTGCACAGAGAAACATAGAGCAGTTTAGAAGCAGCAGCTCCATATTTCACTGAATGCACAGCCAGCAGGGCAGGGCAAGTTAATGGCTGTCCTGAGGGCAGCGCATTCATCATCATATGGCTCACTTTCGCTGATTACACCTAGCAAAATCTTGTCATTTAATACTAGACATGGTGGAATGCACAGCAAACTCTTTATATTTAATGCAAGACATGTTGGAATGCTTATATTTACTTCCATGAAGATGGCACGCAGGATGTGAGTAGGTACAGGAAGTTGATCAAGTTCTCTGAGGTGGTGATGGTCCTGACAAATTTCTGTAGTCTATCAATCTTCTGAGAATGTTCTTTAGTGAGTCTATTGAAATGTGATCTGATCAGTGCTTCAATGTGTCTTCTTGGTTCTGATTCTGAGAGAAAATTCTTGATTATTTAGAGGAAGGAGAGTTCATGTGGGACAGTTTTCATATTATTCGCGATATGTTTTTCTAAGAGGAGGCTGGGATCAGAAAGTTTTAGCTAGATCTTTTCTATCTGATCGAACCTTTAAAGTGGCTATACCACCTGGCCAGTCCATTATCCATCCCTTGGATCTGGGAGTCCCACAGGGCTCCTCGTTGAGTCCCACTCTGTTCAACTTGTATGTGAAACCGCTAGCGGGAGTCGTCAAACAGTGGGGTCTGACAATGGCCTCATATGCTGACGACACACAGCTAGCGGTGACACTGAGTGGAGACCCTGAGGTAGAGGCTCCCAGATTCCGAGCTGGACTTGTAGCGGTAGCCAATTGGCTTTGTACCAACTGCCTACAATTGAATGCCACTAAGACTGAAGTGATGGTCTTTGGAAAACATGTTGAGCTTTGGGGTGATCAGTGGTGGCCTCCAGAACTGGGTGTCACTCCCATACCGGTCTCAGAGGTGAAAAATCTAGGGATCTGGTTGGATCCTGCGCTCACCTTCATTGGGCATTCGAAGAGGGTTGCAGGTACATGTTACGGCATATTGCGAGGCATAAGGCCGGTCCTTAAATACTTCGATCCTCCAACCCGGCAGCTCGTAGTCCAAGCCTCTATACTATCTCGGCTGGACTACGGAAGTGCGCTGATGCTGGGGGCTAACCAGGCTGAGGTAGCCAGACTTCAGAGGGTGCAAAATGCTGCGGCACGGGCCATTGTTGGTCTCCCTAGGCATTGCTCTGTCTCCGGCACTATTTCTTCTCTTCATTGGCTGCCGGTCAGGCAGAGGATTAAGTTTAAAGCACTCTGTCTGGCGTTCAAAATTTTGAAACTTTCCTCCCCACCAGCTCTGGTCAATTTATTGACCCCTTATATCCCTCGGAGATCTCTTAGATCTGAGGCCTTGCATTTGGCGATCTGCCCTCGATTTAAACTCAGCAGAATGGGAGGACGCTCTTTCCGGGTGCTTGCTGCAGGACTATGGAACTCGCTTCCAGCACACACCCGTGCTCTGAATGATTTGTTCATTTTTAGGCGTACTATTAAAACGCTCTTGTTCTCTACTTCTGAATAGCCCTCTTTTATTCTGCCTGTTATGTTACAGTACCTGTCTGAGCGCCTGGACGCCCCTTTGCTGGGGTATCAGTGCGCTTTAAAAATATAAATAACATAACATAACATAACATAACAGATGCATTGTGAAGAATTTGAGGTCCCTTGCCCAAAGCTGCCTTGCGCATGTTCTTATTTGTTTTAGCTGCTGATGTAAACTAATACAGCCTTCAAAAAGAGAAATTGGAAGTAGGCCACTATAATATAGGCTTGAAGAGGGGTAGGCAGTACTTCAGAGATTTGATGTCCATGCTAGGCTAGGGCTGTGAGTAAGAGTTAGGTTTCATGTGCATACTGTTCAATCTTGATGTTTTTGGAAGATCAATGAGAATAGGATGTACTCTTGAGAAACAACACAGTTTACAGAGATCTGCTCCGACTATACTACCAAAGCTCATTCTTTCTAAGAAAAGAAGGGGGGGCAAAATGAAGTGTTAAAATCATTCATGTGTACCTCTGTGACCCACGCAAAGATTTAAAAATCAGAGAGATGTGTTGTACAAGGCGAAACCCTCAACATAAAAGGCACTTTTTTAAAGGTACTCCTTCAGTCTGACCTGAAAAAAGTGCAAAGAAAGTTCCATATACATCAAAGCATTTAATTAGAAAATATATGTTTTTCAGCTGATCAAAGTGTTGTCCAAAGTAAACAAGGTGAGAGAGTGGTCCTTACAGGTTAGGGAGAAGTACTGGGGTACACTTCCATGACTTTAACACTTAATATGGGCCCTCTTTTCTTCCCTAAGATGGGCACTAGGAGCACTGTTAATAGGAAGCATGACTATAGATATGTACCATTTAAATACATGTGTTTTAATATCCAAGAACTCTTTAAAGATTTAATAATTACATTTTATTCATTGACTATCTGGTGTTCCACAGCTTATGTAATGCTATCACCCTTACAAAAGACCTTGACCCTAACATATCTTGTCCTGCCCGCAAGGAGGTCGACACATGTCAGTATATAATCCTATGGAAAGGAGTGAAACTGCATTAAGTGCTGTTCCATATTTAATATTCCAGGACCAAAGAGAATTTCGGACATTGGGACAGCCTAATATATTTTACAGCCCTCTCTTGGGACTGCATGGATTGCCAACAAACTTTTAGTTTTGAAAAAGGAACAATAAATTGTACTTAAAATGTCATCATTTTGAATAATGTTGTGTGGTTCTTTTAGTTATGAAAGTATATCTTTTTAATATCATTACTAGATGTTAGATGCCCTGAGTATGAAATAACTTAAGATTAAGATACATAAAACTTATGTTCTTACACATTGATTGGAGGGTGTGTATACATTTGAATTATTCATCACACTGATAGCCAATGAGGGTCTTTTGCCTTTATATGTTTAAAATGATTCCTACTCTATGATCATACCCAATGTTTAGATAAGAATGCTGGTGTTATGGTTGGTTGACGTGGTGTCTGAGTCGAGCCATAAATGGGAGGATCAGAGATTCTCTAGGTTCATCAGGGTTTCTTGCACATTTGTTTGGCTCAGCGTCTTCTCTTGCCTTTTAGTGTAATGTTTACTGTCTATAAGCTCCTGATTGTTCTGGGATGTGGATGGTTTGACCAGCACATATCAACACTTGAGAGATGTCTGGGCAAGGTTTGGGAGAAGAGCATTGATGTTGATGCAGAGGTATAATAAAGGCAATAGGGATTTCATATTCTCATGGAGTGCAATCACAAACAATTTATAGAAATAGTGGACTTGTTCCTTAGCTGTCTTTGGTGAGCATGTCAGAATTAGTACTTGTCAAATTGATGCTGAAGTGGTAAATTCGACTTTAGGTGTCATGGGCTGTGGCTATAAGGATTGGTGCTTGGGGGCAAATTAAGTCTAAGTGTTGTCCTTGACATGGGTGGGCTGTGTTGTGTGCTACTTGAGGTTTACTGTGCCTCACATGTTGAAGAAGGCTTCTTTCAAAGCTGGATCTGGTGGCTTAGTGGACTAATGCCTCCACTGTAGGGATGGTCACAGGTTCAAATCTCTGTGGGTCCACTCAGTCTTTCATCCTTCTAATGCTGATAAAATAAGTACCATTGAGTTGGGCAAAGAAATAAACATCTGTTATTCAATGCATTGATACCATTGGGTGATACAAACGCTTTACAAATACGCACGTTATGCTATGTTATTCATGGTATTGAACGCTTAAGTTGCCTGAATGGTTCCAATAATAGAGGAAGTCATTTTTAAGCTTAACAGTGCTGTGGTGATGAGGTCAGTTATCTTGTAGTTGTCGGGCATGATGTGTCTAGACAGTTGTTAGAATATATCCATGGTGACTGTCTCTATTGCCGACTGTAAAAAGTGGTAGGAGAGCACTTGCAGGACCTCCAGGACACCTACTGCTAGAGTGTACAGATCCTCAATGCCCTTTTCCTTTCTATGGGAGTAGCTGAAGCATTAAATGTTAAAAAGCTACAGGGCATTGAGGAAGTGAGTCGTTTTTGGGGAGAACCTTGTTTCTAAGTCGATGATGACATGAGGGTTGTGTGTGTTAATGAAACCTATATTGTCTGATGAATAAAAGGGGTTGTATAATGAAAAGTGATCCGAGGGTACAACATGCATGTATGGCCATTTTGCACAACGCTAAAGGGCACTTTCGTATTACAGAAGGGGCTGCAGACACTTGTGTGTCTCCTTCTATAATACTGACAGTGCTGGTGCACATGCAGCGCCAGCATGAGAGGACATTCCCTCATTTGCATGCAGGCATTGCAAAAAGAAGACACCACCATGAAGTTAGGAACTAACTTTCTTCTGTCTGACATCCTCCACCTCTCGGCAGCAACTGATGCTATTACAGAACTCTACATTCTAGGGCAGAACCCACATGACCTCCCACCCACACATTCCAAGCAGATCCCACCACATCCCCCTTCCTTCACAACAACAAAAAGAAAAACATAATTACAGAAGACATAGTACAAAGTACATAAGAATAAAAACAAGGGCATCAATAATGTACAGATCAATATAAAAAAATGCAAGAATAAAAACATAGTTATAACACATCAGATAGTTGAAACACCTAAAATAGGTGAGACTTTACAACATTTGGTAATCTTGAAACTTGAAAGGAAAAAATGTCAATCTGCTAGAGGCACTCCTCACAGGAACACAGCCAGAATGAATATTCTCCCTCCTGTGAAGACCAGTAGGCATAACCCCAGAGGAAGAATGAACACCAAATTTTTTGTTGACATAACCAAGCATGGGCTCTGGTACCACGGAAACAACATACTTATTCTATACCTCGGCATTTGCCAACACCACCATATGATCCCTCACTGCAGACACTCTTTTGGGTGCCAAAAAGAGAGACTCACCTTTGCGAATAAGACCGGGCTCCTTGACTCTGACCTAATCACCCTCCTTAACAGACAAGGTACTATGAAATCCAGGCCAAGTAGCATACTGAGCCTGAATGGCAGCCCTCACATCCACCACATCCAACAACCTCTTCTTGTCAACCTCTCTCCTGGACATCCATTCTTTGTTCAACTTAGAACCAGCAACTCTACCTCTGAGTAAGGTAAAAGGAGCTATGCCAATGCTAACATGAGGCGTGGTTCTCACAGCCTACAACATGTCGGTAACTTCTTGCGGCCAATGCAAACCATTGACCAAAGCCAGCTGTTAGTGTTCTTTGATGACACGGTTGAAGCTCTCAACTAAACCGTTACTGCGGGGGTGATGAAGAGAAGTGAGAATATGTTTTACGCCAATGCCCTTGAACAAATCTTGCATTTCTTTGGAAACCAACTGGGTTCCATTGTCCAACACCAATTCCAACAAGTTCACATTATCCTTGATTCTGATCTCAGGCCATTTTAACATATAGTTGTTAGAACCGGCTATTTCTGGTAGGCTAAGGCTGATGCCAAAGCCAGGCAGAAACCACCATTCTAGTCAGGGCAAGGAGGTCACCCGCCAAGATAACCCCTGCTCACCCTCTAGGTAGCTTGGCACGAGCAGTCTAGGCTAAACTCGGAGGCGATGTGTAAAGCATTTGCGCCAGCGCACAACAGCAACAACATACTAGGTACACCACAAAAGAGACTCCACACAAGGTTATATTAAAATAACTTTTGTATTGTCAAAACATATCTGATAGAAATCACACATGTACAGTGTGCCAACTGGCACGGCAATATTCACAAGGGATTATTTACAAGACAGGGCCACATGGGCCACTGTCATAATCAGCACTTTTAGAAATAGAAATAGTACTTATAGAAATTAGAATAAAAGTGTATAAAATCACTGTAACACAAAGTAACAGTTATAGATCACATCCAGTAACTACTGGGAACAGGTAAGTACCACCTACGCAACCCTAACCCCTTAGGAGACTGTCACGCAGGGGACCAGGACCTCACTAGGACCACCTGTACTAAAAAGAACCACCACCTAAGTATCACACAGCATTTAGGGGTCTAAGAACGAACACATTACCCATGATGTATGAAACACATTCAGAGGAGTAGTAAGGGAAAACCACCTAAGTATCACACAGCATTTAGGGGTCTAAGAAAGAACACATTACCCATGATGCATAAATATACATTCAGAGAAGTAGTAAAGGAAAACCACCTAATGCATAAACCTACACATTTAGCGGTGTTAAGAATAAAGCACATGATGAAATAAAAATACATTCAGAGGTACCAGAATAATACAGTAGCGCAAACGTCACATGATGTCTACAAACATTCAGAGGTGCAGGAATAACACATGATGCAAGGAAATACATTCAGAGGTGCAATAACCATACAATTGCGCAAAAACTCACATAAGCCACCACCTGTGGCAGTCCCTAGGCCAACTGGCCTTGTAGGGGCAAAGATGCCCTGAGTCTCAATGTCAGGGCGCCTAAATGATGCAGGTGCCCACTACTTGCTGGGCACCTGGGAACTCTCACAAGGGCCTAAACGCTGCAGCTGGCACTAAGTGCTGCGCAGCTGGGAATGGCCGGGCACCTCGGTGCCATCTCTATCCCTCTCAGGGACTCACTCTCCATCTTGCGCCTAAACGGTGCAGCTGCCCACTAATTGCTGGGCAGCTGGAGAATCATCAAAACTGCGCCCCTGTTGGAGCCTCACCGGCTCTTATGCCAACAAGCCCATCGTTGGAGCCCACAGGTTCTTCAGCTAACATTGCCCCCTGGAAGCACGCTGGCTCCTTAACCAATCATGCCCCTCATCCATCAGGCATTGGCACCACTGGCCGTGGGGACCCCCACGGGGGCTCTTAAACAAAAATGTGGCCCAACGTTGGAGTCCCTCCTGGACTCAAGAGAACAGAAATGCCCCTGGGAGCCTTCTAGGCTCTAGGAGCAATGAGGGGGGGGGTCAACAACAGCTGTGGGGGCCCGGGGGCGGCACCGATCATGTGCCCCGACATCACCCCCTCTGTACAACAAAGCCGTGGCCCCTCTGGGCCCCAATCACTATGGCAGCAGAGTCAAAGCAGCCCCCCTTCTATGCGGGTCTGCTCGAGAGCGGGACACCGACAGGGTGCCTCGCCCAACTTCCCCCCCCAGCCGGCCTTTACTCACCGGCTCTGGGGAGATCTGCAACTCTCTCTCTCTCAGCCCGGGGCTCGGCGGGGCTCGCCGCCTCTCCTCCTCATCCGGGCAGCTTCACTGGCGGCGGGGGCGGTCGAGCTTCTCTCTCTCTGCAGGGCTCCCTCGGCACACGGGAGCCCTGCCAACCGGCCGCCTCGTCTCCTCGGGGCTCCCTCAGCCGAGAGGAGCCCCGCGAACGGCCGCCATCTCCCGCCCTTCCTTTCTTCTTCCCCGGACTGCGGGGGCGGGGTTTCCGGCCGGCCGCGCTGGGATTTGCCGGCCGGCCAACCGCTTCCGGGTCACTGTGGGCAGCGCAGCGGCCCTTCTCCTTTAGGCAGGCAGGCGGGGGCTGATTCCTTTTACGGGCCAGATGCTGGGTGGGCACCGGCCATAGGAAATAAAGCGCTTCCAAGCGCTAAGGAAAATGAGCAGAGCGCTACCAGCGCTCTAATCGGGAATAAAGCACTCCTAAGCGCTATTGTCCCAGTGCAGCGCTCACAGGCGCTAAAGAGAAGAAACCCAGCGCTCCCAGCGCTAGAAGGACAAAAAGCGCTCTCTCAGCGCTAGATGCAAATGAAGCGCTCCCTCAGTGCTACAGGGACAAGTCCAGCAAAGTCCTTCAGGGGATGCAGCAGAGTCCCTCTAGGGTAAAGCAAAGTCCCCCCATCCTTCCAGGACAGGCAGAGGGGTCCCCCAGAAGTCCTCCAGGCATCCAGGGGCTGGGCAGCGCCCACCCCTGGTAGATTCAAGTCAGCCACAGGAACAAGACAAGAACCTTTTGGAAGGGGACACAGCCCCTTCTTATACACAGAAAAGGCTTTGAAGTCTTTTGAAGTCTTTGTGTAAGCGAGCCCTAAGCCCTGGGTGTATCTGGTTTCCCTCTCCTGTCAGCCTCAGGTCAGAGGTGACAGTGGGTTATCAGGGGGGAGAGCAAGCATGGTGGGCTGACAGGCACAGCCCGGCACCACCAGACGCTCTTTTCCTCCCATCCCTGACAGCAGATGGGCCTTTCATCCTGGGCTGGCTCCGACCCCCTCCGGGGGCCCTGCAGCCCCTGTCCCACTCAAACCAGACAGTAAATCCACAAGCAGGCCCAGGCACTCCAGGGCCAGGCTCATCACCCAATCACATGCCAGCAGACTCACTACACAAATATGCCAACTTCTAAAAGTGGCGCTTCTGGACTAGACACAGCCATGCCGCATATACCATTATGTAGCATTCATTCTCACGAGTTCACACATATCAAACTCGACCCTGTACTCCCCACACATCAGGAATCTACCATGGGCATACATCTTCCCCATTCGTTCCTATGGGAGGGCAAGCCACTTACCACACATACACAGAGAGCACACCCACTTTACACTGTACCACAGTGAAAAAGTGCGCAGAGGCCTAAAATCACCAATCCAGGTTCCAGAAACAGGCTAGGAAAAAGCAAAAAGTCTCGGGGTGAACCTGCCCAAAGGACCGGGTCCAACAATAGTCAATAAGAACCAAAGCGTATTTGGGAGAACCCCCAATGAGCCCAAAAGGACCAGCAATATCAAAAGCCAATCTAGAACATGGTGAGTAATTCATCACCACAGGTTGAACTGGAGAAGGATGGGTCACTTGAGACTTGTCACTTACAGCACAAACACAGCAGACACGAACATAGTGTTCAACATCTCTATCTAAGCCAGGCCACCAAAAATCCTCCCTGACCCTACATTTCATGACATGGATTCCCGGTTGACCTTCCTGGGCCAAATCCAAAATCCTCTTGCGCATAGACACTGGAACCACCAACAATCCACCTCTCCTCAACACCCCATCAACCACGAATAACTCTCCTCTAATCCTTTTGTAGGGAACCAACTCGTAGGGACAATCTTTGTCATTGGGCCACACACCAGCTAAAAGCTCAATGACCTTCATAACTTCTGCATCACTAAATGTGGCTTCCACCCACTCTTGTTCAGAAAGTGCGCCGCCAACAGTGTTCGCCAAAGAGCACACCACACAATCCATTTCTAAGTCATCAGATGCCAAGTCACCTTCATCACACGAGAGGGGTAACAAACAATTGACTACATGGCTCTTTGCACCCACCACATATTCAAGACGGTAACGGAACTCATGCAACCTATACTGCCATTTCGCAATACGTGGCGTTGCCCTGCCACCACCTTTAGCGATAAAAAGATCAATCAAAGGTTTATGATCAATCCTCAAAATAAATTTATTACCCCACAAACAATTCCTGAAGTGTTGGACACCCCAACACAAAGCTAAAGCTTCCTTTTCGGTGGTCGAGTAAGTGCTTTCAGCGCCCTCTAGAGTCCTTGAAACAAAAGCTGTAGTTTCTTCACAACCATCCCCTCTCTTTTGCAGGAGAACTGCCCCAAACCAACATTGCTTGCATCAGTAGATATGATGCACATATTATTATTGTTGGAAAGTTTAAGGGGGCGAGCATGTACAATTTCTTGCTTAATCAACTCAAAATTGTTATTGCAATCATCGCACACATATTTAACATTTTTCTTCAACAAATTCTGTATGGATGCTGTTTTGCTAGAAAAGTTGCCAACAAATTTGGCATAGTATTCCACCAACCCCAAATAAGAACAGAGCTGATCCTTCTTCATAGGTGTGGGTGCATTCTGAATAGCTTCAATAATTTTTAGTTTAGGTTCTACTCCCCTGTGGGAAATATGATGACCAACTCTTAACGTCAAACCACTAGATCTAATTATGCTTAACACATGGTTAACCCTCTCATCGTGTTCTGACTCAGTTTTACCATAAATCAGAATGTCATCTTGAAAAAATATGACTCCAGCAATGCTCTTGAACAAATTGTTCATCAGTCACTGGAACACTGCTGCGCCAGACCAACTTGTCACTACTGAAAAGAAGACACCACCAAGAAGGTAGGAACCAACTTTATTCCGTCTGACGTCCTCCAGCTCCCGGCAGCAACTGACGCTGCCACAGAACTCTACATTCTAGGGCAAAACCCCTACCAGCCCACACGAGCTCCCATCCTCACATTCCAAGCAGATCCCAAAACATTGCCTTATGCAACTGCACCTTGTTACAGATGCAGGGCACAGAGGTAAAAATGGCTTTAGGAGGTGCACTGAAAGTGAGCCACAAGAAGGTGGAGCTCACTCAAAGCACCTGATGTGAGCAGCCCTCTGAAGGGAAGACATATGATTGCATGTGGGTGCAGTCACTAACAGCACTCATCTGCAGGGAGATTTCTACGCCTTCTTTATAATGCAGCAAGATTACTGCCTGTGCCAAGAAACAGAGTGGCTTTGAAGCAGCAGCTCCATATTTCACTGAATACACTGCCACCAGGGCCCAGCACACCTGTTGAAAAGAGCACTGTGGCACAAACAGAGACTGTGCGCTCCATTTTTAATACGGTTCCAGATTCCAAACTGGGCCATTATGACATGAACTCTGAGTTCTTATTGTTTTACATGTGATAAGATAAGTGGGATGCTGGAAAGTTTGCTTGGGTTGGTTCCATTTTGCGAGTGGTTTTGGTGTTGGGGTTGAGAAGACTTGCACATGACTGCAGATGTAGATGTTGCTGGACTCTTACAAGTACATGATAGGACAGAACAGTAGAATCTATTATCATGTTTCACGCTTTACTCAAACTCCTTGGGACTCACAAGGAAAAGGCATGTTAAAGTTCAGGGCCCGACAAATAGGGCAGAGGGTTGAGTGTGTGTGTTGAGGTCACATGAGTCATCCGGCTCTTGTGCTATCCCTCATTGAATCATGGGTTGAGGTTAAGGAAGGCTTGGACTAGTAAGACATTGAGGGTAAAACCAAGCAAACAGGGCACTTCTTGAATAATCACTGAGGCCCAAACAAAGGGAGTAATAATTTATTTATTTATTTATTTAGAAGCTTGTAAAGCGCACGGCTACCTCCGGCGGAGGTGTCCCGGCGCTAAGATTACCTGAATGACCCCCGAGGAAGGTACCAGGTATAAATCCAACTGAGAGGAATAAGAGATGCTGAAAAAACTTTATAACCTTTTAGTAAACAACCAGGTTTTAAGTTTACGTCGGAAGACTGACTCGGATTCAATGAACCTGAGATCCAGAGGTAGGCTATTCCAGAGCTTGGCAGCTGTGACGGTGAACGTTCTGCCGCCGCTACGGGAAAGCCTGAATCTTGGGACGATCAGTAGACGAAGGCTGTTTGATCTAAGATGTCTAACTGAAGATGAGATTTTAAGGCGTTTACTCAGGTAAGAAGGGCCAGTTCCATGAATTGCACGAAATGCCAAAATCAGGATCTTAAAATCGATGCGCCGGGCTATGGGGAGCCAATGAAGCTCATCTCGGTAAGCTCTGACCGAAGTACGGGCAGGAATATTACCAATGAGCCGAGCTGCGGCGTTTTGGACAATTTGCAGGCGGTCAATCAGATAATGGGGGGCACCTGCATACAGACTGTTAGCATAGTCTAAATGTGATGTAATAAGTGCCTGGACCACCGTTTAACGGGAAGATTGAGGGAGGTAGGGGAAGATCTTCCTGATCATGCGCATTTTAGTAAAACAAGCCCCCGCAACTTTGTTAACTTGGGAATTGCCAGACAAGGTGTTGTCAAATGTGAAGCCTAAGTTGCGGGCAGCCTGTACTGGCGTAGGAGGGGGATTCAAAACTGTGGGCCACCATAGAGTTGCAGGGGGAGGTGATTTCTGGCTGAAGAAAAGAACCTCAGTTTTGTCGGTGTTAAGAGCAAGGTGATTTGCTGACATCCATGTACAGATATTGCCAAGGCAGTTTCTGAAGTTGGAAAAACGGGAATCAGAGTGGTCTCTAAATGAAAAAACAAGCTGAGTATCATCAGCATAAGAGACCACCCTGACACCCCCAGATTCTACTACCTTGGCAAGAGGGGCCATGTAGGTGTTAAACAATAAAGGGCTTAGGGCGGAGCCCTGGGGCACGCCACACAGGAGGGGTTTGTCCTCTGATTCAAATGGGTGCATCGTAACCCTCTGAAACCGATTGGACAGGAAAGATTTGATCCAAGCCAGCACTGTGCCACCGATCCCAAGCTGTTGTAGACGGGTTGCTAGAATGTCATGGGATACAGTGTCAAATGCAGCGGACAGGTCGAGGAGGACCAACATGGCCTCCTCGCCCCTGTCCACCGATTCCCTGATAATTTCCGAGACCTCTAGCAGCGCCGTCTCAGTGCTGTAGCCGGTTCTAAAGCCGGACTGGGAATCATGTAACAGCTGATTTGAAGCAAATATAATCTATAATCTTTCAAAATATTAGAATTTTCTTGGTGCTCTATAAATACAGTATATTAATTTCTGCTGCCTTATCTAGGCTGGTGTCTGTACCCTTGGCAATGACAGCAATGTTCAACCGATTTCAGATTATATAGGTACAATTCATGTAACTTCATAGAACTAGCATTTCAAAATGGGCAAATACAGTCTCCATTTCTCCTTGGAGTTCTGTTTATTTATTCAGCTTCTAGATATCACTGTATTTCTAGGTTCAGGTTTAGCATTTTAGATACATGAGTCAAACAAGCACCATGATCCGGATTGATTATTTCTTGTGCTGCTACTTAAGTCCACCCTTGCAGGTATATGCGTGTGCTTTACATGCTGCAAATCCATAAATACCGGCACATACCCTTTGATTGTGCAAGCGCACATGTTATTGACACAGCCCATGTCTCCTTTATCCTCTTACATATACTCTATGAACCTCACAGCGTCCCACCATCATCTTACCCGTTCTTCTACTGCGTCCTATAAGCTATTTTTTTATCCAGTCATCTCTAACAATCACTGTTGTGCCAACAAGGACACAGTTGTTAGCAGTACCCACAGCAGAATGTACTGCCCTGCCACAATAGAGTGATCCTGACATCATGGCCTCCCAACTCTTAAATTTTGTTCTAAAACATTGTGAAGCTTGTGATTTGTTTGAAAAGGCAGCTTTAATTGCCTTTCGCAGAAACAGGAACCATTCCCACTGCCACAAAGGACTGGAGGGACTAGCACAGCTTGGCCGCCCACTACCTTGCTTCCTTTAAGCCCCCCTCTCCAAGACTAGTCAAGATGCCTCTTGTACCTGATCTTATACCTAACTGCAATATCTTATTGCCTACTGTGACCTACCCCCACTGAAGATCACCTGCAAACCTTAATCCCTGCATTATCTCCACTGCACTGCAATGCAACATCCTTGGCTGCCCTATCTGGCACAGCATACCAGGAACATGCAATTATCACTGAAAGGGGCTGGAAGTAAATTCTCCATTCCCATGGAGTTGAAGGAAGTTCTCAGTCTCATGGCGCACTTGGATTTAAATAAAAGAGCTCATTGGAAAAATGATATCCTTATTGAAAAGAAATGATTTGACAACCCAAACAGCTTAGAAAAAGAGAGTCACTTTAAAGCTACATGTGTATCCGCAGAACACATTATTTATTTATTTGTTTGAAAGTTTTACATAGGTTGATATGTGGCAGTGGCTGCTTGTATTTTTTGTTAGTGGTATGCATAATACCAGCTCGAATTTCATTGAGCAAGTCAGAATTTATGAAAATTGGTCAAATAATGCATTTTAAAGTTTCACAGAAATGTTCTAAAAAGTAATTTGTGTAACATCCCAATGAATCACGATGCTATCCAGGAGTTGACCCCATTGATTATAAAATGTACGGTGATTTCCCTCTTAGGTCAGTAATTATCTCCATGTCAAATATTTTGTCATGGAATCCCTCAATATGCCATTGGTGCCGCGTTATCGCAAGAACCGTAGATGACCCATATCCAGAAATGATCTCTAGTATGTCAGGGCAATCATTTTGTAGTCCCGCATGTCATCGTTGTCCTTCCTAATGCTCTCTAATGTTCTCGCACCAGTATTTTGCCATGGATGTCCCTTAAGCTAAGAATTATGTCCAAGAATTTCCCTCAATATGGCAGCACCAGCATACTGCCCTGGTTACCTATTATGCCAAGAACTATGCCCAGTATGGCAGTGCTAAGGCAGGGATTTCCCCAGCCCTGAACAATCGGGCTCTCCATTAAGCAACGGTAGTGCTGTATTCAAAGTGTCTCTATTTATTTTCAAATACTTCAATATTAGTATTTTATGCCATCAAAAATAGCAAATTATTATCTTTATATATCCCTTTTGTTACTCTTGAAATAACAGTTTTGTATAAGCACAACTGTGCTGGTGGTATTTACAATTGGAAGAAATGGCCATTCCATCCTTTGCTTTAACAGAAATTACCAATTTGGCCGCAAAGTTTTACATTTTATTTTTGCTCTCTATAATTGTAATCCAAAGGAACGAGCTGGATTTTATCAATCTTCTTTAAATATTCATGCATATAAAATATCCGCATTGAACACTTAAATGATGGTAGATGCCAACTGCTTCTGTTGATTACACATTCCATTTCAGAGGTATCTTATTGAAATGTGTCTTGAGAGTCTCTCTCTGGTACAGCTTTGAATGGTTTGCTTTGTATGACATCATCTCAGTAAGAAAGGAAGGAAAAGGTTTTTTGTTGACATTTCGTTCCAAAGACTATTTTTGCCGCAGTTGGGGAGAAACAAGCTGGTCATTGGTGCTGGCTTGTCTGCACCTTTCTTTTACACACTTGGTTGGATGCATGATTATTTTACAACCAGCTGCAGAACATGGGGGCGCTAGGCGGCGCCAAACCAAGATGGCCGCACTGGAGTGAGGCTCCCGCCCGACCTGGCACTTTTCACGATCCTACAATATCCTGATTGCTCAAATTGACTTGAAACCCTCACCACTGGCTTCATTGCAGTATCCCGCACACAACGGTGTGTAATTTGCTGAATTTGCGCGCCCGGCAGCCTTGGGAGAAGCCGCCGCTTCTGGAGCGGGAGGAGAGGACGGAGCGAGGGCTGCACACTGCCGGACCTGCACACTAGGAAAGTCCGGGGATCTGCGGCCTACACAACGCTGCTATCGGACATCGGCTCGGAGGCTGAGCCCCCCCCCCTCCCCTGGGCCGGCCCGGGAAGTCACTGCAGCGAGATCCCCCGGCGCAGTGCTGTGCGACGAGCATTGCTTGGGAACTGATACCGCTCCCGCCAAGGAAAGCGCTGTACATTGCGCTCATCCAGGAAGACTCTGGCGGCCTGGCGGACCACATCGTAGGTGAGGCGGTAGAAGCGACTACATTTCGCGCTGCTTTTACTCCATTGGGCTTGCCCGGGTTGGGGGGATCCGTAGCTGCCCCCTACCTGCCTACCACATCACGCCCGTCGGAGCGACGCACGACGCGACGGCGAGAAGGAGCAGCCTACACCGGCCTGGTCGGCAGCGCGGGCCTGCGCTGCGGGGGAGACTCGCCTACCGCTCTACTCGCTGGAGGCTGTTGCACTGGGGGAGCACCCCCTCGCTCCTGCTCTGTTCCTACTCACGACACAAGAGCCCTGGCGGAGGTACGCCGTGTGGGCCTACAACTGCGGCCTGAGTGGGCAGAACCAGGTGCTGATCTGCGGGGCCACGAAGGTACGGGGAGTCTGGCCTCGGTGACGCAGACATGGGACATTGAAGGGCCGTCCCCTGGGAGCAGCCGCTGGGTCCCTTAAACAACGTAGACCTGCATAACTCGCTGCGTGGGCTCCACGTCTGGGTGGCGAAGGCCCCTTGCTCCGGAAAAATCCAGCAGACACTGCTTACGCACCCCCCCTCCCGGTGGAAGACTCTGTCGAACCAACTGCCCCTGAGTCCGGCTACTCCCGCTGAAGGACTGGATTAGTGGGAGGAGGGACTCCAAAGCGCGACCAGCACCCCTACACCCAGCCCAGGCGACAAGGTAAAATAGAAGACCTCCTCCTGCGCAACGTGTCTGCTTGTGCCCACCGCTGTCGGATCTCCTTTAGTTAAAACTCTGGCGGCTTCTTCACTGGTGGCGGCCCGGACCCCGAGGCGCGAAATGGGGCGCAACGATGCCAGACAGTCCAAGATACCATTTGAGTCCAAAAAAACTGCCAGGGGGACGTCGGAAGTGGAGGAAAGCTCCTCCGCCCAGACCCCCCCGGACGAAGATTGGAAAACGCTCCTGCTTGGAATGCGGCAAAGCTTGTCGACCATTGATGCCAAGATTGATACCATTAACACACGAATGGATAGTGTTGTGACGAGACTGGAACAACACGACACCCGCATCAAAGACACCGAGAACAGGATCTCTGTGCTGGAGGACGGGGCAACGACGACCACTAAGCAAGTTACGCAAATGGAAAAACTGCTCAAAATAATTGCGGATAAAAATGAAGATTTAGAAGCGAGGTCCAGGCGCAACAACATCCGCGTCCTGGGCCTTGCGGAGTCCACAAACACTGGAAAAATGGAGATTTTCATGGAAAAGCTGGTGGTAGAACTGTTTGGGATGGAATCTTTCTCCCCCCATCTAATAGTGGAAAGGGCACATAGATCTCTTGCTGCACCTCCTCCTCCTGGGGTGCCCCCGCGTCCCATCATCGCCCGCTTTCTGAACTACAGGGACAGGGATGCAGTACTTCGTCGCGCAAGACAGCTTGGCACTGTAACATATGGCAACGCGACACTTTCCTTCTTTCCTGATTTTACCCCCTCAGTACAGGACGCACAACGCAAATTCGCCGTTGTGAAAAAGAAACTCCAAACCCAAGAAATGCCCTATGCCATGCTTTATCCTGCGAAGTTAAAGGTCACTCACCGTGGTACACATCATTTATTTCACAACCCACAACAGGTGGAGGATTTTCTTAAGCAGCAAAGGAAGGAACGGCTCCGAGATGAGAGGGAGGAGCGACGGTCCAGATCACAATCTCCGTTATCCCAACAGGACTAAAAAGGGGACCAGTATTCCCAATTGTTCCGCCACTGGTAACGGCCATCATCTGGACTAAATGTGACTCTTCCTGGTGAGGTACCACTCCTGATTTCTTCTCTCATCGATCTACGACATTAACGAGTGCCGGATCACCCACCTCCGTCCCACGCCCGCAGTCTGGACCTTGGTCCCGGGTGCTAGTGGGTGCAAGTAAGGAGGTGGAGGGCAGGTCTGGCGCCCCTTAGGTTACGCCTCCAATGGGCGATCCCCACAACACCTCTCCCCCTTCTGGGGTTAGGGTGAATGTAGTTATTGTGTTGATTTTGGTTACACTTGGGTTGAGGGAGGGGGGGTGGGTTTTGAGTGCCCGGCAAGTTGGGGATGGGTGGGTGGATCGTATACACTGCCTCTGCTAGCATTAATATGTTGGATACAAGGGTTGGGGAAGGGCATTTAAGGGTTGCGGGATGGGGGAAGCTCCGGGCGGTCGGGGATGCCGGGGTGGGGTGGGGGGGAGTTGGCTTGTGCATAGCACTGTTTTCTATTTGTTGGAGGTGTGTCCCGGGAGGGGCGGGTCCTATAGAGTGGGGCTGGGCGATGTCCTCATCTGTAACTATGCTGTGGCTTGTCTGCTGTTAACTGCTACACCTACATGTCATATTTATTTTACATTGCGGGGATGGGTGACGTGACGAATTCACCGCCAACACTCCAAGTCCAGGTGATGTCATGGAATGTGCGAGGGCTTAATGACCCTAGAAAGAAGCGACAAGTATTGGGATACCTAGACAGACATGGAGTGTCTATAGCTCTCCTACAGGAGACTCATTTAGCGCCGACTGGGTCCCCTCTTTTCGCATCCAAATGGGCTTCGTGCAAGGTATTTTCATCTTACTCCAGTTATGCCAGAGGGGTCACGGTCCTCGTACGCAGAGGGGTGGGTTTTACCCCAGCAGGCACGGACGTTGATAAGGGGGGGAGATATTGCATGGTCTGGGGGAGACTTTACTCTCACACGGTGCTTATTGCATGCTACTACGGCCCGAATACAGATGACCCGTCTGCACTTCTCACTATGTGGGGCAAAATTCAGACGTTAGGCATAGCTCATGTGATACTTGGGGGGGACTTCAATACAGCGGTACAACCTGTCCTTGACAGGTCGCACCCACAATCACTACACTATACGCATACACAACGCTCCTTACTCGGCATCATGGAGGACCACCATTTGACGGACGCATGGAGATATTCACACCCCACCTTGCGGCAAGGTACCCACTACTCGGCTGTTCACTCCACCTGGGCTCGCATAGACTACATATTCCTTACGGCAGGCATTACTCCCTGGGTAGTTAACGCTATGCATCTAGCTCGTACTTTTTCGGACCACTCACCTGTCCTACTCTCCCTACGTGTCCCCCACGAAGTCTCCCCTTATTTAAGCTGGCGCCTCAACCCCGCGCATCTTACAGACTCTGCCTTCAAGACGGAGCTGGAGCAGGACATACAGGACTTCTTTGATCGCAACATTAACTCAGTTGACAGCCTTACTACCGTATGGGAGGCCTTCAAAGTCACCGTTCGATGCTGGTGTATCTCCAAGGGAGGGGGAGTACTCAAATCCCTTCGGGGGGAGCTGCGTAAGTTAGAAGCCGAAATACGCGTGCTTGAGAGAGATACTATGCGTGGTACACAAGAACACGAAGCGCGTGCTCGGCTCAGAGAAAAGATCAATGAGTATTCTGAAGCGGCGGATAAAGAGGGTCAATTCCTAGGGAAGCCCTACGTGGCGCGTATATATGGTGAGGGAGACAGGCCAGGAAGGGCTCTAGCCTCGGCTGTAAGGCCCCCTAGACATAGCAATTACGTCACCTCTCTGCTTGATGACCAACAGGTGCCACAGAGAGACCTGCCTGGACAGCTTCGCGTCCTCACGGACCACTACAAGACGCTGTACACCTCTCAGAGGCGGATGCCTCTAGACCTTAATGCATATCTTGACGACACAGCGATTGCATGGTTGGGCCCGACACAACAGAAGTTCTTACACCTTGAGCTGGAACTCGATGAAATAAAGGACGCCATTATTTCCATGAAGTCTGGCAAATCTTCTGGGTCGGATGGTCTGCCGATAGACTTCTATAAGGCGTACATTCATCTGCTCGCCCCCATCCTAAAGAGGGTGTACTACTCAGCTCTCGAGGAAGGCTCATTGCCAACTAGTATGAGAGAGGCGCTGATAGCGTCACTGCTTAAGCCGGGTAAGCCTCCTGAGCTTTGTGACTCCTACCGACCCCTGTCATTATTAAACACTGACGTTAAAATACTGGCAAAAGTACTGGCGACGCGTCTGAATCTTTTGATGGAGAGGCTGGTCCTTCCGGATCAGGCGGGTTTTGTCCCGAACCGTGCGACTTCACACAACCTCCGCTCCTTGCAGGCGGTCATGCAAGATATTGACCCTAAATGCGAAGCAGCGGCGGTCTTCCTTGATGCTACCAAAGCATTCGATTCCCTGGAATGGGACTACCTTTTGTCGCTGCTGGAACGGATGGGAACTCCGTTTAGTTTCCTAGATTGGATCAAGCTTCTGTACACTAAACCAAGTGCCTCGGTCCTACTAAATGGGTCCCGCTCGGCCCCCTTCGAGATACGTAGAGGGACCCCGGTTTTATTTGCCATAGCTATCGAACCCCTTGCAGCCAAGCTTCGCCAGCATCACAACCACAGGTCCCTGATTTATCCGGAACGCCAGCTGCTTATTTCGTTATATGCCAACGATCTGACTTTATATGTTCATAAACCGCAGGAAAATCTCAATCCCCTACTACGCGAGATTACCAAATTTGGAGCAATAGCGGGGGTACAGATCAACTGGTCCAAATCAGCCCTGTTCCCCCTCACAGATAACACTCCCCAGTTCCCCCTTGACTACCCGCTATTATGGGAGAATGATGAGATAAAGTACTTAGGAATCAACGTGACCAGGAACCGTGAAGCTCTAATCAGGGCAAACTATGGTACGGTCCTAGATAAATTGACGGACAGCATAACGAAATGGATTCATCTTCCGCTGTCCATGGCAGGGCGCATATCCATGATTAAAATGGTCATTCTTCCTAAGCTGCTGTACCTTTTCACCAACATTCCCTATAGTCCAGGCTCGCATTTTTTCGTGCACTAGAGTCCCAGCTTTCCCGCCTTATATGGGGGGGGAAGCAAGCGCGGCTAAAACTTGCAACGCTTATGCTGCCCTACCATCAGAGTAGATTTGAAGTGCCGAACTTTCGGCTGTACTACGATTGCGCACAGGGCCACTTTGCTTCCTACTGGCTTCACCCACCTCCCTTTATGGCGCACCTTGCTGTGGAGGATGGGTATATGAGACCAGAAAAACCGCCGGGGTATCTTTACACGGAAGTCAGTGCGACGGATCGGGACCCCTCCACGGTGGAATGCACCGTACGTGCCTGGCGTCGACTCGCGGATCGTATGGTAGCGACCCTTATGTATTCCCCACGCATGATCCTAGCGAATGACCCTAGAGTAAGTATTGCACGGGAGGAAATAGGCCGTCGACTACTCTCCAAACTAGCTCTTCATACATGGGGAGATTTATATGTGCAAGGTCGGTTTCGCACAAGGGACCAATTCTTCGGGGAGCACTCACCGTCTGTTATGGACACATTCCTCTACACGCGTCTACGACAGAATATCAAAACTGTAACGCCAGAGTTACCGGGTGAACCGGAAGTCTTTGCGCCCTTACATGCACTGCTTCAACAAGACACCCCGAAACACGTGGTATCCATGCTCTACAAGCACGCGTATGTGTCCTCCGCTTCCCCAGAGCTGCGAGCTAAGCTAGAGTGGGACTCGGACCTAGATCCTCCCCTCTCCGACGAACAATGGGAGGACAGCTGCTCCCACACGGTCTCAGTAACGGGAAATGCTCGCCTTGGACTGATCCACTATAAGTTCTTACACCGCCTCTATTACACTCCCGCCAAATTGTGCCGCTTTGGCCTTCGCGAAGATGACCGCTGCACTAGATGTAAACAAGAAGGGGCGGACTTTATGCACTTAGCGTGGTCGTGCCCAGCTGTTGCGCTTTACTGGGCGCAGGTCCATGAGGCCATATCCATGATGATAGGGATGGAAATAGAATTATGTCCCAAAATTGCACTACTAGGGCTCCCCACCCCAGCGAACAACAAATACCGGAAATTCACTGCCCTGGGCTTCCTGCTTGCGAAACGCCATGTGGCGTGCAGATGGGGCCGGGGACGCGCCCCCAAATTTTAAATATGGCTGGCAACTATGTCAACCTGGCAGGACCAACTACATAATTACGCCGACTTGCTACCACATAAATCACGACCCAAAGACCTGTGGGGCCCGCTTTCCGCCTATCTGCGCCGGGCCCAGTCTACGGCTGAAGCGGATGCTGAAGACCGGGAGGATGCTGGGTTGGTTGGGCAACCCTGTGAACTGCACGGCGCTTCCCCTCAATCGCCGCGTGACGCTACAGCACCCCTATCGTCCACCCGCTAGGGACGCCCTGAGCTGGGAAGTAATGACATCACTGCTCCTTCATGCGTGGGCCCGGAAGCCCGCATATGAATATCTGTGGGTACCCACCGCTACATCCCGGGCCGCACACGAGACGGATTTTTTAATCTCTTGGTGTCGGAGTAGGACACTGCTATCTTCCTATCCCCCCCCCTTCCCCCCCTCACCCCTCCCCCCCTTCTCTCCCCCTCCTACTTTCCCTGGCACATTGCACACATCATGACACATCACGGTGGGTTATCTCCCCCATACCCAGAGACTGGCGCAGGCTCTGTGGCATAGCTAGAGCTTCTGGCACTTGAAAGAAGTCCGAGAGGTGCATCAGAAAGTCCCCCTTCCCTAGCTGTTGTGCAATACAATGTAGGCTGTGCTGCGCACGCGCTGCACACTAAGTACATTCTTCAATTTCTACCGAGTTTTGGCTTAAAAAAGATAAAACCATAAACCGAATGATAAGAAATCAAAATGTACTCCTTGAGAATGACTTTATTGTGGTTTGTTTTAGCACATTGACCAGGCTGTTTCTCAGCCTTCACTTTTGTCAGAGTGGCAAATGAAGCTCCCATGGCCTCATGTATTTTCTCTGTAGGCCAATGGAGTCAACCCTGTAGCTTGGCTCTATCGTGCCAAAAACCTCCAGCTGATTGTTGATATATAGAAGTTCATTTCATACAAGGCCTAGTGACTTAGACAAAACCCACACTGCTTTTGTGTTCTGACATTTTTGGCATGCTTGGTTTTACACAATATATTACAATTGAAGACAAAAGCAGCTTTTAACGGTCAGGGCAAATTAATTTTAAAAACTAAGTGCCAACCCGGCCATAATAAGAATGAAAAAAAAACTGAAATTCTTTTGTCATGTGTAGGTGCTAATAATGATTACAGTGTGCTTTACTGCAAACAACACACACAATAATGAAGTACAGCTACTTATTGACACAGGCAGGCAGGAATAGTACAGCATAACTTTACATCATAACATTAGATATTCTCCATCATTCCATCCCGATTTCATGTATTTTATACATTATTTCTCATCTCCACATGCAGTACTTTCCCCAATTCAATTAAAATGTCTTTTTTAACTTCCACACTCTCACTCATCTCTCCCACTTTGGTTCTCATGATCGCTCTCACATTTACTCGCTCCTCAGGTCATACTTCCCCCCTCCCCCGACACCAGCAATCACCTTGGCCTGATTGCACACACATAAAATGGAAAATGAATGCAAGGTAAACTCATCTGTGGGAAATGTGTTGCGCTGCAAGAAAACTCAGTTGGTTGATTTGATCACTTCGGATGCCTACGTCTGTAGCCCGAGGGTCACTGATTTGAATCCTTGTTGGCGCACTAGGGGAAAGGTGACTTATATTTAGGGTGTTATGAGAGCACAGCCTGTGACAGGAAGCACTGAGCATGTATGCAGTTAATTCAAATATTGTATTACACACAATATAAAATAGACTGCACGCATCATAAAAAGTTTGTCGCCTAGAGGATACCAGTGACATGGTTGTTTGCAACACTCATGTGAAACACATTCATTAACACACTTGCACAAAACACTGTTGCTACATAATGTGTGTGTAAAGTAAAGTTCTCTGACGCCCTACATAGGGATGAGTAGCACTATAAAAGAAATTAAATAAATGTGAGAAAGGGGCTATGGAGAGATGAAGGGCAGTAGTGAGGGAATCTGTGAACAAGGGAAACATTGGAGGCTACCAACAGATATTGTTATACCACCTGCCACCAACTGTAAAAAGCGGCCCTACAGCCGAGTGACATTTTCATCATTCTGAAGATGGTGCAATACTTCGGAAACAATGCAATGAACTTTAAAGATGAAGGTTACACCAAATGAAGTTACACCTGCTTCGAAGCCAGCCTTACAGTGCCATGCACCCTCGCTCCCTTACTGCAACTGCAGCGGGTGGTGGTGGTGCACGGCAGTGCTGCATTTTAAGTGCAGGGGCTGGCCAAAAATGATGCCCAGGGCCATCATTGGTAGGGCTTTCGTGCTACAAGATTGACGGCCCTGGGACGCACATAGACGGTACGTCGAGCACCACAACACCACGACTACACTGGGTGGTGCGTGCGTGCGCTGTAGTATTTGCAAGCAGGTGCGCTTGCATTTACATAACTGCACATCACATGTGCAGCGCTGCGTGCTCAGTCACAGTTGCACGTGTGGGCGTGGGGGTTGGTGGGTGTACTGTACATCACTCACTGTTGGGGTGGCTGCGGCGCGGCACTGGTGGCCAGTGACGACGGCCTTTATAATTTATTTGGGGACACAGTGCCCCCAAATAAATGATAACAGCTGTCACCTCATGCCACCAGTGCTGCGCGGCTGCCATCACCAAAATAGTGCCTCCTGGGGTGGACCGCCCCACCCCCCCTAGCTACGCCACTAAGAAGAAGCTCTTCTCTTCTTGTCTTTCAAACTATACCAATAGAGTGGGCTCTAAAACAAATGACTAACAGAAGAAGGTGGGTATAACCTATCATGAGTAGAACCTAATTTCTATAATGACAAATATAAACAGACATGATGGAATTCTCTGATTCATCTTCAGGGCCCCTGAATGGCTGTGCATGGAGCCATCTTGACCCAGGCATGTGTGCTCATGTCTGCTATTCATGGAGCTTTCTACACCCAAAACAGGAAACAAGGGTGTAGTGTAGTTCCTATATTCCCAATAGGCTCTGCGCATTGGAATAATATATCCTATAGATTAGACGTAGGACTGAGGTCTACTAGGTCTCTATCGAATATACTAGACTTAATTGTGAGTGCCAGCTAGCTCAGAGGTCACTAAGAAACTTTCTCGAATTCACAAGAAGGGATTAGTTTCTGACAACTGCATAAACATGACAACTTTGTTTCCCCAAGATAAAACTGATCATCAGAGTCGTTGAAACAACCAGATGTGCAGAGAAATAGAGAGACAGGCGTTTTCAATAAAAAGGTTTTATTGAACAGTCTTCTTTCTCTAGCAAAATGAACTGCTACAATCGTAAAACTGGTTGTAAAATATAACGTATACAGTATAAAGTGTAGAATAAAATAATACTATAAGAGCATTGTATGGTTCCTAAACCATAGATAAATACATACATAAATAACAGCGGCTAAAAAGTACTCAACTGGTGCTTCTAAAATACGCCTACCCCGGTGTACCTGACCTAAGCTTAGTACGAGGGAAGAAGTAAGTGAGGTGTAGCATAAATGTAGTATTCTTTTGCCAAGTATCTGTCCAAGATTTCTCTTAGGGTCTAATCAGCTCCGTACCTTAGTTTAGAATGGAGAAGTTCAGTTTCTGGACTCGATTTCCCAACAACCCGCAAGAGTAGCTTGGAAACACTGAAGCTGGATTTCTCAGCAGGAGGAAAGACAGCATCTCTCTCAGTGCGTCTGCTGGAGGGTCAGCTTCCTTCGGCACTTGCTGTAGCAGGATGCATCGGGCAAGATTCTTATGCCTATATAAGGACATAGTGATTCATACCTATATAAGGGCATGAATCGGGAAATTTACAATAGTGTCCTAAAATGGTTTACAACACCCACTCCACGCTATTATGTTCATCTAAGAGTAAATACTAAAACATAGAAGCCAGAGTAATACATGAAATGTATTTTTTTTTTAAATGGTCGTACACAAAATGATCATTTGTACAGTATGCATCTAAAAGCAATGATTTCATTGTAAGCATATGATATAATATTAGAAATTCTAATGAAATGAATCACAAAATTTACATTTATGAAATGGCTCTAGGTACAGAATAGAAATTCGGGACCATCCCGTAGCACAATATACAAGCTAGTTTGATTTGTGCATTAGATCAATATTGTTTCCAGGAAGTAGTCAAAGAATTCTTGTTCTCTAAGAATAGTTCTACTTTAAGCAGATTACTTTGGGCCAAAGTTCAGTCTGTTTTGGAAAAAATCCAATTAAATTGTAGTGAAATAGAGTTCCAAATTTGGAAGCTTTTATCTTGAAAAAAGTGAAGGGCGAATTTCAGAGTTCCAAAAGAACGCTGTGTGACAATTTCAAAATGTATTCTCGGTGTAAGGAGAAAACATTAAGTCATCAAGGCATGCAAAAAACTCGTCTACCACAGTAGGTGAAACTTCGACCACTTCATTAAGAAGGTCAGTTGCGCACAAATGCGAAGCATCGCCGTCAGCGGCAGTCGCGTTAGCATTGTTCATAGCAGATAGTACCTGTGTGCCTGTTGGTCCACGTATCTCACCTCCAGTTGGATTTGCCGGCAAGATCTCAATGAATGCCGTCATCATGATTGGTAGCCGTTGGGGGCAACACAACACATGAGCCGTTACCGGACCCAGTAATGCATCAGCATCGGTAGGCATAACCGATGGTAGTGTTAGACAGATCTCCAACATGCATTCCTCTCCACAAAGCAGGCATCGTAGCACAGGTGAGATGCAATCTTGCCAGATTGGTCTGAATGACAGGAACCATGTGGTATTCAGATCTGTCAAATGAGCCAAGCCAAGGATCTGTGTTATGCGTTCACGATACCTCAAGGCCTAGAGCGCATTCTCCATGCTGACCTGGGCATCGCTGGTGGCCGAATTTGCCATAACGGAGCAGGAGGAATAAAAATAGGATCCCTGCTACGAGTCCCAAAACAAGAGGCAGACCGCCGAACACAGAGTGTACGAAGTTAGGAAAAATGCCCAGGACTGCTTCAAAGGGTGCTAACAGCCCTGAAAAAATTGTCTTAAATACATGTGCAATACCGCTGGCATCAGACATGTTAAAGATATGACCTAACATTTCTGCGAAATGTATTGGGCAGTTTGTTGATAATAATGCATGTATCTCTGCAGAAGTCCTTGCAACTTGTAGATCATACGTCTCTTTGGACGAGGTCAGTGGCACAGTTTTTTGCAAAAGAATGGCTTTCATTCTGCTTAAAGTATCAATTTGTATAGAAAAGATGTTCAGTGAAGGCCATAGTGGAGACTCCCCGTCTGTCTTTGTTTTAGGAAACAATACTTGCATATAACAAGTGACTCTGACTGAAACACTAACGAGATAGCCTATTCCTGGCATCATTCCACAACATCAGTGATCATTTAACATAATGTAGCTACCATTGGAAAGCTGCCTAAAAACTGGATCTATCACCGCTGTGGGCGAACCTTGCAGGTTGCAAGAAAGGTTATTGGAAGAACCCTCGCAGGATCCGTGTAAATTAATACCTTGACATAACAATGTACCGCTTAGTGAGTTTTTACAATTTTTACCACTAAGAAATACCTCCTTTCCCCCACTCCAACATTTTTTGTGTATAGTAAATCCCAGGTCGACTTAATGTATTCTTTACCCTACCTTTCATACAGGCCTGCTGGTATGTGTTTTAAGCAATATTGAAACTGGAAAGTCGTCACTGGTATCGTGATGGTGCCATGTATTATCCATTCAACTGATGGTTTCTCAGAAACGGTCAATGGTAATCTCTCCAGTTTTTCTATGCTCAGCACCGTATAGTCTTCTCCCCTCTGTGCCAACAAGATTTGTTTATCTGTAAGGTTAAACACAGTAAACAACGACGTAGTGTTGATTAAACACCAAGGCACATAGCTAGAACAAAGGTTTTGTAACGTCCAGCCTAATAGCATTATAGAACGTAATTGAGATTGGCCATGTTGTAACATTAGCAAGTCCTGTTCCATTATGTCTACGGCACAGGATACAATGCTGTCCAAAGAATATATTCTGGACGACAAAGTTGTTAACCCATTGTCAGCTACAGAGAGTGATTCCTCTAAGTTAATACGATCAATTTCTCGTATTCTTTCAGCTGTTTCAATTTGCGTGACTTTCCATGCTTCATTGTATGCAGCGTATATACCGGCGAATATGAAACATTTATGACGTGGATTACGAGGTCCCAGTAAAAATTCTCGTAAATCAACGCCATCTTTAAGCAAAGATAAGTGTTGTTTTATTTCTGGAAGTGTGGATCTCTGCAGCCACTCAAGGCATAATTTTCCTACACTATAACTTGTTATTATCCCTGGATGTTGTCTTTGGATATATCTTGGATCTGGCCTAGTTACTGTAAACCCTTGTGTCTTGTTCAGAAATCTATCTTGACAGTTATTCGTGCCTGTGGGCCAGAATAACCATTTTTTCAATTCAGGATGTGTTCTGTTTTGTAGAAAAATATAATTTACGTCTACCTCATCACCTGAAGTTATATTACTATCAGGTGTGGGCTTAGGTGTGGACAGTTTGTTTAAATCTTTTATCTTAGCAATGCCAAGGCAAGATGTCTGTTGAACAGCGTCATTTAAAAACATCATTTGTTCTGGGATGATGCAGGCTCTGAACAATGCTTCTAAACCTTGTACCTGCCAGTCTTTTGTGCCCCAAACAGTTTTTGTCTCAATGTTGTCTTTCCTAAAGTCAAAGCCTAAGGTGGACAATTGAGCATAAAATGCCGCTGAATAAATGTGTTTAGTATTTGTCAACATAATTTTCATACCTGTCTTATTCACACTTTTAAAGCAAAAACGTTCTGGGTTTGTAACATTAAAACCTGTAAAATATGGAAATTTACGAATAAATGTTTTAGAACTACCTTTTGGAGGTGTTGGGCAATGTTCCCACTGATTATAAGTTAAACATTTCTAGGGTTTGCAGGTTTATGCAAGTAATGATGGCCAAAATGATTAAAACAATACATTTCTTCTTAATTTGATGAACCTTCTAAGTATTCATGTTTTATCAATTTTGCTGACATTTCTAAGTCTGCCATCATGTTATTAACAGGTTCAAAGTCCCAATCATCAGAAAATGTGCTGGGTGAAACAAAGTCACTCAAAAAAACCTTAAATTGGTGTGGAATTTTCAGCAGCTTGACAGGGCCATAAATGTCATAATCAGTTGTATCCCACGCTATTCCACCTGGTAAAGAACGAGGCTGAGTTCTTGATAACCACCGACCCCGTCACCCCATACTTCTACACCCTTCCTAAGATTCACAAGGGTCAGAGTCCAGTCCCGGGCAGACCCATTGTCTCAGGGATTGGCTCTCTCCTAGAACCACTGTCCAAGTTTTGTGACTCCTTTTTACAACCAGTGGTGAGAAAGATACCATCATTTCTCCAGGATACTAGGGATGTGCTCCGTCTGATAAATGACATCAATGGGAGGGAGGGAGTGGACCTCCTCGTGACATTAGACGTAGAAGCGTTGTATACCAACATCCCACAACAAGCTACGCTAGACGCAGTCGAGTCTACCTTACTTCAGGAGGAGTGGCACTCGCCCACGCCTGTCCACTTCATAATGGCATGTGCTACTATAGCATTGACCGAGAACTTCTTCCAGTACGGTACCCAGCTTTACCATCAAATCAGCGGGACCTCGATGGGTTCGACATTTGCTCCCAGCCTAGCGTGTATCTATATGGCTACCTTTGAAGAGGATAACATTAACTCTGCGAATAACCCTTTCAGTGACAATCTGACTATGTGGCGAAGGTATATAGACGATATCTTCATACTATGGAGAGGCACCCGCATGCAATGTGAAGCTTTTTGTACTTGGATCAACTCACAGAATCCTTTTCTTAAGTTCACCAGCACCATATCAGACACGGTCATTCCCTTCCTAGACCTACACATCAGTCTTGGAACAGATGGGTTGAAGACTACTTTGTACCGCAAAGAGACGGACAGGAACAGCCTCCTTCTCTATGGGAGTCATCACCCACGAGCCCTAAGGGATAATTTACCTTTCGGGCAATTCCTGCGAGTCCGCAGGAATTGCACTGATAAGACTGACTTCAATCATGAAGCTGATATCCTGCAACACAAATTACAGGATAGGGGGTACCCGACACGGCTGTTACGGGACTCTCGCAAACGAGCTGGTAACAACCACCGAGAGGCACTCTTGGAGTCTAGTCCGAGAGAAGCGGATGATGTGATCACTTGCGTGACTTGTTTCACAAAACATTCAAGCCACATCAAGAAAATTATTAACAGAAATTGGCACATTTTGAACTCAAGCGATCTTGACATCCCACCGCCTCGTTTTGCCTTCAAACGCACGGCTAATCTGAAAGACTCTCTCATACATACACGCCCTAAGAAACAAAACAGTACAAATCAAACCACACTATGGGGCCATCCGCCAGTGACAGGACATTTCCCATGTGGTGGATGCGTTGTTTGCTCCCAAACAAGCACCATCAAGGAGATCACACTCTCAGAGACTTTCAAGTGGCAATTGCGTAAACATACGAATTGCAACAGCACAAAGTGCATTTATCTTATCACTTGCCCCTGTAATAAACATTATTTGGGGATGACCATGAGACCGGTCAAACTCCGTATCATGGAACACAAGAGCAACATCAGATGTCTGAAAACCCACACCAGGCTCTATGAGCACTACACCCAACATGGTCATCAGGCAGATAACATAAGATGGGTAGTCTTGGAATCCCATCCCCATATTTCACAACAAGCCCTGTTCAGAATTGAACAAAGATGGGTACATCGTCTGCGCCTAGATACTGTTGGTTTGAATGATTGTGTGCCATGGTCGCTAGTGTCACGGTAATATCTTGTGATGTGCCTAGCTTAAGACACCCCTACCGTGCCAACTGCACCTCCTGCTGACGTCCTGACCATCAAACAATACACATGATGTCACACTTAACTCTCTGTACTTGACTAAATTTTTTCCTACCCATCTCTACCACCGTACATGGACTTTTCCTGATTGTACTAGCTGTACATTATTCAATTACCTTTATTTAGCAGACCATAAATTTTCCCTTCTGACCCCCAATATGGCCACCACGCAGTACTGTCATTTTCCCACTGCGCAGTCTAGTAACCGACTAGATTCACATTGTGATAATTGCGCAAATTATCTAATCTTACACATGATTTGCTTTTTGCGCTCCTGTTCCTTCCGTGAAATACTGTGGTTATCTCTCTCATGGTACAACATTACATCCATCAGCTGGATACTCCTTTTCCGTATTCGCCGCCACGACTTGGCCGAATATGACATTTTGTGCCCTAACGCCTCGTACTTGGTTCAACTGGACCATTCAGGCACCTATTTCACCACCAATATGGCCGCTAACCGGCGCCATTACCTTTCCTCCCGCACTGTTCCAGTGGTCGGAAAACTTTACACTGCGACGCATGCGCGTAGTCCCGCTGAGGCCCCGCCCCCACGCGGACTCGGCGAGATTCGGGCTACTAATACCGCTCTTGAATCCAGGGCGTTGACCAGCTGCTCTGTCCTGACCAGACGGTGGGGGTAGGTGTTAGCGGCTCCGACCGCACGCTATCCGGGTAAGTGGCTCGACTGTCTGATTCGGGGCGTTCTGCCCCCCTTTGTTGACCGTAGGTGGTATCGCGCATGCTTTGGGAGTGTTACCTACACGCCCATGTTTACCTTATGCCTCCAACCTACATACGAGCATGGCTTGGTCACCGGTGGCCTCGATGACGGTGTGGCCCATCGTTTCAGTGATTCCTGACCTTCAGCGCCCGTTGGGTTTGCGGGGTCGCTTTTCGCTGTTTCATGGTCCGCGCCCCAATCTGGACCGCCGTGGTATCTCACCAGCTCCACTGATCGGTTCAGGCTCCAGGAGTTAAACCAATGGCCGTTCGGGTGCATTTCCTCCGCATTAGCCCTTTCCTCCTTGCGAGCCTCAACACCCATGATGCTAATTTCATTATGGGGTAATACAGATGACGGGGTGTCATCAACACTGTCTTGCTCCCCTCCCAGGTTCCTGACCCTTACGTGCAGGTCCCACTGGAGCAGACTGCGGGGCATCTAACGATCTCCCTTAGGGTAAGATCTCTTACATTGTGCCCCCCCTGTATATGAATTTTAGTGTTCCTTAGCCGCTCACTCTATATCTTCTTTGTGCGTGACATATGACTGTGCGCCCCACTAAGTAGACACAGCTTGATGTCAATGCAACCACTGTTCTAACCAATTGGTTTACTCTTTCTCTTTATAAATACGAGTATGTCTTTTCTATGTGTGTCGTGTGAGTTTGCCAGACAAACAGTTAACTTTCACGATGTTCTGTTATGTTTTATCCCTCCAGGTCACTCATACTGAGCAGGATTTCCTTGCCTGCCCCTTTATGACCTCTTGGCATAAGGTTGTATGACTACAGATTTTTAAACTTTTACATTTATATTATTTTTCACTGTGTAGTACGTCCCACTTTGGGTCCTGATGAAATGCCGCGTAGGCATGAAACATGTTGACCACACCAGGGGGTTGTAGATATCTTGCCCAACATAACCAGTAGCAACTATCTCCCCTCCCACCTTTTTACTAAGGGCGCCAGCCACTCCAATAAATTCTATTGTGGACTGACCCACCTTTTTTATATTCACCTCACCTCCTACGACTACACCCCTTTTTCTTCCCCACACACCCGCATGCACCATATGGCAGGGATTAAAGATCTCCGTTAAAGAGCCCCCTTGAGGGTGCCCGCTGAACATTGCAGCGCCAGTTCAGCGAGGAGCAAACCCATATGATGAAGCATGACATCTAGCTTGCTAGGTGTGTGAGGGTTTTAGTCCCAACAAGGGGATTCCCCCCTCTTTGGCTTTTCTTTCTTTCTCTCTATACACACTACATATCGACATACTCTACCTCCTCTCTACCCAGTCTGGGGAACTTTGTACTTTACATTGTGGCTAGTTACTGTAAACCCTTGTGTCTTGTTCAGAAATCTATCTTGACAGTTATTCGTGCCTGTGGGCCAGAATAACCATTTTTTCAATTCAGGATGTGTTCTGTTTTGTAGAAAAATATAATTTACGTCTACCTCATCACCTGAAGTTATATTACTATCAGGTGTGGGCTTAGGTGTGGACAGTTTGTTTAAATCTTTTATCTTAGCAATGCCAAGGCAAGATGTCTGTTGAACAGCGTCATTTAAAAACATCATTTGTTCTGGGATGATGCAGGCTCTGAACAATGCTTCTAAACCTTGTACCTGCCAGTCTTTTGTGCCCCAAACAGTTTTTGTCTCAATGTTGTCTTTCCTAAAGTCAAAGCCTAAGGTGGACAATTGAGCATAAAATGCCGCTGAATAAATGTGTTTAGTATTTGTCAACATAATTTTCATACCTGTCTTATTCACACTTTTAAAGCAAAAACGTTCTGGGTTTGTAACATTAAAACCTGTAAAATATGGAAATTTACGAATAAATGTTTTAGAACTACCTTTTGGAGGTGTTGGGCAATGTTCCCACTGATTATAAGTTAAACATTTCTAGGGTTTGCAGGTTTATGCAAGTAATGATGGCCAAAATGATTAAAACAATACATTTCTTCTTAATTTGATGAACCTTCTAAGTATTCATGTTTTATCAATTTTGCTGACATTTCTAAGTCTGCCATCATGTTATTAACAGGTTCAAAGTCCCAATCATCAGAAAATGTGCTGGGTGAAACGAAGTCACTCAAAAAAACCTTAAATTGGTGTGGAATTTTCAGCAGCTTGACAGGGCCATAAATGTCATAATCAGTTGTATCCCACGCTATTCCACCTGGTAAAGAACCGCTGTGATGTTCACTGATGACAGGTCTCGTTGTTCACGATGAGATGATTTGTGTGGCTTCAGGAGCAAGTTGATGTCCTTACTTGCTGTGTCCATTTTAATGTGTTTTCCATCTATCAGCTTTCCAAGACTTAAAACAAGAATGAGCCATAGCAGTAGAAAAAATACACCTAACCCATTTCAAAATTCAACCCGTGGTGAAACCAGATATGTTTTAGTAAGCTCTTGACCAAGTTCCATTCATTTTTCCTTGAAGGTTTTATTTGCTGGTGTAGTTTCAGGTTCACTGGGATCCTCAGAAAAGTTACCAAAGTTGATAAAATAGCCAGAGGCAGTTCTGTCAATAGTTGGTATTGCATCCGGATTCTTTGAAATCGCTGCAGTTGCTTGTTCCCTTGACATGTTTGTATAGTCAGATGCTACATCATTGTAGACAGAAGTTTCTTGACGAACTGTTATTTGGGTTTCAAGAGGCACAAGTTCCACGGCTTTGTTGCATAGTCCTTCTTTTCTCACTTTAGAATCTTCAAAGGTGATGAGTCTTTCAGTTTGAACCTCTTGGATAGTAGCAAGATTTGGTCGTCTGCTACATCTTGGGAGCCCACTGGGCCCACTACTTATTATTGGCCACATGGTGTGGTTTTACTAGGTCAATTGATACAGACCGGTTCTCCTTTTTTCCAGCAAGGGGCGGCAGTAGCACTGTTCTTGATCTGTGGATTGCTAGTACAGGTACTGGTTTTCTGTAAGAAGGCCCAAATTCCTTCTTGTCCGCTACTTTCTCCCTGGCTAAATCCCCAACCTTTGGAATCCAGACAGGTCTTGCTGGGACAGGGGTTTTTTCTTCAGTGGTCGTTGGCTTTTCACTGGTGTTGCTTTTACTACTTCTTGTTTCATTTAAGTCCTGTAAAACAGCCAAACGATCTTTGATATCAAAGGGTTTTTGTTCCACCACTGAAGTGTGACGATCGAGATCTTCAACCAACATTCTAGTACCACAAAGGATTCCATATGGAGTGATTCCACCCAGAGAATTTACTGGCAGGTTATTAAGACTACGTTGGACATTTATTAGATGTTTGACCCACCCATCACCCAAACCTAATACCCTAGCTGTTATAGATTGCTTTATGTCACGTTTTTTTCTCTCCACAACCGAATTTCCCTCAGGATGGAATGGACTCGAAAACCCCAATGCAATGCCCAAACTGGCCATGGCCTCCTTGTAAGCCCTAGAGCTAAACGCAGGACCCTGGTCAGAATGTAGTGTGCCGATTGCATATGTGCCGATAAAGACTCGCAAATCTTTTATAACAGTTCGGGCGTCTGCCGAGCGCTGAGGCCACATGCAAATGAATCTTGTGCATGAATCTACTGCAACCATGATGTATTTATAGTTGCCATCCCTCTGTAAGGGACCACAGTGGTCCAGGTAAACACATGCTAATGTTTTATCTGAAATTAGAAGGGGCGTCTGCGCCGGGCGTTTCACTGTTGAAACTTTAATTTTCTGGCAGATTTCACATTCCAAAACATAGTTTCTGGTTTGTTTCCTCATGCGAGGCCATCAGTATTGTGGTTTTAATAATGAAACTGTGGCAGAAACACCTGCGTGTGCAGAGGCAAGACCTTTGTGTGCTGCTAAGATTAGTCCTAACCTGTGTTCCATGTTTGGGATTGCTCTATCCCCCACTCCAGGGATTCGAGCAAACAGAACATTATTCGCATCAGTTATATATGAGTACTTGAGTGGATTGCCTTTTGGTAGTGTTTTACCACTTTTTTTTAGTGAAGCAGTGACTGCTTGCATTATTTCGCTGTCTATTTTCGTTTTTGAACGAGTAATTGCAGCTACGGAAGCCGTTTGCACAGCTGCTTTCGCGACTTCATCAGCCAATGAATTCCCTTCAACATGAACGCCATCACGCTGATGACTCAGTGTATGGATCACGTGAGTCTTTTGTAGTTCCTTCTGTAAAAGAACTACTTGTTCCTAAAGCATTTTATGCTTTATTGTGCCACCTTTTGTGTCTTTAAAACCATTTTGAACCCAGTTTTGCAGATATTCATTGTAAGATTGGACGCAGTAATACGAATCGCACACTATGAGTGTGGGGAATTCGCGATCAGTATTTTCAAGCGCCATCTTGAAAGCTTGGAGTTCAGCTTGCAGAGCTGTACAGTCTCCTAGAGATTGAGTTTTTGTGACCATAGGTCTGAATTTACCCAGCGACCTTTAACAATCACGCACACTGCACTATAAGCTTGTTGTTTACCCCCAATCGCTGGCTGTGCTGATCCGTCTGTTTAAATTATACAGCCGTAATGTTCTAGAGGCAGAATTTCAGTAGGCTGGGGACATTCTTGTTCGTATTGGAGAAATTCTTGTGTCTTCAAGTAAGGGTCAACAACGTATTCAACGTCTTTTGCAGCAAGAGAATTAACCCATTGTATCCATCTTGGATGTAGAGCTTTTGCATTTGGAATGCTTGCCTTTGTCACTGCCTCTAAGGCAGGTACAGGTGTAATGACTTTTATGCGCTTACCCTGTGTGAGGGCTCTCTCCTTTGCTACAGCAGTCTGAACTGCTGTCAGAATTTTTTCTGTTGAAGTGAATTTCATTTCAGCTTGTGTGTACAAGTGTGATTTGTAAGCTATTGGTATCTTTTCACCTTCATTAAAGGTTAGGTATGTGAATCCGCATCTCCCTGGGATGATTCGGATTACAAGGTTGCGTGTTTGTAAGTGTTTTGTTGCCGCCATGTCTGTTTGTACTGAACGCAAAATTTCTGTGTGTTTTTTAGTCCAATTAGTTGGTTTGAAATCAGGTTTGATTAGTTCGTAGAGAGGTTTAACCCTTTCTCCATAATTCAAAATGTAAGTTCTTCCAAAGTTTAGGAATCCCAAAATTGACTGTAAGTTTTTCAGCGTTTTTGGAGATTGGAGCAGCGCACATTTAACTAAAAAGTTTGCTGCCATGCTCTTGCCTTCACTTGAAAGTTCGTATCCTAAGAATAGGACGTTTAGGTGAGCAATTCTTGATTTTTTAAAGTTGAATTCATACCCTACAGAAGCGAATCCAAGTATTATGGTGTTCACCCTTTTCAAGTGCCTGTCCAAATCATCATCTGTAAAGAGATGTCATCGACATAAGATAATGCCTCATCATCGTACGTTTGTAGTAACTCTATTACTCTGGCTGAGAATAATCCAAGACTGTTCTTGAATCCCTGGGGGAGACGACAAAAGTGTTTCTGTGTCCCCATTATTGAGAAAGCGGTCAAATACCTGCTTTCTGGTGCAATGTTTTGACAGAAGAAACCGTTTGAAATATCTAATGTAGTTTTATATTTTTTGCGAACAATGTTATTCATCAGTGCTGCACTGTGTGCATTTTGTACTGCAAAAGTTTTGCAACAAGAGTTTAAATGTCTGTAGTCCAAAACTAGACGATATGTATTGTCTGGTTTGGAGACAGGAAACAAAGGATTGTTCATTGACGAGGTGCATGTTTCAATCACCCCTTGGTATTCAAGTTGATCTAAGATCTCCCTGACTTGTTTTTTAGCTTCCTGCTTTACTGGATACTGCCTCTGAGCAGTAGGTTGATTTTTCAACTGGATTTTATTGTGAGGAGAGTCCTCATCCCATCCCACATGATTTGTATATAATGCTGGAGCCTGGGCCACAGCCCATTTCCTGGCATAGGTATATTTTTTATGAATAGGAATATGATTAGAGAAGGCTGGCATAATTATTTTTTCGCCATGTGTGCACTCCCTGACAAATTCAGGTGGCCAGTCTTTTTCAGTCATAAGGATGTCATAACCCTTAGATAGTTTTTCCCAAAACAGTGCTTTTATTTTTCTAGTTATGTCCCCCTCTATCCGCAGTGTTACTTCATATAACTTGTGGGGTACACTAACCCTGGTGTCGGCAGTTTCAACCTGAATGTATTCATTCAGATCAACTGTCTCCAGATGATCTTTCAGGATCCTGTGAGCTATGATGACCTCTGCTGCGCTGTCCAGCATTGTCTGGGCCCACTCCCCGTTCTTGAGTTGTGTCCTCAATATTCTCGGCATGTCTGATTTTAATACTTGCTACCTTCTTTTTGGAGAATTGAGTTTTCTTATTTTTTGGAACGTGTTGATCGTCTTTGGACTTCACGCGTTCTTCTTTGTGTTCTGATTGTCCTCTTCTTTCGGATTTCTGCGAGGAAGTCTGAAAGGTACGAGAGGATCGTGTATCAGTATCTTGATATCTATCAGGTTTTCTTAAATTATCCCTATTTCTAAGGTTATACCTCTTTTCAGAGTGCTCCTTTTGAGGAGATCTACCTCTGGACTGAGAGCGCTTCTCTTTAGGAAGTGGCTGTCTACTATATTCCCATTTCTTTTTAGGAGTAGTTAGATTATTTTTGATAAAAACTTTTTCAGGATTTTCTGTTAGTTCAGGCTTCACAGGTTTCCCTCCCAAACTACCTCTTCCTAGTTCTTCATACGATTTTTCAATAATTCAGGCAAGTTCATACGGTTGCTCAGTAATATTGAGTTCTTTTAATTTTTGGCGGATTGCCACCGATGCTGCTTTACCTTTAATGTTAGCTAATAAGATAGCTGAGACCTGTTTGAAATCTTTCAGTAATTTCATACCAAGAATCAAGGCTGGTTCTGGACCGTATTCATTTTGAATTTGTCTCAGAACGTCTGGTATTATCGCCATAGGCGGGACACCATGTGTTTTTGTGTGGATTGAAGCAAAGACTGTACCCCAAGTGTCACAGTCCTCTACGTGTGGTGCAATCCCCATTGGTAAACAGATTGTTAGAATCCTGTGTTTTTCATGAGGTGTACTATCGGGAAATTCTGCCTCTATTTGAGTAATTTTCTGGGCTAACCAAAATGGAATTTGTTCCCTTTTAGTGGGCAATTTATGAATGACTGATTGTATAGTCTGTGGTGTGATTTTGTTTGTATTCCCCTGATGAGTGGTGTGTTGTGGAATTCTAATAGCAGGTTGGACTGTTAACGTCCGCATGACATATTGCACCAATTGGTTATGTATTTTAAATAATTGCTTTAGAAGAGCTAACAGTTCTATATCTGACATTCTTTCAATGTTAGGATGAGATGTATAGCTGGGTAGTACCGGCCTTGTTGCTCCTGGTCTACCTAGTGGACCGAGCCCGGTAATGTGATTTTGATGTTGTAGGGCACCTTTAAACCAGAGCTGATGCTCTTGGTAAGTTAGTGGAATTTCAACGTCCTCGAAAGGAACGTATTCCGCTGGATGTTCCTCCATCTTGTAGAAGTGGAACACATGTGTTGTTGGATTTGCTTGTGGAAAGACAATCTTTTGCAACTTTTGCAGCACTTCCAGTGCCTTCTGCAAACAATCCGACAGTTCCCTTTTCTACCTAAATCCCTTCTTCCCATGTGCAGAGTTCATGTGCCTACCCTAGCTGGGTTGCTAAGGAAATGAGCAACCCCTCCTTTGTAGTCACTCAAAATAGGTTCTGGGGGCAACTCTTCTACCACTGGGCTTGTTGCCTGGCTAACTTGAGAGGCAAAGTAGGGGAGGTCCCGGTGTTAGCTATAGCTGCCTGCGGCAGGGTAGGCCTCTTTGAAGTAAATGAAGTTCCTAGCTAGGGTCCAGATGGTCACCCTGCTAAAGGAACAGTTAATTTGGGAGCAAGGCTATACCTGATCAAAGGAACTATTTGTCTCATGGGTGACAGTTGGAAGCTCTTGCAAATGGACTTCTGGAGGATTCAGGCAGATGTAATGTGACTTAATATCTTTTGTAAAATATTTAGCACAAATCTAACTTTACTAATGAATTGGGCTTGTAATAAATATTATAAAAAGTCCAAGAATTAACTTTTTAGCTGGAAACTAGGCAGAGATAACAATTAAAAATGTTCATATTATATCCAAATGCTTTCCAGTGAAACAGCTTACCCTGCTACACACTGAAAATAGATTTTGGAGCCTATTCACTGCAAGGATGTTTTATGGTAAACTTTAACATGTCTACTTTGAAATACAATACAGCCTGCCTTATTGGGCATTAAGGCCTACTTAGAGGTGACATTAATATTTGGGAGAAGTCTTTAGGCCTGTCAATAGGGTTTTTTTTGGCAGGTCAAAATTGCAATTTTAAAACAGCTCCAACAGGCTACAGTAGTAAGCCTGCAGTAATGTGTTGCTCTGTCACTCACTCTAAGGGTGGCACAATGTGTGTTTCATTCCAATAATGACATTGAAATTATGGGCCATGGGTACACTTTTAACCATGTACTAGTGACTTACATGAAAACTAAATATGGCAATTAGGAGTATATCTGGAGTATAGCCAATTCTGGCATATTGTAGTGTTCTGAGTACATGCTATGGGGCCTGGATACCAGAGTCCCATTGCACAGAATAAAATAAAAGTCAGCATCAGTCCCAATAAAATGGGGGTGATCATGCAAAAGGAGAAACTTTCCTCCAGTGTTTTTCTCAAAAAACAAAACAGCTGTGAATCATCGTGAAAGAAATCTGATCACTTAAAGTGGAATTACAACTATCTTTCAGATTCCACTTTACGTTGCTACAAAAAGAAAACGAGGACATAATTCAGAGTTACAGAAGTATCAAGACTTCTAAGAAATCTCTTGTGAAGACTTTAGCCTGTTTCTCAGACAAGAAAACATGTCTACTTAGATTTTTTAGCGCACAACAATGTTTGCACTTTGGTTCTGGAATGAACACCCTAGGAAACTGGTTTCAAGTGAAAATGTCATTGTCTTAGATGATCGACTCTGGATTGGTCAGGCCAGGCATTGGAATCCTGATGGCACGGAGACTAGTTTTAGTTAAAGTCCTCAGGGATTAATGTATTACCTGGCATCAATTTTGAGGTACTGCCACTGACCTCTACTCAAGTCCTTGGCACTTACATATGCACTGATTGTCCCCAACTTTTCCAAGGCTGATAGGTCTGCTATGACAATGCAGCAAGAAATATAAAGGCTGGCATTTGGCTGACCCCACACTACTAGGTCTAATAGGGATCTACAGTGCTAGTCAGTGGTAAAGCACCTGTGGTATGGGTTGCACTGCAAAATAAATGGTTCCATGGCTCTCAATAAGTTCTGCTAATGCTTACATGCATAAATTAAAGAGGGTCAGACTCAGGGCATAGCCCTGAGACATTCCATGCTGCAGTGACTGTATTTTGAAGGTGTAGGGGATGACCTGAAAGGTACGGCCTTGCAAAAAGTCTGCCAACCAGCCCAGTTCAGTGTCCTTCACCCTGAGTTCTGTAGCCTTGACTAGTGCTGCTGTCTTGCCTTCATCCGTCACAAGAAAGAGTGATTCTGATGCAAATAAGAGAGCTGATTCTGTGCTGAAGAGTTGCCTGAACCAGATTGAGACTCTTGAAGAAGTGCTTTTTCTTCTACAAAATTCATCAGCTGTGGGTTGACGAATTGTTCAGGAACTTTCACAAAAAAGGCAAAAAGCATATAGGTCTTAGATTCTCAGGTACAAGAGTAGACACACCATAGCGTGCTTCCATTCAGAAGGAACCTGCCAAGAGGCATAAGATAGATTGAGCAAATCAGTGAGCACAGGGGCAATACATTTCCTGCCTTGCTTTAACATGGCCGGGGAAGCTGGGTTTTTTACAGAACTGTATTTAAGATAAAATATTATATTAATCTATGTTAAAAAAGATAATAAAAAGAGGATAGTTTTACCACCTATATTCTGTACCACAATATTTTTAACATCACAATATTTTTTACACAGTATTTGTGACCCAGAATATTATTTACATTATATTTTGTTATAATAACTCATATAACATGTGCAGGTATCTCTTGGGATGACCATTACACTTGTAATTCTGAGGGGAACAAAAGATCTGTCCCGAGGGTCACAGACAGATCTCACAGAGAGGTGTGATTCAAATCTATTAGTATAAAAATGCTCCTCTGATCGTGTTTGATATTCAATAAATGAAATGCAAGAAAAACTTCATGGAATGTTTCTTGCATTTGTTCAACACATTTTTTATGTAAATGTCAACTTTTGTACAGCATGCAGTTGAACCTGTTCTAAGCCTTCACGATTACATCACAATGTGGCTGAGGCACAGGTAGAAAAAGTAATTTGCAAAAGTTCACACACTTTTATCAAGTAGGGATGGTAGTGTTTGAATTCAAGTTTTCTATTTATGTAGGTCATAAGCCACAGCTCTTCATAAGTTCTGTAAAACTAACCCATATTAAGTCAATTACGATAGAATTTCTTCTCTGCTAACACCACATTAGTCAGTCGGACCATAATGTGTAAACACCAAGTATACCAAAATGTCAGCTTTTCAGATGAATTTCAGAATAAACAGATATTTTGCTTTGGCCAAATACGTTTATAGTTTTTAATCAAAAGTTAAATAATCAAAGACGACATAACAATATGTTAAAAAAAATCGCATCATACACATGAAACTAAGGGCCTGATTACAACTTTGGCGGTGTGACAGCAGGCCGCCACACCAGCGTCCTGCTGCCACACGGCCAAAGCCGTCTGCCGACCACCCACCACATTAGTTTAGTTTTTTCCTGGTCTGGCAAGCGGTGATTTGGCTGCCCAAGGCAGTGAGCCTTAGAAGGACACGGCAATGGGAATGCTCAAGCACTTTCCTGCACAGACCCAAATGCACCATGTTGTGCATTTCGTTACGCAAAGGAACATGTGGGTGCACACAGACAGGGTGGCACAACTTGTGCCCACCTTCATGCATTCCCATGCACAGAGCCACTAGGGGGCCCTGTAGCCCCCCTAGTTTCTGCATCGCCATGCTTTTCATGGCGAGCTCACCGCCATGAAAAGGAGGGCAGTGAGGAAACTCATAATATGCTTGGCGGTGCAGCAGCTGCACCACCAGCATTTTATGGCCTATGACTGCTGTGCCACCACGGGATCAAGGATCCTGCCAGTAGCAGTGGTTCTGTGGCGGTCATAACATGGCAGGTGGACCGCCAGTTTGGCGGTGCAGAGACTGTCACCACTGGCTTGGCATCACAAGGACCGCCATTCTTGTTTTAATGCTTTAACTGTAATAAAAGAAACATGGGTGCAAAATTGTCTTAAATTACTTGTTTTGGGGATTTCTTTTGTTTATATCTTTCTTAAAAATAACTACTGAGCTCTTGCCTTGAGTGAATGTTTGGTCAACTATTTAGTTCACATGAATGCAAACTGTGCTTCTTACTGCAAACACAGTAAAGGGTCTAGGAGGAGATCTCTTGTGTAGTGTGTGTTTTCAAGTATGAACCCTGTAGGTTGAGTAGAATTTCCACACGCTGTAAAGTGTGCCTATGAACATAATTGTATGTGTGCTAGAGAAAAGAAATGAATGCAATTTTCAGTGACCATATTTAGAGTTACCTTTGAATTCCTTCTTTTCTTGTAGGTTTACAGAAACCGGTTCCAGAATACATTGTCGATGTGGAATCGATGGACATCTTCCCTGTCGGCTGGTGTGAAACCAATGGGTATCCATTAACCCCACCGCAAAAAGCAGTGTGTAAGTACACACTTGAAACAAACTAATTTGCAACTGTGTGCCCATTTGAATTTGACATTGTTTTTGCATTTTATTGAGCTGATTTTAGATTTCTGATGCCTTCTGTAAATTACACTTAGTAAATTGTAATGGTGGCACTGTGGCTAAAGTTGCTTATGACTAATGCACAATGTCCTAAGGTGTCAGAGTGTATTGTTGTTGCCACTTTGTAGTGCTAAACATTGATAGTTCATTCTCTGCATGACAAACTAGTAAATGGGATCGGTAAGGGAGCACAACACGTTGCAAAAGGATACAATAGCGCAATGCGTAATGACATTCTCTTATACTTTGCAACAGAGAAACAATACCATACGTAGCGCCACAGTCATTTACTTGAAATTGAAGGAATAATGCAATGCGTATCACCACCAGCATGCCCTGTACCAGGAAGAAACAAAGCAAGGCGTCACGTTACAATCCTGTACGGTGCAAGAAAGAAATAATACACTGAGCCACATTATACTCAGATACTGTGCACTGAAGAAATAATGCAATACGCCACTTTACAATCAGGTAATATGCAAGGGAGAAATAACGTAGTGCGTAGCGCACCCCGCATACAGTTCGTCAGGCACTAATGAGGTCAGGCGTCATATGACAGTTCGATAGTTCATGAGCAGCAATAATGCAAAGTGTAATAGGACAGTTTTACATGCTCCTTTACCAGTGCCCACGTTAGGGATCAAATGATGACACAAAAAGTACTGCTTCCCACTCCGGCTCCAGTACTGTCCCGTCTTGGGACAACATGGGCTGGCATCCGAGCCGAAGCAACGGCTTGCGCAGATGACTGAAGCTGGAGGCCGAGAGAGTGTCCTCCCGGGCCCGCACACCCAACCCCAGGTGTTGATCCACGTTACCTGGGGGGGGCACAATCCCACTCTCCTCCCCAACGTCAGCGACTTGGGCCTTGATCCAGAACTCCGTCACAGGTTACGGCGGACTCGGGCAGGCAGCTCAGTTCTTCTATGGTTGCTGGTCCGGGCCGCTGCTGATCGACTCCGAGGGCCGCAATGACTTGGCTCTCACTCTGGTGGTCTCAGTCCACACCAAGACCCGGCCTCAGCACTGTGGAGACTTTACTTCAATTTGGTGCACACCTGAACACGGCACACCTCACCAGCACCTTCAGGTAACACTTCGACACACACACCGCGGGTCCGAGACTCGCCTCTTCTTTGGTGCTCTCGACGATCCGGCGCTCTTCACCAACACTCCGTTTGTACCTGAATACACACCCTGCACGTTCGAGTCTCACCTCCAGTCCAGGCGCTCTTCCCTAATGCCCTGGCTGTACCACAACACGTGCTCTTGCATGTCGGAGACTCACTTATTCTTTTGGTGCCTACGAGGCCCTAGCACTCTTCACCAACACCCAGGCTGCACCACAACATGCACCGAGCGCATCCGAGACTCACTTCCTCCATTGGTGCACACGATGTCCAGGCGCTCCTCACCAACCCCCTGGCTGCACCACAACACGCACTCCTGCACATGTGAGTCTAACCTCTTCTCCCGCTGCACAGAATGTCCAGGCGTTCTTCCCTAACATCTTGGCTGCACCACAACATGCGCTCTTGCACATCAGAGACTCACTTCTTCTTTTGGTGCCTACGAGGCCCTGGCACTCTTCACCAACACCCGGGCTGCACCATGACACACACCCAGCGTGTCCAAGTTTCCCTTGAAAATCCAGGTGCCCAAGATCACAGGGCACAACTTGCGAAGGTCTCAGGCTAGACAGAGCACACGCACCCACGTCGTATCTGAAAGTCTTCTCTGGAAACTTTTATATTTCTATGTTTCCAAAACAGGGAGAAAACTCACCTCGGGACCTTGGGGTTTGAAGACACAGCACAAAGCACAGACTTCTTCAAGCAGGGGGACCCAGTGCCTCCAAGCACAATACCAACAGCCTCTTCCTTAGTTAGAACAGCAAACTGCAGACCAGCCCCAGATCACGAAGCAAGGATTGGTCTATCCACAGCAGTCTCTTCAGTTACTCCTTCTTTAGCAGAGGTTCCTCTTGACCACAGAATGGGTCCAAGCCTTTTCAGTCTCAATCCATATCTGTTTCAGTCCAATGTTCAGGGGTTTCAGCTCTCATAGTTGTACCCCTTAATGTCTTTGAAGTTTGTATGTGCTCAGGGGCCCCTGACCCCTCCCTAAATCAGTTACCCAATGTCACCTCTTTCCCTTTGATACTGGGGGTGTGGATCATTAATCACACAGCAGGAGATGGGTCAATTGGTTTATAGCCCCAGCCCAGGCCTTTTCACCTTCCGGGTTTCACTTCCCCCTTCTCTCCAGATGCAGGGCAGCCTGGTGCCATCTCAAACCCTCCCTGGGTCAAGACCTCTTCCAGCTCCTCTCACCTTTCAGTTCCAGACAGACAATCCGCATTTCTGAAACACACAGAAATGCTCAGAGCACAAAACTCAGCCACTTTCTAAAATAGTGGTTTATAAACACTTAAAGATGCATTATGACACTGTGAGTCCATACATACCAAACGTCACCTCTCCATTATAAACTGACAGGAAACTAGGCTAACAAACACAACAGCCAGCCTCCCCCATTCTGACCTATGGGCAGAATGGCCTTTCAGCAATGAAAAACGAAATGGAGAGTTTTTCATGGTCAGAACATAACACACACAGTTTATGTTCTGCCTTTCACCTACACTGCACCCTGCTAAGGGGTTACATGGTACCTACCACCGGGGTGCCCCATGTGTATGTAAAAGAGAAAGTCAGGCCTGACAAGTGGTTGCACTTGTCAGGACTACATGCTAACATAGCATTCTGCGCGCAGGCCCTACACTGAAGGCCTGAGTTCCCTTCCCTGCGTGCCCTTGCATTACTATCCCTTGCACATACAGTGCACATCATTAGGGACTTTTACTAGTAAGGAAACGTACCAATCATGGCTAACCAATCACAATAACATTTTACATAGGGAACTCCTGTACTTTGACACTGATCAGCAGTGGCAAAGTTCCCAAAGCATCTAAATTGGCATCTCTAGGTCAGGAAAACGGTCTAGGGGGAAAGCAAAATGTTAGGGAACTTTAACCAAAAAGACCAAGTTCTACACTTGTCTACTAAAATAGCACCCAAGAAGAAATATTGTATTCATATTATTGGTGAAAATGAACTCCACTGGATTGCATGAAAAAAAACAGAATCTACCAACCTCCACTCTGATTTCAGAGTGCCTAGGAAAAGTCTTGGCCTAATCATGCTCATTTGTTTTTTAAACTGATATGCATAAGGAGCCAAATAGACAAATACAAATTGGTAGAGAGGGAGCAGCACAGACCACTGGTGTTGTGTGAAAAAGGCCACTTTATTGAAACAGGTGCACTTCACAAACTTTACCTGGGCAATCTGCTTACAAATCTAAAGCTGCACTATGTATCAAATTAACTATCCAGTCTCCTACCCCCACCCATGCTGTCCCCTCCACAAAGCCCACCTCACAACTATCTCATCTACATTATAGTGCATTTTAAAATGTTTCAACTTTAACTTTCCACTAGACCCTATGACTAAATATATCAACCTCTAAGCATCCAAACATCCTTTACTTAACCTTGAACTTGCTGCCTACCATCCGTTTCCACATAGTTCACCAACAGGCAATGCCAACCAAACTTCTATAAACTCATGCAAAACATTCCAGGCCTCCGCCACTCGGAAAAAGGGAGCCCACTCATTTTTTTGCCCCTGCAACCACCTTATGTTTGGTACCCCTGCTTACTCCATCTTCTGATGACCAACATCCTGGCCAACACTTCCATTAGTTCCATCAAATGCAACTCCATCCCGACACGTAACACTAGGACATCATAAGCCTTGAAAACTCCATGTTCCCTAGACCTTTCCCTGATAATTATTCTACATGCCAGGTCTATTGCTGATGTAGTGCTGGTCTCCAACCAAATCCTCCACGGCGGGAACTCAGCCCGAAAGACAAGGGACACAGCCCACTGGGTCTTAATCTACAGTAAATCATGCTTCATGTCCCTTGAAAGCACCACACCGTATTCCTTCACTAAATAAGTCTCCTCTAAGTGGTGTTCCAAGACCACCGGGTGCCTGCCAGATTTTAAAATGCCCTGTGAACGCTGCATCAATGCCCTCAAACACAAGTCCCATTTTCCCCTTCATGTAGTGTGGGACCGATGCCGGTCAAATCCCAGTATTGCCCCCTAGTTTCTCTGCCCTTCTTGTCTGTCCGCCCACTTGATGAACGGGTGGACCCCCACCCACATTGCCTCTTCGTCTGTCACCGGACCTGCGACTGAACCTGCAACCAACATTTCACATCACATTGTAGAAAGTGCTACCCTCATCCCAAATGGTGTAAACCTATGGACTGTAGCATCATGAAGACTGGCGCATGCAATCTCTGTGCGCCCAGCCCATATCCCGCTTCCGATGCAGCACCCATGAGAAAGAATAAGTTACTTGCTCCCCTGGGGGAACTCCTGCCACCTGAGCGCCTTGCACCTGAAAGTGAATAACTGAAACACAGCAAACCTCTTCCTTGCCTTTCGCCTGAAAACTTCGTAGCCTGCAGTGCGTGACCCAAAGGCCATACCCCAGGCCACCTAGGCAAATACCCCTGTGGGAGAAAAGGATGCAGTGCATGCTCCAGCACTGTCGACGCTGATCCATCTTAGAGCTGCACAGCCATACTTCCAGCCTGTCCTCACTTCTTGTGACCTTTTCCCCCTGCATTCCTCACATCCCCTCCGGCGTTAGTGTCTTATGTTGTTCAATGTCCTCATCCAGTCCATGTAATCTCTCCCACTATGTGCATGGACTACAGTGGAGGGTTGCATACTGGGCCTTTACCCATGCCCTAAAGGTACAAGCAAAATTTGTAGATCTGGAGCTTTTATTGGTGAAATGCCTTATCACTAGTTGCTGGAAGTTGGCGAAACTGCCTGTGCTGCTGACCTGGAAGGAGGAGATAGAGTGGTGGGGACTCACTGAAAGTGGGGCATTGCACAGAGAGGAATGGCGTGGGCTACGTAAAGTACCCCTTGCCATGTCCTGGGATATGCTGAAGGCGCAACACAAGGAGCCAGACCTGAGAATGAGTATTGCCTCAAGACGCACGCAGAACCATGCTCTGGACCCACAACGGTGCTGGGGCTGCGAGATAGAATAGATGCCTGAGTACGCCTGCTCATCTCTCAAACCTTGCGCACCAGAGGTTCTATTCCAGCCCAACCACTATGCTCACATGATGAGGATTGGACAATAGTCTCCCTTCATTCTAACTGTAACTGTTTACCACTGGGACTGCACATATTAATTAGTGAGTGGATAGAATTTGTTAGTATTACAAGGTAACAGATTTTCACAATACAGGATTTCTACATTACTGTTCTGCCCACTGGCAACACCGACACAGGTCTTATGTTAAAGAATGCAATACTCAAATGCTTGCTCCTGATCGCACAAAGGTTTCCGTTATTGCATGTAGTAAAATATTGCACTTGACACTTTTAAATCAACAACTGACTTTACCTAGATATGACATTATATATATGCTTGATGTCTTCACGGTTACACATGAAAACTCAATAAAATCTGTTATAAAATAACATCTCCCCCACTGTGAATGAGGCAAAGCATCTGCAATGTCCTTGACCACACCGGTACATACCTCAAGCAACCCAACACAAAAACCCCCTGCAACGTCAATACCTGGGCATCCCATACCGACCGAATACTCACAGCCTGTACCACAGCCATGCTGCTGACCCTGAATCACACCTTCTTATTCACCAACTCCGCCCCCACTGTCTGGCAGCTAACACCAATGAGAACAGCTGCAAGAAAGCAATGGTCCTACACCCCCCGGCCGTCCATGGTGTCGGCAAGTCCTCTGCACACCACCGCCCTTACTAGTATAGGCCAAACCCCAGACTCTCTGCTGCATCTGAGAATATTTGAATCTCACAGTCCATGTCATTCCTGCTGTACTAACGGAATCCCATTGAATGCACCCAGCAAGAAAACACCACAGCCAAAGTTTTTCATTGACCCCTGCAGATAGCCTCATCGACTGATGAGGCAGCGAGAATTCAAAGAAGTGCCAAATTCAACCTCCTAAAACCTTTCGCCCGCTCTGGCCACACTGCATGCAAAATTAAAGCTCCCCAGCAACACCAGAAACTCCTTAACCTCACCCTGTCTCTTGTCAGCAATCCAACCTACAATGCACACATCATCTCTCTATTGTCCTGTTGCCATTGCCCCTTCATTCTCTGTGTGCCAATTTCATCTCCCAAAAAGGATATGACATTACTCTGGTCCATTGTTTTCTCTGGTGCAAGCAGTACCCCAGGTCCCCCATGAGCTCTTGGAAGCTAGACAGCCTCTTCTGGCAGTCCACCAATCGGGTCAATCCACAAAAAAGAATTGACCAAATAATGTATCCCCAGCCGATGGCCCATATGCTATGCAAAGCAACCCTTGCAGCAACACCTGAATCTCCTTAACCTTCATATTTTCTGTTGCCAGTATGCAAACCCACTATGTGTGCAACATCTCTTTGTGGACCTGATACACCCTCCTCTCCATTCTGTGTTATTCCTTGTCAATAGCCAAAAAGAATAAGACCGTGCCCGGCCCACCATTTTCTCTGCTGTTAGTGGTGCCCAAAGTCACCCATGAGCTCCTGGATGCTAGCCAGCCTCCTCTGGCAGTCCACCAAGCCAGGTTGTGCCAATCATCCAAATAATGTTTAACTAGCTCATGGCCTGTATGCCCAACAACCATTACAGGACCAAACTGAAACATTCAGAACAGTGCCCACAACATGGCACATCCCCTCAGCAGTGTCTTGTTCCCATCCCCGCGCCAGCAGACTGTATGCCCAATGGTTGACAATTATCTGTATGCACCATAAGCAGTCAAAAAGAAGACTCTACATTGCACGTTGCCTCCAGTGCACCAGGGCCCGACAATACCACCAGTGACATGGCCACGTCAACTGAGAGATATGACACTGAGCCATATCTTCTGCAATGAAATCATTCACTGGAGCCCCCTTCAGCCAGGAAAAGTGTAGTCTTCGGTGAAACTGTCCCTGCTCCTTTTTAGGCACCACCCCAATTGGCGTTATGATCCCAGCTTCCATCGCCCCCCTTCAAATGGACTGACCGTCCAAGACCTTTCTACCCAATTTGACTTGTAATCTTGTTAATGTTCCTAAGCAGAGCGCAAATTGTCTGCTGACCTCCAACCCGAGAACCGTTTTACCCCAAATAGAAAAACCCATGTGAACCTGTCCCACAGTAAATGGGCCTCCTCCATGCAACTGAAAAGAAATAGCCGGTATTCAAACCTGTACAATTTAAACAGAATATGAGCCTTCTGCACCAGATCCCTGCACCACTCTACCCCCTTTATTGCTATACAGTTGCTTCTGGTGCTGTAATCCCTGACTAATCACACATTGCTGCCCCGGACCTGACTTCTGCCCCAGTGGCCACCTGCAGCTCTGAAACCATTAAGAAGAGCATTCCTGCCTGCACACTTGGAGCACTCATTTGTGGCTTGCAGTACTGCCAAGTACACAAACCTTTGTTGACATCCCAGCATGTACCCCAGTTGCACTCTGTCACTTGACTGCTGCACCCACCCCTCCTATTGTGGGGTGCCCTTGCAATGGCCTTTAAACTATTGGCAAACCACCAGCGATGAAGATATTCTGACCCACTACACATCACCCATGGATAGACTGCCCAATTTCAGAGACCAGCTCCCACTTCACTTCGAAGTTCCATGTCAACTGCATCCTAACTTCCTCATCATACTGAGCTTGGCATAGCTAGCGCCTTAATTTGGGCCTTTGCTATCATGTCCACGTATTTAACATGTCCACACAATGTGCGGGAACCTTTTGTAAAACATGCTGGCATAATTTAGGAACTCCGCTGTCCAGGTTTTACTCACCTGGGGTACCGTCAGCCACTTGGCCTGCTCATACTCCTCCCCCTTTAGACCCCTCTTTAGACCTGAACTCTTGATGGAGTAACTTAAGCCTCACAACAAACTCCCCTTTCCAGATTCTGTCCATGGTGGCTAACATCAAATGTGCTCCCAATAGCGTCTTTAGACTGCCGGACTGTAGCCTAAAATCCTCCCACACCCTGGTGAATTATATCGCCCAGGCCAGCACGCTGTACTCTAACTTTACGATCCTAGGTGACCTTAATTTTCATGTGGATCATCCTACTTGCCCGCATAGTACTAACTTCATCTCCACACTGGCCGGCTGTAATATAACAAAACAAGTGCTATTTCCTACTCACAAGGCTGGTCTCACACTGGACATTATTTGCTCAAACCTACCCGACATTATAGTTCATCCTCCTTAACCAGTGATCTGGTCAGACCACTTCCTGATCCCTTTCTGGCTACACTTGAAAACCGAAGGGAGAGCCACCTCCATCCCTAAAGATTTTAGAAGGAACTGGAGTAGGGTTACCCCAGAATCACTTGCCCAACACCTCCAGGACCCCATCCCCTCTTTATCTAACAACTTAGAGACTAGCATCACAAATCTAAACAAATGGGTTAGTGGTGGCTCATGAGTTAATGGCCCCTGTGAGATCGGTACACTCTTCGAGAACATCCCCCTCTGCACCGTGGTTTTCTGAGGTGATCAGAGCAAAAAATCTGAATGTAAAAGATTGGAACGCAGCTGGAGAGTAACCTACTCCCAGGAAAGCAAAACCTGTTATCGTGCAGCACTTAAAGAGTATCAAAAACTCCTTATTGGAAAATAGAGATACTTCTTTGCCAAAAGTATTTCTATTGCAAAGAACTCATCTAGGGAAATTTTTTAAATAGTGAAGTCTTTTATGAACCACCTCACGCTCACTCACGCTTGCCCCCCTCACAGAAACTTTGTAACAAAATATCAGAATTCTTTGTGGAAAACATCACTCTGATTTACATGTCCTTTCCTGCATCTCCCTGCCTCTCTGGCATGACAATTGCTCAGAAACTGGAGCAGACTCCTAGGCTAGTTTTCTCAGAATTTGCTGATATCTCTATGGAAGCATCACTGATAGAGCTTCGTAAATGAAAATCTGGGTCCCCTGGTGACCCTTGGTCAGCCAAACTGTACAGTGCCCTCGCTGAGTGTCTTAATCCCCACTTAAACACCATCTGGAATTCTTTTATCAGACAAGGTGTCTATCCCTCAGCATGCAAGCATGCCTTTCTTCTCCCAATATTGAAGAAAGCTAATGCTGACCCTGAAGACGCCAGCAACTATAGGCCGATCTCTCTGCTCCCCGCCCCGGCGGAAGTTTTAGAGAAACTAGTACACCAGCAATTGGCAGTGTTTATCGGGTCTAATAGCCTTTTTGTCCAGTTTTCGCCCAGGATTCAGTACAGAATCTGTTATGATTGAAATGGCTGATTCCATACACTGGGCAATGGATGGAAGCTTTAAGGACATGTTACTGGTGTTAGATTTATCTGCAGCATTCGACACGGTGTCTCACCACATCCTATCAGATTGCCTGAAGTACATAGGCATCAAGGGAACAGCACTGAACTGGTTGACATCCTTTTTGCACAGCGGTAACCAACAGGCCCTGACCCACCACTTCACCACGCCCGCCAAACCTCTGAAATGGGGGGTACCCCAAGGTTCAGCCCTGAGCCCGCTTCCCTTTAATGTCTATTTAACACCTTTGGCGGAGCTTATCTCCAAAATGGGGATTAAGGTGACATTCTACTCTGATGACACTCAGCTGCTGTTTACTTTTAGCGGAGTGTCAGACTCCACCTTTGACCCGCTAAAAGAATGCCGCAAAAAACATCGCTGACTGGATGAACCGCAATTTCTTAAAGCTTAATCAGGCAAGACAAGACAGAGGTCCTGTTTTTTAATCAACCGACGCCCCCTCCGTCCAATGTTTGGTGGTCATCGGAATTGGGTGAGGCACCCAATCCGAAGGACTCAGTCAGAAATCTGGATGTGAGATGGGACAAAGATCTATCCCTCACGACCCATGTACAATCGGTTTTGGCGGCTTGATTTGGAAAAATTAAAACCATCAGGAAATGAATAAATGTTCTGCCTGATTTAACCCGCAAAACCGTGGTCCATGCTCTAATCACCTCCCATCTTGATTATGCGAACGGCCTGTAGATGGGCTTACCGCTTGGTCTGATCCATAGACTCCAGATCATTCAAAATGCAGCAGGCCAACTGGTCTGCGGGGTCCCGTTTTGACACCACATCTCTCCTTTTCAGGTGACTGCACTTACTGCCTATAGCCATGCGGATTGAATTTAAGGCCCTGACTTTTACCTTTCGAGCAGACAAAGGGAGAGGGCCTATCGATCTGAGGAGGAGACTCCACCCTTCTCAACAAGATAGACCTTTAAGATTCAACATCAAACACTTTGTCTCCACACTGCGCTTTGCAAAAGCAAGAATGGGTAGCAGAACATTTGAGGTGGGTACCACCAAATGTTGGAATCACCTCCTTCCCCACTTATGCATGATGCAGTCCAAACAGGAATTTAGAAAGGCCTTAAGAACCTGGCTTTTTAGCCGGAATGACTAGTCTTGCGCTGCCCTCTACCTTGTTCACTGTCTGCTTTAGCGCCGGGACACCCCATCTGGGGTAGCTGCACGCTCTACGAATGCTTTCTATTATTATTATTTTATTATTATTATTGAACCCCATGTAGGGCAACCTCCTAATTTCAAGCTCCCTGCCGTACTGCACTCCCCTCTTTTCCTACCCCCATGGTACTTACACCTGTTCACCTTGTCACTGTGTGTTGCGCGCCCTTCATGCTGACTGGCAGTATGTTCATGCTTACCCCAAAGTACGCTGCATATTTTCCTTTGCGCAGTTCCCACCCGTGCACATCATCACCGTACCCATGCTGGCATCTTGGCCCTTACCTGGCTCTAAGGTGGGTGCCTGTACTTTTGCTTGCCACCTTGCCAGGGGGCGCTGAGGCTCCACTTCCATGCTTGGCCCAGCCACATTTCCTGAAAAACACTGGACAGGACATTAGTGGACCCCCCCACCAGTTAGGCCCACTGTGCCACCACAGTCATGCCATCCGCAACACACTCTCCTCAAGGCAGTTCTCATCATAATCAACCTGTATGTCACCCATAAGGACATCAAACCGGTACTCATCAGGACCTGCACAGACTCCCTGGCTTGATACCACAACTCTTTTATCAGTCGGTGGGAAACACACGGTGTCCAGGGGGGCCAAAGCAACTCCTCCATATCGCTCTGCTGACACCATCCATCTGTCCGATGTGCTGTGATTGCCAGAGGCCATTCCTGACCTTCCTGCCAAATGGGCTGGCAAGGCCGTACTGGACCTTCTTCCATCAGCCTCATAGAGATCACCCAATGCCATCAGGTGAACCGCATAGGGCCCATCCATCTCTTCACCTGCAGAATCTGGAAATTTGCGCCGCTTCGTCCACCTGGAAGTAAGAATATAGGACTGGCGTGCTGGTGCCCGATGTGTCCTACCCCTGCCACCTACTTGACTCCCAGACCCTCCCCAAAAAACCCTAGTCCCCTTCTCTCCTGTACCTCAATCTGCTACACCATTGCTAACCTGCTGACAACTCCAGGGTCTTTGTCCTACCATGTGCCCTCCCCCCTTCTTATGGCGTCCCCTCCATAAAATCCTGTCCATGGGAAGTGTGTCAGTCAATCCCCCCATAACAGCGAGGTTGTGGACCCTCAGGGCCTCTTGGGTGCACTCTCAACAGGCTTGCCACAACCCACCGAGAAACCACCATTGGGCCCCTCCTCCTCTGCCTCTAATTCCTCTGCCAGATGCCCCCTGTGCCCCTACAGCTTTGTTATATCTGCCAGGAACCATCCTGGAAATATGCCCCCCACAGCCCTCTGCTGGCCTTGAACCCATGGGGGCCTGCTTTTACCCTTTTGCTCTTAGTGGTGGCTCCGCATATGCATCTACCAATCGATGCATCCACCGCTGGATGGTATTGTGCCAGTACTGCCTTGGTGCACTCTGACACATCGCTGCTTGCTCCCAGGGCCCACGACACAAAACCAGCATTCTTTGGCTCTTTGACCCTGCCTACTCTCCCACGGCTGCTTGCACAATCGCAGGTGTACCTGCCAGTCTCCCTGCTTAAAGAGGGGCCACTCGCTTGTATACAGAGCAGCCCCTCACACTCGCTGCATCCTCGGCCGATGCCGCATTGATTTTTCTTCGCAGCTAACATGTCACCACCACCTCAGCCAACCAGGAAGTGACACCAACTCTCCTCAACCATGCCTCTCAGCAGCGGCCATTGCAATATGAATACTAAATGAGCTAACTATAAAATTGCCCCAAAATATCTCTGATAAACAAAAAATGCCATAAATCTCTCCGCCACAGGTCACCTGTATTTAAAATGATGGCAGGGAGCCCAATTACCTCACCTATATAAAGTTGGGTGATTTGGGCTATAATATAGCCCAATATAAAAAATGGCAGTCGCTGGACTCCTTCACTCTCCGAAAAACTCGGGGGGGGGGGCGGGGGGGTGGTGTCAGACTTCCCAGTGGTCAGTTGTCCCACAAATCCCTATTAGACAAAGAATATACAAAACTGTTCGCAGGTGGCATCATTAGCAGTCAGTTATGGAGCTGCTCTATTGCCCAAGTTATAGAAATAAGTGCCAGTATCGTCAAAAAAGCATTAACAAGTAAATAGTTTCTCATGGCACAACGCTCTTTCATACACAAGATATGTTTAGCTTTATTCTACTAAAGCCCGATATTTCTGCTACATCTCCAGAAAATGATTGGATTGTAAAGCTAAACCAAACATTGCAATTCACAGAAGTAGATCGATTTCAATCTCGAAGAGTTCTCCGTATAATTAGAAATTCATCTTCAGTATTGTTCTAATTTTAGGCAAGATGACAGATGTGACATCAGACTCCATTATTTTCATCAAGGAAGTGAGGATGGCTGTCTATAACTTGCTAACAAAATGTATTAAACTATTCTGGTGTATAAAACAGCTAAAATATTGCACCATGCGGAGATCAGGTCATTGGATGCAATATTGTGTCAAGCTGGAATAATTCGTGCCAATCTCCAGAGCTGATCCTTATGTTTAAAATGTTTTGCCAAATCTGCCAAATTTTAATAGGAGAGAGAGACACGTTTTCTTTCTAGCAGCATTCTGTGCATAACATGTACAGAGCCCATCGCTTATCGGCACAAAAAATGACTTATTTCCAAAATATTTAATCCTAATGAATATTCTTTGTATTTGATGACTGGAACAAGTGCTGAATTTTAATTTATGACTGATAATATCCCCCTCTCCCTTGGTCATCAAGTGGAAAAATATGAGATGATTTAAACTCCGAGCCACTCAATGTTTTTCTTTTCTAGGCCTAGTTACTGCCCTTCTGGTTTAATAGTCGTGGCATACAAAACATTCAATAAATTCACATTTCTTCAACTAGTCAGCACAGGAAAGGAAAAGGATCCTCAATTTTAGTAAATTAATTTAGATCTTAACCTGATTGTCTAGTCATATACTTCACATGCTTAAGGATGAACGAATTTGGATAAATAGGTCTGTTTTTAGTAATGCGTATGCGTGAATCTGATTTAAAAAAAGAGGACTATAGATTTTAGTATGTTTATTTGAGTAGTTTTTATTATGTAAATGCAATATATCACATCTGGATTAATAAAGCTACATTTTAGACTAATGCTATTAGAAGTTAATGATACACTGTGAAAGAATCCACATCGGTTTACATATGCCAAATTCTTTGATTATTAGATCGTATGCGGCTTTTGTCAAAACTTGAACAATCATCATTAATCATTGCCTTTGCGTGGTAAGATCCACATCTATCTGGATGTTTTAAGTTTTTGAAAAGGACAACTATCGTGTCCATTAAAAAGGGGGTAGCTCTGTCATCCTCTGTTAAACAAACACATTAAAAGAGGAACCAGTTCTAGCACAAATGCCTTTATAGTTCCACAGGGAGGCCATATGGCCTGAAGCTTTATTTGTCAGCTTGGAAACTGTGTCCAATATTTCTTGCTCAGGAGAAGAAGTGCTCACTTTTCTGGCTCAAAGCTTATCTAGTTTATTACAGCTAACAAACAGCCTATTCAGAATAAGTTGCTTATATTTCTTCAGAATATAGATATATATATGTATATATATATATATATATATATATATATATATATATATATATATATATATATATATATATATATATATTTATAAGGATATCTAGTGATGAAGCCATGTTGCCTATCTGTGGGTGCCTAACCTGTTTAATTGTATTGTACGTTTGCTGCTAACGTGTTTAGGAGACCAAAAGACATCCATTTCGGGCCCATAATTTTATTATTTCCTGGTGAATATATTTATATTTTAGAACTGTCCTGAAGATTACCCACCAAGCTCTGTTCTCAAGGGTGTTTATTTCTGGTAAATTGAATCTAAATACAGGCAGATAATATTGCTTAAAATGTTTTGCTGTGAAGGCTATTATTTTACCATATCATTGGCTTTGACATTTTTCGTTTTTTTATAAATAATTTTATTGAAGCAACATTTTCATGCCACAATTTAATCCAGACCCTGAGCCCTCCCCCACCCCACCCTTCCCCACACTTAAATTCATCTCAAGGAATTCATAGACTATAAAAATAACCAACAATAAATCACTGCGAGTTCTTACTACATAGCAGCAAAAAGAAGCTCACGGAAAACACACCCCTAAAAATCCAATAATTGTTTAGCAGCAGATTCAAAATACAATAGTGCAAAATATGCAGCAGATGCGATGCTAACATGACTAAAACCCACACCAACCCAATTTCTGGTATTCTACTCCAATAATATAGCAGCAAATGAATCCCATAAAGTGCTAGTGCGTTTTACCTATCCGATTGTTCAACCCAATTGGCTAAGAATATCCAAATTCTTATCCCCTTCTTCCTGGCCCGGTGTCCTTTTCAAGTATATATAGCTTTCCTAAAATTATATGACACTAATATTCGGGTTAGCCATTGTTGGAACGAGGGGGGACTGGGTCCAGCCAAACTGAGGCAATGCACAATCTATACACAGCCATTGCTATGCTTAACAGGGAACCTCCATCTTCTGCCCCAGATTGGTTATAGCCAATAGCATTAGCGGAGGAGTTTAATAAATATGCAGCTGCAGTTGGCTTCTTAAAAATTCATTAATTTCCTTAATTAGTGGCCCAAGTATGTTACAGGTAGCAAACATATGAACCAAGTCTGCTTTATGCAGAGCATACCGTGGACAAAAGACTCCTTTCCCCTCCCCCATTTGGCTCTCCGATATGGGGTGTATTCTAGCTCAAAGCAGGTCTTATAATACTGTGTTTGGAGTTTGGCAGGCATTAGAACCAATTGGGAGTTTATAAAAGCACTTTGAAATACTGTGTCAGTAATGTCTAGCTTAGCTTGCCACTTAGTAAACCACTTACTCAGATCGTCTTTCAAGTGTTTGTTAAGCAATCTATACATACTCCCAGTACTTGGGGGGTGGTGGGGTAGGTTGTATTAGTTTGTGTTCCAATTCGCTCTTACTATATCTTCTGTAAATAATGTCTAATCTGAAAATATTTAAAAAACTCTCTATGGGTAAAACCAAATTTCAATCTCAATTCGTTGGATGATATTATACCACAAATTGAGTAAAGCTTGCCTATTTGTTTTACTCCAGCCTTTAACCAATTCTTAAAATAAAGGTCATTGAAGATCTCTGGCAAGTTCTTACTGCACCATAAGGTGGTATAATGGTCCCCAGCCCTAGTAGGCGACGTACCAGGGTCCATGCTTTAAAAGCAGTGAGCAGTGTCTTAAAACGCACCCTTTTATAGTAATCATAATCTAGCTGGTGCCATAAACATCCCCAGGCTTAAGGGCCAATCAGTAATTCAACGGGGAGGGATACCTTGGGCTCCTGTTGTTAGGGACTTCCCTCAAAGTGCTGTATAGTGTACCAATGAAGCCGCCCACCAATATAGCTTAAGGTCAGGAAGGGCCAATCCACCACTTTCCCTCAGTAATGACCGAAATCTGTATGATCGTCTTGGTCTTGAGTATGCCCAGATAAATTGTGCAAATATGCTTTCAAGTTTCTTCAGCCAACAACTCAGAAAAACAAGGGGGATTACTCAAAAAAAATATAGATTTTAGGAGAAAATACTGTCTTAAATAGGTTGCTTCTACCAATCAATTATCAGCCCTTTTCCATGCCTTGCTGATTTCTTCGGCGCACGGCCCCAGGTTTTCATTTACCACCTCATCTGGATTTATTTATTTATTTTATTTATGCAACTTATAGAGCGCGCAACTACCCTTGGGTGTCTCAGCGCTAGATCAGAACTTATCATGACCCCTAGGTATACTGCTTTTTTTTACTACCCTATAGTCATCAAAGGATGTAAATTAATTAGTGACAATCTGTGTCTTATCTGTGTTCAGGGCATATCCTGATAAAATACCTTATTTCGGGCTTCTTCTATTGTCCCAGTAGCCTGTTCAGGATGTGAAGTGACAAGAGCTATATCGTCGGCATAAGCCAACACCTTACTCTCATATTCACACACCACTATAGGGGGAATATCCAAAGCTCATTCCAGGTGCTTCAAACAAGAGTCTATGTACAGTGAAAAAAAGAGAGGTGAGCAGGGACACCCTTGTCGCGTCCCTCTTGTGATTTTGAAGGGCTCCGTAATCTCCCCATTATTAAAAATCCTAGCCACCGGTTTTCTTGTATAAACTTGTAACTAGGGGTGGGCGTAGTTCGCGAAGTAGCGCTATGCGTAGCTACCCGAAGTGCACTTCGCACTACGCGAGCTACGCGTAGCACTACCCGAACTGCGTAATAGCATGTTCGCACTGTGCAAGATGTTGTTTTCAATGATTGCACAGTGCGGACAAGCATACGGCACTGTGCAATCATTGAAACCAGCATCTTGCACAGTGCGAGCTGTTCTTTCCTGCCATTTGAGTAGATTTTTACTCGAGCTGCAGCTTTCTCAATGCGGACTGGTAGTTTTTCATCGCGAGCGGTCGCGAGCATGCACGACCACTCGCAATGAGAAACCTGACCTCCCCGAGTTGAGAATCTCGCCGGGAGGTTAATTTTCCATGCTCTCGATCGGCAACTTAATGTTGCAGATTGCGAACATGGAAAAAGTCTCGCGAGGATGTCATTTTGCTTTCTCGCGGTTGCCAACTTGACGTTGAGGACCGCGAGCAAGCGAAAAATTACCGCTACGCTACGCATGTTTGCACTGTGCTACGTGCAGTTCTCGTAGTGCGAAGTTGTGAAAACTTCGCAAACTACGTGAGCGTAGCGTAGTGCTTTGCCCAGGGTTACTTTTAACCACCCCAATAAAGTGAATTCATATCCCTGTCCTTCACATTGTAGTCCAAAGAAACTGGCAGGAGACCCTATTGAATGCTTTTTCAGCAACCAGCAGAATTGCCATCCTAGGGTATCCTGAGGCTTGTATGGCATCAAACAAGGTAATGAGCTTTCTAATATGCTCTATTGTTCCTCTGCTGGGGAGGACACCATGCTGCCCCATGGATAAAACCCTATGATTCACCTGTGATAAACATGAGGCCAATATTTTTTAATATATTTTATCATTCCCATTAATTTTATTGGACGGTTGGAGACAAACTTCTGTGCAGGTTTCTTTTTCTTTGGAAAAACTATAATCTTTGCAATAGCCCAGGAGTTCAACGGGGTAACTCCTTCAAAAGTCTGTAAAAATAGAGTTGCCATGACTTCTTTTAATTGATCCCCAAAAGTCTTAAAGAATTCTGTGGGGATTAAATATGGACCGGCCGCTTTCCCTCTGGGTAGTTTCAACATTGCTTCAGAGATCTTGTCCCAAATTAATGGATAATCTAATTGCTCCCTCCCATCCTGCGTCAATACCTCTGTTACAGCTGTATACAGATAGTTATGTTTTAGGTCCTTACGTTGGCCCCACAGATCTACAGAATCTTCTGTGTATAAGGCCTGATAAAATGTATAAAATGCTGCTCAGATTGTACAAGGTTCGGGTACCAGCTCAAGTACATGATTTCTCACCATATTAGTTTCACTGCACATAAGTTCCTGCCTAGCTCTTACTGCTAACAAGTGACCCACTTTTTCACTGCATTCATACATCCTCTCTTGATAAACTGCTGATTTAACTATTGCCTTCTTCAATAGCCTTCCCCCAATTATTGCTTTAGCATGGGCCACCTCAGCCTGGGCTTCCTCCACCCCTTTCGTCTGCTGCAAGGCGGTGATTAGATTTCCTTATGTCCAAGCCAGACTTTGTTGCTTGAGCTGTAGACAGTCCCTTTCCCTCTTTTTTATTGAGAATTGATTTGTTTCTCGCTAGATGCCTGCTTTTAGGGTGTCCCAAACTATAGCCAGTTGCGCTGTTCCCAGGTTCCTCTGCAGAAATTCTGGTATTCACTCCTTCATGTGCCTTACATAGGTCATGTCCAATAATAATGCCCTCTTGAACGTCCAGGAACAAGCCCTTACATGATGGCCCCACACAATCAATTCTAAAACGAATGGATTATGGTCCGATAAATTTCTTGGAAATTATTCAATTCTGCTTTCATGAATTAACGTAGATGAAACAAAAGCATAATCCAACCTAACATGTTTTTGATGTGGGGCGGAGAAAACGGTAACCCCATGTTCCAGAGGTCTCGTTTTGGACCATACATCGCACAGACTGTATGTCTAGCATAAATTAAGTAGTGCTTGGAATACTTTAGATTTCCTCCCTGTGTACTTTTGCCCCGACCCCAAGTCACATGGCAGATTGATGTTTAAGTCTCCACCTAAAATAATAGGAAGCAGCCAGTGTGTTAATTCATTAGAGATCCAATCAAATAAGGAAGGCTCATGTACCTTACTCCTGTACACAGTGCATTAGGTAAATGTGTGGATCACTGGGGCTCTGCAGCCAACAATAACCCATCGCACTGGTGCATCGACCCGCACTTAATTAAATTGTATTGATTTGTTACAGGTTAAAATTGCAACCCAGTGTGTGTGAATTCCTTGGGTCTTTGCCCCCATTATACTATAACCAAGATTTATTAAGAGACCTTTCTGTGTATCCTCTGGGTGGGTTTCTTGCAGGAAGACAATGTTTGCCTGTGATAGTTGCAGCCCTTGCGACACCATCTGCCTTTTTTTAGCATCATTTAAACCACAGATATTTCCTGCAGCTAACCATAATCTTCCCATCTGTGTGGTCTCCCTAGCCCACGACATGCAGAGATTCTCCACTGCATAAGTAAACATACCTAAACAAAGCAAAAAATGAACCCCCCAAAAACCATTGCCTTTCTTTGTCCCACAACACCCCTCTGTGTAAATTTACCCTCTCCTCCTGCCCACCCTCCAGCCCCAAACAACCAGGCAATCAGGCATAGCCAAAGCGATGAGCATTTTAACCCACTGCCCCACCGTCCCTCTCTTCCAACTACTGATACACAATCTGCATCTGATTGCCCAATCCATTATTTGTAGTTACACCCAAAGGAACATAGCCATCTGTTCACATGGGAGGGTCTCTCCCTTCTTCCTATTTCTTGAAATCCTCTAGATACTCCTGTGCTTTGACCTTCGAGTTAAAGCTTCATATGGTTCCTTTAAACTTGATCTTAAGTCTTGCAGGATTGTGGAGAAAGACCTTAGCACCTATTTTTTCAAAGGGGGGAAACAGTTGCCATAGACGGCAACGTTTTTCTACTGTTGCTTGAGCAAAGTCTGGCTTGGCAAAGAATGATACACCATCACAGGACTTCGGTGTGTTAGGGCAGGCTTGATCGTAAACGAGTTGCCTTAGTAGAAAGTTACTGGAAAAAAAACACCATAGCTCTAGGTCTTTCCTTGTTAATTTGAGGCTGTGTTATCCCAAGGTTAATGGGAATCAATGAGATAGTTGGATTTTAGAGTCCCAATCCCAGTTCACTTGGTCAGGGAATGCACCTTTCAGTAGGTTCACAATATAGACCCTCAGATTGCTACCTTCCAGTGCTTCGGATATCCCTAGAAAACACAGATTGTTCCTTCTCTAGCGATGCTCTTGATCTTCGAGCTTGAACATAACGTCGGACATAGCTGCACTTTGAGTGGCACTTTGTGACTTCAGGGATTCAACATCCGCTTTCAGTATCTCCATCCATGTTGTTTCAGATGATAATCGTTCAGCAATTTCACCACAAGTTTATTCAGCTTACCGATTTCTGCTTGTACTTTTTTTAGCAGCGACTCTTGCTCTCCGGCCATCATTCCAGGTTTCATCTTGTATTTGTTTTATGGATAAAACTATAGGCGTCAGATAGGGTTCTTCAGCCTATATATCCATATTAGAACTATGCTCATCACCATCTTCCTGAGGTATTATCTGGGTGTCTGAATAGTTCCATTTTAATTGGGTTCCAGCACTCCCCATCTGGCTTTCTTTCCTTTTTTCTTTTTAAAGGACTTTTTGCTTTGTGTTAATTGGATATCCTCAATTAATGTGCTACTGCTGGAATCAGAAAAGACCTCACAGCGTGAGGACGTGTTTTCCTGCCTAGCAGAGTCTGAGTCGTCTGTTAATGAAAAGAACTTCCATTCTGGCAGATCTGGAGAAGAGACCCCTGTACTCAGAGATGAATCAGGTTTCAAGCCCCCAGGGCCTCCCTTCATCCTGCCAGTTTCCTTGCTGTCTCCTTCTTGCTCTGCATACTCCTCCATGATCAGCTGGTTCCCCCCACTAATCTCTCCAGACCAGACTCCAGTGTAGTGGCTGTGGGCGTAGTGTCATTGACTTCTGCATCTCCCATCCCATGGGGACTCCCTCCAACTGTATCCTTTCTGTATTAGCAACAGTCAGCAAACTCTTTTATCTTTTTTCGGTCCCCCCTCCTCTAACAGTACTTTGCTTTTTTGGGAGTCCACCGACTGACATGCAAACATTGAGGCCACCATAGGTTGTACAAGCCCCCCTTCTACCTGTGGCATGGACTTAATTGCTGTCTTTCTGGCTCTAGTCTCACGCTTTACTTTACTCGGTCCGCTGTGCTGCCTCGGTTCAGGATCGCTCCGTTAACATCCGCGGGCTGGTAGCTTCCAATGAGAGTTGCACCGCTACTGGAAATTCCAGCTGTCCGCACCTTCCCCATTTTGCCACCTCTGGACACCATGAACCGGCTCAACATTTCTCCTCGAAGCCGCCGTAGCACCCGAACGCAGCCGGCTGAAGATGTGAGTCACGTAGACGCTCCCGTCATAGTTTGATGTATCACCTCCCGGAACAGAGCACACAGTAAGGAGTTTACTAAGCCCAGGCCCAGCCTGAGTAATCGATAGTCACACCGTCTAACCATGGAGAGAATGAGAGGTCCAGCAGAGGGTCACACGCCAGATTTACCTCCAACCCCAGAGACTGGCTTTCCTGGCTTTGACATTTTTCCATATGTTATGAGGAGCAGAATCCCATGTTTGTCCACACAAATGTATTGATTAGCCAATTCAACATTTTTAATCTGCCTGCAAGTGGCTGTTAATGATTCCATAATTATTGCTGGTATGATTCAAGAAGCATGCAGGATTCACCTAGACATCTGGGTGAAGTAGTTCACCAGAGATCATAAAAAATTCCATTCTAGATGCTTGGTAGGGGTGGAATCATCAGCTACTACCCCTTTGACACTGATCAGCATATTAAGAGATCCTTTGATATCCACACTAACCAAAACCAATCGTACTTACTAATCATGCACTAGCCATATTTGTATCACTGATTCTTTATGAGATGTATTGGAGAGTGCTTTGCTAGATTAGTTCAGTCAAATATCTTGGTTCTGCCTACACACAAAAATGTAATGTTAAATTTTGCACCAAAATTGCTTGGGCACAACTTTCTCTCTGTATCTTGAATGCTTCATTTGTCATATGTGAAAACATTTGAAAAGAAAATAATTTTTTTCATTTTAATATGTTGTAGTTCCTTGGCTCTTTCTTACATTTGGAAAATGTCTATTACTATTCTTAAGCCTTAGTCTGCCTTTGGAATAGTGAAAGGCACTCAGTGTGCTCCGAATATCGTCAAGTCTGGTGTGGGAATACATATTAAATTATTTTAATAACTCCTAAACCATTTATTCCCCTTCCTGTTCCCTATATCACAGTGACCTTGAGACTTTCCACACTGGGATATATTTCACAGTTCCTCATTCTTAATTAAATACGTTGAACTGCTTTGTTCTGTTGTTTGTTGTGTCTCCAAACTGTTATATTAAATGTTTCAGATGTGCTGTTCTTTTTCATTATCTCAACAAAAGAAACAAATTCTCCCAGCTGACGCTTTTGGCTTCTCATGGTATTTGAACAGTTTTATGGTCCTCCAATAGTGTTTGTCAAAATGCAGCCTGCAGCAACAGTACATTTGATTCTTGACCAAAATGTTGGTCAATTGAGTTTCTTGCACCTGATACATATCTTGATATATTATATTTGGCACTCATGGGTGTAATAATTTCAAACACCCAATCATCCTATTTTCCATCATATTCTTGAGTATACGCTAATGTATAGTGATATTTTAGATGGCATATTAGAACATTTGGCATGATAGTTGTAGGAGATTCGGTAGTAAACCTTGATTATTGTGCATCACGCTTTAATCCGGATTTTGAATCTCTAGTTGTTAAAATTGAGTCCTTTATTTTGTTCTCAAGTGCTTGATTATAATTTTAATACCTTAAAGGCTCCAGCAAAATCTAAACAGACCATATGTGTGTTGCTAAGCTATATCATTGTAGGAAGGGTGCAACACGCTTCAAAAGGTTGCCCACATTTCCTTCTCTCAGCCTGTTGTGAGTATATTTTTTGAAACATTTCGGAGTGTGTAGCCTTCTCTGAGGCTTAACCCAATATTACAGGCTGTCCTGACTGAGGGTTACTTCATTATTTGTACATGCCTAGATTTCAAGGTCATTGTTGACTATTTCAGCGTCTGGATACTCATCTGCTGATCTAATTTCTCGAATCTATCTTTCACATCATTGGGCTCATGCCTGCTTGTATTCCTTTGACGTCAGACGCCAAATTGTAAGCAGTTCGTGAGACAGAGGCGGCGAATGAATATCCAACCGGCAGGCGCTCGAGCGACATCTGCGAGGAGACATTAAACAAGGGTGAACACTGAAAATCCCGCCTACAGAATCGAAGTTTCCCTGACAAGAAGGAATATAGTGTCAAACATGCCACAGTTAAGTACAGGACATGTTTCCAGTCCAGGTCCTGAGGAGAACCCCAGAATATCGTGTGGGTTCGAAACGCGTTGGCACGATACTGGAAGAATTTACACGAAGGGCATATCAGGAGCTCTACTTAAGATTAATTTAACCTGATTTTTTGACCCTAGAAATCGGTGCATTCCAGTATAGGCAAGCTAGCAGGCTAATAATTACATCCAAAAGGCTTCCTGCTGGCTTGTAGGTTAGATACTAGGACTGGTGCCTTGAACATTTAATGAGGATAGGCATTTCTCGTTTTTTACTGTTGTGTTTGTATTAATTGTATATTTGTAAATATGTTTCACTCACGGTGATTGTACAGTTTATGTCTAATAAGCATATACTTTATGTGAATTTCGTTGCTATTTGATTGTACCCTTCTTCAGCCATTCATGAAATGAACTGCTAAAAACGAAAAATAAGTAAAAATACTAAACCACAAGTGTGTCCACTTAGATTATTTTGGTAAGTGGTACCAGACTTTGCTGTAAAAATAACCTACCTGGTCAACTGTTTCTTTGTTGTCTTAGTTAGAGTGGTCTCGGCCAGATAGTGTACAGACCCAAGCCTTATTTGTTTCCCGTATTATTAATAGCAGCAGTAGTAATCTGAGTTGTATTGTTGCCATTAGTTTTTGTAGTAATATTGCTGTCCTGCTTTGAATAGCGTGTATCTGGTCCAAAAAAGCAATGGAGCACTTTATTACCTTGAAAAACGAGAACACATATATTTTAGAGCAAATACAAGGAACAGTAAGAGGAGCTAATTCATTTACTCTGCAAGAGAAGCTGAAAACTGAACAGAGGAGTTTTGAGGTACTGCTGGATGTAGAGGCGAGTTACAGGCATTCTGGTATCTATGGGTAAAGAATTCTATATGTGAAAAGTCATGGAGAAGATGACTTGTTTTTCTGCTCCGAACTGAATTTCTTACTTTTATATAAACCTGTATGAAGAGAATTATGCAATATGGGTATCTCAAATCCTGCCAGCAAGCATCATGTAGGTGAGTTAGGAAAATAAGATTGTTTTAAGTATAGGAGATCATGAAGGAGATACACTCATCCAGAGTGAGAAATATCACCAATAGTAGTAATATTGAGATTTTTATAAATAAAAAATAAGGCAAAAATAGATCTGTGACATAATTTTTGTGAATGTGATACAGAGAAAAATGCCATAAAGGGTCAGTTACAAAAATACAGAATCATACAACATAGCTTCAATCAATCAGGTTAGACAAATACCCCAAGAGTAAAACTCAGAGTACTGACAGCATCACCATAAGAAAAATCTAAGACAATTGGAAACGTCTCAAATACAAAAATGAAACGTCATTCAGCAGCAGGTGATGTGACAGCAGCCCTAGAAACAAATATAAAACATACTCCATTATTACTAAAGTCCAAGAGTTCTTATACACAAATCACATTCTCTAATAATACATTCTGCAAATGCAGCAGGGTATCATCATGGTCAGGGTCACATTAGAAAATCAGAAATAGCAACGTAATATTTTAAATTTTTTACACTAACCCATTTCTTAAGGTAAGAGAAATATTATGCCTTTCCACCTACTCTCCAACCGACTGCACTCTGCAGATGATCTGCACAAAATTAAACTTTCTCAAACAATGGCTCATAGAATTAATACGTCTTCAGTGTAACTTCCAGTGGAAGTCCTTGAATACACCATGAAAGCTTCATTCACAATGCACATCTCCTAACACAGTAGGTAATTGTTAAAAGTTTTGACATTATTTACTTTATGCTTCACGAAAACAAGAGTAGAGATGGTGTACAGCACAATACTGATTTGGAGGGGGAATGAACAGGAGAGAGATGAAAAGAACACCCAAAACTGCATCCATATTAAAATAAATGGCTTCTTGTGAAAATGTGGCATAACTACTTCACGGTATTAATTACAGTTTGAAGTGACTCAGTAAACTTGTTTCATGTGGAACATCAATAATTCAACATTTACAACTATGGATTGTTAAAACATTCAAATGTCAGGAATAATTTTCACCTGACAGTACACATTTGCTCATTTTAAATAAAGCTACTACACTAGCAAATAAATCATTGTTAATTTAGGTAGTGTAAGAAATTGGGTTAATATAGAGGGTCTGGAATCCTACTCAAGCAGAAGATACAATATTTGCCAGTGAAGTCACAAGCAAACACTGAATTAACCTGAGCTCGGGTGCTTGTCACAGAGCAGTCTCACAGGCTTAACTCAGAGGCAATGTGTTAAGTATTGCACAACACCTCATACAGTAACACAGTGAGAACACCCCACAGAAAAAGGATCCCATACCAGACTAAAAAAATAGAGTAATGTTTAATAAATAAATCAAGTACAAAAGAACAAAACCTCAATCAGTAGAACTAGAGATATGCAGATTTGAAAATGTCAGTGAAAATAGTTCCAAACAGCACTAAGTGCCAATTGTGGATATCTGGTCGCGCTGAACCGGTACAAAGTCACATGTTCAGGCTAACCACGATGGAGTGCAGTCTGGCTAAACGGAACCCAGCTGGGACCACTTTACAAGAGAGCTGAAAATCCTGTTTGCGGAGTGTTGCGTGGTCCCACACCGAGGATGTGTTGTGCAGCTGAGGCGATGCAAGGTCTGGGTCAGAGATGCATCACGCATCATCGGTGTCAAGAAGCTGTGTTGTACAATCCTGCATTGTCATTGAGGAGGCTGTCACAAGGCAAACTAACTATGCAAAGTCCTTCTGTCAAGGAATTGTCGCACACCAGCTGGTTCCAAAGAGACTGCAGGGCTTGCAATGCAAAGTCCTGCATCGTTGTCTAGGCTGCCGTCGACGAGAAGCTTGAGATGCGAGGGCCGGCATCTGAGATGATTTGCGCAGCAGCGGTTCCGAGAAGACTGTGAAATTGATGCGGAGTTCTTGCGGTGGAAGAATCCTCGCATTAGAGGCAACGCGTCTGTTCTGCTCGGGTTTACACCGCACAGCAGAGGAGATGCGTCAGTTCAGTTGGGTACACAGATGGACCGGTAGAGCACCTTCAGGCCCACTTCCAAGGATCCAGGACTGGGGTGGCACCATTTGGCATGGTAGAACTCACAGTTGGAGAGTCCAAGTGCTGGTTACAAGAGACTAGCCCTTAGAGTCACTCTGGTCAACCTGAGTTCAGCTTATAGGTACTGTCCTTTTCACCTGGGCAAGCACGTAGTAGACCACTGATCAGCAAAGCAGGCAGTAGTCCAGCAGAGTGGAATTTCTTTCAGCAGCACAGCAGTCCTTCTTCCTGGAGTCTTACACAGGTCCAGAAGTGTACTGTACAGTTGGTGTATGAGGTTCAATATTTATATCTGGTGCCTCCTTGGAATTGAGAGAAGCTTCTAGAAGTTTCCATGTGAAGTGCACAGGTTTCCTGCTACCCTTTCCTCCAGACTAACTGCAGGGGTTATGCAATCCTTTGTGGGAAGGCAGGACAAAACTTCTTCATGTGTGTGTGGGCCTGTGCCTAAGGCTGCACTTCTATCCTGCCAGTAACGGCTCATCCATGCACACCTAAGGGTTCTGTTGTGTGTGGCAGTCTAGTAGAAATACACAATGACCAGCTGCCAACTACACCAAGTCACATGACCCAAAGACAAGCTACAAGTGCTGAATGGCTAAGGCACAAAAATACCAGCTTCTAAAAGTAGCATTTCAAATGGTAATTTAAAATCTAACCACCCTGTTGAAGCAGATTTTGCAATACAATTTCAAAGACCCAAACATGAACTGGTTGCCTGTTCCCATTCGGATGTTACAGCTTATTAAATAAAATAAGGTCACTCCAATGTTATCCTATGGGGGAGGTAGGCCTTGCAATAATGAAAAATGAATTTAAGAGTTTTTCACTATCAGGACATGTAAAACTTGAAGTACATCAAATGCATGCACCCTGCCCTGTTGGCTGTTTAGGGCCTACCCTAGGGGTGACTTATATGTATTTAAAAGGAAGGTTTGGGTCTGTAGAAAGGTTTATTTTGCCAGGTCCAAATGGCAGTTCAAAACTGCACACACATGCTGCAGTGGCAGTCTTGAGGCACGTATAAAGGGCTTCTTAAGTGGGTGGCACAATAATAGCTGCAGACCCACTGATCATATGTAATATAGTGGCCCAGGGTTCCTGTATTATCACTTCACTAGGGATTTTTAACTAAATTAAATTTGCCAACTGGGGACAAGGCAATACTACTGTGTTTGAAGTAGTGAGCACATACACTTTAGCACTGAAAAGAAGCAGCAAAATTCACAGAGTCCTAACTGAAACAAAAGCAAGATCAGAAAAATATTTATGAGTAAGGCTAAACATTTGAGGAATTGGTTAGGTCCAAAACGTGGTGAATATCATGTTGCTGGTCTCAATGACAAGGGATAAAGAAATGAGAGATATCAGACTGTATGAAGCAGACATTTGTTTTTTTGACCACACACTCCAGCGAGTTCATTTGTGAATTTAGATTAAACCTTCAGGATTCGAGTAGGATGGCTTCTTAACCTTACGATGCAGACATTTGAGGAATCCAGTTAATAATACAAAGGCTATTTTTGTTAAAGCATTTACTTTTTTGTGCTGGTTATCTGTGCAAAATATTGTGTGCACATGGTAGAGCTGGGTGAGCATGAATTAAGTGGTGTCCTATGACCTCCTTGGCTTGGGATTTCCCCAGGTTTTGTACCTCTTCCCCGGGCTCGCTCTTAGGACACTCAGAGATATCATGAAGAGTTTTCACTTGAGTTGCCATTTGTATTTCAAGAATACAAAAATGTATGCCTCTTCCTCAAGATGATCTTGTTGGCTGAAAATAGCATAAACTGATGACAGGCAGAAAAAGATTCTTGGGCAGGCAAGTTGATCTACTTGGTACAGAGTGAAAGTGAGCTTTTTTTAATCATGAAGGCTACACTGTGCAACATATGCTTTTTTGTCTGTGGCTTCAAAGTATAAATGGTACTTTACATTAGGCAAACATAGACAAAAAAGTTATAGTGAACTGGCATCTGTAAACAATTGTGGATACGAAGCAAAGTCATACAGCTTGAAACTTATTTTCCTATCACTCCTCTTAAATTTTTTAGGTACTTGTATTAGACATCATACTTGGAGATTGTTAGATGCCTACGCACATTATTCTGTGCTTTTCTCCTAACACATTTAAATAAAGTTACAGACAGAATCAACTTTATTTCAGCCAAGAATATTGGTCATAAAAGCACATACAAAGAAATAATCAACAAACGTGATACTCTATAAAAATGTTAAGACCACCATATGCAGAAAAAACAACATTATCCATAACCAAAAGGATAGAGTTCTAAACTGCTAAAAAGAGGTTAATAATATCTCAAAAATGCAAGGAATTACGTAATGTTACAACCGACTTTGAGAATAAGCCTATTGTAAAGCAGACACCCTGAGATTGTAATAACTGTAAGTAGAGAAACACAGCTACATTTTCTTATCTTAGTTTTCTGAAGAGCTGGGATAAGCAAGCCATTAGTCAGGTCTCTATAAAACCCTTCAGAAGTGCAGAAAGTGCAATAGGGTTTGATCAGATGATTCTTCGCAAGGGTAATGACTGACATATAGTGGAAATATCATACTGACCAATGGGAATACACAGTTTCCATCTAACAGAGCCAAGAAGAATTCTAGTGAGGAGAAATCACTCCCAGGGGCTTTTAACCCGTTCTAGATAAGGTTCTCTCCCAGGACACATTTTGATTGTTACAAATTGTTACATCAGAGATAAGTGGGTGAGCCTGGCTGCTTTGAAGAGGTGATAAATGACCCCTGGGGTTAGGAAGCCTTTTGGGGAGGAGAGGTTGCTGGGCATAGGAATACCAGAGCAGGGGGAGGAGTCGTAAACCATGGACTTCAAGAGAAGGGGAGGACCCAAGTGTCATTTACAACCTTACTATGTTCACCTCCAGCCAGATGCTAGGATTAGAGAAGGAATGAGCAGATGCAAGGGGGAGAGACTATGGAAATTTGGCATCTTAGGGGTGTGTTTAGCCAGCTCTTCTCTCCCTGCTGAGAATTCTGACATAGTGAATTTTGGAAGAATATTGGTTTCTGGGTTGGCATTTTGCCACACTCTGCAGGTAGTGGTTAGACCTTTGGGTGGAACCCTGTAGCTCATTGGACAGGAGTGCACTCCTTCTTGACCGAGAGAACACTGAATAAGTATCTGAGTGGGGTGGTGCCTCTCAGATATGCTGCTTGGAACTTAAGAAAGCAAGACGGGCGATGCTGGAGGTTTGATGTGCATTTCCTAAGGCATGAACTCTGAAGATTGCACCTTTTTGCAGCATTTGAAACTACAGCACAGTGGATCAAACCTGTTTCAAAAGGACTAAAGAGTGAACTCCCAGCAAGCTACATGTTAACAGAGGTCTGTGACAGTGTTCTAATCTATGTATTCACAGATGGCACGCTAAGCTAGTCTCCTAAATCGGATTATCTTTTTATATAATTTTACTTGCAACAATTGCAAGTTTTTAGGTGAAGTTTTGGAAATGGTTTGCAAAGTTTCAGTTGCATAAGGAGGTATTTCTGCAAGCGAATCTTTGTGTGGTGTATAATGCAATTTGAGCTTGTTTACTGTTTTATATGTGTTTTCCCCCTCAAACAAATACCTTTAACTGATGAAAAACCCGTTTACTTGACACCTTTACTCATTTTGAGGTTGCCACTTTTGATTCCCATTCTGGAAATGTGAAGGAATTTTAAGGGAATCCTGGAAATCGATTTCCTCTTGTCGTTGGCAATTTCTTAAGGTAGCAGCGTTCCGATTTGTATTGAGGTACACATCGGAGCATGGTCAGCTCAGTCTCCTACCACTCCAAGTTCAATTAAAGTACTGGATTAATTGGGTACTAATAATTGCACACTGAAATACTGTTTCTAAAGCGCATGGGTAAAGCATTATATGAAAACCCATCACGATTGTTATAAACATTGAGCTGTTCTTGGAGCTGAGAGTGCACAGCTTTTGTGCACACAAGTATGCTATTCTTTTGGTTAATGTAAAAAAAAGAATAGAAAAAACAGCTACTTAAGGCTTGAATTGAGCCTTAGGAGTACACAGTCGGCAGTCACAAGGATGGTGCCCTTCTCAATAATAAAATCTCAGTAATAAGTTTAAGGATGTTTGGGGATTGAGAATCAGAAGAGCATATAGTGGTTACAAAGGGTGAGAGTTCTCCCAATGAATTCCCTCCTCCCCACAGTGTACTATTCTCTCCTTAAATCTGCCATGCAGAACTATCTCCAGCCTCCCTGTAATACAATTCGCCCCTCTCCCGTTTCTGTGGTTTACAGATCCAAAGAAACACCTTTATATCTGTGTGCAGCATCTGCTGAAGAGAAGAAAAGAGCTGTGCAATGTACAGAACAAAAAGGCATTTCTCACACTTCTCATGGGAAAATACAAAACATGATCGGGCCTCGAAAAATCTTTCAAATGTTACCAGTCCTGCAGGTCTAGTGATTTCAATAATCTACTTGACCTAACTATAATGCGCTTGACCTATAAACTGGTCTAAAATTGTGTGATCTTAGGCATATATTTTATTTCACCAAGTTGCCTCTTTATTATCACATCTGTGGAGTAACACTTCATAAAGAATCTTTAGAGGAAGATTTTTTATTTGAAACGTGCGGTACCACACCTAAGACAACACAGTCTTTACCAATGTTAAAAGGCATGATGCGCCAGGCAGAACACCATTTCAAAGACCCAGTACGCGCTTGATTCATAACACCCAGGGTTGATAAAAATAAAATAAAATACAGACGCCCACCATCTGACCCGATTTAAATTAGGGGCCAGCTTCCATTAACCTCTTTGGTTGTGGCCAATTCTTGTAAAGGAGCAAATTCTCAAACCTTCAGGTGACGCACCACCTCCAGACAAAGAGCTTACATTAATAGATGCCTCAGACAAAAGAGTGACTGTAACAATCAGCCAATGATTGGTGCATAGCCAACACACAAGGGGCCATATTATCAAGGCTGGTGTTAAAATTATCCCCGCTTTAGCGGCAGGAAACTGCCGCTAAAGCGGCGATAATGGGCTTGATAATACGCCCTTGTGAATTCCCATAGAAGCCCAGGTTCTGGTGTGGACCTGGGCTTCTATGGGAATTCACAAGGGCATATTATCAAGCCCATTAGCGCCGCTTTAGCGGCAGTTTTCTGCCACTAAAGCGGCGATAGTTTTAACACCAGCCTTGATAATATGCCCCAAGGTCTTTTGATTAGGTATGACAGGGCCCACTGGGACGAAATGGAGGAGTTACTTCAATACGTCCCAAAGGTCCCACTATAGACATGCTGCTAATGTCGGACCCTGCTCAGGTTCCCATTTTTATATCTGCCAATATGCATAAGCCAACATTTGCACTTTTATAGGAAAATGCCTACTCCGTGCATAGCCCACCTTTCAGTAAACTGCCCTGCCTTCCTTATTGCTACCAAATATTAACCCCCACTCATTGCTGACACCACTTGGCCACAAAGTGATATATTTTTCCAGACTATGTAACCGTGGTGTTTGCTCTGTCCCACTAAACAACCACCCCATGCATACTGTTTTCTGTTTCCATGAAACGCATCATACCTAGCGTACTATTTCTTGAAGTAACCATTGGGTTCCGGAGTAGCGTCCTACTCACCAAAAAAGCGCTTCAACACCCTATTAGGGGTAACAAGCGACATAGATATATATATATATATATATATATGTGTGTTTATGTGTGTATATAAATATATATATATGTGTGTGTGTGGGTGTGTGTATATATATATATATATATCCAGAAAAGAAAACCTCCGATAGGGGAGCCCCCGACCCTTCAGGGCGGCCTCTTCACACCAGGTACGGAGAAACCTGGCAATTGCCATACACGAACACACCAAACAAGAGGCCCACTTCAGCAAACAATAAGCTTTTAATGGAGCTTGAAGCACAGCTTTAAATGTCCCAACTATGTTTCTGCACCCTTTGGCCTTGATCACGGGTTTAGTATTTGCACCAATGGCGTCTGTGCCTCCAAATTCGATGTGATTACGGTCACCTGTCCGACCTTTGCATACAACTTCCAGAATGCACTTCTTCTTGTGGGTAAGTACTGGAAAAGTTCCTTGTGCTCTCTGTCAGCAAAATGCGCTGTTCATGCCCCTTGTGCTTTCTTAATAGTGAAAATATAGTCTCAGTGGTAAACGGGCAGGATTCCTTGTCAAGCACAATGCTGGAATGTACATCTTGCTCGCACTTCACGCTTCTGTCAGCTGAACGATTGGCAGAGGAGTCATACCCGGCCAAATCCCTTCCAGCGCTGCCCGCAATTTCACCTAATTGGCGTTTCCTAAGTAGGACTAATGGCAGCATGTGAGTCATGCCCCCTCTTATAATATCCAGGAAAGAAAACCTCCGATAGGGGAGCCCCCGACCCTTCAGGGCGGCCTCTTCACACCAGGTACGGAGAAACCTGGCAATTTCCATACACGATCACACCAAACAAGAGGCCCACTTCAGCAAACAATAAGCTTTTAATGGAGCTTGAAGCACAGCTTTAAATGTCCCAACTAGTTTCGGCACCCTTTGGCCTTGATCACGGGTTTAGTATTTGCACCAATGGCGTCTCTGCCTCCAAATTCGATGTGATTACGGTCACCTGTCCGACCTTTGCATACAACTTCCAGAATGCACTTCTTCTTGTGGGTAAGTACTGGAAAAGTTCCTTGTGCTCTCTCTCAGCAAAATGCGCTGTTCATGCCCCTTGTGCTTTCTTAATAGTGAAAATATAGTCTCAGTGGTAATCGGACAGGATTCCTTGTCAAGCACAATGCTGGAATGTACATCTTGCTCGCACTTCACGCTTCTGTCAGCTGAACGATTGGCAGAGGAGTCATCCCCGGCCAAATCCCTTCCAGTGCTGCCCGCAATTTCACCTAATTGGCGTTTCCTAAGTAGGACTGATGGCAGCGTGTGAGTCATGCCCCCTCTTATAATATCCAGGAAAGAAAACCTCCGATAGGGGAGCCCCCGACCCGTCAGGGCGGCCTCTTCACACCAGGTACGGAGAAACCTGGCAATTTCCATACACGAACACACCAAACAAGAGGCCCACTTCAGCGAACAATAAGCTTTTAATGGAGCTTGAAGCACAGCTTTAAATGTCCCAACTATATCTTTGTACATCTTCTATTCCTCTGCTACCCTTCTCAATCCAAATAACTGACTAACATATCCACCACTCAATCAGGGGTAACAAGCGCTATACAAATGCAAACCTTTACCCTCTTCTATCTCTAAGCTATTCTTCTCAATCCAAATAACTGATTAATATCCACCACTCAAATTACTTTCATATTTCACTGTACTAATTCACCGCTAATCCTTATAGGTTCCAGAGTAGCGCGATACTCACCAAGAAAGTGCTTCAACACCCCATTAGGGGTAACAAGCGCTATATAAATGCAAACCTTTTTCCCTCTTCTATCTCTCTGTTATCCTTCTCAATCCAAATAACTGACTAATATCCACCACTCAAATTACTTTCATATTTCACTATACAGATTCACCACTAATCCTTAATGGGTTCCGGAGTAGCATGCTACTCGCTGAAAAAAGCGCTTTAACACCTCATCAGGGGTAACAAGCACTATATAAATGCAAACCTTCTTCCCTCTTCTATCCCTCCACTATCCTTCTGAATCTAATTAATGGACAAACCTACCCACCACTCAAATTACTTTCATATTTCACTATACTAACTCAACACTAATTCCTTATGGGTTCCGGAGTAGCGTTCTACTCACCGAAAAAGTGCTTTGACGCCTGCTCAGGGGTAATAAGTACTATATAAATGCAATTACAATACAGTTGTTGATAAGAGTCTGAGGTGGATAGGGCCAGCTCCCTAGCCCTGGACTTTTCCAACAGAAATCTTTCCCTAACCCGCCTCTTATCCTCCTTCGTGATGGATGTGGGGTCATTAAAGAGATTAGGTCTACCAAGGCTGGAGAGGTTAGTTTGAACATATTTTATCCATGGCAGCGAGAGGCCCTAGGCCCTCTCCAAATAGTCCCCAGTTTGGGCTCTGCTAAGGAGGCCTGTACATTGCACCAGATAGAACACCAAAGTAACAAAGGGACTTGTTTAATACAATCCCGAATTAGAGACAATCTATCCCTATTTTTAAACAAAAGGCAGAGATCGACTGCACATATTGCTCACTTCCATTCTCTTTGGTCTATTGAATGTTTTTTAATGTTTGGAGAAGTTGAAGGTGGACTTTATTACTTGTAAATCTCTACTCTAGGGCCCTGCAGAGAAGTTGGAAAATAGTCTGAAAGATAATCATACAATTTAATTTACTTTCTGTCAAGTGTTCTTGACCTACACTGAACAAAATTTATTTTTCAAGTGTTCTGACAGAATTGATTATTCATTTCTGAAGCCAATCGGTTCTGCTTAATTTCAAGGTGATCTAATGTCTGTGTAAAAGTAACTTCTCGATTATCATTTTGCTGGTGATTATGATTTTCAGCGCTGCTATGTTATAGACGCTTTTTCTTATACCTGTGTTTTGTTTGTTGAAGTAATTCAAGGTCTCTTGAACTCTACCTAATACTCCAATAAACAAACAAAATGCCTAGCATAATGAGTCTGAAAAATAATGCTTCTGTGGTACTTAACATTTCAATATTATTAGGGGTCATTTAGATTTTGTGGGAGGGGAGGGTTATGCCATACATTAGCATGCTCTCATTCCACAAAAATTACTGTTAAATGATATGTTAGCGGCATGTTCTGCCCTCCTTTAGCAACCTTTCCCTATAAACCTTTATTTTACATTATTGATGGCCAAAAATCTTTTTTAAGCTGTTTGTTCTGTTAAAATTACCCCAAACCACCTTATGTAATTAAAACTGCACCACACGCATGCAAATGAGTAGGCTCACCAATGAAGTCCAGCTTGCATATAGATCTTTCATCACAGTAGAAAAAATTCCAGCGGCCACAAAAACAAAAGGCATAATTTACTAACCCAAACAAAATTGAGAAAAACTGAATGGAGGAATTTGAACCCAAGAGAAGGAAAAACTCTTTTTGGACGTGAACTACTCAGTAAATTTTGAATATAAAGGGAAAACGTAAGCCTAAATGATGCAGAAAATTAAAGGTAGTGCTCATTGTAATTACACAATCAAAGTACTGCCTCAAAAGAGCGTTTACTCTCAACTATTTAGATAGTTAATTAATTCCTTATTTGTGGTTTAATATGGCATGAATCAGACACAAGCGGGGCAGAAGAGCGCTTTATGAAAGATAATTGCAAAGGGACACAAACAACATTACATTCATAAGAAACTGTGAAAATATGAAATTGGAGATTGTGTCATGGATAAAGTATTCCGATTCTTAAAGGGTTCTTTCTTGTAACTGTTTCTCAACATTGCTCAGTGAAAGGAATATAAATATGACTTCTGTTTGAGGATTGCATTAATAATAGAAGGCAACCTGTATATTGGCATGTTAGCCTTATCCTAAAAAAAAAAAGTTATCATGCACCGGCAAACTACTGCCTTTTTGCCTCTTAGACACCTCCAGAGAAAACTTCACAAAATATCTTTTGAAAAGCATGCAAGACTGATCTCTTGTGAAGAATCCATTTCAAGGTTAAATTATTTTAAAGACCGAAAATGTGTTCTGCCTTTGATCGTGTACACTGTAAACCCCTTTGGTATGAATTTGAAAATTAAGCATGTCTCTGCTTCTGTTGTAACTGATGACAGGGCTTTACATTGGCAGATGGACTCGGGTTTTAGTAGGAGCTGCTTACATGTATTATCATGGAAAACCCCACGCCTTTAACCCAAAAATGAAAATAAAGAATTCCGAAATTGGACTTCAAAAGTATTTGCCAACAAAGGACATTGTAGTGCATTGTAGTGTTTCCTCCATAAAGATGGTACACGAGATTAAATTGCCACTAATTATGCCATATTGCACAGAATACTATCCACTTCAATGTCTGCATTAGGCTTCAGCTAAATTGTAATCATGCAGGTGTAATCAGCACAATTTTGAGAATTTTGTGATGCACTTGCCACTCGAAACTTCTGAAATTACATCATTAAGCCAATTTGTACATTCACATGCCCTTTGCGGTCGAATTTAGCCAAGTGCCTAATAGAGGTTCTGAGAATAGTTGAATTTCATTGATATATTGTGGGTGCGATCCCTCATATAATCTGCATGACAGTCATATCGCAGGGCCGGGGGCAGTATAGTATTCAAGAATAGGTGATACAATGTGTCCCTAAAGATACATTTGAAATCAGCATTCCAGAAGACAACCAATAAAGAGGGGTGGGCTCAAAAAGGGGGTTTGAGATCAATAATTTAGAAAAATCACGAAGGCTAATTAAAACATGAAACTGAAGGCAAAACGAAATAGTCTCAATAAATCAGTCATAAATCATATAAACCATTTGCCTAAAGGCTTTTTGGGCATTTAAAATAGATGCAGCTATAATCAAAATCTTCAAAATAGTTTAAGTCCAGAATGTGCATCAAATGAATAGAAAATTGTGCCGCATCCCTAGAGGCTGAGAAAAGAGTCATTGCTCACTCCCAAATTTATAATAATTTCACCATAAAAAAGTAATGGAAATTGCTCAGTCAGTATGGGGTGAGCAAATGTATCAATACAACAACACATCAAACTACAGCCTTATTACCACTACCCTTGCACTAATGAATGAAAAATTATGAACCCCTTATGAGCTAATGTGATCAGAGGTGTCAGAACAAATCTGGATAAATAAACAATGGAAAGTCTCATAGATGAAGTATCTACAGTGAGTGAGCAAGAAGTAGCTAAAGTATTAGTCTAGAGTTCTTCAAGAAACAACTTGTCATTACAAAACAAACAGTGCACATTGTGCTGCGTGTGATGTCAATGAGACATGTAAACACGCAACGAATATTAAGAAGTAGTATCCATACTAATTCAAGATGGAGTAGAGGCCTAGTTTGGCATGGACCAGAAGAACGCAGTTCTTTTTTTTTTGTGTTCAAATTTTTTTATTAAATGCATTTTTCACATATAATAAACACAATACAGAAAATGACACTGAACTGTGAATTTTAAAACGTATTACAAATACAAGGAATATAAACATCCATTTGCATCCAAATATAATACTTATATCAAAAACTATTGCATGAAAAGGGATAAATAATAAATAAAAACAAAAAGGGAGTTACATTGTACGTATGTTGACTAATGAAGATTAAAATACATGCTTTAAATTGAAGAACAAGGGGTAATATATGAATCTAGGCTAGACCAAATATCAGACCTGGAAGTAAATGAATCATTAGGAGTACTTGGAAATGAGAATTGGCCATGTCTAGGAAAAATAATCCATTCCCACCAAGCATTAACTGAAAGTAATGTAGGATATTTCCAATTAGAAGTGACAGATTTGAGTGTAGTAGAAATCAGGAAGTCCAAAAGTGTACAATCCATGGGAGATAATGTAGTCTTAAGGAAAGAGGATTTAAAGATTAAAATAGGGAAAGATAAAGGTTTTTGGATCTTAAGGATCCGAGTTATGATATTCCATATATCTGGCAAAAACTGATAAATAATAGGACAGTTGCAGAATACATGTTGTAAATCTCCAGTCACAGAATTACAATGCCAACAGTTTGGAGTATCTAATAGTTTAGCTTTAAACAATTTATTCGTAGACCAAAAGCATTGGTATAGCAGATAAATATTAGTTTGTATGAGAGTTGCTGGGAGATAACTAGCCGTGTTGGACTTCCAAATATCCTTCCATGACACATTAGAGTTTTGAAAATCTATGTATGGTGACCATTTCTGAGTAAATGTGCGACGGAGGAAATAGGAGTAGAACGTTTTTATAGACTTTAGAGGCTATATGTCCTATATGTCTGAACAAGTTAATACAAAACTCCATAGCAGAGGATTGAGTCATTGGAAGCAGTTGGGGATATGCATTTATAACAGTGATACATAGTAATGTGTGTTTGGAAAAGTCAGATTAAGTTAAATTATATTTAGCTTGAAGATCATAAAATGAGTAAAACATATCATCTTGACATATATCAGCAACAAAGAAAATACCAGCAGCGATCCATACATTGCAAAAAGATATATGTTTACGATATTAGAGTTTGGGATTGAACCAAAGTTAATCTTTCTCAGTAGATGCAATGGCAATAGAGAATTTTCCATCAAATGCTAAAAGGGCAATTTTAGAGTTTGCAATAATGGGCGATCATTTGCCAAATGAACTATTTGCCAAAGTGAGAAATGCAGGTAATGGATTTGGTGCCAAAATATTCTTCTCTAGAATAAGCCATTTGGGTGCATTAGAAGGAGAAATATTATGAAACCATAACGAACATTGTGCCACAAGAAATGCAAAATGATATTTTTCTTAATCTGGTAAACCAACCCCTCCATCACATTTGGGTAATTGCAATGTTTTAAGACTAATGTGGGCAGGTTTATTATTCCAGATGAACTTAGTAATTAATTTATATAGTTTACCATAAAAGTAGAGGGAAAAGAAAGGGGTAGCATGGACAACAAGTAAATGGTTTGTGGAGTTAGTCATTTTAATTGCCTCAATACATCCCCATAAACAAGATCCCCAGCTATTTAAATGGTGATAAGGCCATCCATCCAGTTTCTCTTTGGTACTAGCTAAAATGTTGGAACAATTGGTTTCAAGTGTACTTTTAACTGAATCAGTGAATCTTATGCCTATATGTTTTGAGTTTTTTTGGAGACCATACTATATTGGTATTTGCCAACATTGTAGAATTACAAAAATATTCAATGGAAAAACTCTGTTTTATAAGTATTCAGGAAAAATCCAGAAACTGCAGCATATTTATGAAAAATATCGAGAATAATAGGTAAGGAGATAAGGGGATCTTTAAGATATAATAACACATCATAAGCGTTTGCAGGAAATTTAATGTTTCTATTTTTCAAAATAACACCTGTGTATTTATCACTAATGCTGAGAGAACAGAAGAGGGGTTCTATGGTAATAAGAAATAGCAAAGGAGATAGTGGACACCCTTGACGTGTATTTCTATGAAAACCAAAAGGAGAAGAACAAGCACCATTGACAAAAATGGAAACAGAGGGTGCCGAATACAATGCTTTAGTCATATTGAAAAAAATAGGCCAAATCGAAAAAAGTTTTAAATAAAAATTGCCAGTTTACCTCATCAAATGCTTTTTCGGCATCGAACTGGGCAGCTGGTGCCTATAGCAAGAGACAATGCATGACAAGTGTTAGGGACTGACAGTCTACCTTTCATGAAGCCAGTCTGGTCAGGTTAAATAATGGTGGAAGGCAAGGGAGATAATATATTTGCTAATATTTGGGCATATATTTTACAATCCTGATTAATTAGAGATATGAGACGATAATTTCATACTAAAGTAGGATCTTTATAGGCTTCGGGAGGAAAATGATAGTGGCTTCATTGAAAGATCCCCCCATCATTGAAATACATTGAAAAGCCGTAAAAAGAGAAAGTAGGATAGGGGATAATTTGTCTTGATAACATTTGTAGAATTCAGCCGGAATATCATCGGGGCCAGGTGTTTTGTTGGGGTTTAGTGCTCTAATGGCTGCGATTATTTCTTGAATATCGAATGGATTTTCTAAGGCTAGTGTCAGAAACATGAGGTAGTTGACAAGTATTAAGGAGGTCAATGCTGACATTATTTTGAAGAGCAAGAGGTTCATGGTATAAGGAGGAGTAAAAGTATAAGAACTCTCTCAATATTTCCTCAACACTTGTCAATAGAGTACCATTATTTGTTTTGATGGCTGGAATTTGAATTCTGTCACGCTTAATGTGTATATAGTTAGCTAATAGTCAACCTGATTTGTTTGAATTTAAATGAAAATTTAATTTTTCTTTTGAAATAAGTAAACCTGCTCTTTTACAAGCATACAATTACAGTCATATCTATATTTCCGGAATTGGTACTTATATTGTGGATCCTGAGATGAAATGAAAAGTCTTTCCGCTATGTGTTTTTCTAATTTGGAGATGTGGGCGTAAAATGATTTATTATCATGCGCCATAATAAAATTTTTAACTCCTCTAACAGAAGAATTAAAGGCATCCCAATGGATAATTTTGGAGGTATTGCATGGATTATAATGAAAAAAAAAATCACTAATGGCTGAGGCAATTTTTTTAGAATTAGTTGGAGTCAGAGTTCATTCTCCATCTTTTATTAGGAGTATGAGAGTCAGAAATACATAAGGAAAAATAAATTAGGGCATGATCAGTAACTGTAATAGGGCGTATAACCGACTCATGTGGCATAAATTATGTGAAGACAATAGGTAATCAATCCTAGAAAATGAAGAATGGGCATTAGATTAATAAGTACATTCTTTGTCTGTAGGATGTTCTAATCTCCAAACATCAATCAATTTAGTAACAGAAAAAAGTATTTCAAACCAAAGAACGATTTGTTAGACCGAAATTTAAATGCAGAGGAACGGTCCAACAAAGGATCTTTGATAAGATTAAAATCACCACCCACTATAAGGGACATGTTACCTATTTCGTATTTCAGCAGAAACTTATGACCAAAAGGCAGGATCATCAGATGTGGAAGTGTATATATTTACAAAGTTTAAAATACGTTTGTCAATTTTAACTTGAACATAAACAAATCTACCATCTGGGTCATGGTGGTGAGACATTAGTTGTACTTGAGCTCTACGTGAGCAAAGCATAACTACCCCATTTTTACGTTTTGCAGCAGGAGATGAAACTATAAGCCCTACCCATCCCTTGGACATAGTATGTAGCATTTTATCATCTAAATGCGTTTCTTGCAAAAAAACAGATATCTACATTAGACTTTTTAAAATATTCTAAAAAAAATTGCCTTTCTAACTGGGTGCCTCAAACCCTTGACATTTAAGGAAGCAACTACTAACTTTTGTGGCATGGACATATTACCTTATTAATAGCAGAAAAAGGATAAAGGAAAATAGAGAAAGAAAAGTAGCCCACATAAGAGACAAAACAAGACATAAAACATATAAAGAAGTCAACCTCCAAGACCTCATATCAATAAAACAGTGGAGATGGAGGTACAAAGCAAGAGTAACCACCTTATGTGCACCTGCTATAGAAAATAGAATAACATTCTTTAATAAGGGTACGTCATGTTAGCCTGTTAATCCAGATGGTTGAGAATCCATGAGAATAGGCTCATGCTGGTCCAAGAATTGTATTAAGTCTGACGGTGAGGAGAAAGACTTGGAGACACCATTTTTCCAAATGCACCTAACTGAAGGATCAAAGAGGCCATACTTGTATCCAGCTTCTCGTAGAGGTGGCCTCAATCCGAAAATTGGCGTCTTATTTGAACTATTTCCTTTGCAAAATCCTAGTGAATAAAGACTTTATTTCCTTTAATCAAGGGAGAAGGGATATCTCGGGAAGCCTTTCTTATGAGTAGGAGGTGATGATGTCTCTGAACTTCAAATATGATTTGCCTCAGTTTGACTTGGTGAGGATCTCAAAACGTTCTGGAAATTTGACGTTTAAAAGTTTAGGTAATAGATTTTCTAAGAGAAGACGATAACTCTGTCCCTCAACTCCCTCTGGGACATTAAAAATGCGTAGGTTGTACTGTCTATTTCTATTTTCCAAATTTAACAATGAACATTTGAGAGAAGCAACCTGAGGAATAAGTGGAGCATATTTATATTAACGTTAGTGTTGTCACAAATTTTTATCTCATTGTCTGCTACTCTCATAGATAGGGAGGCAATATCTCTCTGAATATTTTTTAAATCTGAGCAAATGGTATCAGTATTTATACGAATAGCTTGAATTTCCTCCAAAATATTTGATAGTGAATTGTCTTGTGAATCTATAGCTTTCGATTTGGTGGGAGGTGGCGAAACAGCTTGTTTAAGTTTATTTGAATGATTAGGCACCGATTTGGACTCCATGTTGTACTACAGAGAGCAGGTAAATAGTAGTAAATAAATTAAAAAGCAAATGACATATAATAAACAGAAACCTTGAAGTATACTATGGCTTTCCTGGCGAAATATTACATTTGTTGGAACTTAGGATGTGGTGGCCATCTTGCGTCGCGCACGCTGCCGACTCCTTAGAAGAACACAGTTCTGTTCATCACAACATTGCAGTTTTAATGGCAGATATGTGATCAGACCACTGAACAATGTATTCCTTAAATGGAACATGAATCACAAGGAGCCATTGTCCTCGCCTGTCAACTGGTATGTTCCCCGGTCAATTACAGTTCATGCTACTAGTGCAAAAGCAAGTTGTATTGTTTTAATCTGACATGTAATGCCATTAGATCATGGCAAAGATTTTGTTTGAATGTGTACTAGAACAGCTTGTGGATTGTCACACCAAGGCTGATGCCATTACGGCAGTAGAGAATTGGATCTTTATTTTTTTCATATTACTGTGTTATGTTAGGGGTTTTGAATATTCAGGATAGTTAGACCATGTACAATTTGTAGAAGAAAAGAGACTTTTAAGTTATGCTTACTCTGTGATGTTCTTCACTCAGTAAATGCCCTAATCCTAATCTTTTTTGGCTACTCCTTTGTCAGCTTTAGGCAGAAATTGTAAGTTATTTGTGAATTGCAGAGACTTTTTAGAAACTGGTAAACACAGCGTAGGATATTTTACATTTGTATTCCCAATAAAAATTGTCAAACATGTTGTCCTCACGTTTGCCTTTTTGAGTGGGAAAACATGAACTGATAATGGGAACTACTGTGTAAATAGACATATGTGATTGTAACAACGATGATTTTATTTAGGTAAAAAATAAGCATGTGAGTCAATTGTAAATAGACAAAATCAGATTACACATTGTATTCAGCTTGAATAAGGCATCAAATAAATAAAAGAGAAGGATAAAAATGGAACTACAACAATAATTAAGGGATACGTAAATCATTTTAATTTGGTATTGTAAATTAAGTACATCATTTTTGAGAATAGTACATTGGAAAGGACCTGGTGTCAGAAAGGATCATACCGGAAAGGTATTGAAGTTTGATTGAGGTCACTAAATGAGAGTTTGTCTGTATATTAATGCTTACAGCCTTCCTCATCTTAAAGCCAGAATCATAACACCACCATGGTTAGACAACCATTATTTAGTTAACATCTGACCAGGTAAATTACTGCATTTTTCTACATGAATTCTCAAAGAAATTACCCACCTCACATTGGATTGTGAAGTCCTGTATAGACAACTGAATTTTGATGTGAACTACTACACAACAAATGCAGTTTCCTCTATAAAGTTATGGAAGCTACATATTTTTGTATTACTGGTTTAGACCTTAAGCTTTTTAGAGAGAATAAAAAAATGTGGTTTGTGATCTATGTGGTAAATGGGTAATGCCTGGATTAATCAACAAAAGGCAGAAATGTTGGACCATGAAAGAGCATGGCTTTATCTCTGAGATATAATCACTTCATATCTACTGAATCTGGATATACTGCATCATTTCTATTGGGTATTTTGAACAGCTTGTGGAAATCAAAAGACCCCACAGACACCATTCATGCACAACGAAAATGGCATAGTGATGTGAGTGTACCTGCACAATGTACAGAAGAGCTGAACATATTTTTTGCAGCTTTTACCAGAGTACAGTGGCTCACCATTTACAGGGGACTGGCACAGTGTTTGCATGTGAGCCACCTTAAGGCATATATATCATTCACAGCAGCACACTACGAGTGAATATTTTCAGAATTACAAATTCCACAACATGACTGGTCCCCGAAGCTATAACTCATATCTGCTTTTCAAACAATAGCAAGCATTGCATAAAATGTTCTAATGTTTAAATGTATTAAAACGTGATGTATGTGGACTAAGGTATGCATGGGTTCAATAAATCTAAAGGAGGAGGAACAACATTGTTGCAAAATACTTTTCAGAAAATTAGTGTGAACCGCATTTACCTACTGTATGTTTTAGAAAGAGTTCACCTCCCCATTCTCCCCGTTCAGGTTGTGCAGGAGGATGTTTCGCTTTAAAGCACTGTTTGGAGTGTAGATTGCCTCTACCACAAAGAAAACATACATCAATGTCTGGCTTACTGGTCAAGATCTCCCATAGTAGGCACCGCCAGTAGCAATCCCTCTTTCAGGCTCTCGTTTAAAGGATACCAAGTAGCTTGACTTTTTAAGCCCATAAATGTACTTGGAGATGGTTCATAGAAATGTCAGCTTCAAAACCAAAGAGGCAGCGGACTCAAGGGTGGCAGCAGATTTTGATCCTGCAGGAGGCATCTTTTCAATACCTTCACTAGTTTGACAATGCCGCCATTCAACATGGGTTGCAGTTAAGCATGGGCGTAAAATCCGTTCCGCTCGTGGATTTTGCGGATTTTCTGTAAATTCACAATCCGCGAACTCTCGCGAACTTGCCGAAAATTCGTAAAATCCGTGCGAAGTGGATTTTTGGCTTGGTCGCACTTGCCAACTAGAATACTATATAATTTCGCGGGAGTAAACACTTGCGAACACGTAGATGCGGCGGGCAGCGACAATCTCGCAATTGCGAGATTGCAAAATTTGCAATTTCGCACAAGAAATCCACCAGCAGGCAGCATAAACCTTGAAAATTATGATTTTTATCAGAATAACTCCTCAGGTTGACATTTGCCTGCACTTTTTCTTTGCAAGGAGTCCATTTTGGGGGGGGGGGGGGTGGGAGGAAGGAAGTGCCCCACAGTCTCCAACTTCCTGTTCCTGTCCAGCAGGCTCTTCCCAGGGCTTTCTTCATGTGCTGGTCACTTTGATTTGGATCTTGACCTGGAAGGATTACTTTTTGTGGATGCTGCTGGATATTTGTATTTTTGCAAAACTGAAAGCACTCAGCAGGTGCAAAAGTTCAATCTTATCATTAGTAACCATTCCCTGTAGTGCTTCCTGAGGGGCCCCTTCAGAGTTCATTTGCCTACTTGCAGCTATTCTATGACCCTGCTCTGACCCTCACAGCAGGCTCAGAGAATAGCTACAAGTATACAACAAAGGTCCTGTTAAAAAAATTACACTGCAACAGAAAGCAATTACAGACAAAACTGAAAGCACTCAGCAGGTGCAAAAGTTCAATCTTATCATTAGTAACCATCCCCTGTAGTGTTTCCTGAGGGGCCCCTTCATAGCTACAAGTAGGCCACAAAGGTCCTGTGAAATAAAAATTGCACTGCAAATTACAGATAAGGAAGCAGGTGCCAGCCAGACTGGAAGTTTAAATTCAGTGACACATTAATCAACCCCAAATTAATTCATGTCAGTTGAAGCAGGGCAGGTGTGCTTGCTTTTTTTCACCCCCATAATCTACAGTGATAAACCAACCAGAGGGTGGCAGTGATGTACCAGAGGGTGGCATGGGTGTACCAGAGGGTGGCAGTGGTGAAACAAAGGGTGCTGTGAACCTGTGATGATGAACCAGACGTAGAAACGACAAAGTCGCGGCCATTGCGAGCCGACAAGTAAGTTCGCAATTGCGAACTGGTACACAACCCTCGCGAACTGGCAGAAACCCTTGCGCAACAAAAAAAAAAAAAATCTGCAAATTCGCGAGAGTTCGCGGATTTTGCGGATTGCGAATCCGTAAATACGCAAGTTCGCGCATTGCCAATTCGCAAAATCCGCCCATGTTTAGTTGCAGTAAGACTCAGTAATGCAGCCAATGTTCCCTTTTAGTCCATCTGAATGCATTCTGCAAATGACAGGCAGGAGGGACCTTGTGGTGCTTTCCCTTCCTGACCTCCTTCTCCACATAGTACTTAATCCTGGAGTTCTGTTCAACGTAGACTCTTCCCTTTTTTCATATATGAATGTTATGGCAACAATGGCAACCTCCTGTTTATAATGCAATGCAGATTCCTCCCACTGCCCCAAACTGACTAGTGTTTGGTAATCACCTGTCTTGATCCTTGACCTGTGGCCCCCCCTTAGAGCACTGACCAACCTATGCAGCTGCAAGATGTGCCTACTTAGAGGTATTCTGGACCAGAGTGGTACCTTTACCCCCTGCGTCCATGGGGACCTACACCAGTCATAAACACTACCCGACCTGTCTTCCCTCAACGTGAGGGATTGCATCCTGACAGCCAGGAAACAAAACACACACTCTTGCATTCCCCCAGGCTTGGTTCTCTTATTACTGTACCCCAACTGTGGGAAAACTATCACACAGTCTACACTACCACACAAATCTCATTCCATCAATAGATGGCCCCACCTAATACCTATTATTCACAACATAATGTATGATGGATTGTACAATTGTATTATATTTGCGGAACAACCCAATAAAGTTTGTGTTAAAAAAAAATCAAAATAAATACCACAATCAGCCCAGATCCAACCCTGTGATCAATGAAGCTGATCCCTGTCGGAGCTGCCCCACAGGCTTTCCTTGTGTAATGTTCAAAATATAGAGGAGAACAACATGATCCGGATCGCAATCGGAACGCTGTCACTGGCTGCAGCCCCCATGCAGATCCGGTGGTGCCTCGCCTTCCGTTTTAAGTGCTGCCAAGGCACCCCAAACAGTCCCTACTATGCACATGCAGTGTAGAGATTCCGGGTTAAAACTGGCTGTTTGGTTCTTTTTACTGAGCTGCCCTAGGCTGTGGTGTTGGCACAATGCTTTTTTATTCCCCTTGCCCTGCATCACAGTGGAGCCCCCTCCCCCGTCCCAAACATAATTTCAATCCCAAGCATCCACTCTGACTCCGAGGGCAGATTGTTGTACACCCAGGCCATTCTACTCTGCAGCAAAACGAGCAGGGCCACTGTAACTGGGAGTTGAAGTTCTCAAAGAGTGCTGAACGATTGCTGAAGTATAACTGACACCCTAAAGGCAATCCATGACACTGACGCAGTGCATGTTTACATTTCACATATTTTACTCTATATTGCATTCCTGAAGACGGTGATGTTTCTGTAGATTTTAACAACGCACCGACACGGCGTGCTTATGGGCCATTTCAGAGAGATGTTGGAAGAGAAAGAATGAAAGTGTATAGAGAGTGAGAAACTGCAGAGGACAGTTAGACTGGATGAAAGGGGAAGGGAGTGATGGTAGTAAAAGGGAAGGTGTTGGTATTTTTCAATTCTCGCCTAGGGCGGCAAAACACCTAGAAACGGCCCTGATAGGAAGAGTAACTGCTCAACTTATACCGCGTTTCAGATCGTATAACTCTCCCAGCTTCCAGTTCTGAATTTCACCTGCTCACACACATCAAACCATGTTGCACGTCACTCTAATAGTAGTACATTCAATACCTCTGCAGTCGTCTGTTTCATCACTGAGGCTTTTAATCCTGACGCTGCAGCAGTCCACGTGACTGTTTCATAACAGCACAATTGCAGACTCTTTGCTATACCCTGCAGTTCAATCCACATAAAGATAAAGCAGATTACTGGCGGAGACCAATTACAGTGCATGCCATGGCTGTGAATATAGATGTATTTTTGCTCTCGTACACTTGGATTTCAAGGCTATAAATCTGCAAAGGCAGGCATGTGAAGTTTAATGTGGAAGCCACTTTCGATTACAGGGACAACAGATCATTTAACATAAATGTGTAATGAATAGCTGGCTATGTTATTTTTAACACTGCACATTCAGGCGAGGCCTTTACCACCAATAAATGAACCAGTCATTCACTTACATCCTATCATTAATTTCAAAGTGTCTATGTCGCTTACATTTTGCTTGATTTAAAATGCGTTTCTTGTTCCACAGTGCAGCAGACGAGAAAAATTGCTGTTGTGCAGCCAGAAAAACAGTAAGTTTCTGTTACACATCAAAATGTTAATGGCTTAAAATGCTGCATGCAGAGTGATCTGTCAAAACACTGTCTGTGTGTCAGGGTGAAGCAATTTGTCTCCAAGGTGAACTATGTACTGGGATAAGAACCGTCAACGAGCTAGGCAGTAATGCTCAGTGGACAGAAAAGGAAGTGGCAGACTTGCTTGTGAAAAAAATAACAATTATCCATTAGCAGCTGCACAGAACTGACAAACTGTATTTTGTGTGGCTCTTCCCGGTGTAAAACGACAAGTTTCACGTTAGGTGTAATACACCTACCAACCACACCATGTTTACAAAGCAAATCTGCTAGAAATATCACAGAGAGCTTTATTAAGGAAACATTATTATGTAAGCAGGTTTCTGAGGAGGCGATTGTGTGACAAGAATGTTTGTGCATATTTGCTGTGCGGCATTTTTTTGTGGCAGGGATACATTCTGTTGTTCTTTTGTACTGCTGTGTTTTTATGCTGACTATTGCAATGTAATGTGCTGTGGTGTGATTGCTTTCTTGCATTATCTATTGATTGTGTTGTTGGGCGCTGTTTTGTTTTGATTATGTTATGTTGCTTTGTATATGTCAGTGTGTTGTGATCTGTTGTTTATTTAGATAGGTTAACAAGCGCTGCTGCATTTTAGACCAAAAGTGGAAGCCTTTAAAGTTTCTGCTACAAGTAACCATTTACCACTTCCTGGCGTGGTAATACAGCACTGTCCCAGGTCTTCAACTATATAAGACTAGAGTGAACCAAAAACTTTGTCAGAGACCCTTCTTAAAATAGCACTTTCAGTGCTCACTTTGTGATATTGCCCACATTGTGCTATAGTGGCTCATAGAATATGCCAGGAGCAGGCGTCATACTGCCAAACTGGACAGGTTTAAAATTCATTGTTGTTCTGTGCAGATCATTGGCCTGTGATGTTACAACTTCTAGATGTTAGTAAGGTCTCCAAAACATTGTACAACTTGCTTGGGTGATTCATATATTTGTATGTGCTTTCCCTCGGTATTTATTTTAACTACACATTCTATGAAAGTTTTTATTGTGTAAAACTAAACTAGGGGAGGGCAGAATGTTCAGTTCCGCCTAAGGAGTTGGCAGAATTTTGCCAACTGCGTGTTACTCATAACGCTGAGTTAAGACCAAATTCCGCCAATCGATGCATAACGTACGTTTTTCTTGCACACGGCTCCAGAATGTTAAGTTGGACGTGCGAGTGAGATTTGGCAACCCATGATTTCCAGTGGTTAAGAGGACATCAGACGAGATTTTTCTAACACGGGCGGTCGTGACATTTCACGATCAAAAAACTGCCAAAAATCTACTCAAGCAGCACCAAAATCAGCTCTGAGTAGCTGCGCTCCTCTGATGCACCGCGTGGTGTCATTTGTGCTGATTTTTCAGCACAGAATGCGCTACCAGGGCTAAATCGCAGCGCAACCAGTGTAACCTGCCTTTTTCCAACCATTAGGTGAACTCTGTGGAATCTTGCAGAGCTTTTATGCAACTCCGCAGATTTCTGTAGAGTTAAACTCCGCAATTTCCCCTCACTCCTATACAAAACCTGCTGCATTGTTCAGAGTAACACTGCTATTGTTTTGCTATAATAAGCACACATAGAAATGCAGTGTTTTATAAGAGATTGATTATTGTTTAAATATAAGTTGAATGTAGGTGGAAAGGACATGCCTAAATTCTCAAGTCCTGTGGATATTCATTCCCACATTTATGCCCACATTACTAAAGCAATGAGGAGGAGCAGGGATGAGGGGAGTACAGCGTCAGTGAACATCATGAATGTACATTTAAATAAATGCCATAGAAATGGACATGAGATGATGTGCTCCCTGTTATCCAATGTCATTGGAGGGTTCATCGTTTTCCCTACTATGTGCCCATCTGAATAATAATGTTTGGTGTTTTGATGTTGCACATTTGAAACTGAAGGCTCAGAATCTATAGAACATAAACAGGTCTCATATAAAAAATGGGTTGTCAAGAACTTTGCATTTAGGCTCTTGAAAGCATCTACCATTTGTTAACCTGAATTTAGCACTATTTTAATGTTTCTGTGCTCCTGTTTAGGCAATGTGAGGATGACCGTGTAAGAGTGACTGAGAGAGAATGATGACTAGTATATCTTAGTGGATAGCAATGAGGGTGGTTTTGGTGCTGTGGTTGCTGCGGAACCCGGACTGGGAAGGATCCAGGATGCTGTTCTCCTCGAGGTAGCGGGTCAGTTGTTTGTTGACGATTTTCTCGGTGACCTTCCCCGGGAATGGGAGCAGGGATATGGGTCGGAAGTTCTTGACATCCTTGGGGTCCGCCTCAGGTTTCTTGAGTAAGGCGTTGATCTCTGCGTACTTCCAACTTTCAAAGAAGGTTGCTGTCTTGAAAGAGATGTTGATTACTTTCCGAAGATGGGGTGCGATGGCTGTGCAGGCCTTGTTGAAGATGTGGTGAGGGCATAGGTTTAACAATGATCCGGAGTGGATTATAATTTTTTGTGGGGGAGTAAATAATTGTTTTAATTTTATTGTGGTTTAGTGGTTCGTACTAGGGGGCCTATTATGATTGCGGTTTTCCCGCATCCCCCGGGCCGGCGGAAGCCACCGCCGGCCTGGAGGATGCGGGAAAACCGACGCGGACCCTAGAAAGACCCACTGCCATATTAGGATGGCTGGTGGGTCTTGCATTCCGTCCGCAGATTTTCCGCCGCGGTCGCCTTCCGACTGCGGCGGAAAAGCTTTAACATGGCTGGCGGTGTCTATCAGACACCGCCAGCCATATTAGGATGGTGTAAAATGTATGCTTTTCCACGGCGGCTTATCCTAATTGCGGTTATTGCTGTCTAATACCATCAGTTTTATTAACAAACACTAACATTTTAGCAAATTAACACTTTTGTGCTGCCCTAGCACTTGGGCCCTCTCTTTAATTACTTGCATAAGACTCGAAATGCTAGGGTTGACATTTCACATTGTTTTTAGTGCTAACTGCCTCCTTTCATCTATTTTTAGTGCAAAGATGCATTTCATGCTAAAAAAGCAATATTGAATGGCACTGAAAACAGCTGCTCACTTTCAGTTTGTTCACATTCTTCCCTTAATGACGCAATAGGACTTTCACCCAACGAAAGTCTCAAGTACTGGATGTAGCAAAAAAGGCATAATCCCAGAATATTTGCATAACAATCATACAGCAAATGCCAGTTATTACACTAGATTTCACTGGCATAAATAATCTTTTGCCACGGCCTAATTAAGAGTAAGCTAAACATGCTGAGGGTCTGCCAAAGTTTGTACAAGTCTATGATACACTGCCAAAGATATTAGCAAACCTAATAATTTCTAACCTTCTTTACCCCGGCCACCCTGATGAGGTCTGTTTGAAACCAGATTTTCCTGCTGTAGGCTTAGCTAGTTAACAGTCATACAAATTCATTAACCAGCCCTGACGTTATTAGCAAATTAACTCTTTTCTAACCTTGCCCCATTTAACTTTGCCAATACTTGATGGATTTGCATGAATGTCAATATATCAAGAATAGGATAAAAATATTAGACAATTGTCAAATGCCATGCAACTCTGTGATAAGGAGTCAGAACTATCAGCAAATCAATTATTATTTTTTGCCTCCATTTAAATCTGCTCCCTTTTGAGCAGCATAAAAACTTGACATACCGTTGGACCCGGCCTTTTTTGCAGGGCTATTCCCAATTTTTGCCTTCCTCCTGAAATGTTCTTGATCATTCTTTTAGTTGGCTTCAGGATTGTGGGCACTTTACCACTGCTATTATGTGCTAAAGTGCATGTGCTCTCTCTCCCAAAGTTCGTATGATTGGCTACCACCTGTTAGGCATATTTAATTTACCAGTAAGTCCCTTGTATAGTGATATCCTATATGCTCAGAGCCTGTAAATTAAATTTGACTAGTAGGCCTGCAGCGCTGCTTGCGCCACCCACAGAAGTAGCCTTGCAAACCTGTCGCAGGCCTGCCATTGCAGGGCCTGCGAGCACAGTTTACTGCCAAAGTGGCTTGTTATTTAAAGTTACTTGCCAAGCCTGAAACACCCATTATTCTACATATAGGTCACCCCCTAAGGTAGGCCCTAGCTAGCCCTATGGGCAGGGTGCAGTGTAGATAAAAGGTAGGACAGGTGCCTTCATTGTGTGGCATGTCCTGGTAGTCACAAATAGTCTATTTGGTTTCTCACTGCTGGGAGGCCTGCTCCTCTCATAGGTTTGCATTGGGAATTCCCTGATATATTTTTCAGTGGTAATTTCTGATCTGGAGGAGTAGCATTGCCATGTTTGGTATGTGTCGAAGAGTGGTGATAAATCCTGCTTATGGGTAAAGGAGAATTTTTCATTACTGTATTAGACATGCCACTTTTGGAAAGTGGGCATTTCGATGTGCTTATGACTCTTTGTGCTTTGCATCCTGACTCCAATCCACATCTAAGGTAAAGTGGAAGCTTTGTGCATACTTTTCAGACAGCCATCACGCAGGAAGGGTTGGGTGCAACAGGGTTGCATATGCATTCATCTGCGTACTGAATGCTCTTCCTGAGCTGGGAGAGCGAGAGCTGGGGCACACTTAAATTTGTAAAAGCGGCCCTGCCCTCACACAAATGGCTTGTTTACCCCCGATTGAGATCTGGGGCCAGAGCTGGGATTGAAGGGGGGGTGTTTCACACTTCTAAAGTTTACATTTCCTCCCCGCGCTCCACAATCCAAGGGCCCCTAAGCACCTCCTTAGCCCACCGCGGGCGTCCGGTGGCAATGAGGCTTACAGGCCGCTCCAGTCACCGCTGTTCACCTCTCCTCTCCGCTATCCTGTCCACCGCTCCAGTTTACCGCTCCTCCCAGGCCGCTTCAGTCTGCAAAGGCAATGAGGCTTACAGTCCGACAAACTTTACCGGGGGCAATCAGGCTTACAGCGTAGCGTTCCTCCCTGCGCTATAAAGTTTAACTTTCCTCCCCGCGCTCCACAATCCAAGGGCCCCTAAGCACCTCCTCAGCCAACCGCGGGCGTCCGGTGGCAATGAGGCTTACAGCCCGCTCCAGTCACCGCTGTTCACCTCTCCTCCCCGCTATCCTGTCCACGCTCCAGTTTACCGCTCCTCCCAGCCCGCTCCAGTCTGCAAAGGCAATGAGGCTTACAGTCCGACAAACTTTACCGGTCCTCCCCCAAAGTTTACTGCTCCTCCGTTTGACGTACCTCAGCCCGCTCCTCCCCGCTATCCTGCATTTTACCGCTCCTCCCAGCCCGCTCCAGTCTGCAAAACTTCACGCTGTTCACCACTCCTCCCCGCGCTCCTGATGATGTCAGCACGTTAGCGCACACGGCCGGCGCTACTTCGAAGGGACTATTTTTTTTGTAAGGTATATTTTTTAAAGAAGGGATATTTTTTGGGGGTATATAGCCTATGTCACTCTGGACACCCTGCCAATTTAAATGATGTATTGGGTGTTTGGATTAGCGCTGTGGTTCCCGAGTTTACCTGCCTCAAAGGTTCCCAGTTCTTACTTTATAATAGTAGTATAGATATATATATATTCACTGAAAAAACCATAGGTTATAGACCATATATAGTTAGGAATTAGCATTTAAAAAACCTTATTTTACTCACACAAAACCATTGAAATTCCATATATAGTTAGTTGCACTAACTATATATCGCGCACCCGCAATCCACTGCTGATGATGTCACATATTACATCATTCATGACATGGTCAGTGACATCACTGATGACATCACTGATGACATCTCAAATGACATCACTGATGATATCTCATTTGACATCAATGGTCACATCAATGATGATATCATTAATGTGACAATACAATGCATCTCCTCACACTTTAATATAACCTCTGTTACACCCAGTGTTAAATACAGAGTATAATTTTTGAAACCATTGACACACCAATACTAGTTACTACATACACACTCACTGATTCCTACGTCTACACACACATTCACTCATTCACCCATACAATCATTCATACATACAATCACTCATCTTTACAACACTATCATATGCACTCATACACCTATACAGACACTCACACTCTGCCACTCATCCATGGAGTTACTCACACACCTAGTCAGTCCTGTAAAGAATCAATCACACTTCCATTTTCTAATCTACACAGTTAAACATAGAGTACCTTACATTTTCAAACATATACTAACACATACTTACTCTCTTATAGAATCACTGATACAAGTACACATTGATCTGCACAGAGTCACACACCTCCCAGCCAGCCATACACACACTCAGTCTCCCATACAAATACTTGTGCAACCAATCAATAACCCATATAGCTACTTATATAGCTACTGATCAACACATGCAGCAGCTTGCACAACAACAGACATACTGATGCACACTTTCAGACAGTTTAGTCACTAACCCGTGCATTTAGTAAGACGCATTTAATCACTCACTCATACAGTCAATCACGCACCTACTAAAACCTTCATTCAGACACTTATACATCCACTCATTCTTCAATATGTAAAACATATTTAAACTTTACAGAAACACATAATCACTGGATGTTGTCATCAGTGATGTCATTTGAGATGTCATCAGTGATGTCATCAGTGATGTCACTGACCATGTCATGAATGATGTAATATGTGACATCATCAGCAGTGGATTGCGGGTGCGCGATATATAGTTAGTGCAACTAACTATATATGGAATTTCAATGGTTTTGTGTGAGTAAAATAAGGTTTTTTAAATGCTAATTCCTAACTATATATGGTCTATAACCTATGGTTTTTTCAGTGAATTTTCAAGGTTTTGTAAATGCTAATTCCTAACTATATATAATCTATAACCTATGGTTTTTTCAGTGAATTTCAATGGTTTTTTAATAGCAAATATCTGTAGCTGTAAAATGTATTCTTCTTTAAATCCCAAAATATATTTTATATGTTTATTAATAACTTTTTTTTTTAAAATTTTTTTTTCTTCGTTCCCACTTCGCGAATCGGGAAGCTTCCCGTTAGCTGACCTTGATGCCGCGAAATAGACCGCGAGCCGGTAAACGTTTCTTTACCGCAACTGCCGCGTTAGAAAACAACATCGTGACGCCTCCCGTCCGCATGACGTTTCGCGTTGTCACGTGATACGTCATATGACGTACTACGTTAGCGAACTGGTACGCTTACCGAGTCGCAAAGCACAGGTTTCTGGAAGCAAACCGGGAGGCCCTGCAAAGCGTGTAACGTAAACACAGCAGGTCATGTGACTTGGTAATAACACTTTTCATTGGTTCATTTCACTTTTGGTTTCCTAATGATGTAAGACTAGGTCATATAATCTAAAATGAACACTTTTCATTGGTTGAGAACTATTGTTTTTCCCAAATGATGAAAATCCCTCTTTCTTTCCTCACTCTGACTTTCATCATTGTGAGAGAAAGACCCTTTGTTACCAGTGAGCAATGGCTTCTTTAGTAGCTTCAGCTGGTGCTTCCCCACCACCTCCACCACATCCAAGGAAGAGTGGACCGATGTGTGAATGTGTTCACTGTATGCAACAACTTTGACACTTACAGAAGCCTCACCTTCTCCATGCCTCCTACACAGTTCTACATGTACATCATAAATACAAACAGAACAGAATTAATTATACATGTTAAATGGTTTATTTTTGCTGTTCTCAGAATGTATCAAATTTCACTAAAAACAGTGACTTGAAGGTATTCATCATATAACAGCGGGGAAAAAAAAACACAATCAAAATGATTGTGTTTAAAAAACCCATACAACATAAAAATCAGAATTCAGAACTCCTTAAAGTTAACTTACTTTCCATGACGGCCAAGGATGTCCTATGAACAGCTTACACTCTGTTGTGCTGTTATTACTTTCAACCCGCCACTTTCTGAAAGAAAACCTCCATCGTTTTCAAAAACATGTTACATACAATAAATGACTTCTTGCTCTCTACCACAAGTTTCCACAAGGCCAAATCTTGTCAGACCCATTTATAACTCTTGGATTTCTTGTAAGCCAATCCCGTCTTTTCGCATTTCCGCAACTTTCAGAATTAAAATGTTGAAGATCATTTACACAATCCTGGACTAGTAATATCTTCCCCTTCTTGCTCAATCATGTTCTACATTTCCTATCACACTGATACTGCTTACTATGAAGCAGACTTACACTACCTTTATGACTAGTACAATTATTTAATTCTCTACATCACTTTTAATCACAAAGCAATGTAAAACAGTAGACAGCATTGCAGACTTACATTCCCTCTACTCCATGTTTTGATTGGCTGCTTCAATTAGCTTATAAAAAGAAATAGTTTTTCTGAACTCATTCAAAGTGCACGTATTTCTCCATGATGTCCAGTGTTATGGTAAGAAGTTATGTCTCTGTACTACACTTATCCTCAAGGCCAAATAGTGTAGGAGCTATGAGAACTTCTTGAAATTCCTCAGAGCACATCCCGAGATTCTTTCCCTAAAATTTTGGTTTTAAAAACACCAGGTAAGAGTTTTTAAGGTCATATGGCAATTTTTTTTTGAAAATTAAAACAGAATCATTGCAGAATGACCAGCCATTTCTACACTTTAAATAAGCTGTATAATGTCCTGATGTTATTGAAGGACCATCATGATATATAATTGCTACAGTTACAAAAGTCCTTCCTGATATTGACAACTGTGAAGCCACAACATTTTTAATTAAAGTTGTCAATTTTGTTCCATCAGGCCTACATCGTTGGAACATTAAAATGACATACTGGCCATATGTTCGTATAAATAATGTGGACATCATTTCAGATTTACATTGGCTACACTCCATGTTGTGATCAGCTGCTTTTACTAGCTTATTAAAAGAGACTGATTTACTGTCTGGCAAAGTTAAATATATAAATCTTTCTGAGTCTACACTAGTAGTACTTGATACCCTACAGTTCTCGCAGTCATGCTGCCATTGATAAGAAAGCCCAAACAGGTGATCTACATCTACACCTTCATCATGCAATACATCAAGCATATACATTAAAAACTCCTGACAATCTTGCTGACTATTTTGAGAGAATTGTGTTTGGCCTGAACATCTGTCTAACAGATTTCGAATTTCAGACACACTTTCTATGTTTGTTCTATCAGTGCTACATTTCTCTAACACAGAATTTAACAAACTGCAAAATCTTTGATCAGAATTGACCACAATCTCTTCTTTTACATTTTCTAGAGAAAACAAAACATTAACCACTACATTAGCATAGCAGTTGACACCAGAACTGTTTTCAAATTGAAAACCAACAACATCTTCAACAGAATCCTTTTTGTTTCTGCTTATAATTTCAGGTTCATCGACTTTTCGTCTTTTTGCTACAACCTCCCCAGTATTGGTCACATTTCTTCGTTTCCGGCCTACCACACGTTTCTCAAACAAAGGATACTGAGGCAAATGTGGCGCATACTCTCTTCTCAACCTATTGTATTCCTTAACACAATCTAGATCCGCACAAATGTTTGTGACATCACACTCAATCAAGTACAATCCCGATAAAGTCCTAACTCGTGACAATGCCACATATGCCATACCCTCCTTGAACACAGAACTGCCAATATTCACCAATGCACAGTCTACACTTAAACCTTGCGATTTATGGATTGTCACCGCATATGCCAAGCAAACAGGAAACTGCTTACGACGAACATATAAGTCTTTTACAAGCAAAAATCTAGCAGAACAACGAGCAATTAGCTGTACTTCCTCAATGCCATCAAATTTAAATTTTTAAAAATTCAATTCCATCTCTATTTCTGTATTTCACAAAATCAACAACATTACCCATTGATCCATTTACCAGACCTCTTTCAACATGTAAATTCCTTCTTAAAATTATACGGCAGTTCAAGCACACATTCAGAGTCTTTTCAAAACCCGCAGTTTTAGATATACTCTTCTCTAATGAATCCAATTTTGTTTTCAGATTCTCAGACAAAATAATTGTTGATCCCATATGCTCTACTCTGTCAATAGCTTCCAGTTTCACAATCTCTTGCTTTTCTAAATGCAACATTTTGTTGTTGAATTTGGCACATTCTGCAAGAGTTGGCATCAAACATATTCCAGATTTTTTCTCAGTAACTTTCTGAAAAATATTCTCAGGCACAACATCTTCGTCTGGATATAAATTTGTCAGTAATCGTGCATGTAAAGCTTCTTTCCCATGCTCGGTCACTTTTCCAATTCTAACATCTTGTAGAATAGTCTTGTAAACTTCATTCTTTGCCTGACGCATATTTTCATGCAGTTCAGCATAATTGAAGTTTAACCATATATTGACGTTGCCAATGCTCCCTAAGCACTTCCTGGTATCTTCATGCGTGAGCATTTTGAACACAGGTTGCCCTTTCACTGGTGTCAGCTGCAGAAGATCTCCGAAAACAATGATGTGTTTGCCACCAAATAACACATCATACTCTGTTTTGAGAACTTCTTGCATTCTCAAATGCACAAAGGCAAGCATGACATTGGAAACCATGCTTACTTCGTCAATGATAAGAAGTTTCATTTTCCTCAAGACTCTTGAAACTTCAAAACAAGCATCTCCAGATAGCTTGTGATATTCTAATTTGTTGTCATGCTCCACTGGCAGCATCAGTAAACGATGTAAAGTAATCCCTTTAATGTTATGTGCTGCCAGTCCAGTTGGAGCGGTGACAACACAAGACAGCGATGACTCTGTCCTTTCCTGCAAATAACATGAAATTGCTTTAATAAGGAAACTTATTCCAGTTCCCGCTTCTCCACTCACGTACAGTCGGACAGGCTTCAACGACGTACATGAGCACTCTTTCTTGTCATGACTTAATCCATGATCAATTTGCATGGTAAGTTCGTCATATATTTTCCTCTGCTCAACGTTGAGTTGTCTTTCCAACTCTTCTAAGTTAACCGCATCCTCCTGAGCATGTGCCATGGCTCTTTCCACTTCATTCATAGCAGTGGCAGCTTCATTTTCGATAAGAGGTCCTCCTAGTGGATCCTGACTCAATGAAGCAGAACTCTGACTGTCCTGAGAACTGTCTCTGGCAATCTCGGCTGCAATCGTTGCTTCCTGCTCAATTTCCACATTCAACATTTCTACATATTTGGGAAAAGCAGGACATTCTATGGTCTCCTTGGCAGCATTGAATGAGTCTTCGTAACAAAGGAAATCTCCAAGCAGTTCCTTTTCTGCACGCCAAGGCTTAAAAAGTTGCAAAAGTGCTAAATAGAAAAACTCCTTTTTTTCAGGAGATTCGCCACTCAATTTTCGATGGTTTATCAAGTGGCATTTTCTTTGCTTGACCAGACATCCCTCACTTCCTATTACAGCATACACTCCTTTCTCAGTATCTTCTTTGATGTTCCTCTTGAATATGTAATTTTGCAGAACCTCATACAGACAAACATTCTCGAGGTGACTGCTTCGATTTGGATAATATGTATCCAACATGTTGCTCTTCAAAATGTCGGTACTGTTTGGCTCCTTTTCCGCCAAATACTCAATTTCCCGCACAGGTTTCAGAACTCGATTACGCGTTGCAGCAAGACCAACACTCGCCCAAACGATACTCCTGGACTTGGCATAGAGACTTGCTGAAGACAACCGGTCAGAACATTCGTAAGCTCCGATTTCTCGATGCGACAACATCTTCAGACTGAAACTGTACAACTTCTTGCTGAGGCTCTTTTCATGGGAAATGTCCTCCCACATATCCTTCAATTCTGTCTTCTCTTTTTTGGTGATGTAAGATGTCACATACCGAGCCACAGCCATACAGTTATCAGCCACAAACTGTATATCCATGTTAGCATTCCACATGGACAAAATCACCGGGTTGTAGTCGTTGATGTACTTAGACTCTTCGTTCCTCTTCAAATTGTATGTGTTTTTAGGTGATTTCTTCATCACATTATGTCGCAGCGAAGACATCAAACTGTTCACTCTTCCTTTAGAAATCACCGGTCGTGGAAAGCCGAAACGACATTTGGTGTAGAACTTGTCTTTGTTCCGGAATTTACGACGACAGTACTTTCCACATCGATGGCTTTGGAAACGTAGAACTTTTTCTCTTAGGCTTTTTTTCTCCTTTGCGTTTGGAACAGCACACGTAGAATACTGTTCTATGAAACTCATCACTGAGTCTTCTGCATCCGTTCCAAATTTAGGTGCATCCTTGATCCACAGCAACATATGTATATGAGGAGCACCTCTTGCTTGGTACTCCTTCCTCCAGAAGAAATCCAACACCTCTCCAAGAGGTGGATTCTTCTTATTCATGATGAAAGACATCATACCTTCAAATCTATGATTGAAGTACCTACATACATTGACTGGATCCAAAGAGCACAGTTCTCCGGGTGTCTTGAATTCGATGTTTTCTACGTTAGCATTTGCCTCTCGTAGAAATTCAAGTAAGTCTTCCCAGCCATACTCAGCACAGCTCAAAGTGAGGATCCATGTGGGAGTTCCTAAGTTCCTCAGCATACATTTTAAATCACCATGACGACGGTACCAGTACTCATTAGTACCACGCTGACACGCCATGAGATTAATCAGGTGAGAATCCAAAATACTGTCTTGGACATTGACTTTATCCATAAAGTCACTTGCCGAGATGTTTTGCATGTGTATACCACTTTTCAAGATGTGGTTCACTGCATATGACAGTCCAGACAGATCGCTTTCAAACAGGAGATGAAACAAATAAGGAATGCATTGTCGAAACCTAGGATCTCCTGCATACAATCGCAAAGTCCGGTATTCAGAAGCAGGAATTTGATGAGGTCGCTCATCATATCTTCCTCCCTGACCTGTTGGAAAAAGCTGTGGGAAACACCGAGCTTCCAAACTTTCCTCCCAAACACTAATGGGACTCCCTTTCGCTTGTTTCATTTGAAACAACTCAATAGCATTCCCCATGACTTCCTTGGAATGCAAAGGATGAACACTATAATGTTCATATATTTCTTCACTAGTACAGGGTTCTACTTTCTCAATTTGACCAGCACACAAATCGCTATCCTCTTCCTCACTTACTTCCTCTTCTGCAACATATAAATTTTTAATATATTTATTATATTTTTTCAAATACAATGTTGCCCTTTTGACTTTCCTAACATCTACTAAATCTTGCCATATTTTCTTATTCTTTGTCGGAACCACATTAACTAAGATAACAAGAGGTTCCTCTTCCACTTTTTCTACTCCAATTGTGTTTATGTTTTTCTTCAAATCTAGAGGCAAATAAACAACTCTTCCCTTTAATCCTCTCTGTAAATCTGATGGAGGCAATTTCCCTGTCTTTGGCTCCATTCTTACAATAGCCTGAAAGGGATGGATACTTTGAATCAAAATAGATTCATAAGTATTTAAATCCTTCAATTCAGAAGGAATCTCAACCAATTCCAGATTATTATGAACTGCTCTAGCAGGCATCTGGTTTTGATTTAATTTGTTACAACAATAAGTACACACACGTTGATCCAATCCCAAATCAAAACAATTTTCTACCATCAAGTATGTTGTAAAATCCTTCCATTCACTATTATTTTCCCTTTCACTTTTTCCATATAAATCCACTAACTTAGTCTGATTCTTATAATAAGTGCGTCGACAACACACACAAGTGAAATTTGGCCTCTCACTTGATTTCACCTCAAACGTCGCAATTTCCCTCTGGAAATTATCTGTACTGGAAACCTGTACACTATCTTCCACATTACTCTCTTCTTCTTGGTCAATTTCAACATTCTCCTCTTTACTTCCAAAGTAACAAAACTCAATTTCTTCACATATATTCTTCACATCTATTTCAGAACCATGCAAAAGAGCAGCGCATAATTGTTTAAGCATAATTGCTGGACTCTTAGCATAATACAACATTATAACTAATTTCCTCACTTTATTATGATGCACTGCTAGCATCCTGAAATGATGAAAAACACTCTGGCATACTCTCCTGGAAAGACAAGCCAGTGAATGACCATGCAAACCTATCACTTCTCTCACTCTGCAAGGATCTAATTCTTGCAACAACTTCATTTTCTGCTTCAAACTTTTCTTATTAAATGACCGTATAAAATCACAAAGCAAATTGATGGAATCCTGTCGTACACTGCAAATACTACTACACTTCCAGGTGTACACAGGACCCTTAGGACGTCTCCCTAAAACCTCATTACCTAACACCTCTTCTATCTCTGTTCTCACAACTTTTTCTTTTTCAACTGGACAACCATCTTTCACTTCATAAGCTCGACCACTGGTGTCAACTGCATGCACCAAATCATTATCCTGGAAATAACTCTCCTCATTAAAAAATGCCTCAGAGTTTGAACTATGCATCCATTCTCCAGAAAAAACTTCACAAAAATTACTACGATTAACTATTCTCTTCCATCTACTATTTCTTTTGAAATCATAAATTGCCTTGTTTAGCTTCCTAATTCTATTGATTGTCAAAATAAATAACTTACGTTTAATTTCAAATGCCTGATCAATAACTTTCTCAACTATTTTTTTTCTCTTATAAAAAACCAGTTTCTGTTGACCTTTCTTAATATTTTTTAACAAATTCCCAATTATCCTGTTGCGGAACATTCGTTTACGAATGTCCCTAAACTGTTGTTTCCTTCTACTTTCATGCATAGAGTTATCTCTTACTCTAGCAGTAACATTTCTCATTGGCCTTTCCTTACCATTTGAATTGTTTCTCCTTTTCTGGACTGAAACATTTTCTGAAGTAATATTTTTTTTACTAGACATATTTCTTATGACTGTTTTTGGACTCTTACCCGGTGCTTTCTTGGTGACTTGACAAATCTTTTTGTTAGAGGACTGCTGCATTATTCCATGGTCCTGCTGTCTTTGACGTTTTGCAGCCTTTCTCACTCTTTCTTTGCTTGGCATCCTAAAATCTTGAAATAATCTGCAGTTGAATCTGTGGTAAAATATAATAAAAAATTTTATTAACCACTATTACCCAACAGTAAATTAATAACAGTCATCAAAAACTTAACACACTACTTAAGTATATAATATACTGAAGCCTATCTCCAATTTTTCACTGAACAGGACTCATCTCTTCTTAACCTTGGATAAACCTCACCTACTCTGTGTCCCCTGCACATAATTAAATGTAAAGGGGCAGATTTATATTAACTAGCACATCCCCAGGGATGCACCAGTTAACGTGCACCGCTGCTCTGCCACCCACGGTGTGCCGCATTTACAATCAGATAGGACAAAGCTACATCAAAACCCTGCACCTGCTTGAAGCAGGCATAGATCTTGACGCAGGTAGGCTGAAAGCTAAAGCAACAACTAAGTGTCGTGTGCAGAAGTTACAAAAAAGGAAAAATGGCATTTAAACCAGTAATGAGCCCATGCTAACTTAACACAGAGTAAAAATATCCAGGATCTACATCAGTTTGGGGTTCACGAACCTGGCAGGTACAAGGCACTGAGGCTTTCCACCGTGCATGTCTCATCCCAAATCATATGTTGTTTGTGAATGAAACAATTTCCTAGACCAAATGCTTTGGATTGGCTACTTCTAAAAAATGAAACACCCCTACTATCCCGGAGTTAGAGGAATATGATGGTTGGAGTAATTTTACTCGTTGTCCATTAAAGATTTACAGGCCCTACTCCGTAATTCTTCCTTTAACATTTCCAGTATAAATCCAAAAGGTTGACTGCTTTGGCAACGTGCCTTATCCACGGTTTAATAACGCTGCCTTTTGCTTTATATACGTTTTCAAATTGTATGAAATATATACCAATAGGTCGTTATTAACCTTTAGGTAGTGGTTTTCTTCATGAGGTCTGGTCGCTTCCATACACATACAGATTTTCAAAGATGATCAAGAAGTTTATCTGAATGGAGAGGAATGCACTGAGACGCCAGATCATTCACTAATGTGTAGGCACATACAGTTACACGGTTCATGCAACAAACACCGACCAAATATGGCTTGCGTGTTGCAAGGCACACCAGTTCCTGCTATCATCCCCACGTTCAAGTTCTTGGAAAATGGTAGTTATTTGATGCTCAATAATGAAGATTGTTCTGGGTTAATTAAAAGTATTCATTTTATCGTAACAGTAAATGAACGGGTTATTTGCTGCAGAAATGTTCTATTTCCTCCCACACATGAACATAGGGAGTTTTCAATCTGGCCACAAATACCAACCTTGGGAGCACATTTCAACGGCATGACAAGAATAAGAGCTCTTTTGTCTCAGAGAGAGGTGGCCTTGACTTCGGCCCGTGAAACTTTCGTGCTTCACATAGCGAACACCCGTACAGAGGTGCAGACCCTTTTAAATACAGATTCGCCTTTCCATTTCAGCAAGATGGTTCGGACTATCTCTAACGCGTCCTCCACAAAGGGCCTGGCGCACTTTTTTAAAGTTGTTACCAGTGGTCTCGTGACTTCATTTGAGAAAATCTTTGGAGTCATCCCTGCTTTCTTTCATTCTATTTTTTCCACTCTGCTTCGTGGATTCCCATTTTTACTTGCATTACCAGCGGACGCTCTTGTGCTTTTTTACATTTTTAAATATGGATGTCCCTCCTGTGCAAGCTCCCGCCCTGCAGCTGCTGACGCTGTTCCGCAATCGCATGCTAGAATATTATGGCACAATGCCGTTGGCGATATTAAGCACGGCATATGGATTATCTTTTCGATTCTCCTACTTCACCTGTGTCCAGCCTGTATTTCACTGCCTGACCTGTGATTTCGATTGGGCCATTGATTTGTGTCTCTGCGGACCGGTTTCTCCTGACGTCGACTTTAATCAGCTGATGACTCCTATCATTACTCACGAGTTGGTTTGTCCTGGCGAAAGGATTATGGCTGTGGCATTGATGCATGGACTAATTGGTCCCTGGAATTTACTGGCGGCAACACAGTCTTTCTTGGAACAGAGCTTTCTTGAAAACCCACCGAGCTGTCCTCTGATATTGATAGAGGATCCGGTGCTGGGAGAGCACGTATGTTCTTTTCCGCTTTTAAATTGGATGGCTGAACTCTTTTCGGATGAAGACGGTGACTTCCTATTGGAGGCTGTTGCAGCTTATTTTGCATACACAGTTATGTCATAGACCTTTTTCATGTTTGATATGCTGAGTACTAGCATTTCATTGACAATTCATTGACTTATTTGTCAAGTTTTTATTATTTAGCTTGCCTACTGGCTTAAGACTCGATAAAGTACTTGGCTGTTTTATTTTTCTTTAGCATTAAATTTTCCTAGTTTTTAATGTTTTACCTTGCGGACCGTCCACATATAAACTTGCAATCTGCTCTCATGAGATGGCACTTCTATTATCTTATTCAGTTCGTTTCCGGATCATGGGGAGGTGTCATCTAGGTCCTGGATATCTTTACACCGTGTTAAGTTAGCATGGACTCATTACCGGTTTAAACGCCATTTTTTCCTTTTTTGCAACTTCTGCACACGACACTTAGTTGTTGCTTTAGCTTTCAACCTAGTAGTTCATCGTGATTTACATGACAATAATATGTTATTGCTCTACTATCTGCTTTACTTGTTAAACTATATCTGTACAGCGAGTGCTGAAGTTTCAAGAACAACACGATACAGAATTGTTATGAGGTCTGATCTCCACGACTTCATACTCATAACATAAGTGCAGCTTCTGCCAATTCTGGGCATGAGGCGGGTTTTATATTGCTTTGCCGAACACACATGCACAACACTTGATGCGGTTCACATGAAGAGAGAGCTGGTGTATGCTGATGTGATTCCTTCAAATCTAAGACACTAAAGTATCGGCACGCCCTAAACCAACACAAAGAGACCTTCTTAGCAAATAATATATTATGTGTATTAGGGAGGGTGAGATATAAGCAGCCGCGGGCCGTGGAGGGAGTTACGGTGGGGCAGGGAGGCTGGGAGGGGTAGGGGCAGGGTGGAGCCCTCTCCACCCTGCCCCTCCCCCTCCCCGCCTCCCTGCCCCACCGTAACTCCCTCCACGGCCCGCGGCTGCTTATAAGTGTTGCTAACTCTTATTCATTTACAGCATGTTAACATACTGTCACCATTCGCTTTTTATGTACTACTAACTATGCTGGTAATTTTGCTACTGATAATATGTGTACTTGTATAATCTAAGATACTACGCCTGAGAAGACGGCATTAGTAAATAAACATTTCAAATACACAAGTGTTCTTCTTAACTCCATGTTCTGGTTTCTAAGAAATATATAACGACCGACTGTTCATGAGTTCCACGTATCCTGAGGTACTATAAGTTCATATTCTGGATTGTCTAAACATTGAGAGTTTGTTATATCCAATGTGACACTGTACCTAGCTTGCTAAGGGGTTTTGATTACTAAGGAGAGTTTTGGGACACCCTAATTCGCCGAGGTTCCAATCCTCTGTCCACAGTTCTGTCTGAGAACAGAAACCCTGCAACAGGGGCACCCCGACCCTTGCTGGAGCTTCATCACACTTGCGATACAACTCCAGCAATGCGCCACCTTTACGGCACAGATACGTCACGCATCTGTGCTGTTTTTGCCCCATGATGCGCCGCATTGTAAATGCAGCACACCATAGGTGACGGAACAGCGGCACAGAATGACTAACACATCCCTGGTGATGCACCAGTCATCATAAATCTATCCCTATGCTTCTTATCTTGTTAGAGATGAACCGCCATATGTATCATCAAAGTTTTTTGCATTTCCTAAATAGCGAACTTTAAGGAATAAATAGCGATTCTTTACCATTCCTAGTTTGCGATGACCTATTTGCTAATTACAAATTACCCATTCATTTCCATGCAGCAGGAGGCCCATAGGAATGAAGGTGCAATTTGCGATTAGCAATTACCTCATCGCAAATTACGAATTTTTCCGAGGGTGCAGGGGTGTCTCAAGAACACCCTGCTGCACCCCTGAAAAAGAAATTTGGGGGCATATGGCGCACATAAATTTTGAAAACATTCCTTTACCTCAAAAACGATTTTCAACTCATAATTTGAAAACACTGCACATGGGGAAATGACTTAAAATGTCCTTAAGACACATAAAAGCGTTTTTTGATTGCCTTTGCAGCATGTTTCAGTCACCTTTAACATGCCTATGTAACGCAAACATTCAAAATCTAAATTTGCCATGCACAGGTGGGAGCATATTTACAAGCAATTTGCTCCACAGACAAACTTCTTACATTGAAATGGGAAAAATAACCTCAGAGACTCTCAATTACCTTATAAAGAAGCAGACACCATTATGTCCTTCTCATCAATATTAAAACCATTGCTTTTTCTCAAAAACGATTTACAAGTCATAATTTGAAAACACTCCACAGCTCCTATGCACATAAAAGCCCTGTCAGTACTAATACTTCACATTTTCTCCAATTACAATTTCTCAAAGAAACAAAATCTATTTGTAAAACACTTGAGACAAAGCAACATTTGAAAAACAAAACTTTCTTCATAATTTTCTCCTTAAAGCACACTATTTTCTATCTAAATTAAAGAAATCTTTTCTCACCTTAGCAAATACTTTGAGTTTCAAAACAGTCTCAGAAACACACCAATTTGTCTTCAGCAGAGCAAAAGGTATGCACTCCAGAGTCTGCAGCTATCAAAAGCACAGAAATGCTGTAATTCCTCACACATATCTCTCATGTCACCCAATCAAAACTCTTCCCTCACTTTTTTTCAAATGAAAACCCTTCCCCCCTCTGCCATTTCATGCCTTTTCTGCATAGCAACCACCTCTTGCAAGACCTCTGGTGTTTGCAAGTTCACACAACAATGTTGCAATTGAACTCTGAACTCTCAGTGCACCTGCATATCCAGAGCATTCTTTCATTTAATGATTTTTTCTTCGCCACTCAAAATACATCTTTCAACGAACTCATCCATGCACACTAACTTTCTGTTTTCAGCAATCAAAATCCACCAATCACTCTTACTGCTTCATTAACACAGAAACTCCTCAGTTTTTTTCATTTTACACTCTTATTTTTTCAACTGCCATTTCATTGCCACACTTCATCTGACTGCAGGAGAACCTTCTCTCGCCATGTTTTCTGTCTGGATTGTGGGACATAGTTATATCTATTGGGCTCAAAGGTACGCTGAAAACAGGAATTTACCTAACCTCAATTTACAAGATGTGGAAATTAAGTGGTTTGGCCACAGAGGATTAAAATGTCACCAATTGATACCATTGGTGAAAACCTTTATGCATTTGCCAAAACCTGACCTGTTAATTGTGCACTGTGGAGGTAATGATTTGGGCACTTTGACTGGGGTAGGTCTGGAAATGCTTTTAAAGGACACCTTTGAGCAATTGATGGCACTTTTTCCTCAGACTGCCTTGGTATATTCAAATATATGCCAAAGACAGAAATGGAGGTGGTCGAACCAATTTTGTCCACAAATTGAGAAATCGAGGAAGCATGTAAACAAATCTGTTTCAGCTTACATGAGAGACCATGGAATGGGCTCCCTGTACAACAATAACTTGCGTTACTACATGCAAGATATCTACAGAGGAGATGGAGTTCACTTCTCAGATGAGGGCAACAGAATTTTCACTCTGAATTTAAGACTGTGCATTGGTACCTACTTATAAGTACCTAAATGTACCATAAACCCAAAAGCTCTTCTCAGAGCTACCCTACATCTGATCACTCACAATTATTATTTTACTCTAACTTTTTTCACTAATTTTCAAGAAAGTACGCTCCCCAGAACGCTTCCCGGTTCGCGAACCGGGCGCACTCCACGCAAAAAAACTAAAAAAACGGTATATTTTTTTTTTGCCCTGCGAGACCCTTTCAAAGCCTCCACATCAAACCTAGGGGGTCAGGGACGATCTACTATGCCCCCTTATGGTCATTTGCCCCTTCGCTTTGGCCTCCTCTTGTCTCTCGATCCTACCGAGAGACAAGATGGCGGCCGCTACGGACTGTTTGGAATGTTTACAGACGCCGAAGAACCAATCAGCTTCGCAAACCTCCGTAACGCGAAAAGTACGCGAAGCGGAGCGCTGTTACAGATATATATCTTTTTTTGAACGTTAATTTCTCAAAATCCACTGGAGCACATATATTGAGACCTAGCAAAGGCACATCGGGCTACCAGTCCCTACAATTTTGCCAAGTTTCGTGCAAATCCATTCAGCCGTTCGATTATTATTATTTTTTATTTTTTTGCCCCGCGGGGTTTTTTAAAACCTCCACATCAAACCTAGGGGGTCAGCGACAATCTACTATGCCCCCTTATGATCATTTGCCCCTTCGCTTTGGCCTCCTCTTGTCTCTCGATCCTACCGAGAGACAAGATGGCGGCCGCTACGGACTGTTTGGAATGTTTACAGACGCCGGAGAACCAATCAGCTTCGCTTCACAAAGCTCCGTTGCGCGAAAAGTACGCGTCCTGGAGCGCTGCCCGGTCCGCTGTTACAGATATATATCTTTTTTTAAACGTTAATTTCTCAAAATCCACTGGAGCACATATATTGAGACCTACAAAAGGCACATCGGGCTACCAGTCCCTACAATTTTGCCAAGTTTCGTGCAAATCCATTCAGCCGTTCGGGCTAAAAGTGAGGCCAACCGCCCTATGGAAATCAACATGGGAAAAACGTGTTTTGGGACCCCCCTTTTTTCTCGGCCCCCCCTTGACAAACCCCCCCAAAATTTTCAGGGGCTGCTCAGAAACAAAATGTGCCATTTTCCTGAAAATTTCAGCCAATTCCGTCCACAAACGCCAAAGTTATTAGACATAGAATTTTCAAAAATCCCATAGAGAAAAAATCCTAACTATATATACCTACTGGCGACCGCCAGTAGGTAATATATATATGAAGTTCCACATTGCCAAAGCTTTAGGACTCACTCTTCATCCGTTCAATAAGGCAACAACACCATCTACAACTCCCTGGATCAATAGGTTGCCTTACGCATTTCGAACAAAAAAATAGTTCTTGGTCACAGGCAGAGCGATCTCAAAATGAAAGGCACAACTGACGAAGGCGTCCCGCCGAAACGCGTTTTGTGTTTCATTTTCTTGTACTTAATAAATTGATCTTGATTTGACCCCCCGCGAGTGCTGTTTACTTTTTCGAAGCCTTTTATATAATCATTAAAATATTTTAAAATATTTTGCACCGTTCAACTAATCTGCATTAATCTTTTCAACAAAAAGTTCATCCACTTTTAGTTCAGCATGGCAGGCTTCATGTAGGTCTATCAAGCGAGGGCCAAAAAAAAGGGAGGGGAGCAATAAAATGACATTTCCTTTTAAACTCCTTTAAAATTCTCTTCTCAATACATAAAAAAGGCTGAATTAAAATATATCAACCTTGTCAGGAAAGCAGAGCTTTATGCAAGGAACTGACTTTACTGGGTTTGGTGAAATGGTTTCAGTCTGAGCATGAAGACATTAAATTATAACAAAATGTGGACCATTAATTCACGAAAGTCCACAAACCATCTCCTGCAAGCTCAAAATTAAGAAAAGTAGTTTTCACTTATTGGTTGAAGGAACTTTTTCTGCCAATGCCATTTTGTGTTCACGGATCCAAATCTGAATTTGTGGACCTAAGGCTCTCTCATCGGCTGTTGTGACTGTCACTACAGGACTAAAAACAAGTTGAAAACAGCCAAAAGTTGGTAGTGAATTAACCAGTGAATGTCTTAAGCTTTTTTAAATATATATTCATATGGTATAAGTAACAGCAACTTAAACTTTAGTTAACTTTCATTTTACTCAGTGACTTTTTTTTTTACATATGCCACTTGCAACAGTTTCCTGTGCCCAACCAACCATGGGGAGCCAGCCACTGCTGTGCACAGCCTTTGGCCTTGCACAGTGGGGATTGGCTACAGGGACTAGCCTATGGCCAGACCTCCATCCAACCTTGTGTATGGGGTCAAATCCATTCTACACATACTGTGGCCATGCATAGCAGGAATGGGCTGAAATTCTTGACGGCAAGACCCAGCGCACAACCCTCCACAGGCAGCCATCTGAACACAGCCACATGGTTGGGAGAAGTGTGTTCCACCTGTGCTTTCAGTATTATGTTATATTCAATCAAATAAAAAGTAGCACAATTACATGCAGTACATGTCCCTTGACCTGAAAAATGAACATCTGAAAATTCCATTTATTTAGGGGGTCAAATTCGGAGTAATAAAACATAAATAAAAGAATGACTGGAACAAGTATCCAAAATGCCATCAGTGGTCATCTGTGATTCAGCTATTATCCCCATAGACAATCCGACCATTTTCCTAGGCATTTTTATTTGAGCCATGGGCACTCTACTTTGCTCTGTCCTGAATATTGTTGTATTCTGAAAATGTGCCGTACTAAATACATGGTATAGAGAAAACTTACATGAAATGTATTTTTACCTAAATAGGTTACCATCCTCAGTGCCTGTGGACAAAATACCTCAAGAGCCTTGCAATGTTCCTCAGGCAGACCCTATTGGTAAGTTTTCTTTTTCTTGAATGTACATTGATTTGTCTTTAAATGTCAATTTTTTTCTTTAGCCCATTTCAATAATGTAGCTTAGGTTTTGTTAGCTAATGTCAGGCGTATCCCCATGTTCTTGAATCTGAAGAGATCAATCACCAGTACCAAAGGGAACATTGTGATTGTTTTCCTACAAACAGGGACACCTGGTACTTGACCAGCGAAGGAAATGTGATCTGCCCAACCTACTTTACTCTCTGGGGAAGACAGGTTGAGCAGTCAAGGCCTTGGTCATAGCAGGTTGCATGTGGTATGAGATTACAATAGTACAACACAGGTATCACAGTTGCAAAAAAGATGAAAATATCTAGCTATATTTGTTATTTTGTATAGATAAAGGGGGGCTTTAAAACAGTTTAAATGCCACAAACAAAATTAATTAGAGTTTGGTGTTCCTAAATATCTGAGGTTATGGAGGATCACAATTCTCCAGCCAAAATATTATTTCCTAGTATGTAGTTAGCAATCAATAACTGATCAGGATCGCTGGGAACATTATAAACGATGCAAACTGTGTGGGGGAGGGAGGGGGAAGAAGGAAAGAAAATAATCCAACACAATAAAATCAAGTGTCTTAATGTTCCGGATTTTTCTGCTGGTTTTAAATTTGGTTTGAACAGTATAATTTCACTTGATTATTAACTTTCCCAAAGGAGGTAGTGACACCAAGTCAATAGCTCTACATCCAGTGAGGACAGTTCTTAGTTCTGATGCAGGACAGAGAGAGGTACGATATTTCTGGAAAATCAGGCTCTAGTTCACATGCACAAAAGGCACACACATTGACTCCCTGAAGTTTCATATCTGGCAAGCAGAGTAATCAGCAGAGTGATGTACCTGTTCAGATCATGGCAGTGTACCCACAAAAAAGGCTTGGTGATGCTTTTCCAAATACCCATGCCACTGTGGGGAGTAGGTAAGCCAGACGGAGACCAGCGGGTGCCAGAACAGAGCAAAGTGGGGTGGACCTCATAAGTGAGCAAGCCAAAGTGTGCACAGTGCAGGATCATGATTTCCAGTTTGAGTCAGGACACAGCTCCTCTGCACTTGAAGGTTAATAGCTTGCAGACCTCCTACTCTGGTGAGGGGTAGAGAGACCACCTTGGATTCTGAAAATCTGATTGTCTGAACTCATTTAAGAGACTTGGGGTTTTCATGTGGGCAAGATAAAAAGGAGCAGGAAAGACCAATAGAGATATGACGTCATGACGTTTAGTACTAGCTTTGATGAAATGGGCATCATGCATTTCCTAGTTCAGGGCGCACTGTAGCAGAGTTTACTGAGGACTACATTGATCCAATGCTGGTGGGAGTCTCCAGCGTATATGCTCTGTCCTAGACCCTTCGCAGCATCCCAACGTCAATCTCTTCAAGTGCATTCTCCTAAAAACTGTCATTTTAGTCAAAGTTTCTATTCCCATAAAGGATGCTGGGCAAATCGTGCCTCGTCCTTTTTCTGGAATGGTTTTGATGTCTGTTGCCTGGCAGGTATGTTCTTTAAGACAGGCACAGTATTTAGAACAAGATTTCTGTGAAACCTTGAATGATTTTTTTTTATATATAAATAAAACAATTTCAACAAGAGCCACCATCACACAATATTGATCTACTTTGATCTGTCAGAAGGAAGATAAGAATCCCTACAATTTCTCCTCTTTTAGTTGTTTGGAGAAAAGCTGCCAGCACAAGTTGATGGGGAGTATCTAATCCGCACTCCCCTCTCCTCCCCCCTCCAGATCCATGCCCTCCCAAATGATGAGGAGCATATGGAAAGCTATCGAAGTTCTGCTTTTAAAGGTTCTGAACAATTCTATCCTCTGAGAAGCAGTTACCAAAACTTTCAAAAGTGCCAGGTGATCCCTCTTTTAAAAAAACAAGAAGACAGCCCTTAGGTATTCAAAAAACTATCACCTCATCTCTTTGTTTACTTATTCAGTAAAACTGCCGGAGGCCTATGTGGCTCAGGAACACTGTGACCATCTACAAAAAGATCTTTGTCTGGACCTTAGAACCAAATCAGTGATAATGGCTCCTATAGATGATCTCATGCTTGATGGAGATGATGGTCAGATATCTGCAGTGGTACTACGGGATGTATCAGTTGCCTTTAATATGGTCGACCATGAGATTCTCGCTGACTTTTTGGAGGCAGCAGGGCTCAAGAATGTTGCCTTGAATTGGATGAAATCTGTCCCAAAGGATCTCACTCATGCAGTGATATAAGGTTCATTTTTTCTACATTCACTCTGATTACATATGGAGTGCCCCAAGGAATGTCCCACTCTCCCTATCTTTTCAATGTATATGCACGACACCCTAATTAATGAATTTGCAGCTAGGCGTTGTAGAGAACATCTTAAAGTCATAGCTACATTTAAAAAAAAATCATGAAACTTATTTGGTGCTGGATGGGAAACAATCAACCTAAGTTAAGTGCAGAAAAAATTATGATTTTAAACAACAGAATCGACTTTTGGCATGGATTTCATTGGCCAGTGGAGATGGGTTACTTCCCGCGGCCTAGGCACCAGTTAAGAGCCTGGGTGTACTATCAGAAAGTGGGCTAACTATGACATCTGAGATTGGTGCGGTTGGATCAAAATGCATTTATGCCTAGAAATTGATAAGGAAAATGTATTTTCCCCATCCTACCTATGGAAGCCTTGAAAATGATCATTATGGGTATGGTTATTTTCTCAGCTAGACTATGCGAACACTTTCGTTGCTTACGTTTTCTAGCACCAAGAAACCACTGGTAAACCTGCGCCCTAGGAGGTACTAATAACATCAAATAACATTAATAATATCTCTTACAAACACTTGTGTATTCATTTTAAACAGGCTCTGGGGACAAAGGTGCTAGAAGGAGAAAGGAGAATATGTGGTGAGCTAAGGGTGTGACTGGCCTATAGGGTAATCAGGCAGTGCCCGGTGGGTTGGTCTGACAAATCAGTGTGTGGGATGGTTTTTAAGCAGCTTGTGGGCATGCTTAATGCCCAGGTCGGCCGGTTTTCACTGTTGATTTTCCTGCTATTACCACAAATATTGCTTGCAGTAGACACAAATGCATCAAGTCTGCCACGCTGTGCATATTACCCATAGAGCTTGTCTTCACAGGTTTCAAAACTGGCCTGTTTTGCAAATGGAGGACACTTTTTGTGGGCTATCCGGTCCACTTATCAGGACCACTTTTATTTTAGTCCTGGGACGATTTATTTTGTCCCAGTCTAACCCCGGTGAGCTGTCTCTGGTTTTTCTCTGTGGGCAGAAGCCATACTTCTTTTTGCATTTACATTTATGTATGAAAATATTCAAAGTTATTTAACCCTAAGAGCCCATACATCGAAGGTAATTGTTTTCAGCATTTCCATTCATAAAAATGAATTTAAGCAATGCTCTGTTTAACAGTGCTCAAGCCTTAACTTAAACAGAGTAACCATCAAGGTTTCACTCCAAGGGTAATCTACTGCACCTAAAAGCAATATAAATGCTGCTGCCACCAAGACTTTTATAAAATGCTTAAAGGAAGTATTCCAGTGGGGCTGCAACAAGGGAAAAATAATCCATGGTCTCATATGTCCTAGGGTACATTAAGGGAGGTTGCAATTGAGCACCTGGGGCTGTATTACACATTATCACTGTTTGCGCATGGCGAACCTTTCAAAAAGTGCGCCGGGTGCAAACAGTGCTAATGCACCCCATCATAGTGTATACGCTTCCGTCAGGGCAGCTGCGAACTCACGCTGCTCTGGGGGCAGCGCATTCATGTGAAAACACGGAGCAGCTCCTCTGTGTTTTCACAGTGCAGGTGGCAACCGCCTGCACTTTCAAAGGGGATTAGAGATCCCCTTGCAGGCGGGTGCAGACAGTGCTGTACCGGCCTGTAGGGGGCTACCCCTGCAGAGGGCTGCTCTCAGGAGGCACACTGACAGTGCTCCACCTTTTAAATGGCGCACTGTCAATGGGCCTCCTGAGGCCTTCTTTGACTCAGCACCTGCGTCTGTAATATGGCGCGAGCGCAGAGTCAAAGGAATTCCCTCATTTGCATTGGGCACGCCCCCTTTGCAAATGAGGGAACGCACTCTGAAGGTAGCACTGGCGCTTAAAGTGCGCCAGCGCTATCGGTATTATAGAAGGGGATCCACAAGCATCTTCATCCCCTTCTATAATACCAAAGTGCCCCGGGTGGGCGCAAAGCGGGCGTAAATGCCCGTTGTGCCTCTGGGGCACCTTCTGTAATATTGCCCCTGTTGGTAGCTTGGGCGTGCCTTGGGATTATGGACCTATCCAATTGGCCTTAAAAGAAAGAATAATGAAGGAAAAATGGAGGAAATGGGGCAGCTGCATAGTCAGTCCTTGCATTAGACAAAGTAATACCTGGCCCTGCTTATAAAGAGATGTTTCCCGCTCTGCTGAATTAAGGTATCGTTTTCAGGAGTCTTCACTGCGGCACAATGACCTGTAAGATGTAGCAGCCACAGGAGCTGACATTCGAGATCAGGATCAACCATGGAAGAGTTTCAGAAACCACTACAGGTTCTGCTTATTTATTCCTGAGGCTTGGTATTCCCACGGAGGCACTCAGGCTACAGGTCATCCGTGCCAGATAGAGGAGAGAGACTGAAATATCTCCAGTAATGCCTAAGCATTCCTGTGTTCTGCCTGAGGAGAAAAGGTGGACATCTAGGTCTTTCTCTTAGCCCAATAATGATGAGAGATAGCTCCGTGGCCTGGTCAGGAGGCAGGCCTAATACCCGGACACTCATTAAATCATTGATTCTGATCCTACAATATAAACCTGTTATCAGAGTGCGAACACCTTAAAGCTGTGGATAGTTATCTTTTTATACAACAGGTCTATGTACCCTGATAAATACCAGCTTATAATCAATTAGAAAGCAATTCTGTTCCAGATTGGTTCTTAAAGATGCATAATAAAAAAAAGGCACCTTCTTCACAATACTTCTCCCTATCCAGCACACCTGTGTGTGTCAATAGACACATCGAATGCCACTGAAATTTATAAATAGATTTCAAGAAAGCAGGTAAATGAATCAGAGGGATCACAGAGGCAACTGGAATGTTAACAAAGGAAAATTGCCTGTCTACTGATAATGCATTCAAAGCCCAGCAATAAGAGGCTTTACAGATGTATGTGCAGAGCTTCATTGAACCCCCTAGCGGACAGAAAGTAGCTTCCTTTTTAAGTAAGTGGTTAGCCAAGACCTTTTGATTTTTATGTTTTTGATTGACTCAGCCAAGAGGAGCCTGCAACCTGATAAACGTAATTAAATCTAACTAATGGCATGGAATAGAAATCTGTTCCACGCAGCGTTTTTGTAGAGAAATGTCAGATCAATCATGGAAAAAACCTGAAAAACGGCATTTAAAACTGACAGGTGAGTCATGAAGTTAGCATTGCATGCTGAGACATCACGAATGTAGGCACGAATTATGCAAAACCTGTGGATTTTCATCATTCTTTCCTGACACCAAGAATGATAGCTGTGTGCATGACTGACCAGAATAACACAGTACTAAAGCGGTCAAACCCCTTTCCCAACATAAATGCACATCCAAACGTGCATGGATGTGGTTGATGCAGGGAGTGTGGCAAAGCCCACCAGTATCACTACGGTGCTAACTGTGCACCTGTAGTTTCCCACATTATATAGAGACTTAACTGACAGATTTAGGCAAAGCAGGTGTACGCTGGAAATGCCTTTGAATAGCCCACATTTATATAAGTGATTTTGGAAACTTATGGAAAGCGAATGCACATTCTTTAAGGGCTGTGATTTGTTCAAATGGCTGTTAATCTCAGCATACCTGATTATATGAATTGTTACTATTTTTTCTTGAAGGGGCTCTTCATGTCAACGTTATCTTTCCCCTCAGGTTTGTCTAGCCAGATCTGGTCCCCAATCTCTGCATTCTGTCATTGCAGGTTCCCCTAATGGTAAATACTGCTGCCCGCAGCTCTTCATCAACCACAGATGCTTTTCAGGCCCCTATCTAAACAAAGGCCGAATCGCAGAGCTCCCTCAGACCGTGGGTCCTGGCAAGTGTGTGCTGGTATTAAAAGAGGTAAGATTTGTTATAAGCTCGTTGTTAATTAAGATAGGGATCTTCTAAAATCAGTGTGCAATCTATGAAAACCTCTTTCTAACTACCTGAATAATGTTTGAAACCACAGCTTTACATCACAGTGCACATGTTGAGATCTTGCTCCAAGTAACACTTTTTTCCACTTTTTTTTGTCTGTCGCATGCTGGTGATGAATATATAAATTAAATATAAACTTTCTTCAAAACATTTAACTACAGAGCAGGGTTGATAATCCATTTCTACTATACCTCGGTATAGGCTGATTTGAAGAATGAAATAAAGCCCTAATTGTGAGATTCTTATTTTCTAAAATGATTGGGTGGGGTTTACTTTTGAAAGGCCTCATTTTACTGGTGAAATATCATCTGTGAAGTACCTTACTTGTTTGCTCTTCACAATGGGCTGTAGTGTAGTTCCTATCATCCCAATAGGCTCTGCGCATTGGAATAATATCTTCAATAGTATAGACGTAGGACAGAGGTTAACTAGGTCTTCTACTGTCGATATTAGACTTAAAGTTATGTGTGTGCCAGCTAGCTCAGAGTTCACTAGAAACTTTCTCGAATAGACAAGGAGGAGTTTATCTTCCCTGGATAGACAAGAAGGGATTTAGTTTCTGACAACCATAGAACATGACAACTTTGCTCTCCCCTAATCAAGAGTGTATCTCTAGAGTCGTGTGAAAACAATAGACAACTTATTTTACTCAGTCAGTTCAGTGCATTCTTAGTTTCACCAGATTGCAGAGAAAAGGAAGAGACGGGCGTGTTCAATAAAAAGATGTTATTTATTGATCAGTCTCTTTTCTCATACAAGAGAAATGAATCGCTATTATTGCAATACTTATTGTTAAGTAAAGTGCATACAGTAATTACAGAATTATAAAATAATACTGTAAAAGCATTGATATGGTTTCTTAGCCATATGATACTTAAAATGGATAAAATAGATACATACATATATACATTGACTAATCGTACTCAACTGGTGCTTCTAACTACGCCTACCCCAATGTACCTGACCTAAGCCTAATACGTGGCGGGAGTAGATAAGAAGCAGTTTAAGTTAAGTTTGTTTTGCCAAGGGTCTGCTTCAAGAATTCTCTACAAAGGATGATTCAGTTCAGTACCTGGGAGTTTAGAAGGCTGGAGGGCTGGTATCTCTATCTCAGGTCTTGATATTCCAGCTGCCTGCGAGGGCTGCTTGGAAGCGCCGGAGCTGGATTTCTCGGCAGGAGAAAAGGCAGCGTCTCTCTCTCTCAGCGCGTCAGAAAGGAGGGGCAGCGTCTGTGGGCTTTGCTGTCTGCTGGGCTCCTCGGCTCGCTGCTCCAATCTTGTCACCACCTCGTGTGTTTGCTTAAGGCAATGTCGGTATTATTTATACCTGAAAGGTGCCGGGATTGACGTAAGGATGGACATAAATACGTCAATAAGGATGTCATACGAACTTGATCGTTCGCACATTCTTTACTGAAGTTCTCGGCTAAATCAAAACAATGGCTGTGGGGATTTCCCAGATCGTGGTAGGTTTGATTTGTTTTGAGAACACCGTATGCCTATTAGGGGGCTGGAGGAATAGTGCTTGCCTAATGAGATGGCATGCGCTATGACCTAATCAGATAACGGGCTTCTGTGCCATTGTGTGGCTAATCAGATAACGGATTTCTGTGCAGTTGAATGGCTGCTAGTTAATTATTAACCAGACAAGGGTCAGAAACAGGGGGATCGACACAGTACCCATAATAAATACACCACACCCACTCCACGTAGTCTATGTCCATATTTACAAGTCTAGGCATAGTAAACATACTAGTAGTGTATGTGTATACCGAACCACCCCAAAATACAATCATTTGCATAATGAAATTTGGAAATGCGAAATACACGAAAAGATGAGTATAGTTACTATATGCACTTCAAGCAGTATAATAAATGCTAAATCTAAACGCATATTTTGAAATAAGCATGAATGAAATGCGGAAATTACACATGAAATGGCTCTTAATACAGAAGAAAAAAGTCGAGACCATTTCATCACAAAATCATAATACTCGTGAACATGCTAGAGGGTAGCTAATGTGTCTTGAGTAGCTAAATATAGAAATTTTGTTCTCTAAGAATAGTCTTACTTTAAGCAGGAGATAAGTGTCCCAAAAAAATTGTAAATATTTTTGGAATGGAAGGGGGAAAAAAAATGTCTCGCTCTCTGTAAAAACTGGTGAGAAAATTTATTTTTGCTGTTGAAGGCCAAATACAGGGTGTAGGGAACACCGTGTGCTAGTTTGCTCAAAGTCATTCTTTCTGCTCTGGTGAAAACATCATATTGTTGAGACTTTCGAAAAAACTGTCAACTGCTTCTTGCGAAAGTTCCACTAACTCGGAAAATTTTTGTAACATGCATTCATGAGCATGATTGCCTTCATTGATGTTTCGATCAGCATAGCTGACAGAAGGTCGTACCTGATCGATGCTGCTTTCATCTTGTACTTCACAACTCTTCAATCGTAGTGGTGAAGTCTCCACGAATGCCGTCATCAGGATTGGTAGCCGCTGGGGACAGCACAATGCATGAGCCGTTACCGGACCCAACAAAGTCTCTGCGTCCATTGGCATATCCGATTTTAGTGTCAGACAGGTGTCCAACACGCATTCTTTGCCGCATAGCAAGCACCTTAATACAGGCATAACACAACTTTGCCACATCGGTCTGAATGAAAGAAACCAAGTCATGTTCAAATCTCGTAGCCGTGCTAGTCCAAGGACTTTAGTTATGCGGTCCCGGTAGCCAATAGCTCGGATTGTTTCTTCCATTATCGCTGGTGTGTTGTCTGTGACGTGTTTGCCATAGCGAAGTAACAGGATCAAAAATAGGATGCCTGCCACTAGTCCCAAAAGAAGAGGAAGTCCGCCAAAGATGGAATGGACAAAATCAGGAAAAATACCCAGGATGGCTTTGAATGGGGTTAAAGCTCCCGAAAACACTGTCTTAAATACACTCGCGATTCCGCTTGTATCAGAAATATTTAAGATTTCGCTCAGTATTTCTGCGAAATGTATGGGGGAATTGGTTGATAACAGTGAATGAATCTCAGCCGTTGTCCTTGCAACTTGGAGATCATATGTTTCTTTTGATGATGATAACATGGTTGGCGTCTGTAGGAGCACTGTCTTCATTCTGCTTAAAGTATCAATTCGAATAGAAGAAATTTTCAAACTGGGCCACAACCTTGCCTCCCTGTCTCGGGCATCGTTCGGGTACAATACTCGTTCACAGCACATGACCTTCGTAGTCACGGTTATGAGATAAGGTTTTCCGGGCAGCAGACTGCAACATCTGCGATCTACAATTAGAATGTAACTCCCGTTCGAGAGTCTCCTAAAGAATGGTTCTATCTGTGTTGCAGGTGTGCCTAGCTGGTGACATGAAAGGTTATTTGAGTTCCCTTCACATGCTCCATGTAAACTAATACCCTGACACAGAAGTGTACCGCTTAGTGACCTTTCACAATTATTGCCACTAAGGAACACACTTCGTCCTTTATTACTAACACATGCGTGTGTATAGGGCAAGTTCCATGTTGACTTAATGTATCCTTTACCCAACCTTTCATACTGGCCTGCCTAAATATATTTTTGGCAGTATTGAAACTGGAAAGTTGTTATCGGAATATTTATTATCCCATGTATTATCCATTCAATGACAGGTCGTTCTGACATTGTCAATGGTAATCTCTCAAGTTTTTCAATGCTCAGAATTGTATAGTCAGCACCCTTCTGTGCCAAACTGATTTGTTTATCAGTAAGGTTAAAGATATTAAATAGTGACGTTGTGTTGATTAAACGCCAAGGCACATAGCCTGAACGCAGATTTTGTAACGTCCAGCCAAGCTGTACAATAGAACGCAATTGGGACTGACCGTGTTGTAACATCAGTAAGTCTTGTGATATTATATCGATTGCTGAAGATACAATACTGTCCAGTGAATATATTCTGGAGGACAGAGTCATTAACCCATTGTCCACAACAGAAAGTGATTTTTCCAAATTAATACGGTCAATTTCCCGTATTTTCTCTGCTGTCTCAATTTGAGTTACTTTCCAAACTTCATTGTAAGCTGCATATATAGAGGCCGCTATGAAACGTTTTTGACGCTGTTTGCGTGGTCCCATAATGAAATCACGCAAGTCAGCACCATCTTGAAGTAAAGTTAGGTGTTGCTTAATTTCTGCCAGTGTGGATGTTTGTAGCCATTGAAGGCAGAGCTTGCCCACACTGTAAGTAGTTACTATCCCTGGATGTTGTCTTTGGGAATATCTAGGGTCTGGCCTGGTCAATTTGAACCCCTGTATTTTGTTCAGGAATCTGTCTTGACAGTTATTTGTGTCTGTGGGCCAGATCAACCATTGTTTCCAATCAGGATGTGTTCTGTTTTGGTTTAAAATATGGTTTACGTCTATCTCAACATCTATAGAGTTATTACTATTCAATGTTGGCTTTGGAATAGACGGTTTGTTTAAGTCTTTGATTTTGGCTAAGCCAAGACAGGTTGTTTGTTGAATAGTGTCATTCAAAAATATAATTTGTTCTGGGATCATGCAGGCTCTGAACAATGATTCTATACCTTGTACTTGCCAATCTTTTGTACCCCAAACAGTTTTTGTTTCAATGTTACTGTTCCAGAAATCAAAACCAAATGTATTCATTTGCACAAAAAATGAATCTGAATATATCAATTTTGTGTTTGTAAGCATGGTCTTCATACCTGTCTCATTTGACAATTTGAAATAAAATGTTTCTGCATTACTTGTGTTAAACCCTGAAAAGTATGAATATTTATCCAAAAATGTTTTGGAACTACCCTTTGGTGGAGTAGCACAATGTTCCCATTGGTTATAATTTAAAACATTTCTAGGTTGTGCAGATTTATGGAGATAATGGTTACCATAGTGGTTATAGCAGAACATTTGATCATAATTAGACGAACCCTGCAAATAATCATGTTCTGTAAACTTAGCAGACATTACTAGGTCAGACATCATATCATTAATACTTTCAAAGTCCCAATCATCAGCAAATGTGCTTGGTTTTACAAAGTCACTTAACAAGATCTTAAATTGGTGTGGATACTTCAGGATTTCAACCGGGCCATAGATTTCATAATCAGTATTGTCCCATGCTACACCGCCTAGTATAGGATTGGCTGTGAAGTTCAGTGAAGAAAGTTCTCTTTTCTTGACGTGTGAAGATGTGTGTGGTTTAAGGACCAAGTTGATTTTCTGGCTTGCTGTGTCCATTTTAGCATATTTTCCCTCAATGAAATGTCCCAAGCATAGTACCATGATGAGCCAAAGTATGAGGACAAATGCACCTAATGTCACCCAAATTTCAATCCATGGGGAAGTCAGATAGGTTCTCTTTAGTTGATGAAAAAGTTCCTTTGCTTTGTCTTTAAAAGTTTTTGTTGATGGCTGTACTTCTGGTTCGCTTTGTCCTTCTGAAGAATCATCGAAGTTGATGAAGTAGCCGGATGCTGTTCTGTCAATTGTTCCAATTGCTTCTGGATTACTTTTTGTTTTTGGCTTTTGCTTTGTTTCATTAGAAAACTCTGTAGTTACATCATCGTAGGTAGTTGTTTCTTGATGAAAAGCTTTGATTTGGGTTTTTAGAGGTTCAAGTTCCATTGCTTTGTTGCATAGTCCTTGTTGTTTCACTGTAGATTTTCCAAATGTGATCAGTCTTTCAGATTGAACCTCTGTGGATGTAGCAAACTTTGGTGTTCTGCTACTTCTTGGGAGTCCACTAGGCCTACTATTTGTTATCGGCCACATGATTGTGGTTTAACCAGGTCGATGGATATGACTTGGTTCTCCTTTTTACCAGCAAGGGGCGGTAGTACTACCGATCTTGTCCCGTTGATAGACAAGACAGGAACTGCTTTTCTGTAAGAAGGCCCAAATTCCTTCTTTACTGCGATCTTTTCTCTGACCAGATCCCCGACTTTTGGAATCCAGACAGACCTTGCTGGGACAGGTGGTTTTTCTTCAGTGGTTGTTGGCTGCTGTTTCAACTTTATGTTGCTCAGGTCTTTTCTTGTTTCATTTAAGTCCTGTAAAATAGCCAAGCGATCTTTGATATCAAAGCATTTTTCTTTAACCACTGAAGTCTGACTATCTAAGTCCTGGATTAACATTCTAGTCCCAAACAATAGTTCGTACGGACTGAGTCCTTTCAGAGAATTTCTTGGCAGGTTATTTAGACTACGTTGGACACTTATTAGATGTTTGACCCACCCAGCTCCTGAACCTAATACCTTTGCTGTTATAGATTGCTTTATGCCTTGGTTTTTTCTTTACACCATCCCGTTTCCCTCAGGAAGGAAGTGAGAAGAGTCCCGCAATGCAATGTTCATTCTGCCCAGGCACCCCCCATAAGCCGTTTTAGAGCTAGAGTGAAGATTTTGGTCAGAACGTAACATGCTTCTTGCGTATGTGCCATTATAGACTCGCAAATCTTTTATAACAGTTCAGACGTCAGCCAAAAGTTGGGGTCTACATTATAAGTGAAAATAGTCTCTACATGTTAATACGACGCATTATTCATACTGGGTTTTATTTTTTTGTTGATTTGATACCTTCTGGAGTGAAACACCATGGTATTAACCCGTTTCTCTCACCACTGCGATCTCTATTGCAGTCTGGGCAGTTTTTTACAAAAATGTGATGATGCAGGCTCATGCCTGGCCACCAGTACACTGATTGTAATTCTTCCAGAGAATCTTTTAGCTTAAGGTGTCTGAGACCCTCACCCATATGCGCGTCTGCTATTAACAAGCCTCTCCTGTTCATGTTTGGAATTACTCTATCCCCCACTCCAGGGATTCGAGCAAAAGGAACGGAGTTTGCATCGATTATGTATGTATAATTGAGTGGATAATTGATCGGTAGCGCAGAGCAGTCGCCTTTTGATGACGTTTTTACTGCCAGCACAGTTTCACCGTCAATGTATTTTACTGCACGCTTTTTTGTAGCTACGGAAGCCGGTTTAGTTGCTACCACTGTGGCTGTCTCAGCCAATGAATTCCCTGCAACGTGAACGCCATCACGCTGATGACTCAGTGAGTGTATCACGTGAGTTTTTGGTAGTTCTTTCTGTAAAAGAACTACTTGTTCCCAAAGCACTTTTTGCTTTATTGTTGCACCTGTGTCATCTTTGTAACCGTTTTGAATCCATTTCTGTAAATCGTTATTGTATGATTTGACGCAGTAATACGAATCGCACACAATAAGTGTCGGGAATTCGCGATCGGCATTATCTAGCGCCATTTTTAACGCTATTATTTCAGTTTGTTGTTCTGAATTATTTTCCACTGAGTGTGTTTTTGTAAGTAGAGGTCTTAATTTACCTCCGCGCCACACTTCTTTTACAATTTCGCATGTGGCGTTGTAAGCCAGATCTCCCCAAACTGAGGGTTGAGCATGTCCGTCTGTATATATTGCACAGGCGTACTGTCGTAAAGGCAGAATGTCGATTGGCAGAGGGTATTCTCTCTCATATTCTAGATATTTTAATTCTTTCATTTCCGGGTCAAAATAGTATTTTACTTTGTCTGTAGCAACAGAATTTACCCATTGTATCCATTCTGGATTCAGTGCCGTTGTCGGTAAATTACATGGTGTTGTTAATGCCTCAAAAGCTGATTCTGCTGTTCTGACTGTAACCTGTCTACCGTCTGCTTGGTGTTTTTCTTTTGCTACAGCAGTTTGAACCGCATGAACAATGTTTTCCTTAATGCTGAACCTTTTTTCAGCTTCTGTGTACAAATGTGATCTGTATGCAATTGGTACCTTCTCTCCCTCATTAGAGGTCAGGTATGTGAATCCGCATCTTCCTGGGATGACTCGAATCACAAGGTTGCGTGTGTTGTCACGTGTTTGTAATTTTGTTTTAACTAACATATCTGTTTGTAAAGATCTCAAAATTTCTGTGTGTTTTTGAGTCCAATTGATTCTTTTAAAATCTGGTTTTATAAGGTCATAGAGAGGTTTAACTCTCTCTGCATAATTTATAATGTAAGTTCTTCCGAAATTTAGGAAACCTAGAATTGATTGTAAGTTTTTTAGTTTTCTAGGTGCTTGGATTACAGCACATTTCTCTAGGAAATTGTCAGCCAGGCTTTTGCCTTCACTTGATAGTTCATATCCTAAAAACAGGACTGTTAGATGGGCAATTCTTGACTTTTTAAAGTTGAATTTGTAACCCTCTGCTGCGAACCCAAGTATTATGGTGTTCACTCTCTTCAAGTGAGTATCCAAGTCATCATCTGTTAGATAGATGTCATCGACATAAGATAATGCCTCATCATCATATATTTGTAGTAAATCTGTTACTCTTGCTGAGAATAATCCTGGGCTGTTCTTAAACCCCTGGGGCAAACGACAGAATTTATTTTGCGCGCCATTTATTGAGAACGCGGTCAAATATCTGCTCTCTGGTGCTATGTTTTGACAGAAGAATCCATTAGAGATGTCTAATGTTGTTTTGTATTTTTTGCGCACTATGTTGTTCATTAGTGCAGCACTATGTGAGTTTTGTACTGCAAAAGTTTTGCAACATGAGTTAAGGTGTCTGTAGTCCAAAACAAGACGATTTGAATTGTCTGGTTTGGAGACAGGAAACAAAGGATTATACATTTGTGAGGTGCAGGTTTCAATCACCCCCTGGTATTCAAGTTGATCTAGGATCTCTTTTACCCGTTTTTTAGCTTCTTGCTTAATTGGATACTGCCTCTGAGCAGTAGGTTGTGATTTTAACTGGATTTTGTGAGGAGGAGAGTCCTCATCCCATCCCACATGGTTTTTATATAATGCAGGAGCTTGGGCTACTGCCCACTTTCTTGCAAGTGTATATTTTTTATGAATTGGAATATGATTTGAGAAGGCAGGCATAATTATTTCTTCGCCATGAGGGCACTCCCTGACAAACTCTGGTGGCCAGTCTCTTTCAGCTTGAAGGATGTCATAGCCCTTGGAGAGATTATCCCAAAAGAGACCCCTTATTTTCCTAGTCTTATCCCCCTCTATACGCTATGTTATTTCATATATTTTATGAGGTTTGCTAACTCTGGTATCTGCAGTTTCCACCTGAATGTATTAATTTGTGTCCACTGTCTCCAGATGATTCATAAGGATCTTGCGAGCTATGCTCACTTCTGCTGCGCTGTCTAGCATTGTCTGAGCCCATTCTCTGTTTTTCAGCTGTGTCCTCAGTATTCTCGGCATGGTTGACTACTTTAATACTGGCTACCTTCTTTTTTGGAAACTGTATTTTTTTATTTTGATGAGCAGGTTCCTTGTCTTTGGACTTGACGTGCTCTTCCCTGTGTTCTGACCGTCCTCTTCTTTCCGATTTCAGCGAGGAAGTCTGAAAAGATTGAGAGGGACGTGTATCAATATCTTGATATCTATCAGGTTTCTTCAGATTATCCCTATTTCTAAGGTTGTATTTTTTCTCAGAGGGCTCCCTTTGGGGAGACTTGTGTCCTTGGTCCGGAGATCTTTCTCTCCGCCGAGGAGACCTTCCTCTGGACTGGAATCTTTTTTCTTTAGGAGTGGATTGTTTATTTCCATCCCAGCTCTTTTTTTGAGTGTTTAGATTATTTTTAATAAATACTTTTTCAGGTTTTTCAATAAGTTGGTGTTTCACCGGTTTTCCACCCAAACTATCTCTTCCTAGTTCTTCATAGGATTTTTCTATGATTCTGGCAATTTCAAATGGTTGGTCTGCTATATCTGTCTCTTTTAACCTCTGGCGGATTGCCACATTTGCTGCTTCTCCCTTTATATTGGCTAATAATATTGCCGAGACCTGCTTGAAGTCTTTTAGTAATTTCATACCAAGAGTTAAAGCAGGTTCTGGACCGTATTCATCTTGAATTTGTTTTAGCACATCTGGTATTACTGACATGGATGGAACACCATGTGTTTTTGTGTAAATGGAAGTAAAGACTGTACCCGAAGTGTCACAGTCTTCCACATGTGGTGCGATTCCCATTGGAAGACAGATAGTCAGAATCCTGTGTTTCTCAACCGGGGTGGTATCTGGAAATACCGCCTCTATTTGAGTGATTTTTTGTGCTAACCAGAATGGAATTTGTTCCCATTTTGTGGGTACTTTACCCAGACAGGACTGTATGTTCTGTGGTGTAATTTTATTTGTGTTCCCCTGGTGAGGGATCAGCTGTGGAATTTTAATAGCTGGTTGGACTGTTGAAGTCCGCATTACATATTGGATTAATTGTCTATGTATTTTAATTAATTGTTTTAGCGTGCTAAAAGTTCTGGTGCAGACATTTCTTCAATGTCTGGATGTGGTGTGTATCCGGCTAGGACCGGCCACGTTGCTCCTGGTCTACCTAGTGGACCGAGCCTGGTGATGTGATTATTATGTTTTAGGGCGCCATTAAACCAGAGCAGGTGCTATTGGTATTTGAGTGGTATTTCCACCTCCTCGAAAGGAGTGTACTCATTTGGAGGTTCCTCTATTTTGTAATAGTGGAAGTCCTTTGTTACAGCGTTTGCTGCTGGAAAGTTTATCCATGAATAGAATACCTCTGTCTGCCGATATTCATGTGCCTCTATTACGAATATGACTGTACCACCTCTCGGTGTCAGCCCATTTTCTATAAGTTTTAAAGTTATAGATTTTCTTATGTTGACCGGGATGAGTATTGCATCCGGGTCTTGCTGTAGCAGAGTATTGTCAGCTGCTAGGAGTTCAGTTGCTATTCTAACTGTCTCCCTTTCTTCTTCTTCTAGAGACATTCTAATGTCAAGAAGGTTATTTTATTTATTTGCAGATCAGGTTTCTATGGAAACAAAGATTAGATGCACAATAGTTTGGAACAGTGTATCCTTCAACGTTGAATAAACCAAGAACCATACATAGAAGTCTCCTCCTACTAAGTTTGGCGGATTTAACCTTTCACCCACTCCAGACGTCTTTGGAGTATTATGGGGAAAAGGGGTCTGTGTGAAAAAGCACGACTGAGTTACTCTAATGTCTTACGTTAGATTTATCGCCCATCCAAACACGTTGGGCGCCATGTAGTGTAGTTCCTATCATCCCAATAAGCTCTGCGCATTGGAATAATATCTTCAATAGTATAGACGTAGGACAGAGGTTAACTAGGTCTTCTACTGTCGATATTAGACTTAAAGTTATGTGTGTGCCAGCTAGCTCAGAGTTCACTAGAAACTTTCTCAAATAGACAAGGAGGAGTTTATCTTCCCTGGATAGACAAGAAGGGATTTAGTTTCTGACTACCATAGAACATGACAACTTTGCTCTCCCCTAATCAAGAGTGTATCTCTAGAGTCGTGTGAAAACAATAGACAACTTATTTTACTCAGTCAGTTCAGTGCATTCTTAGTTTCACCAGATTGTAGAGAAAAGGAAGAGACGGGCGTGTTCAATAAAAAGATGTTATTTATTGATCAGTCTCTTTTCTCATACAAGAGAAATGAATCGCTATTATTGCAATACTTATTGTTAAGTAAAGTGCATACAGTAATAACAGAATTATAAAATAATACTGTAAAAGCATTGATATGGTTTCTTAGCCATATGATACTTAAAATGGATAAAATAGATACATACATATATACATTGACTAATCGTACTCAACTGGTGCTTCTAACTACGCCTACCCCAATGTACCTGACCTAAGCCTAATACGTGGCGGGAGTAGATAAGTAGCAGTTTAAGTTAAGTTTGTTTTGCCAAGGGTCTGCTTCAAGAATTCTCTACAAAGGATGATTCAGTTCAGTACCTGGGAGTTTAGAAGGCTGGAGGGCTGGTATCTCTATCTCAGGTCTTGATATTCCAGCTGCCTGCGAGGGCTGCTTGGAAGCGCCGGAGCTGGATTTCTCGGCAGGAGAAAAGGCAGCGTCTCTCTCTCTCTCAGCGTGTCAGAAAGGAGGGGCAGCGTCTGTGGGCTTTGCTGTCTGCTGGGCTCCTCGGCTCGCTGCTCCAATCTTGTCACCACCTTGTGTGTTTGCTTAAGGCAATGTCGGTATTATTTATACCTGAAAGGTGCCAGGATTGACGTAAGGATGGACATAATTACGTCAATAAGGATGTCATACGAACTTGATCGTTCGCACATTCTTTACTGAAGTTCTCGGCTAAATCAAAACAATGGCTGTGGGGATTTCCCAGATCGTGGTAGGTTTGATTTGTTTTGAGAACACCGTATGCCTATTAGGGGGCTGGAGGCATAGTGCTTGCCTAATGAGATGGCATGCGCTATGACCTAATCAGATAACGGGCTTCTGTGCCGTTGTGTGGCTAATCAGATAACGGATTTCTGTGCAGTTGAATGGCTGCTAGTTAATTATTAACCAGACAAGGGTCAGAAACAGGGGGATCGATACAGTACCCATAATAAATAAACCACAGTGCATTTTTGATAATTTTGCCATGTCTGTTGCACTACAGGCATTCTAGTGATGCAGGCAGTGTCACAGGTGGAGTCTCCCTCACGCTGATTATTACTGTTTGAAGTGACTTCCTAGTGACAAAGTTCAAACCCAACACAAGAGAAATCCCACACCAATTTAGACAAATAGAGTATATTTTATTAAATACATTCCAAAATGACAAAAATCTAATCAGTAGAACCGAAGATATGTCATTTTAATTTAAACATTTAAGTGAAAATAGCACTAAAAAGCACAAAGCGCCAACTGTGGTTATCTGGTTGCACCAGACCAGTACAAAATCACAAGTTCAGGCCGACCGTGATGGAGCGTGAACGACTACCCTGTCCCACCCAGGCTAGCTGAACAAAGTAAGCAGCAAAAGAACAAACGGCTGACCAGGGTTAAGTACATCAAATCCATATGTACAGTCTATTTAGAGATGGTGCAATCGCTTCTCGCACCCGCCATCCGGAGATACAGATAATGACAAAATGTTCAGGAATAAGGAGGGTGCACTCGATGCGAAGTCAATCAATCAGGCCAATTGTGTCCCAAAATACTTATTTTATTAAGTTAATTATAAAAGTGTCACACAGCCAGAGGGAACTTCATCAGGGGTCAGAAATGCCCGGCTAAGGAATCAGTATATGGTAAGTGGTGGAAAAGTATAAAGTTCCAAAACGCTCTGCCGGTTATTATGCCCTGACGCGCAATCTTTGCTCCGTAAATGCCTCACACCAGGAACCATTTATTATAAAGCTCTTTGAAGAAGGAGCCATCCATGGACTCGTGTGCTTTTTAAATCTACTTGAAAATTTGAACCATGTGCTCTCTCGAATGGAGCTCCTACAACATATGCTCACTTCTGATTTGAGGTTGATCGCGTTTTGGAACTTTATACTTTTCCACTACATACCATATACTGATTCCTTAGCCGGACATTTCTGAGCCCTGACGAAGTTCCCTCTGGCAACTGGGAACGAAACATGTTGTCTGTGTGCCAGTTTTATGATTAACTTAATAAAAGAAGTATTTTTGGACAAATTGGCCAGATTGATTGACCGCATTGAGTGCACCTTCCTTATTCCTGAACAGCTGAACAAAGTACCTTAAATCCTGGTTGCAAAGAGATAGAGAGTTCCTCGTTAAGGATGTGTCACGCAACACAGGTGATGCGAGATCTTGGGGTGAGGAGATGTGCCGCGCACTAGCGGTTCCAGTGACATGCAAAGTATGACACAAAATCCTTGTGTGGAGATGCATCACGCAGCAGTGGTTCCGATGAGATGCATTGGGCGAGGCAATGTCCTTGCGTAGAGATGCAGAGTCCTGTGTTCAGAGATGCAGGTCCATTCCTTCTCACCCAGGCAAGAGGGCAGCAGGGCAGCAGTCCAGAAGTGGCAGTCCTCTCACAGCACATCAGTCCTTCTTCCTGGCAGAGTCCATATGGATAGATGTGTACTGAAGAGCTGGAGTCTGAGGTTCAATATGTATACCTGGTACCCATTTTGAAGTAGAGGAAGCTTCTAGAGGTTTCCACCCCCATGAGGTGTCAGGCATCCCCTTCCTCTCAGTCCTGGTCCCAGCTTGCCTGGGGACGCAAAAGACCAGTGTCAAACCCTTTGTGAGAGTGCTCATGCAGAACCTTTGTGATGTGCAAGTGTGGTAGGCGACAACTCCTCCTCCTCGTTAACTCAAAGTGGCCTATTCTACCAACACCATCTTTCTTTTGTCTAACTATCTGGGAGCATACACAAAGACCAATTGCCAGCTACACCGAGGCATGTGACCCAGGAAACAGGCTGCAAGAATCGAATAGCTATGACAAAAAAATGCATACTTTCTCAAAGTTGCATTTTCAGAATGTGACTAAAATCTGACTTTACCTTTGAAGATGGCTTTTAAGTACAAATATTTAGACACCAAACTCCAACTGTATACCTGCTCCCAATTGGAAGTTACATCTTATTAAATATAATAAGGTAACTCCAATGTTATCCTATGGGAGAGGTAGTCCTTACAGTAGTGAAGAACGAATTCTAATGTTTTTTATTAACAGGAAATGTAAGACTTAAAAGCACAAGTCCTACTTTTTAAACACACTGCACCCAGCCCTCTGGACTATTAAGGGCCTTCTCTAGGGGTACCTTTATATGTATTAAAAAGGAAGGGTTTTGCCAGCTAAAGGTTTATTCTACGCTCACCCATAGAGGGAATGCCACACTAACCAAATGCTTGTCTCAGTCAAATCGGTATAACCAGGTTGACTTTATGCTCCAAGCTGACTACCAGGCAGGACGACCTACTCCTGGATGGTCGAACCACTCTGATTAAATTGGCATACATGGTCTGTTAGAAAAGGAATGCTTGTACAGTCACGTCTGTTGTTCCAAGCAATTCCTGGCTCCTGCTGGTCGTGGTGGGTGTTGTATCTCTAATGGGCAGGTAGGACCAATCAATCTGCCTTGTTGCCAGGTACCTGGCTGCCCATCCCTGTGTAGCCTGGCTATGGTTTGAAGATTCAGGCAGGATTGACAGCTCTGACAGGATGCTGTCAGTGCTCCACCAGGCCCAGTTCTTGGTCGTTGAGGCATTGCTAAGCTACGTTCATCAGCCCATTATGTCACATAGTGCCCATAATAGGTTTCCATAGGATCAGGGAGGTTTCACCCACTCTGTCAGGGTGAAAAGATACAAAATGTTCCAATACAAGCTCTAGCAAGCCTTAGGTGCATGTCACTGTGCCTGGGCTCCACTCACTGGTTTTTGGTATCACAACATTTATTTGTTTATTTTATGTATTTATATGAAAAGTTTTATATAGTGCTGGCTAGACCCGGAGGTATCAGAGCGCTTTACATGATGACGAACATTGTTTCAGAGCATAGTTACAAGTTACATGAGTTACTGGAGCGAAGTTACACGCATTAAAAACATAGATGTAAGGAAAACAAATCAGGCAAGGGGGAGAGATTCAGGGGAGATAGGAAAGGAGCTGGGGAGGTAGACCAAGAATGAGAGAGGGAAAGAGGAGGGGGAGGGTGAAGGAAAACGCAACCAGTAGAAGAGAAAAAACAGTGTCCGGTGTGCTGTGATCCCAGAGGAAGAGGTATCGTTCCCACACTCCTGCTGTGTGTGGTTTCCTTTTTTTTTGCAGAGTTTTATATAGCGCGAACTAGACCCGAACCGAATCGGGTATCAGAGCGCTTTACATAGCACCAGTTACGTTACATGAGGACACACATTCATTTTAGGCACGGGGAGATTAAGTGATTGGCACTTGTACACCTGAACCTCTGAACTGTAAAGGGCACCCAGATTTCAAAATCACTTTGGTACTAAGTAAATGGTATGTATGGCCTATACAAATACACTAAACAGAGCAAAACATAACATTTGGATCCTCCACTAGTCCCTCGATGTACATCCCTGTGCTCCGCCTTTCAATGTTCCTTTTACAACTTTCTCTTCCTTGTTCTCCTCTGTTCAGCCTCTTCTTTCCCTTTCCTGCACCTCTGTTTATACTGTAACACAAAAGACTACCCTCACCCTATTTACTTTAGTTTTCCTTATAACCCTTTATATTATTTCTCATTCATTTACATTTCGATTCTTGTCATTTTAGGCACTGTGGAATATTTTACATTTCTTCATTTTTTTATTGTTGCTCCAGACATACAATTTGAGGCCAGTCTTTTTGTTGAATTGTCGTTTTTTGTCAAAGTGACTAAGTCAAGGTGGTTGGGACAGGTTTCAATAGAAGCTTTCATCAAGATAACATAGTTCTATATAAACACTTCTGCAAACAAAAAAAAAGTCTCATGTTTATCGCATCTATTTCAGTGTATAGCCCATCTTATGTTTGAGCTCACACATCACTAAAAATGGACAAGCCAACAAATAGAGAGGGTGAAAAGAGCACGATTCCAGCCATGGCTCAGTCATGGCCTGAAGAACAAAAACTAAAGCAGAGTCATCACAGGTCTGCATTTAAATAAAACTTGACATTCTAGGCTTCTGTGTCAAAAGAAAGAAAAGCTCATTCCATATTCTACTCATGTTGTGTTATGGCTAATCTCTTTAATTATGTAGAAGAACGTCGTGGACCAGGGTCAGCGGACTCGACAATTCTCGCCTCGGTGCCTACTCTAACCAGGGGTCCCACTCGGCAACTCTGGGCATTAGCTTGCCTAATCTCCACAACGGCCCCATCAACGCAGGGGATGCCTGGCTCCACTTTGGGGATACCCAGTAGGGAACATCCCACAGGGAAAGCCAGGACGGGTTCCCCAGCGGTATACAGCGCCGGGACGCCCCTTTGCTGGGGCAGCTGTGCGCTTTACAAGTATACAACATTTAACATTTAACAGGTTTGCGTTATTACAGTCACTCTCTTTCAGGTGGATACACTATCAAACTGCAGATTCCACATCTTCAGAATATCCCCAGGCACCAGACCGAATCTTGAAGATTTCAACAGCATTGCTACTGCATACAGCTAAATGGTGCAGTTTGGCTCTACAATCACTTCACTTTGTCCTGGAAAGCATGATGGACCTGCATATAAGCCCCACCCAATTGTTGACGTCAGTTTTTTTCTTCTCTTTGTCTGTGTCTTCTGACATGGAGCCCAACAATCATCAGAGGTATCAGAGTGCAAATCTCTAAATTCAGACCTCTTTAGATAGAAAAAGGATCATTTACCAGAACAGGGAGGAAGAAGGGCAATGAGAAATCTGCACTTGGGTAGAAAATCCACCATAAAGAGCGTTCCTGAAGGTAAGTAACTTGTTCTTCTGGAATACCTCTAACCACAGATTCCTCACCTTTAGAATAGATACCAATGCAGAACCGCTTCAAGGTAGCAAGCCTGTGAAATGACTCACACCAATATGTTCTGCAGGTCCGAACAGGTGAAATATCCATCCATTCGGACCTGACTGTCAAGGCAGTAGTGCTTCTCGAAGGTGTATACAGATGTCCAACTTGCAGCCTGACTACTGTCACGGCAAGGAACTCTGTGTGACAGAAGAGTGGTAGGAACGTTGGCCTTGAAGGAATGGGCCTGCAATCTCGCCAAAGACTTCTTGTTAGCCAGTGCTTAGCAGAACTTAATGCAGAGGACTATCAGCCGTGACAGAGTCCTTTTCTGCACTGCCTTTCCTTTCCGTGCCCTACAAAACCTCACAAACATCTGATTATCCACCTAATGGTCTTGGTTGATAAAGAAACCTAAAACTTTTTTAGGATCCAGCAAATTGGGGTTCTCCCCCTCTTTCAAGGGGTGAAGCAGAACAAACAATGTTGGGAGAGTGGTGGATTAAGCTATTTGAAAAGCAGTCACAAAATCTAGAAAAAAATCCACCCTGCTCTTCAACATCACTTCATATGAGGGGAAAAAGGTGCAAGGTGGCTGCACCAAGAGAGCTTGGAGTTCACTCATGTAGCAAGCTGAAGTTACAGCGACCTGGAACAGTCTCTTCAGCGTCAGGAGGCGTACAGAATTTATGCATTGGTTCAAACTGCATGCACATGAGGGAAGTTGGAACTAAATTACTATCCCACTGTAGCCTCACAAAGGGTTTTGGATGAAGCAGATGAGTCAAACCTTCTGGAAACCTCATCACAATGAGTGATTTTTAACAAGGATGGGTGGTCCCGTAAATGTAAAAAGGACAAAAATGTAATAAACAACATTTAACGGGGCCCAATGCAAGTCCTTGTTAGTCAATAGATAAAACAAACAGTAGGACATCCAACAGTTTGGCCTGTAATGGGTCAGTATTGCGGATGACACCAGGCTAACTTGTCTCAGCCCCCGTGTAGACAGACTTTGAAGAAGGAAGCCTGGCAGCCAGGATGATATCCAAAACTTCAGTAGGAAAATCAAATGCAGTCAACTGCTGCCACACAATCTTCACACATGAAGGTGCAAATTATACCACTTTGGAACAGGACCCCGCTCTGCTGCTGCAACAGGTCTTCCCAAAGCAGTGGTCTAATCGAAAGACAGATGCTGATGCCCTGATGTTCCAGGTACTACTCTTCTTGCACCATCTGGAGCAAAGAGGATGACTCAGTCCCACTCGTCTCTGATCTTCAGAACTCTGTGCAAAAGAGGAAGCGGCAGAAAGGTGCACAGGAGTCATATGCGCCACTCTACCCAGAATGCGTCTCCAAGAGAGATTCTTGGAAACTACAGCGCAGAAAGATTTTGACATTGCGCATTGAATGGTGGTGAAAAGAGCTAGCCAGGGTTCTTACCATTGCTGGAAGATTCTCTGTGTCACCTCGGGGTGTTACGGCCATTGGTGATCCAGCAGATGCTACCGGCTAAGTGCATCCAGACTAGTTTTCAAAAATCACACCTGGTAGTTCATGACCAGGGAAATACCCGGATGCTCCTGCAAGTCCCAGAGAGAATTTATCCTGGCACAGGACCCCACTCTGCTTTTTGTAGAACAAGGTCCTGAAGGCATGGGGAGGACTTCCCAGCAGGGTGGATAGCTCTCAGAGGTCCCGGTCACAGCTTCAATAGCCTGGGGTTTGTTTTCGCTGAGCATGTGACCCATTTGCTGGCATGTGGTGTGACTAAGGGCCCAAGACAAGATTCCAAATGTCCATGGGGAGTTGCCCTGCTTTAGACGGATTAAAATCTGTGACAGAGCTCCAGCAGGCCTGGGGTGCATTATCCTTGGCCTTCATTCACCAGCCTGTTGTGTCACAAAGTTCTCAGGAGGGAGTTATGAATGCATCGGTTGAGCTGGTGTGAAAAGATCTGTTGGGTGCCAGTTAAATGGTCAACAGGTCCAGGGTACGTCCCAAGGCATGGGCTCCATTTACCGGAATGTTGGATCACAAAGATAGGGTTCTAAAGGCCCAGGGAGGGTTCCCCAGCTTTTCTGGGGTCAAAAGATCCAACCAGGCCCCAGCCAATGCTGTAGGGGGCCCCATGACTAGGCAGGGCTATAGCCACAGCCCAAAATATGGAAACTGACCAGCAGTTTTCCGCAGGGCTAGTCCATTAAACAAGGCTAAACAGTATCTCCCATCAGTGCAACCAGATGGCCACTTTTCAAGTCCATTCATCTAGTCCCATGTGCTATAGGGATGGATGGGCTGCTCAGATAGCCAGGTTACACTGATAGTGCAGAGGAGGACTCTTTTGAAGTTTGTAGCCCGACCAGGGCTCCAGGAGTTCAGATATATTCACTCAAACGCCTGTCGGTTTCATCCAATGTACACTGATTACAAGATAGGCTAGTTACCATCCTCAGAATTGGAAGGAAGACAGTCCTCAGGACCTGTTTTCATTGGATTTTTCTCTTCTAATGGTGCAAGGGTCCCAGCCAGCCCATGTCCAGCCCCCAGAAGCCTGCATCATCTGTTGCTCAAGGGGCACTTCTGCAAGCCTGCCAACTGCAACATAGCAGGCAAGGGCACAAAACGGACTTCACAGGCAGGGTGGCCTACTCTGGGATGGTCTAACCAGCCGTGTACTCTGATTAATTAAGCATACTTGGTCTATTTAGAGATGGACTGCTTTGACAGCCACATCTGTTTGAAGCAAAATGCTTCCACTCCACCTGGAAGTCTCTGACATAAAAATTGCCCCTAGTAGTCTAATCGGAGTGGATGAGGTTGGGCAGTGCTACCTGTCTCTTCTCCACTGGCTCTTCCCTGAGAGATAGAGGCCCAGCCATGGCCTAGGCAGGGGACTCTCGATAAACAGGGGTCAAGCCCTGGCTCCTGCCCGCTGTTCATATGACCAATGTGCAGGTGGGGCCAATAAACCTGCCTTGTTGCTAGGTACCTGGCTGCTCAGTTTTGTGTGGCCAGGCAGGGTTTTGAAGACTCACCTGGTCCTGCCCGGATGTTTGCTCACCCACCTCTTTGGACTGGTAAAAGGGCTTCACGTTTCAGCTACTATGGGAGCTTCTTCAACTCCCAATGTCATGGGGTGGTGCTTCCGGTCCAAGCACCCAGAAACTTTTATGGAACTTTTTAGATTTACTCTAAGGGGGAGCTACCTTTCTCCCATTTCTCCAGCACTAGCAGGTAGGCGAAAAATGCAAAATTTGACGATTGGCCGAGTATCAGTAAAGAAGGCAGCTATCTGTGAGAATCAGTGTGTTACAGGGCATTGGTCATAAACATTTTGATAGCACTGTGTTGCTCCTGGCATTATGCTCATCTCCTGGTTGCTTGAACATCAAATGCCTGGGGCCATCTCAGGGAATGGGTGAGGCTGCTGCAAAGGGCTTTGATCCCTCTGTGCCCTCAAGGTCCGATTCCAATCACTTCTTACTCATTTAAAGTTGAGTTTGAGCAACCCAATGCCTCTAGTCATTCTCGTTACCAGCTAAAAATTGGGTTTCTGGGCTTCAGCTATCCTGAAATCATGAAGTATTAAGAATCTAAATCTCGTCCGTAAGCCAGATGTATGAGTTTTATAAAAACCTGTCCAATGATGATAATGTCAAAGCTTGCAACAAATCACCAAAATGATTCAGAATCTGAGTTTAAAAAGTTGTTGAATTATAGACAAAGAATGGGCTGTTTGCTGAGCAAATGTTTCTGCCATAAAGGTTGATGGCACGTCTTTGTGAGTTAGGTTATTTTTATTACATTTATCAGTGCGCATATGTATCATGTCAATTTTCCGCCATAAATGACTATTGAAAACTTTTTGAACACTCAGTAAATACAATTGTTTAGTATGGTAGGAGGGAATAAAGGAAACTGGTTTTACCAGGAGTTTGCAAGCAAGATCAGAAGTCAAAGGATTACAAGCACCATAGAAAGCCATTCCTTTTCAAAAAAGTGAATGTCCTAAAGGACTATAACATCCAGATTTACAAATGAAAACAAATTTGCTAATGGCCATCAATAAAATTCAAAAGGGAGACACGAGGTGTGTTGTAAAAATGTGTCATGTATGCATTCATACCATCTAAGCGATGTGTACTTTTGACAGCTATAGAAATGACGGGTAAAGGCATTAATCTATGCAAAATCCACCTGAGATGTGCATCCTTGATGTGAAGCATTTTCGAATCAAGCGAAAATTACAGATTCATGCCCTTATATAGGTGTGGCGGGATGGACGGGACCACGAGAGGTGTAAGTCTGGGTAACCGTGGTTTTATTGATTTCAGCAAACGCCTTCTTGGCGTTACATTACGACAGTATGGTAAGGGAGGCTCAGTGTCTCTACGCGCCGGGGAACTTCTCTCTTTTAGTTGGTCCACGCCGGTTCTTCCTCCCTCCCGTAGACTCCTGGGAGTTGTGGTCACTCTCGAGTCCGTCGTGGCCGCTGGATCTCGGCAAACAAACAAAAGAAGAAGCCCGCTTTAGTACAGTGCTCGGGTTCTTCTAACGTGCATAGGGAAAGGGAGTGAGGAGAACACACGTGCATCTGAACCCTGCGTCGTGCCGGTGGTGCGTGGTGGGGATTGGGGAATAGTGCAGGGGTTTTGCCGTCGGGTGCTCTAAGGAGGTTTAAGACCTCTTCTCCCCGCCCAGCCCACGATACGATCATGTACCTGGCTGAGCCACACTTCCCTTGAAGCGTGGCTGGGCGAAGCGCCTTGACGTTGGCCTCCCGGCTCTCCAGTCGGTGGTCTCGCCTCCTCGGTCGCTTCTCTGGCGGTCTCATGCTGCGCGCCTTCCGTGCCTTCTCTCCTCCGTTCGCCTCCTCCTCTGCTCCACGCTTCTTCTTCCTCTCCGGGTGTCGAACACCCTGGTGACCGGGGGAAGCCGGTATTTCCTTCCGCCGAACCTGCTGACCAGGGGGCGTGTCCAGGCTCAAACTCTGCCCAATTAAAGAAACAGTCCCCTTCGGTTTCGTGTTGGGCTGTCGAAGCGCATGGAGACTCCCCTTTCCAGTCCTCATGCCGCTGCAATGGGGAAACAGAGGGGACAAGAGATCGAGGGTGTGTTGATGAGGGAGGACCCCCCTCCGCCCCTGGTCACAATAGGTATAATTCACATTGCCCTTATATAGGCATAGAAATCATACCCATATTTAGACATAACCCATCCAGTCCAAATACAGGCATGGCTACTTACAATAGTTCCAAAAAACCACAACGATTTCTTGGAAAACTCAAATTCAGCAGTCTGGGATTCAGCTGTCACTTGAATATTGATTTGTCCTAGAAATCATGGCGTCTTCAAAGAACTACCATTCCCTTGGGGCTCTTTGGTGACGTTATTATGTCCGACTTTACATCAAACTAGGCACCTTCAAGGTATAAATATGCCTACACTTGCCCTAGCAAAGACACGGTGGTTCGGAGCAGCTCGACTATCTACTTGCCTGACGCAGCTCGCTACAGCAAGTGCCGAAGGAAGCCGACCATCCAGCTGACGCACTGACAGAAAATCTGTCCTTTCTCTCGCTGAGAATCCAGCTCCAGTGTTTCCAAGCTCCCTCGCGGGGTGTTGGGAAATCGAGTCCTGAGACAGAGATACCAGACCTCCTTCATTCTAAAACAAAGGTACGGAGCTGATTAGACCCTAAGAGAAATCTTGGTTAGATTCTTGGCAAAGAAAACTAACCTATGCTACACCACACTTACTTCTTCCCTTGTACAAGACTTAGGTTAGGTACATTGGGGTAGGCGTATTTTAGAAGCACCAGTTGAGTACTTTTTAGCCTTTGTTATTTATGTATGTATTTATCTATGGTCTAGGAACCATACAATGCTTTTACAGTATTATTTTATAATACTCTTCTTACTGTACGCATTATACTTTGCAACCAGTATTACGATTGTAGCAGTTCATTTTAATTGTCTGAGAAAGAAGACTGTTCAATAAACCTTTTATTGAAAACGCCCGACTCTCTATTTCTCTGCACCTCTGATGAAACGAAGCATGCACGATTGACTGAGTAAAATATCTATCTATTGTTTCCACATCTATGAAGATCAGTTTTATCTTGGGGAAACAAAGTTGTCATGTTTATGCGGTTGTCAGAAACTAATCCCTTCTTGTTTATTCAAGAAAGTTTCTAGTGACCTCTGAGCTAGCCGGCACTCACAATTAAGTCTAATATATTTCGATAGAGACCTAGTCGACCTAAGTCCTACGTCAAATATATAGGATATATTATTCCAATGCGCAGAGCCTATTGGGAATATAGGAACTACACTACATCCTCAGCTTCAAGAAAAGGCATACTCACTATCTGTTTGATTGAGAGAAGGCTATAGGATGCCTCTCCTTTTCATTGCTCATTTGCCTTGCAGCAAATGGAAAAGAAGAGAGACATTTTGTTAATCAATGACCAAGGCAAGGCAGTTTATGTGAGCTACATTTTTGTAATTCCCAAATTAATTGTGTCAGTGAACCCATTGGAGCTTCTCCATTCTGTAAGGAATTTAAATCTTAGAGTAAAAAATGTAGAGCTGAATAAGTGATAGAAGGGCACGTGTTGGCTCCACCATCTTTAAACCTACGCAGACGGCCCGATGAAGTGGAGCTGGCAGAGTGAGGCTTCAGAACTCCTTTCCTATCGGAGATGATGGTCTGATAGCTTTTTCTTTTCTGTCCATCTCAACCAAAAAAGTCTGCACTCATGAACAGGAAAAAAACAAGAAGCCAAACACCCAGGGGAAAAAACTCCCTGGGTTTGGTGGTCATTAGTTATTTGATTTTCGAAACCAAACTTGCATTTTAGGAGGCTTTTTTCAGAACACTAAAAGTTTGGTGGATCCTGTCAAACCATCGGTGGCCATCTACCAAATGATTGTTTTGTAAAGGAACTGCCATGAGCTCACGGTCTCTCAAAAAGAATAAAGATCTCCAATGGGTCAGTAGTGTTCTCTACATTTGGCATTTGATAGTCAATCACAGTGGCAAAGGGAATGTCCTCCTCAAGACTGACTGTTGGACTACCACCTGCCAAACTAAGGGGCCGATTAGGATGGCAGACGGATTGCCCCCGCTGGGCTGGCGGTAGCCACCGCTGGCCCGGCGGGGGCAATCCGTCCGCCATCCTCACATAAATGACCCGCCGCCACATTAGGATGGCGGGGGAGTCCGCAACGGACGGCAAGACCGTCCGCCACTTTTACGCCGGTCGATTTCGCGACCGGCGGAAAAAAGGGCCTACATATGTTGGCGGTGTCTGCGAGACACCGCCAACCATATTACGATGCCGGTGGTCTTATGCCTGGAAAGGCATACGGTCTTTGCTTTGGGGCCCTTTGTGGACCCCCAGGGTGAAAGGGGGGTGGGGGGTGCACATGGGGGGTACCTATGGTACCCACCTGCGTTTCAAAGCACAATATGGCAGGTACCGCGCGGTGCCTGTCATGTTGTGCTTTGAAATGCACAACATGCATTTTTAGCATTGCGGCGGATGGTGCTTTCAGCACCGCCCGCCGCAATGTTAAAAATGCGGGATGCACCCCCCACTGTGGCAGGTGCGTCCTGTGGTGGACGGTCCCTTTTTACGATGGGATGGCGGATGGACAAAGTCTGTCCGCCATCCTAATCGGCCCCTTAATTGGGCCCTCATTTTGAAAACAGGTGTCCAAAGATTTAAAAGCTGCCTGCATCATTTGTCAGCTTTCCTGAAACTTTCTGCTGCCTTTCCCTATGATTAGTATTCAGAACCATTTCATTTAACTCATTATCTGTAATGTTTTCTTTCTGTTGCCACTCAACAAAAGATCTCAAATTATTTTCACAATTGATGATGTCTTCAAATCTAAAAGAAAAGAAAAGCCCTTGCAAGTGGTATTTTAAAAGATAATTTCTCTAGCAGGCATGCATGATCTAAATGACACTTTTCTCATTGATGCTATCCTTCTAATATGTGTAACCCTGTTCTAGAAGTGAATCAATAAACTTTGGTAAATATACGGATATGTTTTACATTTTTCCCGTTAATTCAAATAGTAAAATGCAGATAGATCTGATCTATCATTGATGTTAATGTGGGAATACCTATTTTACAACTTCTAAGATGTTTAAGTGTTCCATAATGTTCCTACTATTATATATTTCCCTTTGGCTGTTTGAGCAATGAATGTAGTGATCCCCATAATGATGAAAATGGAACAGTTCCCGAGGATAGTCTTGATCAAAATATACATCTTTGTTGAATAATGAACCTTACAAACTCAAGTCATTCACCAGTTTTTAACAACATTGGTATCTCATGAACTTGTAACAGGACTTAGAATAACAATGTCTGAGAGGTTCTAAACTGATAAGGAATTTAAATCATTTGTATATTTCCAAAAATGAGACACTGGCCACCTCCCATCTAACTCAATCAGACAGTGGAGATTCAGTCATATTGACTCAATTAACATTTTTTAGCTCTCTGTGGTGAAAAATGAAGTTGCAGCTCCTTGTTTGACAGAAGTTGTGTGGAACATAGTGCCCATGAATTATTAAAAAATAATAATCATTATAGTAATCCACAAAATAAATGATGATATAGGGGCATAGATCCTAATATGGAAACATAATGGGCAGATATACCACAGCAACAAATAAAGATCCATCTGTAACATTGACATTGTATACGCCTTTACCAGATGCTTGCTAGGGAAGAAATCTCATCCTAGTTTTTTGTTTAGCTGTCTGGTGCTTGTTTCACCCTAACTCTCAGACTCATTTTGTGTGTTGCCATTTTATAGGCATTAAGTACTTTGTTTCTCAACCTACCGAGGTATATACTGCCAAAAATACTTTAGGTAGTTCATGTTTACTATCTTATGTGAGAACAGCTGTCTCTTGAATGGTACCCGAGAACTCCAGAAGAGTCTCAAAATTACCAATCAACTTCATCTCCAAACTAAAATTTGAGTGGCTCTATGTTCATAACGTATTTGATTTAATAACTCTGGTCACACTGCTAAAGATAGTGTACTTTGCTTTGTAGAATTTATACTCATAGATATTGTTCTTCATGTAGAAGAATCCTCTACAGGTGGTATCATACCAAGAGGACCACACATAGTCAATATTCTATGCTAATCTTGGGTTGCAGTGTGAGGTTAGCCTGCTTCCAACTGATCAGTTTTGCAAGCAGCCCAAAATGGGATATCTGCTACCTTTGTGGGCTGTTTACCCATAATCATTGTATTAGTCTGTTGATTAACTGTCTGCAATGGAGCAGGTTCCTGTGCAATAGCAGGGACTTATATGCAAGTCCCTGTAGCACATATTGTTGAAAATGTATGTATACAGTCACTAATTCAGGTAATGAGTGTCTCAGTTCTGGGGTATTCAAATTTGTTTAATCCAGACAAGTATAACCAACTAATACATGCCAGATAGCCCCTAGGAGTCTTAAGGGATCCATTATAAAATTGTCCACAAGTGAAAAGTGTCCCTCAAACCTGATTGATGTTTTTGATAACCCATAGGAATTTCTAGTCTTTGATGTTTCAAGGTTTTGAGGAATAGTGACATCTTTGTAGGTATGAAATGGCTAGTGATTAGATCTACAGGACCAAACTACAACAATAAGTAAAATATTTATGTTAAGAGATGTGTTGTGATTGCTTTCATAACTAGAATTATCTCATCCCCACCTCATGAAAACCTCATCTGTTACATTACTCTGTCAATGGACCCCCAAAGTTTTCCCTTATCACAACAGTTGCAGCCGCTATTTTAAGAGATATTCTGAATGAGAGAGAAAAATATGAATGAATGGGGAAAACATTTTGCTTTTAAAAAAAAATGTTTATTGCTTTTCAGCATATTTAACAAAGAAGTAACTTTCCCCAGTGCATGGTCACTCGTTGTTTTGCTAATAATAGTGCGACCACCACAAACCTGCGTCCTGAAGTTTGAAGCTTTGTGACAAGGTCCAGCATGCATATCTCGGGGGTGCAGTCCACTAAGTTCAACGTCATAGATTACAGGTCTCACACCACATGTACCCAAAACTGCTTGACTGGGGTACATTTCCAGACAAGGTGCATAAAGTCTGCATCTGGTGTCCCACATCTTATGAATTGTGATTTCTCGGCAACCCATACCTGAACAATCTAGCAGGGGTATAGTACATTTGCTGCAAGTATTTGATGAGGATTATTCATGAATTAGAGTTCGATGTGAGCATCCCTGTCAGTGTACACCAAAGTCCCCAATCTTTCAGTGCTAATGGTGCATCAAGCGAAGCCTTCCAGTGGTCTAGTGCAAGATTTGGCTCCGCCTCGTATACCTACAGATGGGAAAAGTAATTAGTGTATATCAGTAACTCTGTTCGGCGTGTGTGCATTTAAACACTACTGTTGTCCTCTTCCTCAGCAGGGTGTTCCCACTTGTATTGGGATAATTTGATGGTGAATTCCATCACTGACATGGGCATCGTAAAAATTATAATTTTGCCCTGATGGTCTATGGGCAGTCGTGCGGGCTAGAGCATTGCGTATGGGATGTCTGCTTATTGCAGCTTTTTTTGACTGGTAAAAATTATTTACAAGTAGCTTGCGCATTGCTGTGAAGTCCAGGAAAAATGACACAGCATTTCTTAGATAGTTAATGTCTTTTTCCCGTGCCAGTCTAAGCACTGTATCGCAGTCACAATAATTTAGTAGTTTGACGATGACCAGCCTTGTTGTGGCCCCGGGGGCCAACTTGCTGCCAAGGACCGATGGGCCTGCTCTACCAATAGCAACTTGGAGTGGTGTTCAGAGTTGAAGATGTCTGTAACTCTGCTTTCTCCATTGGAATCCTTTTTGCCAGTGCTCATTGATGCCTGTTATTGGCAAGTTGTTGTGGCAGGAACGTGCTTCTAAATCTGTTTTTTGCTTGTATGACTTGTGGTAATGTGTTGCTCCACCTCTGTCAATCTTATCATTTGCCTGTCCAGTTTGGCAGTTACATGTTCCATCCCAATGTTAAGATTACCTATTTTCCATCCATGGACTGCAGGCTCTGCTGCAATGCCAGCATGGCACTTTCCAAGGCTGTAGTGCCCTGGTTTTAGTAGTCCATTTCTTCTTCTGTTGTCGTGTCTGGCGAAGTCCTGTTGCTTTTTTGCGCCTCAAAGGTGAGTCTCAGTTGACACTTGTCTATTTTCTCCACTTGGACTGTTAAATGTGGCGTTGACTCAGTGATAGGGGGTAACCAGCGTGCTCAGTACCCTGGAGATTAGTATGCAAAATCAGAATCGAAGTCAGGGATCGAAGTGCTCAGCAGCACAAGTGTGTTATCAAAGACCAACTCAGTTCAGGTCTTCTAAATTTCTCATGAAAGAGTGCCTTATGAAGCTGCCGCCCATCAGAGTCATTACACAGCAGGCACTACTACAGAATTGATAGGCCCTAGGCCAGCGCCCCCCCCCCCCCGGGTTGATTCCCTCATTTGAGCTACTCTGGCCACTCCCCCATGGATGTCTCAGCCCGGTGTAGGTTTTGCTAGCAAAACTTGGGCGCACACTTCACCACATCATCTGTTCTGTACTTCCTCAAATCACCAAAGTAAAGATGACGTATGTCTGAATTGTACCGACACAGAGAAATGCTTGATCTCAATTATACTTACGGCCCTATTCTTGTGCACCTGTGTTCAAGGAGTATTATTAGTGTAATAATTTCCTTAACAAATGTGTTCCATGTATGTTACTTCCTACTACTAGCAAGAGGCAAAAAAAGATTTTAATCAGAGAGGAAATCACCAAAGCTGCATTTTGCGTTGTTTTTTTTCAGTGCTCTATCATAGCAAAGGACAATATTCCCCATGCTTAGGTGGTCACCCTTGAACACAAAGAGCAGTATTCCTTGAACCAAGATTGATATTAAGTCACTGGCAGAGGGTCTCAGTCTCCTTGTAATGTTTTTTGCAGAGGCCGTACCTGAAGGGGGCCTCGAGGGCCGGCACCATAACCGATGCCGAGCCCCGGAACAAACTGGGTTTTGGCGCGCAGAAGCGCACAAGAAGCAGGAAAAACACCTGTGCCTCCACCCCGGCGGCCGCAAGGACAGCGTCGGCCTTCCGGCCAATGGGGCCCGGGCGGGGTACAAACCCCCCAATGGGGGAACCCGCTAGCGATGCGGGAGAATCTCAGGGGGGGGAATATAAACACCGCTCCCCCAGGGAAGCTCCTATCTTCGTGGAGTGGGGGAGCAGCATCGGCCAACAAATGACCACCACAAGACACAATTGCATGTTGGCTTATTCATTCCAATGAATACAGTAGGGGAATGTTGCATGCATGCTGGAGTGGGCACATGAAGAATACTGCCCCTGACGCAGACAGGCGGCTAAACCCAATGCAGAAACTTGCAAATGACATTCGCGCCCTTGCTAAAAAAAAAAAGAATTAGAGGACAAAAAGGTCAAATATGATCCTGAGAGTTTTGACACTTTTGCTGAGTGTGGTTTAAACCCCTCTTATGGACCATGATTAACTTTGCCCTTCTCCTTGTTGTCTTAACCAGGTCCTTGGCATGATGATTAATGCAGCCTACAAACCAGGGAGAGTGCTACGAGAGCTGCAGTTCGTGGAAGATTCACAGTGGAATTTCCAAGAGGAAACACTCAAAGCCAAGTAAGCATTGCTCACTACTGCCATAAGTAAGATAAAAAACATATAGATCGTCAATGTTAATGTAACAATCTTAAGAAGGCCATGAACATATAGCTCTAACGATGAAATGAGCGGAACTCTTTATAAGATGACAAAAAAGCAGGTGAACAGAAATATAAAAGAAATAACCATAAGAAACCTCCCTCCGTACCAGCTGGAGAGGCAGCCTTGCTTAATCTGGTATTAATTTGGGTTCCTAAATGTTGCAGAAGTGGGTCTTGAAGCACAAAATTACATAAACATGGAAAAGAACGAGAGCCTGCCTATAGGGCCATACGAACTACAGGTCTCTACCACAAAATTGGAGAGGATGTAGAGTTGCTTGCATTGATCTTTTTGGGGGACAGGCATTTTAATGTATTTATGTAACAATGTCTTCAACATCTTCTGGTTCATTAGGAGATCAGGTGCAGAGCAAATGCTTATTAAAAGGATATTTCGAAGTGAGTGTGACTCTTACTGTGCATGCAATGCTGCCCCTGCAGTCCTAGATCCAGCCCCCCCCCCTCTCCATCCTCCTCACCCCACAAAGTGACCCACTCTGGCCCTGTAGTCACTTTTACCCTTGGGTAAAGCAGGTGATAAAATGTCAGCGAAAATGACCCCAGAATTAGGGAAACCTGTGGGAAAGGACCTAGTAAATATGGGCCATCAGGTTATTTCCCATTTTGGGACTTTATCTCATTGCTAGATTTAATGAGGGAGAAACTAGCCCTGATCATCAAATCCAGTCTCAGTAACTCCATACCTTAAATGTCGCCACTTCAGCATGAGGGTAAAAATATTGTGCTGTAGAGAAGTAAATACTCATGGGGAGCTCACAAGACCAAACTAAGGGTCTGTACTTTAGAGTGCGGTTACTCTGTCAGGGTGATGGACTATTTAACTGCACTCCAAATTTAGAGATGTCCTATGCCCCAGTGGGCATCTCTTACATTGGCAGGAACCGTCGTCGTAAGTGTGCCAAATGACTATATCAACATGACTGAGCCTTTCGGCACACTTTCAATTTTCTTTTTGAAGAAAAAAAAGCAGTGAATCCCCCTTTGCCACAGGAGTTTTCTCCCATGGTAAACGGGTCATTGCAATGTTTTTACATTCACTTGCCACCACTTTTTGAATGGCGGTTTGTGAAAGTAAAAACTTTCCCTTTATTCATCCGCTGCAAATAAGGCGGGTGGACAAATGTCAGAACCTCGGATGGCCCTCACTCTGTCAGGCCGTCGGAACAATATGTCAACAGTGGAGAGGGAGTAGTCTCCACCACTGACATACTGAGAGTCAGCCCGACTCTAAGGGGCATATTATTAAGCCCATTATGGCCGCTTTAGCTGCTTTTTTCATCCGAAAAGCGGCGATAATGGCATCGTACTATTAGCAAGGACATGCTAGCGCGTATTTCCTTGCCTTAACACCCGGTTCCCTGTTGCCTCACCTCGCATCGCTAATGAGATGCAAGGTAGGCGTGCCCCTCACAACTACATCATAAAATATCAGTAACAGTGCTTCGCTGTATTTACAATGAAACCTTGTCTGGTTTAGAGCTGATTTTTTTCGCGCTAACTGGGCCTTAACGCTGTTAAATTCCAGACTAAGGCATACCTTACTTGGGGGGTGGATTGTGTGGCTAAGACCACAGACCCTATCATCAAGGATATCACCGTTTTCCATGGAAAATCGCTGGAAAACCAGCGCTGTTCCATGGAAAACAGCCATATCCCCTCTATTGCTGGAATTTTTATCGCCTCTGCGATACGGGTTGTTAATAACTCTCTAACTGTGCAAAACATTCCAGCGATAGACGGCGATAAAAAAAAAGCGCTAAGCGCGCTTTGCGATATTTTTCTCCGCCTATTGCTAATATGCCCCGAAATGAGTTGGGTGGACCTACAATAGGGTGGTAAGGATACTCCATTCAGTTTGTAATGAAGCAACTTTTCTACGTATTATAGATCAGGGCCTTTGGCTTGGTTAAACAGTGATTTTCGTCGTCGTTTGATTTCACATAGCGACACTGTTTCTTATTACAGATGTTCCCTCTGGTAACATATTTTATTATTGTGCTGAAAGGCAGGACATTCCTGGGTATCTATTGAAACACTGCATGACAAAATATATTGTTTTCTAGATACAAAGGGAAGACGTACAGAGCAACGGTCAAGATTGTAAAAACCTCCGATCAAGTTGGTGATTTCTGCAGAAGAGTTTGTGCAAAGCTGGAATGCTGCTCCAATCTGTTCAGCCCAGTGCAGATCACTGAAACATGCTCTGAGAATTGCTCAGTTCAAACTAAAACAAAGTACAGTGAGTACAGAAATGTCATTTTACCAAAAGCAATGTCAACCGTGTAATTATAGGAATGTGATGATATATTACAGCAATAAACCACGAGTTCTTTGTTAGAGGGTGATTTAAAGTTCAGCAGAGAAACCGTGCTGTCCAGCTAAACACACATGATGGTCAAACAGAATATGCCTTTAACCTAATTTCACCAGTTTTGACTTTTTTTCATACATTGTATTATTCAAGATGATATCATCCATGTCTCCTGATTTTGAAGGGTTCTCATTTTTCTGTACGCGACCTTTTTAAGGCCATAATGTTGTACCAAAAGGACATTTATTTACTCGCTTTTAAATAGTCCACATTTCAGGTCGAAAGTATGAAAACAGTATCAGCCGGAAATGCGCGCAGTCAAGGTCAAGTTCTAACAGTTTTCTGTATCTACCTTGCTACGCTTGCATCCATCAGGTTCGCTTCTAGGCCCTCTAGACACTTGGCTGATGAAAGAGTTAACAAACATGTTTCCTTGACTACAGGGAGTATTCGCCATATTACACGTTATTGTCATTTTTAAGCTTAAACTTTAATCTGTCTAGAAATGATTCGATTGTTTTAAAATTCTGTCAGCTCTGACACATTGATACCTCATGAATGTTCCTCTGTAACTCTCTAATAAGTAATGCCAGCCATGTGGAATCCTTACTTCAACATAGGCAGCCCATGTAATACAAATAATGTGCATTGCTATGAAATAAATATTACTAACGCCCCAGGTTAGGGTTTGGGAACTGTGTTTTTTATGCACTTAGGGGCATATATAATATTACATAAGCCAAGGCGATGAGGATTTTAAAGCATATTCCATCATAAATCTTAGTAAACTGCATTTTCTGCGATTTCAAGACAAAGAAAGAAGCTATGACACTACTCTTTCAAACATCTTTTTAAGGCCCAAAATAAACATGGTTTTCCTAGCGCAGCTTATAAGTACAACTCACATCGGAGCATCAGCAACTCTGAAAGTACAGGAAGTGCCAAAATTCAGCAGTCTCCGCTCCTTAGCAAGTCATAAGGGTATGCTGACTCCTTCTCGAACTACTCTCCCAAAAACTCTGCCCACAGGGGAAGATTACAGATGGATTTTCGTGGTTCCCTTCTAACAAATATAAGTCTACCTATGGTTTAGTGTTATATTTAGCAATGTGGGTTGAGGGCTGTTAGAAATTGGGTTATTGGTTGACTGGGGTGTGAGCCCTGGTCAAGCAGCAACCACCATCCTAGGGTGTAAGGCCCAAGCAAAGCCCAAATTAACCTATGCTCACCATCGGGTAGCTTGGCACAGAGCAGTCAGGCTGAACTTGAAGGCAATGTATAAAGTATATGTGCAACACTTCAAACAGTAAAACAGTGACAACACCACATAAAGAGATCCCACACCAGGTTTGGAAAAATAGAGTGGATTATAATAAATAAAACAAGACCACAATGACAAAAATCAAATGAGGGAAACCAAAGATATTAAATTTCAATGTTTTAGGTTAAAAAAGCATTAAAAAGCACAAAGCGCCAACCAGGTATATCTGGTCATGCAGGACCGAGACAAAATCACAAGTTCGTCTGACCAAGATGGAGTGCAGGCATGCTACATGGACCAGGTTAGGCCCGCTGAACAAAGTACCTTAAATTCTGGTAGCGGAGTATTGAGTAGATCCAAGGCGAAGAAGTGTTGCGCAGCTAGATCGATTTGTCGGTTCTGAGATGCAGCAAGGCTGCGGTGCGAGGTCTTTTTTCGTTGTCGTAGAGGATACTGTAGACAGGGCTTGTGATGCGAAGCTCCGGTGTCAAGGCTGCAGCACACAGCTGGCGATGTGTGGGTTCTGAGGAGCTGCAACGCTTCAATGCAGAGGCCGGCGTCCGCGCCAAGCTGCCGTCGACAAGAGATGAGAGAACCAGAGTCGGAGACATGCCATGCCGTCGGTGATGCATCGGTTCTGAAGATGCAAGGGTAACAACATTAAACCAACTAAGACTTTTTAGATCATTTTTAGGGTAATCTGACTAATACTTTTACAGCATCTGCTATATTCCATATTCAGTGTTGAGTTTTTATGGGGTTATGCCCAAGTAAAAACCACCCTGCCTGGGTCATCAATGCAGTACGTTCAAATGGTTGGTCGAGGTAGTCATATATTTTAAACAAAGACATTTTTAAAAATCAGAACAGAAAAACTAACAATTCACCATGGCAGTTCAGAATCAAAAACATTTTTGGGAAATTTAATTCACCAATATACTACCGGCATTAAATGCGATTGTTAATCAAAGCATTAATGGGCCACAATTTGTTAACTTTCCTAGAAAATGTAGCATTAAATCTTTTCGCAGTGCTCTTGAAGTGTAGGGAAGGAGGAATAATTGGGGAAGTGGTAGTGAATTGGTGGGTGAGGGACATGGTAAACGTGTGTGGCACAAATACAATACACAATATATACAGATTGTCCTTTCCAGCCTGTTAAAGGTCAATAAGTCCCTATTTACACATTGCTCATAAGTAATATCACAAATAATCAGTTTTGTTCTATGAGCATGTAGGTGTTCAGATAGGACGGCCTACGTTTCGACCCCAGTGAATTGGAGGGTGAGTAATGTCCTCACGTCGGGGTCTTCATCAGGACAGATGAACATCTAAGAATAATTAATGTTGGTTCAGTATCAAAATAAAGTAGGGAGTGGTGAACATGTCAAGTAGGTAATGTGAATAGCACCTACTTGGGTAAGGAGGGATGTTCAACGTGCAATCCTTATTGGGCTCTCAAAGGGCTCCAGGTATTCTAAAGTTAGAAGACATGCTGATTCAGTATACATGTCATGGTACACATGTCCCCTGTCTGAACTTGTAAACACGCCCCACCTCCTGCCATTGGACTGTGGCGAGGCGAGCCCCCAGGAACCATCGAGCGGCTGCACCTTGCGGTGCACGCACGCCATGGTTCTTTCCTACATCTAGTGTGAGAACGTAGATCTCGCTCATTGTTTGAGGGACCGAGCCACACGTAGGAGGTAAGCCCTGTGATGTTAGCCTTTCTGCATATGTTTCCAGCACTCAGCTCGTCCGTAGTTACACCCTCTCACAACCGTAGGCTTCCGTTCATTTCATGAGCAATATTATATTTCTCGTTGTAAGCTTGCATGCATCGCCACTTTTTGGGCGTCTTATTTTAGGACACTCATTCTAAGTTCTGTTTTTAAAAAATGTCTTTGTTTAAAATAAATGACTACCTTGACCAACCATTTGAACGTACTGTATTCCATATTCCATCTAGACCAAAACAAAATGCATTGTGAAACACCAAACATTTTAGAGCTAACTACATTTTTTTTATAACAAGAATACATTTTCCTTGAAAGCAGTAAGTAAAATAAAAGTTTCAAAAATCTTTTTTTTCCAAGTTAATTCAGTTCATGCTCTCAAAGTATTCTTTCCTCTTTTAGGTTTGGTTCTGTGTTTTTCAGTTTAGCTTTGTCTTTAGCAGTCTTTTCAAGATTTTCAGTGTAGTTCTTCCTCCAACGATTTACTTTCAGGTTCACTTTCAAAGGTGCATTGGCAACGATTTATGAGACAGATTTCTATTTCTTCTACTACACTACACTACTTTACTTGCTACAGATACCTATTTAGGTGAGGCACTTCTTATTTGGAGTTACCTTTCTTGTTGATCTTCCAGCATCTGGTAACTCACTCTCACTGTGTCTAATTCTATTACTTCAGGATTTTCATTGATTTATTCAGTCTCTTGCAGCCAGTGTTTTCTTTTGCAGGTTCATTTCAACTACTGCTTCTTCATCCATTTCTTCTCTGGTAACCACTACTGAATCTTTTTCACCCACTGATGGATTTGAACTCTGGTCAGCTTCAACAGCACAATTTACTAAGAACTACTTTCTTCCTCCGTGGGTTCCTGTAACTCAGATTTTCAACTGCAATCTCTTGTTGCTTAGATCAGAGACTACTTCTTCTTGCTGACACTCGTGCCTTTGAAATTGCAACAGTTTTTCACTTTGATACTTATTTTGAAACTGGACAGTACTACTGGTACATTCACCTGGGTCTTGATCGTCACTTAATTTCATGGACCATGACTTTTTCATAATTTTGTTATCTTCACCAGTAGTTTCACCAGTAGTTTCACCAACACCTTCACAAGTTTCAAAATGTTCAGCATATCTGGATCCACAATGCAAACTTGAGTTTGACTCTGTGAATCAGTGGTTGTGTTCACCACTTCTTCATCCACTACCTTCAAACTTTTTTTGTGAGTTGCATGGATTCACTATGGGATTTCGGCACACCTTCCAGAAGTCTTTTTTACCAGTATGATTTGATAAGGGCCCTTTCAGCACTCCGATAAACAATTCTTACTCATGTGCTTTCTGACAACCATACAGTCGCCATGGGACAGGCTGTGACACTGAATTTCTCTTGTTGCTTTTTTTGCCAAACTCACCTTGTGAGAAACAGATTTCACCATATCAGCCAGACCTTTTCCAATAGTCAAAAACAATGTCAATGTAATTGAAACAAATGCAGCTGAAGGAGTATACGCTAATCTCATTGCTTTACACATGAATCACTTCAAGGGACGAAGTGATAGTGGTATAAAGGACACTGTACCATTTGACAAAGAATGTTCCGACGCCTTCTGCGTATTAAAAGAACGTTTTTTAATCAACCCACCCAGTATGCTTTTGGAGTGGTCCATGATTTTGGTCAGCTGTGGTCATAAAAGGGTTTGATGGTGATTAATTTTCACAATTCCAAAATTGAAGAAACACAGTATTTGAAAACTTTTGTTCTGCCTTTTTCTATGTGATGACCATCATAAAGCACTCCCTTTTTACAGTACTGCATTTTTGTTGGGGAATCCTTATGACCGGCAGGACACTCCAGAGTATTAGTGCGCGATATAAATTCCTTTATAACATAACAAATAACATAACCACTGGCAGCCGAATGATTCAGCAAGGCAATTGTTTCAAGTTACTAGTTTTCTTTTGTCTTAGATGCAAATAGTAGGTCATCGATATATTGCACCAAGACTCAGTTACAGGGCAGCCTCAACATTTCTAAATCTTTCTTCATGGTTTGACTAAATATTGAAGGATTTTCAGTGTACCCTTGTGGAAGTGTACCCCCAATGCGAAAGGCAAAGGGGAACTGACTCTCTTTGTGGAGAGTTATGGAGAAGAACACTTGGCATGAGTAAATAGCTGTATACCTTTCTGCACTTGACGGAATCTGGAACAGAATTACTGCTGTGTTCGATATTTCTGGACAACAAAGGATGACTATTTTATATTTCTTAAATTTTGCACTATCCTCCATTTGTTCAAGGGCTACCAAGCACTTCCTGTAGAATTCCATTTTCATTCAATTTTTCAATGACTGGTTACATTACTTCCTCTACATGTCTTGACAGTCTGTACCGTTTAGTTCTGGAGAAAATAGCATTAGGCTTTTTTATCAGTCCAATCTCTTTACCAGACCTCCTCTTTGACAACCTGTCATAAATCCAGAGATAAATCATCTTTAGTCTAGACTGGGAACAACTCTTAAATCATTTCTTCCGAGTCTTCATCTTGAGTTTCAATTGCAGCACCTTCCAGTATACTGTAAATCACACTGCTCATTTTGCAGAAGTCTCTGCCCAACAAATTCACATGACTCGAGTCACAAAAAATTAGCTGATGATTATTTTACATTGGTCCTCTTTTAACTAGGACATCTGATGTCACCTGATAACCAATTTGTTTATTACTAATCCCTACAATATGAACTTCTCTTCCAGAGAGGGATAGGTTTGAGACTGCAATAGAGTGAAATGTAAATGGGAAGCTCTCCTATCAATCAAAAATGAAACTGGGTGACAATTGGCTTCATCAGAAATGTATTGGCCCTGTGGTCTACCTCCAGGACAGCTCCAAGTAGGCAATCCTCCTCCCACCTCAGAAACCATCATTGTGAGTTATTTTCTGGAGAAATCTGAGGAAAATCATTTCTCAGAATCAATTGATTTTGTTGGTACCCTGGATTGTTTGGCAATTTGATTCTAATGTTTTACTGTAACACTGGGGCTGTAGCCATATTCATGTGAAATGATTTCTGATCATGCATAATCTGCATAGAAGCTGGTTAGGCTGGGGCCATTAAGTGCATGTCTCTCTGTACACAAGGAATATATTTATTCTGAATTTGATCTGGATTCTGGGGATTTTCCTGTTTCCAGTGCCTGATTTTACCACAAAAATGACAAGAAGTGTTCTTTGTCAACTCATCAACAGTTGTTTGATTCCAGAATCATTCACCATCCCTATTCTATGACCTTGCATCTGTTTTGCTCCATTAATCATTTTCACACCTTGCATTGGAGACATCCCATTAATTCCAGCATCTCCAGTTTGAACACACCCCAATCCTATCACCTTAAAGGATTATGTGCACTCCTCTCAAATCGCTTAGTTGGGGCAACCATAAGTCTCTCCTTGATTTTCTTCTGCTTTGCATCAAACAAATAATTGCTGTGTTTAGCAAGCCTCAAAATACTCACTTTCCTGTATGTTATTACTACAGTGAGGACGCAAGCTTATGACAAAAGCAGAGCTAAAACTACTTGCCCCATCTGACTCCGCTGTGCATCTTATAAATCTGCATATGCCTTTCATCGTTAGCATGCACTGAGTCTTTTGTCTTTTATGAAATACTCAACATCTTTGGTGACTTCTTTTTCAAATACTGTTATTTGCTTGTATAATTTAGCTAGCTCATCAAAAGGAGCATTATTCAGCAGAACCCTAGCTTGTTCTTCAGTCAGCCAAGCATTCAGACCACAGGTCACTAGGAAACACAATCTCAAATAACAAATTCAAATCGGTTCACAATATTATAGAAATGGTAGTTCGCTTATGAACTTCCTTATACCACTTCCCAGGTTCCTTTTACAACTTTGGAATATTTGTGATTTAAGCATTAAGATCAGCTCTCAACTAGGGCACATGCACAAAGTTCCCTCCTAGCACAACCCTCGCCATCACCTCCCCTATATCTGAATAAATACTTGACCCTTTCACATTATTTCCTCTCTCCATGCCTTTCTTTTTACTTGCTGTCCCTTTCTTCCATCTTTGTTTGTATTTCTTTAAATCACTCTATTCTCTTGTTTTTTTTAAAATAAAATATTTGATGTCAGCTCTTAAAGTAATTAAACCCAATTCTTTTATTTCATCATGGGTCAAATCCATTTTGTTATTTCTACTCACATGTTTTCATTTTGTGGATACCTCTTCAGCTCATAAACTAATTATTTTAGCTGATCATGTGCTTCATTTGAACACCTAGCTGCTTCCATAATCAAGTATCACATGTCTTCAACATTGTATGACAACAGTCTATTTAAATCTAGCTTTCTAATGGTAAATTTACTTTCTAAAGTAAATTGCATGTCCTTGTGAGACGTGGTATATACATGCCATTCAGAAGTCAAGGTAAACATATAAAACCCCATGTCTGTAATTATTTCATATGCATACATTCCCTCGGCAGGTAATTCCTGAGTCTTAGTGAAAGGCACAGCAGAACCTTCAGTCTTTTTTTTTTAATACAGTACCCATTATTTTTGCTAAAACCAACCTAAAAATCGCAAAGAAAAAACCATCAAACAATAAGCAACCCCAGCACGGCTCTGTCAAATGTCAACCTATCACAGTGCAGATTTGTCACCAACCATTTCCAGCATGACTTTGTGGAGATGTCTCACCAATCATAGCGTGGCTCCTTGGCTAACTAACCAATCACACTGGATCCTCTTTGTTTATGAAGAAAAATAATCACAAACCCTTTCTCAATGTTCTTACATCAAATAAAATGAAATAAACCTTGTCTACTCAACCTAAATAGAAAGAAAATCAACAAGTTAGAGCAAGATAAATCTCACAAACCATAGAAACTAGAACAGCACCTCTTTGGCACTGTCTAAATCACAGTTCGCACTAGGCAGACTGCCATCTAGCAGCAATCTACCCTGGCTAATTCAATTACTCCCACACCTAACAGTTAACGACACAACCCTGGAAAATAAGCTCATTAATTTAGAAAACCCTATCTGATTAAATGCAGCGCCTCGCACTACAAAATACCTTATGCAGACCGGTAAACCACAATATCTTGAGATATTGCGTCTCGACAAATCTGATAACCAAGCTAACCAATAATACACATAATCCATTCAATATTATAAATAGAAGTCATACATCAAAACAATAGGGATCAAGCCACCTTTAAGCCGAGAATCAGCATTGCATAACAAATGACCTCACATACATCAACCCACATGTAAAAACTCAGCAACACATTGTACACACCATAGAATCACTCTATCAAAACCATTCTGGCCTATTCATACTTTCACTCCAAATCGCTCCAGTACAGCACTGCAATTCAAATATCTGCATAATACTCAAAATAATACACACTGGAGAATCCAATATCTCTACAGACTGGCAAAACGATGGAACCCCGGTAGCAAAAAGAGGTGCTCTTTAATGTGCAACCACCCTCTGCTACCAAAAATTTGTGAGTGCAAAAGGGTACCCCAAAATGCAATCACCCAATAATTTACCTCAGTCTCCCACAATTTGCTGGATCAAAAATGGTTCTAACCTCAATTTCTTGAGGCAATGTGTCCTTGTGTTGAGGCACCTGCTAAGACATCAAAAATAAAATTAAAATAAAGTACATTACTAATATAGGGTTAAATTAGCCTAGTCACTAACTGAGTTCTAGAATAATGAAAAGTTCAGGGTTTTATTACACATTCAAAAAATAAGCAATGCCTAGTTGTCGAAATTTGAGTTACTGGTGGGAGGGGTGGAACTGTGCACAAGCAGCAACCACAATCTTTATCAGGGTGAGACACAAGCAAACCCTAAATTAACTTGTGCTCAACCCTCTGGTAGCTTGGCAGAAAAGAAGTCCGGCTTAACTTCGAGGTAATGTGTTAAGTATTTATGCAGCATTTTAAGAAGTAATAAAGTACAAAATCAACACAAGAAAAATCCCACAACAATTAAAAAATAGAGTAAAATGTAATAACTTATTTGAGACCAAAATGAAAAAAATCCAATAAGTACAGCTGGAGTCATGCAATTTCAAAGTTCTAACTAACAATAGTGCCTAGAAGCACATAGTAGCAACTGTGGTTATGTAGTTGCACTGGACCAGGATGAGGTCACAAGTTCAGGCTGATTGCTATAGAGCACCGGCCGGATACAGGGACCAAGTTAAGCCCACTGAAGAAAGTAACTTAAATCCTGGTTTTCAGACTATTGTGAGATCCCGCTTTGAGGATGCATCGCACAGCAGAAATTCCAAGAAAGCGGCCGGGCTGTGAAGGAGTCCTGCATCGTTGACGAGCATGTCATTGATGAGGGGCTTCGCTATGCAAAGTCCTGCTTCAAAGATGTGTCGCGCACCATTGGTTCTGAAGAGGCTGCTATGTGTCGTTGTTGATGTTGCCCTCGACTAGGGGCTTGCGATGCGAAGGCCTGAATCACACAGCAGCGGTTCCAAAGAGACTGTGGGCTGCAATGTGAGGCCTGGTGTCAAGGAATAGCCAAACTGTGAAGATTTCAAAGCAGAGATGTGTTGTGTTGTGTTGGTTTTGCCCAAAGGACGACAGCTGTGACTGGCAGTGCACATCCATGTCCACTCCCAAGAGTCCAGGACTGAGGTGGCACCACTTGCGCAGTAGGACTCACATCAGACAATCCTGGTGCTAGGTTCAACACGGTTGGAACCTATTCTGTACTTGGTGCTCTGATAAGGATGCTAGCCAACTATCCCTTGGAGTCACTCTGGTGGTCCTGGGTTCAAGATGCAGGTCTATTCCGCATGTCCTCGCTCAGGCAGCAAGGCAACAGAGTAGCAGTCATTCTTGCAGAGCAGCACAGCAGTCCTTCTGAGTCTTTCACAGGTCCAGAGGTGTCCTGAAGAGTTGGGTCTGAGGATCCATTATTTATATATTATGTCCACTTTGAAGTAGGAGCAGTTTCTGAAGGTTTCCACCCCCAGAATTGCTTGGAATTTCCTGCCTCCCTGTTCCTGCCCCAGCTTGTCTGGGGTCAGAATAGACTAGTGTTAAACCCTTTGTGAATGAGCTCAGGCAGAGCTCCTCCCCCCATCAAGTCAGAGAAAGCCTATCCTTCCAGCAGCTCTTACCCTTTGTCTCACCGTCTCCGAGCAATAGACAAAGACCAATTGGCAGCTAAAACTAGTCATGTGAGCCAGAATACAGTCTGCAGGCACAAAATGGTTAGGACAAGAAAAATCTCAACTTCTTAAAGTGACTTTTTCAGACTTGTGACTTAACATCTGACTTTACTACTAAAGAGGGCTTTAATTTTCAATTCGTTAGACAACGAACTCTACAATCCTACTTACTCGCAATTGATAGTTATCACTTAATAAATGTAATAGGGTAGCTCAATGTTATCCAATGGGAGAGGTAGGTCTTGCAGTAGGGAAATACAAATTTAAATGTTTTTCACTACCAGAACATGTAAAAGGTAAGAGTACATGTCCACCTTTTTAAATAGACTGCACTCTGCCCTATGGGCTATTGAGGGCCTACCGTAGGGGTGACTTAAATTAATTAAAAAGCAAGGTTTAGGCTTAAGAAAAGTTTTATTTTGCCAGGTCCGAATGGCAGTTTAAAACTTCACACATAGACTGCAATGGTAGGCCTGAGACATGTTTAAAAGGCTACTTAAGTGGGTGGCACAATATGTTCTACTGGCCCACAAGTAGCATTTCATTTACAGGAAGTGGGTACCTGTAGTACCACTTTACTAGGGTCTTACAAGTAAATTAAATGCGCCAATTGAGTGTAAGCCAATTTCACCACGTTTAAAGGAGAGAGCACAAGCACTTTAGTACTGGTTAATAGTAGAGATATGAGCATAATCCTAAAGCCAGAAAACGGAAGTCAGCACAAACAGGAGGATGGAAGTCAAAAAGTTGGGGGAAAACCATGCCAAGGATGTTAGGTTCAACAAGTGTCAATGCCATGAAGATACTTAATTTCAGAGTTATACAGAGTAAGTAAAAATCAGAAAATGTTCTAACTTCAAATAGGCAGCAAAGGGAATAGAAAAACAGACAGCATCCCAAGCAGCGTTGTTGTCTCCTGCAAAATCTTCTGGCTCACCTCACAAATAAAAGGCTTTTACACATTATTCTTGCATATTTAATCAAAATTTCCGCAGATTAATTGCTGTGTGAGCAAAAGTATCATTACTTTAGCAAATCAGAGCACAAGAAAAATAAACATCATTACCATAGCAACTTAGCACTAAGGCAGTTTGTGATTGTTTAATCAATAAATCAATTAGGCAGTATTTCTATAGCGCAGCGTGTCACTCCGGGGGGTATCCCGGTGCTGAGGTCCCGTGGGCCTTAGTTGGAGAGCCAGGTCTTGAGTCCCTTCCTGAAGTCGGTGAGTGAAAGTAAGGTACAAACGTGGGGTGGGAGGTCATTCCAAGACGTGGCGTAAGGTAGGTGAAAGAACAATCTCTGATGCAGCTTCAACGGACGCGGGGGACATGTGCAAGGGTGAGGGAGGCAGAGCGGGTTGGTGGAAGGTCAAGCGGTGGTTGATGTAGGAAGGTCTGGTGTTGTGGGGTCTTTGTAGGAGTGATGATGTGCAGCTTGAACTGGCATCTCTTCCAGACGGAGAGCCAGTGAAGGTTTCTTAGGTGGGGGATGATGCTGGTCCATTTGAGGAGGTTGAGGATTGGTCTGGCTGTTTTGTTTTGTATGGTCTGGAGTCATTTGAGGAGTTTGGTGGTTGTTAAGGGGCAGAGTGCATTTCTGTAGTCAAGTCGGCTGATGACAAGGGCTTGAGATATTGTTTTCCTGGTGTTGACATGGATTCATCTGAAGATCTTCCGAAGCATGCTGAGTGTGCTGAAGCAGGAGGAGGAAACTGCGTTGACCTGGCACTTCATAGAGAGTTTGCTGTCCTGGATGTTTCTGAGGTTGCTGGCGTGGTCAGTTGGGGTTGGCTAGGGTCCATGTTTTCCCATTGGGAGGTGTTCCTTCTAAAGATTAACACTTCTGTTTTGTCCATGTTCAGCTTCAGGCATCCAATTGGCGACGTTGGGCATGGCGTTCTCGAAGTTGGATCTTGTGGTGGCAGAGTCTTCTGTGAGAGAGAGGATGAGTTGCGTATGGTCGGCGTATGAGATGTTGAGTCCGTGGGTGCGGGCGATGTCAGACAAGGGAGTCATATAGGCATTGAAGAGAGTGGGGCTGTGGGAGGAGCCGTGGGGATGCCACAGATGGTGCTCTTGGGCTCGGAGATGTAGGGCATTAGGCAGATTCTCTGTGTGCGTCCTGTGAGGAAGGAGGTGACCCACTTGAAGGCGTTTCCCCGGATGTCGATGTGTTAAGGCCACTGAGAGGTCAAGGAGGACCAGGGCTGCTGTCTCAGCTCAGTCGAGGTGGGATCTGATGTCGTCGGTTGCGGCGATCAAGGCGGTCTCGGTGCTGTGGTTGGAGCAGAAGCCGGATTGGGAGGTGTCAAGTAGGCAGTTCTCTTCTAGGTGTTTGGTGAACTGGCAAATGATGGCTTTCTCAAGGGCCATGGCAGGGAAGGGGAGCAGTGAGATGGAGCGGTAATTCTTGAGTTCACTCGGGTCAGTGGAGGACTTCTTCAGGAGGGGGTTAACCTTAGCATGTTTACCTGCTTTGGGGACCGTGGCCGTGGTGATGGATGAGTTGAGGATGTTGGTGAGAGCACTGCTGATTTCTTTCTGCCCCAGGTTGAAGATGTGGTGGGGGTAGACATCTGTCAGTGAATCAAGGTCATGATGGTTATGGTGCTCAGCGTGGTGAGTGGTTTCTAATTGGTGAGCAGGTAGAGGTGGGTGGCATCAGCAGGTGTCAGGAGGTGGCCGAAGTCTGTTTATTGTGGATCAAAGTTGCTGTATATGTCTGGTATCTTGTTGTAGAAGTAGTCTGCCAGGGAGTAGCAGAGGGCTTGAAAGGGCGGATCATCTTCTTGGTGGCAGATGGGCAGGAGAACTCTCTAACAATGTTGAAGAGTTCTATTGTGTGACTGACACTTGCTTTGATGCAGTTGGTTAGAGCATCCTTTTTTTCTTGTTTGAAGCGGTCGGTGGTACTCGCTGAGGGCTGATTTGAAGGTGGTGAGGTCTCAGGGGTACCAGCTGGAGCACCATCATCTCTCCAGTCTCTTGCATTTGAGGTGCCGGAGTTCGGGGTTGAAACAGCTGGTGTGCTTGCTGGATCTTCTGGTGCTGGCCGTTTTCATGGGGGTGACGCAATTGGAGACCCAGTAGGTGAAGTTCTGTATGGCTAGCACAAGGTTGCAGGATGTGTCAGGTCTGGTGGACGGTGGTCGATTCGGTCTCAGTGATTTTGTTCCATATGCGGTGTGAAAGGGATGGGGCAGGTTTGGTGGTTATTCCTGGCAAGCCTGCATTTGTGAAGTGGACAATGCTGTGGTCGGTCCAGGTGAGCTCACTGACGTGGCTGAACTTGACCCTGTCACTGGCTGTGAAGATGTGGTCCAGAGTGTGTCCTGCACTGTGCATGGGGCTGGTAACCAGCTGCGTAAGGCTGATGATGCTCACGCTTTCCAGGAGGTTGGCAGAGTTGGTGTCATTGGGGTCGTCAGGGTGGAAGTTGAGGTCGCCGAGGAAGTTGTAGTGCGTGCGGTTAATATTAGGGGGGGGATGAATTCAGATATTTCATGGAAGAAGCTGTGTGGGGCCCTGGGGGTCTGTAAGCTAGGGTTCCTTTGATGGTTGTCTTTCCGTCATTTCAGATTTGGAAGTTGAGCTGTTCTAGGATTGATGGGAAGTCGTCTTCAGTGGTGGTGCATTGGAGGGTATCTTGTTGATGATGGTAATGCCTCCTCCGTGCTTGTTGGTGCAGTCTCTATGTATCTTCTTGTAGCTCTGGGATATTGTGGTAGCGATGTCAGGTGTTGAGGACGGAGCAAGCCAGGTCTTGGTGATGAATATCACATTGGGGGTGGAGGTGTTGATGGTGTCCCAGATTTCTGTGGTGCGTTTGCAGAGGGATCGGACGTTGAGCATCATGCACCGGAGCTGCTCTGTGGGGTCAGAGGTCAGCAGAGTGGGTGCGGTGAGGGTTTCGGTGATGCAGGTGAATTGTCAGAGGTGACAGGTGACAGGTTCTTCTGTGGATCACGGGGAGGAGATGCACTTGTAGTAACTTTTAGGGGCAAGGGCTTGGAGCTAGGTGGTGGTGTAGCTTAGGATGGCAAGAGGATTTATATTTTATTTACTGGCTCTGAGCCAGGTAGTGGGGCAACGCTCCTCTGCCATTGCGGAGGAGCCACCACTGCATCTAAATCTTTGGATCTTGCTCTTAAATGCAGGTGAAGCAACTCAGCGGGATGAATGCCTCCTGCCATTATCTGTGTTTAGCCTGCAAAACTTAAAGCATCTCCACAGCTCCCATTCTCTTGGAGGGGTGTTTCTAGGTGCACACTCTCAGAGTGATGTTATCATCTAATTTCAAAGCTAATTTAAATCCACTCTACCAGTGAAAACATGTAAGTCTCAAGGAACTTCAACAATCTCCGATGTATTGAGTTCTTTTCTGGGGATCCTACAACAAAAAAGTCAAGATTCAACATTTTACTAAAGGTTTTGCATCAGCTCCTACTGAAGATAGAGTGTTAACCAAAAATCGGCGTGTACAGCACAATATCCCTACTGTAAAACACCTTTAAATACAAAATAGGAAGAGGTAGTTCATAACTCTGATTCATATTGGTAGGAAATGCATTCAATATATATCCAAATGTGGCTATTGCATTTTGCACTTTGTTTACACTGTTTAGAACAACTGCATCTGGTGAAGGAAGTTTTTCAAGGTAAGGTCTACAATTACTCAAGAGTAATTGGTTAGGCTAGCAGTATAAAATGCACTGATACTTAGCAGAACAACTGAATGATAAAAAGTTTGTGAGTTTGCAAAGTTCTTTTTCAGAACCTATATGAATTTATAAAAAAGCATATGTGATACACAAATGAGCCTTAAACTGTTTATTATTAGGTCTTTTTAAAGTCCACAATCATAAACCGCTTTTCCGAATCAGGTTATTCTCTGCAATTACTTTGTTTTAGAGTGCTGTGAGATAACAATGTTCATCTGCTCTCCATACCACTGGAATCAAGCTATCCTGGCTGAAGAGGGGTGAAACCCGAAACCGGTCCTAGGATGCTTGTTTCCAGTCAAGGGAGGACCTGGCCTTGCAGTTCGGGCTGGACTATTCCCATTGGGAGCCGGGTCAAGACTGATTTGCATATGGGCGGGTCCAAACTGAAATGGCATGGTGAACAAAAAAACGATGGATTTAGGCCCAGATCTCTGTACTGAGGTGAATGTATGACATTGTTCTGCATTCTGTCCATCAGTAGTTCTTTTTACATAACAATGTTCATCTGTTAACCTGCCAAGAGGAAACAAAAATAAAGAAAGTCAAAGGTCTTTTCTAATTTGAATTAACAAGAAAAAAGTAACACATGCCTTAGGAATCCTGAGTATTATTTTATTTCGTATTTATTCATTACACAGCAAACAAAAACTAACAATTTTTAAATTCTCAAAACCGGCTAGTGCATAGGTATGAAACACATACCTAACATATAGTTGTAGATGAGAAGATGTGAATAAAGGAAATTATTTTTACCCTCAGGGTTCTAAGTGACGTATGCATGATGGAACTACGCATGCCATTACCACACATACCATTACCACGCATGGCTTTACAACGCAGTTATCACGACGACGCAGCACTACCATGCAAGTCTTTACCATGCATATGCTTTTACCATGATTGCCTATTCAATTACATTTACATTTACATTGTTAAGGCATATATAGTAAAGGCATATGCATGTTAAAAAATAGTGTGCGTGTATATATAAATAAATATTACCTACTGGCGGTTGCCAGTAGGTAGTTATAGTTAGGACCAAGTGTCCATAGGAAGAGCTTTTTTTGTTTTGCTCATAACTTTGGCGTCGTTTGATGAATCTTCATGAAATTTTCCAAACTAATTCTTTGTTCATATCAGCTCCTATGTCGAACATTTGGGGGTGATTCGTCAAGGGGGGATGAGATAAATGGGGGGTTCCAAAACATGTTTTCTCCATAGGAAACTTTAGACAAGGCTACAGGTCGAACGAGTGAACGGAAATATCAAAATTTTCAGGTATCGATATTTGGGAATTCTGCCATCTGATTGGCTGAGGCGTTACGAGCACGAGATTGCTGCTTATTGGCTGCGAGCGGTGCAAGCGGTTGCAACTAGGAAGTATTGGCCGCCATTTTGTGATTCTTTTGAAGCGAGTAAGGGGAAGAAAAGGCAAAAAAAAGTAGGAAAGAGGAGGGTAGGAGCACTGTAACCTCTGTGGGCAAGTGCGAAGGGAAGTAGTCACTCCTACCGGTTTGAAAGTGCGGTTTTGCTCAGAGTGACATGGTGCTGAGATGAGATCCTGCTACACTTGGGTTCGAAACCAAGAGTCGTAAACCATGAGCTCATTGCTGTAAAGTGATGTGGTCTGGTCTTTGTAGCATACATGTGAAAGTAGTGTTAGTAGGCGTTTATACCATACAAAGAGTGGGAAGCGAACTACTGACCGCTACCCTGCATTTATACCATACCGGAAGTGAAGTACTCACGCCTATCGGTGTGAAGACTCGAGGATCAAACCAAGCTGATTGGTGTAAAGTTCTGGGCGCTGTAGCATACTGGCTGCTGTAGTATAACTGTGTAAGTAGTGTTAGTGTGCGTTTCTACTATAGAGGTAGTGGGAAGCGAACTAATCACCCCTACTGGTTTGAAGACTCAGGGATTAAACCGTGAGCCTAAATCATGAGTTCATTGCTGTAAAGTGATGTGCTCTGGGCGCTGTAGCATACCTGTGGAAGTAGTGTTAGTTTGCGTTTATACAATACAGGGAGTGGGAAGGGAACTACTCACCCCTACCGGTCTCAAGACTCGTGGATGAAAACATGAGCTCATTGCTTTAAAGTCATGTGCTCTATGTAGTATTCCAATGTAAGTCATAGTAAAATGTTAGTATATAATGCTAGTAGAATGTAAGTATGTAATGTTAGAATGTAGGGCTGTCATGAGGGGAACCTTGGGGACTTGTACACAGTGCTGGAGAAGATGGTTGCCTTGCTGTCTGGTCCTGTTGATGGCTGTTTAAGCTGTCTTGTTTTCATGCAATAAAGCTAGTTATCGGATCCACTTTTGTCTGCCTCTTCTGTACATAAATTTGGCGACAAGCGGGAGAAGGTAAAAAGAAGGCAGCATTCACTAATATTTTGAGCTTGCTTGCGTTGTGCTGAAGACCAGTTTTCTTCGTGAAGCTGTTTTTACTCATCCCAGGGTCGTCGGCTCATTGAACTATGTCATCCGACCTCTAGTAGGATTTATATTTTTAGATGTTGTGCTTCCTCTGCCTCTTCAGTACACTCTGGTTGCTGTATTACATGTGTGCAAGTAGTGTTAGTATGCGTTTATAATAGTTCTGTAGTTATGCAGTAACAAATGCATCATAGCCCTAGAGAGCGCCACGTCACAGACGCAGCTCATACAATGTCCTGGGGTGTGCATTTGCGGGACATTTATGTTTGCTATTACAGGGCGGGAGCATGGCTTCCACCCTGTGATATGGACATTGATATTGATATTGAGCTAACTTGGTATATAGTGAAGATTTACTAAAGACAAAACCTGTGCGTTTATGGGGTCTTGTGCTCCTGTACCACGTACGCTGACACACACCAGAGAATACACAAGGTTAAATAATAATATGTTATGCCAACGTTCACATACAATGGAACAGAGCGCGTGCTAGAAGCATAATGTGTGCGTGTAATTCAGTGGTGCAAGCCTGTGTGCATGTACACTTAGTAATCAGCTCACCACCTTGCCCTAAAAGGCAACGCCACGTGTCTGTAAGGCAGAGCTGCCCGCTGACTCAGGCCTATAGTACGGTCCAGCAGGTCCTTAAAATGAGAGCGAGATGTGACTGAATGAGGTCAGAGATCACATCATTACGCAGGGCAACATAGCTTGTTCGCAGCTGCACACCCAGGGTGATGCACCCTACCCCTCCCGCAGCACTGTGCTCAACACTTGTCTGTAGGGCAGCGCTGTCCGCTGGCTCAGGCCTACAGTACGGTCTAGCAGGTCCTTAAAATGAGACCGACATGTGAATGAATGAGGTCAGAAATCATATCATTACGCATGGCAACATAGCTTTTTGGCACCTGTGTACCCAGACTGCTGCACCCTAGCTGCTTCCCCCGCACTGTGCTCAATTGTAGCTCCTGTGCACTGTGGCTTCACTGCTCACCTGCCACCATCGGTGTGTTCAATGACGTCCTGGTGCAAGCTGCGACTCCGGGGTTCTGCTGTAGGGTAGCACAGCAGGTGTCCGTCGGGGATGGTGTCCTGATACCACAATGGAAGGCGTCAGAATGCCCAGGGCATCATCACAGGGTGAGCAACCGCTCCGCCCATTTCGGTGCAACCAATTCAGTGTCTGAAAAGGGAGAAAAAAAATTATGGTGGAAACGTCTGGAGGTAATAGGAAGGTTTATTTCAAGCTTAATAGAGAACAGAAGTTCAGTGCACCCTTCCTTCTTGAAGTACGATCTACCAACCGTTAGTGGTAATCATGGTCCAAAGAGGAGTTGGAGTGCACAAGAATACACAAGGTTAAATAGTAATGTGTTTATTTTTATTTATTTATTTATTTAAAGAGTTTTCTATAGCGCTGGCTAGACCCGTAGGTATCAGAGCGCTTTAGATGAGAATCAACAGTGTAACAGAAAAAGTTCAACAATTACACAATAAAAGAAGAAAAAATAGGCAATGCAATTAGGAGAGGAGAGAAAAGTAGTGGAGGGGGCAGGGGAGGTGAGAAAGGGAGGATAAGGGAAGAGAAAATACCGAGAGACGAAAAGAAGTCTTTCTAAAGACCGACTGGGTAGGTGATGACCAAGGAGAGAATCCACAGCACATCTTCCCTATAGCTAAACCAGGTAGATCCATCGGGCATCAGACAACGTTTACATACAAAGGAACACAATGTGTGTGTGTAAAACACTGACCAAGCCTGTATGCAGGTACACCTAGTAATCAGCTCACTACAGTGCCCTAAAAGGCAACGCCACGTGTCCGTAGGGCAGCGCTGCCCACTGGCCCAGGCCTACAGTACGGTCCAGCAGGTCCTTAAAATGAGGCAGGCATGTGACTGAATGAGGTCAGAGATCACATCTTTACGAAGGGCAATATCGTTTGTTCGCACCTGTGCACCCAGGCTGATGCACCCCACCCCTCCCCCAACACCGCGCTCAATTGCAGTCCCTGTGTACCCAGGCCCCACTGCTCACCTGCTGTCATTGTTGTGTGTCCAAACACGATGGGCAGTAGTGTTCACAATTCAGATGCAGTGTTGATTGCAGGATGGTGTACACCTCATGGATCCCTTTCAAAACACAACGTCCAGTAGGGTTCACAATTGATTTGCAGTGCTGATTGCCAGGATGGCGTACGTCTTATGGATCCCTTTTTTTATTGCATATTGTGATATGCGAGGTGGATGCGGCCATATCACCTTAGGCAGTTTGGAAGAACTGGGACATGTGGCGTCTTTGTTATCCTATTTATACGTACCCAAAGTGGGCTGGGCTTGCGTACGCCAGGCCAGTATAGGGGTGTGAATAATTGTTCCAGGGACCTGTGAGTTGTTCACTTCCTGCCTGGCCAGGAAGTGTACTTATGTGGGTTTCTGTTGCAGTTTTGACATTGCAGAATGCGCAGTTTACATTAATGTAGCATGTACCGGGAGGGCGGCAACTATCGCTAATTAGATGCTGTTCGAAAACATTGAATCGCCAACATCACATCTCGTTGTCAAGGTTGTTGATATGCGCAGACACGCATGTAAGTGGTATGCGGTATTATTGAAAGTGTTGCTATCGCGAAGTGCACACATGTGAATGTGCTCGGAGTGGAGGGAGGATCAGCAATGAGGCTACGTCATACTCCGTGATAATGTTCATTACAGTTAAGCAATGCACCTCAAAAGTGAATCTGAAAGTCTCACATATGACACACTACTATACTGGTAAAGCCTGACAACAGAGTATACAGCAATACAAATCTACACATTGTTGTTTACTGTTTGCCACATGTGATCTAGGATGTGCACTCTGCCCATGGCTGATGATAACCCTACGAGTCAATAATACCCAGGCTGCAAGACAGCACAATAATGTGCACACACAAACCAGGGGCATCGTGTAACACACATTTGTTTTTTGATGTAACGTTTGAGATGCATGACCATCACACGTGGAAGGCTAATTTAAAGACCATGAATTTTGATCAAGATGACCGTTGCATGTTGCGTGTAGTATAAGATATGTGTACACAGCACAAAACTTTTCAAAAAAGCTCTCTAAGCAGAAGGGGTGTGTCTCAGCAAACGCTGTAGAGAGAATGACTAAAATTGGTAGGGTCCTCCAACTGTTACAATGGGAAATGTTATGAACTAATCAAATGCTTTTTTTTAAGGTCACGTGGCAATCGCGTATCGAGGGCGCAAGGAGGCCGCACCTGACAGGATTTTGAGAAAATATATTTATCATAATATAAGTTTATTCCAGTTAGAAATATATAAATGTTTAAAATATTTTAGATTATCGCTCGCTCTCATGTACAGTTTAAAGTTATTTAGATTTAGTTTTGATACATAAAAAAAAACGACGGAATGGCTAACCCGGCGCGACACCATACGTCTATGACAAAACACAGGGCCTGGCAGCGTGCAGTTGTCGCATACTCAATGCGCAGCGGGCGTGATCCCATACGTACATGACGTACCGCGCGGCTTGGTACTACGTACCAGTCAGATACCAAAGTAGCAGCTGGCGTGACCTCATACGTATATGATGTTACGCGGGACGCGGTGACACAAATCCATTGGATACGAAATGTGTATCATTTACGAGTTTAGCAATATGGCGGATAGGATTTGCGTGGTGATGGAGCTTGGTACACTACCGGTATAGGAGTGCAATGTTTGGAGAAAAAAAAATATATACATTTTTTTTTGGGAAGATATAAAACATTACATAATTTTTAAAGTTAAAAAAACGAAGTATGATAGAGCGCCAAAATATTACAAAACAAAGAACAAAATATAGGTTTTTATAAACATTAAATTATGAAAAATTAGCATTTTGAAAAACTTGTGAAATTCCCTGAAAAAAGCATAGGTTTTACAGACATTATAGTTAGGAATTAGCATTATAAAAACCTTTGAAATTCACAAAAAAAAACATAGGTTTCAGGGACGTTATAGTTAGTTGGACATTTGACTCACATAAAACCAGAGAAGGTTTTTAGGTGTTCCAACAATGAGGTTAATGTTGATTTGTCAGCGAACGATTGAAAGTAGAAGTGATGCCAGCCATTTCCTCCCCCTCTGCGGAGTAGCAGGAACATCTGATTGGCTGATGTGTTCCAAGCAGGACCTTACCAATATTTATGCTCATTGGCTGTAAACCATTGAAAGTAGAAGTATTCTCAGCGAATCCCTCCTCCTCCGCGGAGTATCAGGGACATCTGATTGTCTAACGTGTTCCAAGCAGGACCTTCCCAAGCTTAATGTTCATTGGCTGTGAAGCATTAAAAGTAGAAGTGTTTGCAGCCATTCCCTCCCCCTCTGCGGAACACCATGGACATTTTATTGGCTGCAGTGTTTCCAGTACAAGTTTGCTCCTTATTGGCTGGGAACGGGTCATTGTTGTCAGCCATTTTGTGTCGCACTTCAAAGGAGTATGGGAAAAAAAAGTAGTGGAGGGGAGGGTTGGAACACTATTAAGTCAGTACAGCGGCCACATGGTGGTGGACAGGGACTGTGAAGGTAGAAAATGGTTTTTTATATATTTTAAGGGCCATTAGTATAATTTGCATGGGGCCTACAAATCACAGTGGAAAAAAAACAGCGTGTGTTGCGGTTTTCCTTTTATTAGGTTTGTGGCTGGGATACTTCCCAGAAGCACTGTTTACTTATAATGTGGTGTTTACTTTTCTGACAGGCAGTGCTACATCTTTGGAGCAAATCTTAAAATATGGAGGAGAGGATTGCAAAAACAAAGCACGCTGTTGTGGTCTTCAGATAAATAGGGTTCTGAGTAGGCCACTTCTCGGGAGCAAAGTTTACTTATAATGTATAGTTATAGAGCGGTGCTTACTTCTGTCGCAGCGAGTGCTATTTCCTTTCAGCAAAATAGTAGGTGTGGTTGCGCTGCAGAAATTTCAGTCCCGGTTTGAATCTGTTTTTATAAAGCAATCACAAATATACTTTCTTAGGAAAGTGTAGCTGTTCATATCAAAAGGGTAAGAAATAAAAACGCAATTCATAAGATATCCCTTAAGTGTGGCCACACCCTTAATTAGTGATAATTAAGTTTTGTTAATCACCGTTACATTATTACTTATAACAGATTACTGTTACAGTTAGTTTTTCACTACAAAAAGTATGCACATCTTTTTAAAATGTACTTAAAAACAATATAGGTTGCAGGGACATTGTAGTTAGAAATTATCATTTATAAAACATTTGAAATTCACTGAAAAAACCATAGGTATTGAGAACGTTAGATTTAGAAATTAGCATTTAAAAAACCTTTGAAATTCACTAAAATACAATAGGTTTCAGAGACATTTTAGTTAATTGGACATTTCACTGATATAAAACCAGAGGCATTCGCCCGTAATAGTTAGTGGAGCTAATTATGCAACTGCTGATGATATCACATATTACATCACTCATGACATGCTCAGTGACATCACTCATGACATCACTGATAACATCTCAAATGACATCACTGATTACATCACTGATGACATCATACACGTGATCATCTGATGCAGTTCTTCAAAACCAAATAACACCTTTCATACACCCATTCACAAGTACAACCACTTATATAGAAACCATGCTCATACCAATAGCAGTACTACATAGCTGTTTACTGATCATCTGATGCAGCTCTTCACAATCAAAAATGACCTTTCACACACTCACTCAAAAGTTCATACCACTAATATGGAAACCATGGTCATTCCAATAGCAGTTACTACATAGCTGCTTACTGATTTATCGGTCTACATACACATCCACCCACAAATTCATACAGTGTGTTATACACACATCATTCATCAATACAGCCACTAATATATACACCTACATAAATACTTACACGCTGCTACTTACCCTAGCAGTTAATCTAAAACTAAGGGGCCCATTATGATGTCGGGCGAATTGCCTCCGCCAAGCTGGCGGTAGCCACCGCCGGCCTGGCAGAGGCATTCCGCCCGACACCTATGCCCGGATTCCCCCCCACCGTATTAGGATGGCGGGAGGAGCGCGGCGGACGGAAAGACCGTCCGCCGCTTTACTGCCGCGGTCGCCTTGCGACCGCGGCGGTAATGGAATAATATGGTGGCGGTGTACAATGGACACCGCCAGCCATATTACAATGGCCACATATAGGTGCCTTTCCGCGGTGGCAATGCCTCCACGGAAAGGCAGGCTGTGTTTGCTGCGGGGGCCCCCTGGTGATGCCGGTTTAGGGTGGGACAGGGAGGTACCTATGGTACCCCCCCACATTTGCATATGTGAAGCAGCAGGCACCGCGCGGTGCCTGCCACTTTGCACATGCAAATGCGTTCATGAGTGTTTTGCAGAGTGCACCGCCCGCCACAATGCAAAACATGGAGGAAGTGTGTGGCGGGCACATCCTAATTCCCCCTACGGGACCCCCGCCCCTATGGCGGGCAGTCCCGTTCTCCGTTAGGGTGGCGGGCGGACAAAGTCCACCCGCCATCCTAATGAGCCTCTTAGTGAGTAACCCAAGGAATTATTTCCATTGCCATTTACTTTTTTTTACACAGTTATACACACAGCACTTCACTTATTCATACACATATGTACTGTGTTTAACAATTTGTGACATAACCACATACTTATCCATGGACCCAATGTCACAATCACTTGCTGTCACATATACTCACTAATATACTCTAATTCCATAAAATACTGCCTTTTACATTTGTAATTACTTACATATATATCAGTAACACATTGTTGCATTTACGAACAAAGCTATACATACGTTCAGTCACCAACACAGTCCTTAGTTCATACACTCATAAATGTGTACATGCAAAAGATTTATTTAGTCACACATCCATGTAAACAGTCCCACACCCACCCACGCATACAGACACTTTAGCACATAAACCGGTTCTTATGCAGCAAATCACTCTTAAATATACATTAGCATATAAACATAAAACATTCTTTAACTTTTTAGAAACACACAGTCTGTGGATGATGTCATCAGTGATGTCATTTGAGATGTCATCAGCGATATCACTGAGCATGTCATCAGTAATGTAATATGTAAAGTCAACAGCAGTGCAAAAAACAATACTAGTGAAAAATAGCAAAATAGTAGTTCCATATTTAAAAAACCTTAGAAATTCACGGAAAAAAACATAGGTTTCAGACATGTTATAGTTAGAAATAAGCATTTAAAAAACCTTAGAAATTCACAAAAAAACACATCGGTTTCAGGGGCATTTCTCTTGTAGAAAACCATAGAAGTTCCCCTGTTATAGTTAGTTCAGCTAACTATAACTCGCGTACCCGCAATGCACTGCTGATGACATCACATATTACATCAATCATGACATGGTCAGTGACATCACTTATGACATCTCAAATGCACTTCTCTTGCTTCTTTTTGCACCTCTCTTGCTTCTTTCTGCACCCCTATTCCTGCACCTCTGTTGCCTGTTTCTACACCTATCTTGCCTCATTCTGCACTTCTTGCCTCTTTCTGTACCCCTCCTACCTCTTTCTACACCCCTCTTTCTTCTTTCTCCTCTCTTGCCTCCTTCTGCACCTCTGTTGCTTCTTTCTGCACCTCTCTTGTCTTTTTGCACCTCTCTTGCCTCTTTCTGCACCTCTCTTGCCTTTTTCTGCACCTCACTTGCCTTTTTCTGCACCTCACTTACCTCTTTCTGCACTTCTCTTGCTTTTTTTCTGCACCTCTTGTTTCTTTCTGCAACTCTATTGTCTCTTTCATCACTTCTCTTGCTTTTTTCTGCATCTTTGTTGTTTCATTCAGAACTTCTCTTGCCTCTTTCTGGACCTGTCATGCCTCTTTCTGCACCACTGTTTCCTGTTTCTGTACCACTGTTGCCTCTTTCTGCACTTCTCTTGCTTCTTTCTGTACCATTCTTGCTTCTTTCTCACCCTTCTTATCTCTTTCTGTACCTCTCTTGCTTCTTTCTGCAACTCTGGTATCTCTTTAATCACTTTTCTTGCGTTTTTACCCCTCTCTTGCTTCTTTCAGCACTTCTCTTGCCTCTTTCTGTACTTCTCTTGCCTGTTTCTTTAACTTTCTTGCTTCTTTCTGCTCCACTCTTGCCTCTTTCTGTACCCTTCTTCCCTCTTTCTGCACCTCTACTGCCTCTTTCTGCACCCCTTTTCCCTGTTTCTGCAACTCTCTTGCCTTTTGGCGGTTCTGGTGCCTCCTTCTGCACGTCTGTTGCTTCTTTCTGCACTTCTCTTGCCTCCTTCTGTACCCCTCATATCTGTTTCTTCACCTCTCTTGGTTCTTTCTGCACTGCTCTTGCTTCTTTCTGCACCTCTCTTGCAAATTTCAATACCCCTCTTGCCTCTTTCTACATGCTTCTTGCCTCCTTCTCTACCTCTGTTCATTCTCTCTACACTGCTCTTGCTTCTTTCTGCACCTCTCTTTCAAATTTCTGTACCACTCTTGCCTCTTTCGGCACTCCTCTACCCTCTTTCTGTACCTCTCTTGCCTCTGACTGCACCCCTGTTCCCTCTTTCAACTTCCCTGTTCCCTCTTTCTGCACCTCTTTTGCCTGTTTCTACAAATCTCTTGCCTCTTTCTGTACCTCTCTTCCTTCTTTCTCAGTACCCTTCTTCACTCTTTCTGCAACTCTACTGCCTCTTTCTGCACCTCTTTTCCCTGTTTCTGCAACTCTCTTGCCTTTTTGCGGTTCTGTTGCCTCCTCTGCACGTCTGTCGCTTCTTTCTGCACTTCTCTTGCTTCCTTCTGTACCCCTCATATCTGTTTGTTCACCTCTCTTGGTTCTTTCTGCACTGCTCTTGCTTCTTTCTGCACCTCTCTTGCAAATTTCAATACCCCTCTTGCCTCTTTCTGCATGCTTCTTGCCTCCTTCTCTACCTCTGTTCATTCTCTCTACACTGCTCTTGCTTCTTTCTGCACCTCTCTTGAAAATTTCTGTACCACTCTTGCCTCTTTCTGCACTCCTTTACCCTCTTTCTGTACCTCTCTTGCCTCTGTCTGCACCCCTGTTCCCTCTTTCAACTTCCCTGTTCCCTCTTTCTGCACCTCTTTTGCCTGTTTCTACAAATCTCTTGCCTCTTTCTGTACCTCTCTTCCTTCTTTCTACACTGCTTTTGCTTCTTTCTGCACATCTTTTGCCTGTTTCTGCAACTCTCTTGCCTCTTTCTGCACCTCTCATGCTTCTTTCTGCAATTCTCTTGCTTCTTTTTGTACCCCTCTTGCCTCATTCTCGTACCCTTCTTCCCTCTTTCTGCAACTCCCTTGCCTCTTTCTGCACCCTTGTTCCCTTTTTCTACACCTCTTTCTGCAGTTTTCTTGCCTCCTTCTACACCTCTGCTGCTTCTTTCTGCAGACCCTGAAATTGACAGATTAGCGCTCTGTCTCGCAGAACCTTGCTGCTAATTTATTTGCGTTCTTTCACATGCCCTGAAATGTTTTTGAAACTGCTAGAATCTTTTTTAACTCTTTTTAAACTTTGTGTTATTTGCCTATGTGGGAATTTTTATTTACAAAAATTTACCGGAGCAGGAGGGGGAACCGAACCCTGAGTTGTGGTATTGTTTCCAACCGTCACCGACATTTTTTCTAGACGGTGCGGTCTAGTTGTTCTATGCTGCTCTCACGCTGGCCTCATTAAAGCGGTACGCCGCACATGTGCACAGCGGCGGTGCGCCAAAGGCAAGCCAGTCTGTGCCCGTCAGTGTCCCGGAGGCGGCCAGGGCCGGAAATGCAGCCAGTTTGTGATCAGAACAGCATCTTAAGATCAGGTACAGCATACAGCGCCTTCTTGATATTGGTAGGCGTATGTTGTGTAGACCTCACTATCACTTACCTGGGAGTAATTCCTCTCCCGGCTGCAAAGATTGCAACTGGGTAGCCTCACCTAACCTGGGGTTATTTGATGTTACACCTGCCCCCTGCACACATAAGTCTCCGCAGGAGTATGCTTGCAAACAGTTAAAGGCTTTTTTATTAAATACTCGTTCTGCAAAAAACATGAGCTTTAATTATATGATTTACTAGCCGACCATAACCCAGACCTAGTGTTTCTGATGGAAACATGGCTAACTGAAGCCTTTAACCCTACTATCGCTAATGCCATCCCATGGAAGGTGCGGATATCTTGGGCTTCCTCCTTACCGTCTCGGCACATCGATCCATTGCGGGGGCTTTGATTTACAGTTGTCTCGGCCCGGCGGGGAAATTCCTAGAGTCTATCTGCCATGTGTCTGCATTTAATGCAGCCAATCGTAGCCAATGCCTGGTTCTGGGTGATTTCAATAGCCACATGGATAACGCTCTAGATCCAGAAACTTTAAAATTTTATGAATATTTATACATTTTTTACCTAACCCCATATCTTAATTTACCAACGCATGATAAAGGGCACACCTTAGACCAGGTCTTCTCCTCAACTAGGATTGAAATTGCGTCTCCCCTCGCTCCAACCTGGTCCGACCATTACCTGATAAACTTTATTGTAAGCAAGGAACCTGACAAACAGTTTCCTCTGGGTAAATCTCTCACCCGCAGTAGTTTCAGACATTTTCACCTGATCTTGCCGGAGGCAATACAGAGTGCCCTGCAGCAATGCCCTATCCACCTCAGTGGTCAGCCCGATCGGGATGTACTATCCCTAGAGGAGTGGCTTAACCAGAAGGTGCAGGAACTTGCCCCCTCTACTATGAAAGCAGCCAAATTTACCAGGCCTTCAGCTCCCTGGTTCACGGATACTTTAAAAAAAAGCAAAAGCTTGTATAAACATCTGGAAAGAGTATGGCGGAGGAATTACAGTCCCTCGGACAAAGCCATCTATAAACAAGCATTAAAAGAACACTATAAGAAAGTTCGAGAGGAGATAAAATCTTTCCTTGCCACTAAAATTGAACAGGCAGCCAACAAAAGTAGGGAACTTTTTAATATTGTAAAAATGTTCTCATCTCCCTCATCTGTTAGCCGCCCTTTGCCCCCACAAGTGATTGGACTAAGCGTATGGCTAGCTTCTTCCATGGAAAACTTTTAAGTATTCAGGACTCCTTTGCTAACCAACCATCAGAGTTGGAGGAAGTCAGTGATCCACCCCCTTGTCGCAGCATGGATTCCCAACTTTTGCAATTGCCAATCTCTTTCTCTTATGAAAAACCTCAAGTCAGGTTCACCATCTGACCCCTGTCCAGCAAAAGGTTTTTCATCCATTGCTGAAGTGATCAACTCAGCTGTTTGTTCGATTTTAAATACCATATTGCGGGAGGGGCTTATGCCACAAATTTGGAAAAATGCCAAATCATCCCCCTGTTAAAGAAACCCATGGCAGACCCAAAGGTCACCTGCAATTACAGGCTTATCTCCCTTCTGCCTTTATTCTCCAAGGTTTTGGAGAAATACGTGAACAAAGTTATCACAAATTTTGTGGAGGCCAACCTTCTCCTACACCCCAGACAATCTGGCTTTAGAGCCAACTTCAGCACTGAAAATGCCTTGCTAGAAGTTGCCGAGACTATTAAAGCCACGTTAGATAGAGGCGACAACAAGGTTTTGGTGTTGCTGGACCTCTCTGCGGCCTTCGATACCTTCCCCCACAAGTGACTTCTGCATAGACTTGAGGGGGGCGAGTTTTGGTTTACATCCTTTCTCAGCAACCGCTCTCAAACAGTCTGGGCACCTCCTTTTTCCATAGAAATCCCGCCCTTGAACATGGGGTTCCCGCAGGCATCTATTCTGAGCCCCTCAATATTTAATTTGTATATGGCACCCATACGCGGATGACAATCAACTGTTGTTCACGTGAGAGAAGGGCTTTGACTTCAATGGGACCAGGATAAATAACTGCCTCTCTGAAGTTTTCTTGTGTTTTAGTTGTAACCAACTAAAAAGCAACTAAGATAAATCGGAGATTATTTTCTTTGGCCCTCGTCCACATGAAGCCTGGCATTACGGGTGGCCGCAAGACATGTCCCCCCCCTCGTCTGAGGTCACTACGATGAAAAATCTGGGGGTCAAATTGGATTCTGTACTTTCTATGAAGTCCAATTAGTGACAGGCGCCTGTTTTGAGATGTTGAAAATGCTGAAAAACTTTCTTCCCTTACAACCAGTCTCGTCAAAAAAGTTGTCCAGGCCCTAGTGATGTCGAGACTGGATTACGTCAATTATTTGTATTTGGGACTTCCAGAGTACCTACATGGCCGTCTGCAGATCATTCAGAACATGGCAGCTAGGGCCATCTTCTTAACCAAACACAGAACGCATAAATCTCATCGCTTGTCCACACTTCATTGGCTTCCAGTGCAAAAAAGAATCCACTTTAAAGCCTTAGTCCTGGTCTTCAAAGCTTTCCATGAGATTGGGGCCCCATATCTAAGGGAAAGATTTCAGCCTTGCATGCCTCAGCGTTCTCTAAGGGCCTCTACCCCGCACCTGATCTTGACTCTGAAGATAATGCTTTCCTGGGTGGGGGTAAGATCTTTTCAAGTATTAGCATCTCGACTTTGGAACAGCCTTCCCCCCCCCTTGGCCTTTAGGCGGAATATGAAGACGTGGCTTTTCCAACTCTAGGCTTTTCTGGTTGTGTGGCGTGGGTGAATTTCTGTCAGCTGTTATGGTGGTCTTTTTCTCAGTGCCGGGACACTTTTGGGAGTAGCCGCGCACTTTATAAATTCCAGATAACATAACATAACTTCCCTTTCTGCACCCCTCTTGTATGTTTCTGCACATCTGTTGGTTCTTTCTGCACTGCTCTTGCTTCTTTCTTGACCTCTTCTGCAAATTACTGCACCCCTCTTGAATCTTTTTGTACCCCTCTTGCCTCCTTCTGTTGGTTCTTTCTGCATTGCTGTTGCTTCCTTCTGCACCTCTTTTGCTTGCTTCTGCAACTCTCTTGCCTCTTTCTGCACTTCTCCTGCCTCCTTTCTACAACTCTCTTTCCTCCTTCTACCCCTCTGTTGCTTCTTTCAGCACTTCACTTGCCTCTTTCTGCACTTCTCTTGCCTGTGTCTTTACCTTTCTTGTATCTTTCTGCACCATTTTGCCTCTTTATGCACATCTGTTCCCTTTTTTTGCACCTCTCTTGCCTATTTCTGCAACTCCATTGCCTTTCTGCAGTTCTGTTGCTGCCTTCTGCACGTCTCTGTTGCTTCTTTCTGCACTTCTCTTGCCTCTTTGTGCACCTCTCCTGCCTCTTTCTGTACCTCTCTTGCCTATTTATGCACTTTGCTTGCCTTTTACTGCACCTGCCTTGCTCCTTTCTGTACTTCTCTTGCTTCTTTCTGCACCCCTCTCCACGCACCTCTGTTGCCTTTTTCTGCACCTCTCTTCCCTCTTTCTGTACTTCTCTTGCCTCTTTCTGTACCTCTCTTGCTTCTTTCTGCACCCCTCTTCCTGCATCTCTGTTGCCTCTTTCTGTACCTAACTTGCCTCTTTCTGTACTTCTCTTGGCTCTTTCTGTATCCCTCTTGCCTCTTTCTATACCTCTTTTGCTTCTTTCTGTACCTTTCTTACCTTTTTCTGCACCCCTCTTGCTTCTTTTTGCACTCTTGCCTCTTTCTGCAGTTCTCATGCCTAATTCTGCACCTCTGTTGCTTCTTTCTGCACCTCTCTTGCATCTTTTTACACATCTATTGCCTCTCTCTGTACCTCTCTTGCCTTTTTCTGCACATCACTTGCCTCTTTCTGCACTTCTCTTGCTTTTTTCTGCACCTCTCATTTCTTTGTGCAAATCTCTTGTCTCTTTCATCACTTCTCTTGCTTCTTTCTGCACCTTTGTTGCTTCATTCAGAACTTCTCTTGGCTCTTTTTGGATGTGTCATGTCTTTCAGCACTTCTCTTGCCTCTTTCTACACTTCTCTTGACTGTTTCCGTAACTTTCTTGCTTCTTTCTGTACCCCTCTTGCCTCTTTCTGCACCCTTCTTCCATCTTTCTACACCGCTCTTTCCTCTTTCTACACCGTTCCCTTTTTCTGTGCCTCTTTTGCCTGTTACTGCAACTCTCTTGCCTCTTTCTGTACCTCTGTTGCTTAATACTGCACTACTCTTGCTTCTTTCTGCAACTCTGGTGCCTCTTTCTGCCCTTCTCTTTCTTTTTTCTGCAGTTCTCTTGATTCTTTTTGCACCCCTTACCCTTTTCTGGTACCCTTGTTCCCTCTTTCTGCATTTCCTTGCCTCTTTCTGCACCCTTGCTCTCTTTTTCTGCACCTCTTTTGCCTGTTTCTATAACTCTCTTGCTACTTTCTGTAGTTTTCTTGCCTCCTTCTGTACCTCTGTTGCTTCTTTCTGCACTTTTCTTCCTTCTTTCTGCACCACTCTTGTATGTGTGTGCACCTATCGTGGTTCTTTCTGCATTGCTCATTACTATTTGGTTTTGCTATGGAAAATTGCATTTATAGCATCTGCCAAAAACAAAGTAGTAATGTCCTCAAGAAATATTGCAAGGCGGAAATCTGTTTGAAACTAGACATTTACAAATATGATACTTTGTAATTTGTCAGGAAGAGGAGGAGGAATACCCCTCTTGCAAATCTCAATGAGATGTATCAATGCTTTGCCTGCAACAGCAATTGTGGTTGCGTACCACTGATTGTATACCACCATGTTATGCACATGAGGGGTTGGTCGTAGGGGTGTTGCTGTAAGTGAAAACAGCCCTAGTCACACATGAAACAGGAAAATTATTTTTATGTACTACGGTAGAAGTGAGGGCAAGAAGGCAAGCAGTGCTAAAACACAAATAAGTAAAAAGGAAAATAGTATGTTGGTGAAGAGAAATTGGGAGGGAGGAAAACAAAAAAACAAAAAACCCTAACCTCAGCATAAGGTACCTAAATCAAGCATTGTCAAATGCACTAGTTGTGGCACTTTATTAATTAAAGAGCTAGTTGATAGACACAGAACTTAACTGGCTCTTTGTGTGTGCCACTAATGTTAGTGCCAGCATTTTGACGTTCAGTGCAAGTGTGTGTCCACCAAGTCATTTATCTATTTCAGTGAGTTTGGGTAGATATTTAACTTGCAGGAGAGAGTGCTGCATAAACAACTGTGCTGCTAAGAGGTGTTAAATGCACAAAACAAAATCAAAATGTGTTGATGGAAGCAAGGAAAATAGTGATAACTGTGCTGCAACAGCCCAGCCTCTCAGTAGCCTCTATATAGACAGATGTAAAAAAAATGTGTTAACATTGAAAACTTGCCCTAATAATGTGAGTGAAGATGAGCTAATAACAAACATGTCTTTATTAGGGAATTGTCAAAGAGTACATATATTTGCCAAATGATATTGTGAATAACAATGACCTGAGTGATACTTTCATTCTGTAGTCTAGAACAAATATATCAGGCAGCTAAGTAATACATTGTATGCCAAATAATCAGATTGAAATGAAAACATGTAATAGGTTTGACTAGTAACCTGTTTTGGTTATTAATTTGTAACATTCTGTAAATACATAGTTGCTGTAAAGGAAGCCTGTGTTACGTTTTATGATTACTTTAACATACATTTCGAATTTAGTATGAAGGTTATGACTCTCTGAGTTATGACTAGAATAAACGCTAAAAACATCAATAAAGAGTAATTGTCGGAAAGATAATGGGAGTGCATGAAAGGATGGCATGATATAGTAGGAATACACAATTAGTCAATACATATTTTGGTAAAGAGGTGTATTTACACCTGTATATCTTTTGGGAAAGCAACTAAATGCAACAAGTTATCTTGACAGCAAAATAAGCCAAAGACAAATAATATATAGCACGTGCCTTTATGACAAGGTCACAACATACAAACAATTCAGAAAAGGGGGTGGTGATGGACAGAGCATCTGAGTTAAACAGAACACTCATACCCAGTCAAAAGAACAGGGCTTGATCCATCACCGTTTTTTAGCTCACTGCACCATCCCAGCTGAGAACCTGGCTATATGAAAATTAGTCTGACCCTGGCCCAGTGCATCTTGGGAACAGGGCAGACCAAACTACCAAGCCAATTCTTTACTGGAAAGGAATCAAGCTTCCGGGGACTGGTTTCTGGCATTGCAGCCGACTTCGGCCCGGCTAGCTTGAATCCTGATGGTGCAGTGAGCAAGGGACTCATGTCTGAGCATACCCTGCCACTCCTATAGTGGCCAAAACGATTCAGAAAAGGGGGTGGTGATGGACAGAGCATCTGAGTTAAACAGAACACTCATACCCAGTCAAAAGATCAGGGCTTGATCCATCACCGTTTTTTAGCTAACTGTACCATCCCAGCTCAGAACCTGGCTATATGCAAATTAGTCTGACCCTGGCCCAGTGCATCATGGGAACAGGGCAGACCAAACTACCAAGCCAATTCTTTACTGGAAAGGAAACAAGCTTCCGGGGACCGGTTTCTGGCATTGCAGCCGTCTTCGGCCCGGCTTGCTTGAATCCTGATGGTGCAGTGAGCAAGGGACTCATGTCTGAGCATACCCTGCCACTCCTATAGTGGCCAAAACGATTCAGAAAAGGGGCTGGTGATGGACAGAGCATCTGAGTTAAACAGAACACTCATACCCAGTCAAAAGATCAGGGCTTGATCCATCACTGTTTTTTAGCTCACTGCACCATCCCAGCTCAGAACCTGGCTATATGCAAATTAGTCTGACCCTGGCCCAGTGCATCATGGGAACAGGGCAGACCAAACTACCAAGCCAATTCTTTACTGGAAAGGAAACAAGCTTCCGGGGACCGGTTTCTGGCATTGCAGCCGTCTTCGGCCCGGCTTGCTGGAATCCTGATGGTGCAGTGAGCAAGGGACTCATGTCTGAGCATACCCTGCCACTCCTATAGAGGCCAAAACGATTCAGAAAAGGGGGTGGTGATGGACAGAGCATCTGAGTTAAACAGAACACTCATACCCAGTCAAAAGATCAGGGCTTGATCCATCACCGTTTTTTTGCTCACTGCACCATCCCAGCTCAGAACCTGGCTATATGCAAATTAGTCTGACCCTGGCCCAGTGCATCATGGGAACAGGGCAGACCAAACTACCAAGCCAATTCTTTACTGGAAAGGAAACAAGCTTCCGGGGACCGGTTTCTGGCATTGCAGCCGTCTTCGGCCCGGCTTGCTTGAATCCTGATGGTGCAGTGAGCAAGGGACTCATGTCTGAGCATACCCAGCCACTCCTATAGTGGCCAAAACGATTCAGAAAAGGGGGTGGTGATGGACAGAGCATCTGAGTTAAACAGAACACTCATACCCAGTCAAAAGATCAGGGCTTGATCCATCACCGTTTTTTAGTTCACTGCACCATCCCAGCTCAGAACCTGGCTATATGCAAATTAGTCTGACCCTGGCCCAGTGCATCATGGGAACAGGGCAGACCAAACTACCAAGCCAATTCTTTACTGGAAAGGAAACAAGCTTCCGGGGACCGGTTTCTGGCATTGCAGCCGTCTTCGGCCCGGCTTGCTTGAATCCTGATGGTGCAGTGAGCAAGGGACTCATGTCTGAGCATACCCTGCCACTCCTATAGTGGCCAAAACGATTCAGAAAAGGGGGTGGTGATGGACAGAGCATCTGAGTTAAACAGAACACTCATACCCAGTCAAAAGATCAGGGCTTGATCCATCACCGTTTTTTAGCTCACTGCACCATCCCAGCTCAGAACCTGGCTATATGCAAATTAGTCTGACCCTGGCCCAGTGCATCATGGGAACAGGGCAGACCAAACTACCAAGCCAATTCTTTACTGGAAAGGAAACAAGCTTCCGGGGACCAGTTTCTGGCATTGCAGCCGTCTTTGGCCCGGCTTGCTTGAATCCTGATGGTGCAGTGAGCAAGGGACTCATGTCTGAGCATACCCTGCCACTCCTATAGTGGCCAAAACGATTCAGAAAAGGGGGTGGTGATGGACAGAGCATCTGAGTTAAACAGAACACTCATACCCAGTCAAAAGATCAGGGCTTGATCCATCACCGTTTTTTAGCTCACTGCACCATCCCAGCTCAGAACCTGGCTATATGCAAATTAGTCTGACCCTGGCCCAGTGCATCATGGGAACAGGGCAGACCAAACTACCAAGCCAATTCTTTACTGGAAAGGAAACAAGCTTCCGGGGACCGGTTTCTGGCATTGCAGCCGTCTTCGGCCCGGCTTGCTTGAATCCTGATGGTGCAGTGAGCAAGGGACTCATGTCTGAGCATACCCTGCCACTCCTATAGTGGCCAAAACGATTCAGAAAAGGGGGTGGTGATGGACAGAGCATCTGAGTTAAACAGAACACTCATACCCAGTCAAAAGATCAGGGCTTGATCCATCACCGTTTTTTAGCTCACTGCACCATCCCAGCTCAGAACCTGGCTATATGCAAATTAGTCTGACCCTGGCCCAGTGCATCATGGGAACAGGGCAGACCAAACTACCAAGCCAATTCTTTACCGGAAAGGAAACAAGCTTCCGGGGACCGGTTTCTGGCATTGCAGCCGTCTTCGGCCCGGCTTGCTTGAATCCTGATGGTGCAGTGAGCAAGGGACTCATGTCTGAGCATACCCTGCCACTCCTATAGTGGCCAAAACGATTCAGAAAAGGGGGTGGTGATGGACAGAGCATCTGAGTTAAACAGAACACTCATACCCAGTCAAAAGATCAGGGCTTGATCCATCACCGTTTTTTAGCTCACTGCACCATCCCAGCTCAGAACCTTGGTAGTTTGGTCTGCCCTGTTCCCATGATGCACTGGGCCAGGGTCAGACTAATTTGCATGTAGCCAGGTTCTGAGCTGGGATGGTGCAGTGAGCTAAAAAACGGTGATGGATCAAGCTCTGATCTTTTGACTGGGTAGGAGTGTTCTGCTTAATTCAGATACTCTGTCCATCACCACCCCCTTTATGAATCGTTTTGGCCACCACAAGTGTGGAAGGGTATGCTCAGATGTGAGTCCCTTGCTCACTGCACCATCAGGATTCAAGCAAGCCAGGCTGAAGACGGCTGTAATGCCAGAAACCGGTCCCCGGAAGCTTGTTTCCTTTCCAGTAAAGAATTTACTTGGTAGTTTGGTCTGCCCTGTTCCCATGATGCACTGGGCCAGGGTCAGACTAATTTGCATGTAGCCAGGTTCTGAGCTGGGATGGTGCAGTGAGCTAAAAAACGGTGATGGATCAAGCCCTGATCTTTTGACTGGGTAGGAGTGTTCTGCTTAATTCAGATACTCTGTCCATCACCACCCCCTTTATGAATCGTTTTGGCCACCACAAGTGTGGAAGGGTATGCTCAGATGTGAGTCCCTTGCTCACTGCACCATCATGATTCAAGCAAGCCGGGCCGAAGACGGCTGTAATGCCAGAAACGGGTCCCCGGAAGCTTGTTTCCTTTCCAGTAAAGAATTGGCTTGGTAGTTTGGTCTGCCCTGTTCCCATGATGCACTGGGCCAGGGTCAGACTAATTTGCATGTAGCCAGGTTCTGAGCTGGGATGGTGCAGTGAGCTAAAAAACGGTGATGGATCAAGCCCTGATCTTTTGACTGGGTAGGAGTGTTCTGCTTAATTCAGATACTCTGTCCATCACCACCCCCTTTATGAATCTTTTTGGCCACCACAAGTGTGGAAGGGTATGCTCAGATGTGAGTCCCTTGCTTACTGCACCATCAGGATTCAAGCAAGCCGGGCCGAAGACGGCTGTAATGCCAGAAACTGGTCCCCGGAAGCTTGTTTCCTTTCCAGTAAAGAATTGGCTTGGTAGTTTGGTCTGCCCTGTTCCCATGATGCACTGGGCCAGGGTCAGACTAATTTGCATGTAGCCAGGTTCTGAGCTGGGATGGTGCAGTGAGCTAAAAAACGGTGATGGATCAAGCCCTGATCTTTTGACTGGGTAGGAGTGTTCTGCTTAATTCAGATACTCTGTCCATCACCACCCCCTTTATGAATCATTTTGGCCACCACAAGTGTGGAAGGGTATGCTCAGATGTGAGTCCCTTGCTCACTGCACCATCAGGATTCAAGCAAGCCGGGCCGAAGACGGCTGTAATGCCAGAAACCGGTCCCCGGAAGCTTGTTTCCTTTCCAGTAAAGAATTGGCTTGGTAGTTTGGTCTGCCCTGTTCCCATGATGCACTGGGCCAGGGTCAGACTAATTTGCATGTAGCCAGGTTCTGAGCTGGGATGGTGCAGTGAGCTAAAAACGGTGAAGGATCAAGCCCTGATCTTTTGACTGGGTAGGAGTGTTCTGCTTAATTCAGATACTCTGTCCATCACCACCCCCTTTATGAATCACAACATACAAACAGCACACACTTCCCAAAAAAAGGCATACGTCAGTATCTAGCATGGCATTGTGTTATCAAAGTAAATAAATCAAAGAACAAACCATGGCACGCCATTACAAGCCACACACTGTATTGCATTCAGTCTAAAAAGTTACTAATTGACTCTCCATCACCAAAACCTAATGACAACACAAATAGGACAAGATAATCTTTCATCAAATGTAGTGGAGTTCACAGACAGCCCCTTTAAGCAATGGAAATGCCTGAATTATACATACTAGTCAAAGGCTGAAGGGTACTTTCCCAAAGTACTTTTTCTGTATGCTTATTCTTATTGTACATTTCTAAGGAATTGATGAGCTGGAGTTTTCAAGAAAGCTATCCAGAAGACCTAAAAATTGGAAATGTAATTCTTACGTTCTACATTTTTTATGGTCAACACCTTGGGATAAAGCTTTAGAATATTCAGTAGTTCATTGGAAAGAAGGGCACTAGAAATACTTTCTCTGGTAAAGCCTGCTACCTGAACATTCTATAATGCAGCACTGTCTTCTTCCTCCTCCTCACCTTCAGTGGCTGCTGGTATTGACTCAAAATTGCAGTTGGCAGTAAGGGATTCATCTTGTAGCTCTCATTTGCAGAAAGCCTGCAAGAGATGTGGGGGACGTCTAACAAGGTTTCTTAGGCACATAAAGTCTCTCATTATTCAAAGATCACTTTCAAGGGAGTCTCCATGCTGGATGCCACATTTAGAAACGTGCTTACTATTATGTCATGCAATGTGGGCGCAGCTAGGGAACATGCTGTGCTGCATTACGTTAAAGGAATGGAGATTAAATGCTCCATATTTACAAAGATATGGAGCATTCCTGCTCTCTCTTTTTGCTGGTCCCCCAACGCAGGCACCCTTGCATGCCTGTGTTAAGCTCTGGATTGTTTTTGTGCAGGAAGGGACACCTTCTTGCAGAAACACAGACCTTTAAAGGCCTATTCCTCATCCTCTTTCCCTGCAACACACATAGAAACCATAAACAACAAGTAGCGATGAATGTATTTTTCCTCGTTACACCTCCGTGAGGTAGGCTCGCAAACTTGGCGCAATCCCAGGTTTACAAGTTTTTATAAATCTCGGTTTGCTTGGGTGGCTGCATGGGATTACCTTCCTGATGCAGAGTAACGCAAGGCAGTGCTGTGAGCTGCATTCAGTTACTGTCTTTGTATTTACCAAATCACATGCATGGCTTAGTAAATGCCAAAAATGATTTTGTTAGGGCTGCACCACAAAAGTGACACAACTACGAATGCAAATCATAGTAAAGCAGGGCCATAATTCTAGAACTTCTAACTCCCTGCCCGGAAGGTTGTATATACTTTCTTATTTCATTTTGCTTACTTCATATCAAATTATTCAAGTGAAAGCAGTATCAACTAATTTTGGATTCCCCCGAGACCTTGCCCATGATAACGCTCATGATGTGATTTAAACCAATTATATACATTTTCATTACAATTGGATCTCTTCCTGTTTTAACATCACAAGGTATTCTGGGAGATGTAGTTTTTTAGTGCAAGATACACCTTATCTGTAGTGATAGCAGTGTTCATAAGCGAAGAACCAAACTTCAATTTAAGTGAAATAACAAACTTTTGATAATTGCCATACTTTTTCTCTTTTGCTCTGTTCTTAATACATGCTGCATTCAGGTGTCAATTACTGTGTATTTTATTGTTTCCTTTTTACCGGAAAGTCAATTTTTATATAGTTAATACCCTCCAGTGGGTTTACTCATAATTTGACACCGTTCTTTCTTTCCGTCGACTTTTTGCATTGTGATCACAGTATATAGGTGGGCAACTATAAAAGTTAAAAAAGTGTTCTAAGTGTGGTAAAGGTGTAATAATTGTAAAATCAGTTGAGGACAAAGCAGTAACTACTCATAAATATACACAAAGTTCTTCGCTCTGATTGAAGATTTGGACCAATGCAGAGGTGGGTCTGATAAGGCTGGTAATGCGGGATTGTCTCTCCCTGGAGTATGCGCGGAAAATCCCATGGCTGAACTATGTTAGGGATTCCTTAGTTAACTTACGGTGTGCAGACCTATTTGACAAAACAGAGACAATAAGGTCAAAAGACATAGGTGATATTAAAACATTGTACCTAAAGTTTGCCATGGCGCAGCGTGAAACTGTCGAACTGGGGAAACACTCGGTGAGAGATCATATTTTAGTTGAAACATCACATGGCATAGAACCCTATCTAACATTAAGGACATGTGCCCATGATCGTTTTTTGATAACTCGTTTTAAATTAAATTACATCCATAATTTATTGGCAGTACCGGCAGGTTTTATTACAAATTTAGAAGAGATAGGGCCCTGCGGCTACGACAATAAGTCTCAGCAGGACACCCTTCCTCTAGTCTTACTCGACCTGCATTATGCCTTCCCCAGAAAAAACATTTTTACGGACCTGTTAAGGAAAGCCAGATTTAGGCAGGCACGGGTATCTTTGTTGTTTTTAAAATTGTCAACCGATGTTTTTACTCTTTATTGCATTGTAAACTTTTTAAGAGCTGCTTTAAAGTTAAGAATAACAATGGGGGATTGAGTATATCAATGAGCTTTATTTCCCTGTTAATACATAGTATTTTATGGATTTACACTAATGATATTCTATTTTAGCTTATTTTAGCCAAATGTATTCTTATGAAATATTTTTATTGATTGTTATTTATATGCTTTTATGGTTGTGTATCAAATTGAATAAAGAGTAGCTACTGCTTTGTCCCGAACTGATTTTACAAATATTACAACTTTGCCACACTTAAAGCTTTTTTTAAACTTTTATAGTTGCCCATCTATATACTGTGATCCCAATGCAAAAAGTCCACTGAAGGGTAAAATGGTGTCAACTTATGAGTGAACCCACTGGAGGGTATTAACTATATGATATTGGACTTTCCGGTAAAAATGAAAGGTAAAATACACAGTAATTGACACCAAATGCGGCGTGCATTAAGAACTGAGCAAAAGAGAAAAAGTATCGCAATTTTCATGAGATTTCACTTAAATTGGGGAGACTGCAACGTGTTGATACTGCTTTCACTTTGATAATTTGGTATGAAATAAGCAAAATGAAATAAAGTATTTACATCCTTCTGTGAATTTCTTTTTGAAAGAATTGTTCATGTATACCAGCTGGGCACTGCCGCGGGGTTATGCACCATTTGAGAGCGCCGGGAACCACAAAAGTTGAGCCAAGCAAGGGAGGATATATTTCTGCCAGAATTGGTTAAGTGTGGCAGGAAGTAGGGGCAGGGGAGGCAGTTTTTTGTCATCTGAGTAGCAAATTCAACCTGACGACACGCATATACAACATGCAACTCACAGCAAGCAAACAATATCCAAGCTGCAAGCATTCTACACTTCGGCGGTTCATCAAGCTGAATTGTGAGAGTTGAAGTTTTGCCCTGAACCATAACGATGGCCTCCACATTCAAAGGAGAGGTGAGTCTATTTAAAGGACTCTGCAGCAGTTACCTCAGCAATTCATGGCATTTGAGAATGGTGTTAACCGAAATGCGTCATGCCATACAGTGAATAAAACTGTTGAACTTTGCTCCGCGGTGTCTCCTGTGTCTGCTTAAAAAGGAGACCTACTGTGGGATGTTTAGCGTGCTAGCCAGTGAGGCGCAGGGGGACCCTTCCGTCAAGCATTCTCGACCCCAGTAGCAACTTAAATTTATTTTATTCGTGGGATCTGATTCCAAGAACCGCCACTCGACCCAAGACAGCAGAGGAAATGCTGGCAAGTACAGTCCATCACTGCATGGAGAGACGGGGTCACTGTTGCCTTCGTCTCTGGTTTCTGCCAGAATTGGTGAAGTGCCTGGGAAGTAGGGGCAAGGGAGGCAGTTTTGTGTCATCTGAGCTGCAAATTCAACGTGACCATATTCACATACAACATCCATCTCACAGCAAGCAAATCATATCAAAGCTGCAAGCATTCCACACTTCGGTGGTTCATCAAGATGCATTGTGGGGGTTGCAGTTTTGCCCTCAACCATAACGATTGCTCCGGAACAAATGTGAGTCAGGTGTAGCCTCCACATTCAAATGAGAGGCAGGACTATTTGCAGCAGTTACCTCAGCAATTCACAGCATGTGAGAAAGGTATTAACCGAAACTTGTCATGCCATACAGTGAATAAAACTGCCGATCCTTGCTCCGCTGTGTCCCCCGTGATTTCTTAAAAAGGAGGAGACGTACTGTGGGATGTTTAGCGCGCTAGCCAGTGACACGCAGGGGGACCCTTCCGTCAAGCGTTCTCGGCAGCAGTGGCAAATTAAATTTATTATATTCGCGGGATCGAATTCCGAGAATCGACACCCGACCCAAGAAGGTAGAGGAACTGCTGGCAAGTACAGTCCATCACTGCATTGAGAGACGAGGTCCCTGTTACAGTCGTCTTCGGTTTCTGCCAGAATTGATGAAGTGCGGCTGAAAGTGGGGGCAAGGGAGGCAGTTTTTTGTCATCTGAGCTGCAAATTCAACCTGACTATGCTCACATACAACATCCATCTCACAGCAAGCAAACAATATCAAAGCTGCAAGTATTCCACACTTCAGCGTTTCATCAAGCTGCACTGTGGGAGTTGAAGTTTTGCCCTGAACCAGAAAAATGGCTCCAGAACAAATGTGAGTCAGGTGTGGCCTCCACATTCAAAGGAGAGGCGCGACTATTTAAAGCCCCCTCAGGTAGTTACCTCAGCAATTCACGACATTTGAGAAAGGTATTAACCGAAACGCGTCATGCCATACAGTCAATAAAACTGACGAACCTTGCTCCGCTGTGTCCCCTATATATATATATATATATATATATATATATATATATATATATATATATAAAATATATAAAATCAAGGGCACTGGATGCCCGTAACGCGTCATGGAATGAGGAGTGAAAAATAAAATCTGCCATTTGAATGTCCTGGCGGTCCGTTTCTTCAGTTCGCCGTAAGGAGGTGCTGGAGGTTGTTTTCGCACGAATATATATATATATACACATAATGTTTCACTTCCTCTGGATTGCCAGGACACAGACGCGACGGTGCACCACAGGGTCCAAGGTCCTCCTGTCATCCAGCAAATTTCACCATGCTCGTAAACAGCACGCGTGCACTCCATTGAAATAAACATCGGTGTTTATTTCAATGGAGTGCATGTGTGCTGTTTACTAGCATGGTGAAATGTGATATATATATATACATACATACACATACACACATAAATGGGCTTTTGGCGAGCAGTCCTCAACTTATGGGGCTGTTCAGTTGTCATTCACATTTTTCTTCCACACACTACAAACTATAGCATGGGCAGTGGGTCAGCCTACTTCATCCATTTGCTCACCCTAATGCGCACATCCATGAAAACACTTCCTTTCAGTGCAAGAACATATGGCATCCTTCCTGGGGGTCCTTGTGTTTGGAAGCAGGTAGTGGGCAAACAGCATTGCAGCTACCACACAAGGAACATCATCATTCATGGTTCTCAGGCTTGCAGAACGAAATGGCCTCTTATTTTTGTTATAACAAATCCCCCAATCCAAGATTGCCATCACAGTCTTGCCATGTTCCCTGGCCTGATCGTTTGGCTTAGAGTTGACCAGGGGCAGCTCCATCATAATAGCGGAGGAGCATTGCCCCACAGCCCATGCCAGCAGAAAATAAATAAAATTATAATAATGTTATTCTCATTTTTATTTATGCTGAGCCCTGCAATAAAATATGTATAGGTTGGAGCCGGGCTGAGGCAGGAAGGAGTACTGTTCACTCATATGTACACATGTGTGCTTGGCTAGCCATCCTAGGCTGCCCAAATACACATCCTTAGTTATGTTTTCCAAACCTTCTCTGTAACACAGCAGGGTTGGAGAAACAGCACAGGGTCCAATGCACAACTCAGACCAATACTGGTGCTGCATTCATGTGAGAGCAGCATTTGGATCGGGTGTGGAGCCTGTTTCCTGAGGGCCCATCCCCTTTTGGCCCGACAGCGATGAGAGAAGCAGTGAGGCGGGAGCAGAGCAGCAGGTATATCTTCTTTTTTGCCTATATATTTCACCCTCCCCCAACCCACCGCCCTCTCCACCCACGGCCGTCCTACCGCTTAAGGTAGGTGTCAGTCGCCACTAGAGTTCACCTAGTAAGAATTAATCAAATAAGTATCATTCTTCATACATAGCTTTTATGGAATACTAATGGTTATGTTCTAAGTTACAGAAATCCTTGTTCATCAATTACCCTTTGTCTTACAATGTTTATATTGCATTATGTGCACGGTTGCTATTTCTACTTATTTGAGGGGAGTAAACTCACTCCAAGATGGCCACCACATTTACTTGCTACTTTACTTTGTACTGGGGAACTCCAGGAAATCAGTCTTCAGGAGTTCGGTTATCTACGCAGTTTGTTATGCTTCAGGCACTAATGCTTCTGTACCCAGCCATGCACCTCTGCCTACAGTCAACTAGATTTGGGTGCTTTATGAGCTCATTCAATTAATGAAAGAAATAATGTGATTAAGGTGAGGTGGTGTGCTAGTTTTAAGTTTGTAGCATCAGTTAATATAAATGAGTGACCGATTTGTGAGGTGTCGCAACAGGGTAATTAACTTGATGGTCCCACACATCCGGTGTCCATTTCGTGTTGAAATTTGTTCCTTGGCTGTTTTTCTCATAAATGGTTCATTACACACTACTACAAGACATTACACTTTCCCAGTTCCATTGTCCTGTAAAACAATTGAGGGGTACACAAATGCTGAATTTTACTACTCTGTGGAGCAATGGAGGACATGATATGTAAGTGTTGAAAATGTAATCAGGAAAGCATCATAGGTTAGCACAGTTATTGTTGGATAACATTTTTAATAGGAAAGCTGGGCTTTAATTGCTGTCGAAGGTCATCATGGCAGGGGTGGTGTGGATTCATATATATGCTACTACATCGCCACATTTTGTCTAAGCAGTCTTTAGCTTTCAGTTTTTCATTTAGTACAGTGTACATCAAAGAGATTGAAAAACAGACTTTAAGCTCTTACAATAATAAAACCACATTTTTCACCATAAAAGGGCCACTATGATAACACTTGATTATCACTTCTGTTTAAGAAGGCAGATGGCCTCCAGCATATGGAATGGTGTAGGGTAAACACTCATAATCCTGTCCAAGCAAGTTGAAAAATGTCTAGACCAGGGGGTCTCCAACCTTTTCTGTAACAAGAGTTACTTGTGTAAAATGAAAATGATTCCGAACTACTAGTATTATGAGAGTTGTAGTGTCCATTGTTGTCTCTGTTGTGTCTTTGTGTCTTTTGTCTGTCTCTCGTAATTTTAATGTAATGTTTTTGCATGTTTGTCTGTGACCCTGTTTTCTGCTCTTTTCATTCGTTTTTTGTGCCTGTGTCCTTGTTTTCTCCTCCATGCCCGTTTCTCGCCACCCTTTTCCTGCTGCTGCACCCCGTAGCCCTTCCCCCCTGCCGTTCCCGCCTCCCATCTGCTCTTCCCTTCCCTCCCTTTCCCTATTTATTTGCTGGACGCATGCAGCGTGCACGCCGCTTGTTTGCCGCTGGCACGCTGAAGGCAAGGCCGTCTGCAGCCGTCCGCGACCAGTGCCAGAAACCCTGGATCTCTGACCACCCACCGCTACGACTCAGCCACCCACCTCATTCTCAACTCCAGAAGGAACAACAACTGCCATCTGGCTACAACAAACTCCACCTATGGCCAGTTCTCCTACCGACACTGCGACAAAGCTTCAACACCCTCTGCACCCCCACGGCCATTGCCCCCATGCCGAACGCCAACACCCCGATGCTCTGAGGTGCATCCTTCTCAAAATGCACTCCCTGCACAGATACACCGTAGAGATCTGGGTCTTCTTCAACACCATCTTGCCTGACATCGCCTTCCTCACGGAAACCTGGACCAACTCCACCTCTGCCCCCAACATTGCCACAGCCCTCCCTGACGGATACAAGATCCATAGGAAGGACTGCCCCAACCGCCCGGTAGGAGGACTTGCCATTGCACACAAGAGCTCCCTCCAACTCACCACCTCCAGCATGAGTGACTCCACCGAACACCTTCAATTCCAGATACAGACCAACCCCAGAACCACCCTACACAGCACCCTCGCCTAGAGGCCCCCCGGACCTCGAACAGCAATCACCACTACCATTGCCAACCTTGTCACATCCAATACCATTGCCTCCATGGACTACATACTCATCGGAGACCTCAACTTCCACCTCAACAACCTCAACGACCCTAACTCCTCCACCCTCCTGGACAACCTTGCAAACTTCGGACTTAAACAGCTTGTAACCACCCCCACCCACAAGGCAGGACACACCCTCAACCCCATCTTCGCAGGAGGGAACAACATCCACTTCAGCCACACCATGCAACCCCTCTGGACGGACCACCACAGTGTCCACTTCCACGTCGACAAACCCACTGCCCCCAAACCCGCACTGCACCCACCACAAAGGAACTGGAGCTAGGTTGCCGAGGAGCACCTCAACTCCACCCTCAACTGTTATGTCCCTTCCACCTCGACTGACGCCAACCTCGCAGCCAAAGATGGATCACCAACTGCGCAAATGAGCTTGCACCCCTTACAACCCCGACAGACAGTGCCCCAGAAAGGCCCCCTGGTTCACCGCCGAACTCCAAGAATCCAGACGCATCTGCAGATGTCTCGATAAGAATTGGTGAAACACCAAAACTTCGGAGGATCATACCACAAACACGAATACCCCCAACTCGTCAGATCAACTGAAATGAACTTCATCCAGAACAAGATCCCCGCCAGCTCTAGCAAACTCGAAGGAAATCTTAAGCATCATCCAAGAATTCACCAAACACCCCAGCGAGGCCACAGACATCACCCCCCCCAAGGACCTCTGCAACAAGCTCAGCTCCTACTAAAATCAAGTCCCTCTACGACCACTTCAATGAACAGACACTGGACTCCGAAACCACTCCCTCCTACAACAACGCCAGCCAACCCACCATCTCCACTTTGACCCCAGCCACCACTGAAGACACTGAATCGACCATGAAAGGCATCCAGTCAGGAGCACCCACGGACCCCTGCCCCTTTGCACATCTTCCACAGAGCCGACGCCACCATCGCACCGGAACTACGACACGCTACCAGCACCACCATTGAAACCGTCATTTTTCCAGTCGATTGGAAACGTGCATAAGTCAAGCCCGTGCTCAAGAAGTCCACGGCAGATCCTACGGACCTCAAACACTACTGACCCATCGCCCTCCTCCCCTTCGCGGACAAAGTAACAGAGAAGCCGCTAACTCCCAACTAATGAAATTCATGGAAGAGAACTCCATCCTCAACCCCTCCCAATCCATTGTCCACAGCACCAAGACCGCTCTACTCATCGCCAGAGACATCCGTACCCTCCTCGACCAAGGCCACACCACGGCCCTGATCCTACTCTATCTCTCCACAGCCTTCGACAGCGTCTCCCACCCCACACTCACCACCAGACTACACAATGCCGGCATACAGGGAACTGCCATCGAATGGCTCCACTCTTTCCTCACCGGCAGAACCCAAAGAATCTGACTGCCACCCTTCCTCTCCGAACCCACATAGATCAACTGCGGAGTACCTCAAGGATCATCACTCAGCCCTACACTCTTCAACATCTACATGGCCGCCATCGTCAGACAGCACGACTCAACATAGTTTCCTACGCCGACGACACATAGCTCATCCTCTCCCTCACCAACGATCCTGTCATCACCAGACACTGCTTCCAGGAAGGAAGGACGTTGCATCTTGGATGAGCAGCAGCTGCCTGAAGCTCAAATCGGAGAAAACAAAGGTCCTCATCCTTGGACCCTCCCCCACTGCATAGTAGAACACCTGGTGGCGAACCATTCTCGGCAGCCCACCCAATCCCACAAACCACGCCTGGCTTTGTACTCGACTCCTCCCTCTCCAAGACCCAACAGGTCAACGCTGTCGCCTTGACCTGCTTCAACACCCCCCGCATCCTTCGCAAGACCTGCTTCAACACCCTCCGCATCCTTCACAAGACCTTCAAATGGATCCCACCTGAATCAAGAAATACCGTCACCCATGCACTCATAACCAGCAAACTGGACTACGGAAATGCCAGACCATACAGAACACCGCAGCCAGACTCGTCCCCGGCATCCCTCGACAAGAACACATCACCCAACACCGCAAGACCTCCACTGGCGCCCCGTTGAGAAGAGAGTAACCTTCAAGACACTCGCCCACGCCTACAAATGCCTCCACAACACCGGACCCCAACACTTTAATGAGAGAATCTCCTTCCATATACCCAGGAGAAACCTCCAGTCCACCGACGTCACCTTCGCTGAAACCCTGCGCATCTGCAAAGCCAGAACGGGTGGAAAAGCCTTCTCCTAAATCGTGGCCAAGACCTGGAACGAGCTCCCGAATGACATCAGATACGCATCTCTGCACATCTTCAGGAAGACCCTCAAGACCTGGTTCTTCGACTGACTGGAGCGACTTACCCCCCCCAGCGCCTTGAGACCCTCACGGGTGAGTAGCCCACTTGACAATTACCTGATTGATTGATCGAGAAACCTATGCTCAGCCTTACTCTCACTTGCACGCACCTCCTGTACTCACAAAAGCATGGCAGGAAGCCGCTCATCTCTTACATCGCACCCAAAACATGGAACGATTTCCCACAACACATCAGAGCTAATCCATTGTGCTTTGCACGCGTGGGTTCGTATCCCATCCTCGTCGCCAAAATGTTGAAGTAAGTGACACGGATTTCAGGAGTTGATTCAGTTAAAAGTATTTATTGTAAAGATCAATGTCTCTGGAGAAGCTCTAGCTATCCTGCCTCGGCAACCGCCCTCCTCGGAATGCAGAGAATCTTGAACTAAACAAGTTCTATAGATGACAGCACAGATTCTCATGCCTGCACGAGGACGGCAGAAGCAACAACATCATAACAGCCTCCTTGTTACATGAGTTTTGCAAGAAGCTGAAGACTTGGCTCTTCAAATAATTCTGCTGTGACCAGATGCCTACACACATGCTCAAGCACCTGGATACCCTCGTGGCTGATTAGCACTTGCTACAATGACACAACATAACATAACATAACATAACATACAATCTTATTCTTTTAAATTATAAGTAAAAACAAACATTTCAAAATATTTATTTTTCATTTGTGAGGACTTGGAGCTCCTCACACGCAGGTACCAGCCCACTCATGGCACTTGCACGTGCAGTGCTGGTGTGAGCAGCCATCTTAGAATGCTTTTTTTCATAGCACATTATTGGTTAACTGTACAAAGTTGCCCAATGTTTTGAAAGTTCAGCTTCTGCACGTGCACAAGCTTGGCTTGTCCGATTGTAGCATATTGTAATATTGCTTTAGCATTCAAAGATGCACATTGCTTCTAAAAGCATAGATCATTTTCTAATGGTAAAGCAATGATAAAAAATGGCAGAAACATTCAAAGATGGCAATCTATGTGTGTGCAAACAAGGGTAGCCATCTTTGAATGTTTTTTCCCATACTTTATAATTGGTTTACCGAACTTTGGAGACTTCCAACAATTAAGTCATCTTGAAATTGTAGACTAAAAATAAAGTATAGGGAAAATCATTGCCAGATGTCTGCCTGCACGCCCACCAACGTGGCAAAGCTAATAGCGCTGCTTGGGCCCTTACAGGCTGGGCCAATGCTTGTTTTTTGTTAGGTCTGGAAACATTTTTATACGAACTTCCGACCATTGCCCTGTAAAATGTGTCATTTACTTTCCAACTACTACATTGATTAATTAATTATCCCAATTGAAGAAAATTAGAAGGTACTTTGAGAAATATCTCATTTATAACGTGTATAACTTAATGCCATTTACTCTTTCATGTAGCTTATTATTATGGAAAAAGGAAAAAAATAATCAAGCCACCGAACGGGGAAGGCAATGGCGAAAGTGGTCTGATCAAACCAGGAAGACGACGGAAAAAGAGAAAATCCATATTTGTGCAGAAAAAGAGAAGATCGTCGACCATAGAGTTCGCGCCTATCGAGTCAGCAGAGGTATGTTCAATCTTGGGTGGCCATTAGCAAACCATCAGCAGTGGTTTAGGAAGTTAAAGGGGCGTGATTTGACAGCCTGGTTTGAAGAAGTACGTTCGAATAATTGAAACGTTGCGGAAATAAAACTGTGCTTGCTGAGGAAGTGATTGACTTAGAATTCTTTTAAGAACTTTTCCAGGAAGTGTTTCGATGTGGTTACTAGAATTAACAGCGCTGTTAAAACAAGATTGATTTGGAAAAAAAATCAATTGTAGAATAAAGGCTTCTTTTGTTTGCCTTCTTTTGAGACCTAGGACATAGCAGCACAGTCTGTGATCTCTGGACACTCCCCCAGTAGGTGTAAGTTATGTACATTTGATAATATTACAAACGATAGGAGCCTGCAGTCCTTGTGTCAAATCGTGTCTCTACTGTCTAATTGTCATTAGTCCCCTGTATTACAAAAATGATGTAACTGCTGAACTGAGATAGATTATTACATTTGCAATGCATTATACCAGAGCCACAGTGTGAAAGGCAGCATGTTTATTTGTTGCACTTGTATAGTTCATTACACTCATACTGATATCTTTCTGCGTGTTGTCATACATTATGAACTATAGCTGTTTTCAGAAGTCATAAACATAAAACTGCATATGCATTTTTTGCAACTAATTATTAATTACATTCATTCATTCGGTATTCGACCGTATAAGGCCATAAAAGACAGAAACGGTACAGAGCAATTACATAGTTATAAAACAAATCCGTCAACCTCAGTATAATTTATAAGATGAATGATCCAATAACCATAACGCATAGCTAATGCTTAACAAAATAAATCTATAGCACATAAGTCCTTTAAAACAATTTGCATATCCTCATATAAAGTGCATGTTGCATCTATAAACTATGAACTAATCAAGTACAGTAAATACCTAAAATCAGAATAAAACATTTTAAAACATGCAGTACTATTCGTCCATTTTTCCTAGATAAAACAGTTGCTTTAAGGAATGCACACACCCTGACACAGATCATTAGAGTATCTAATGATTGGAATTTGTGCAAGCCCTGTTCACAGCTTGGGTACCCCCAAATATTTTAAAAGCGGTTACAAAAAGAGTCTCTGGGCATAGCTAAAATAATTACAAAAACGGGTGTAATGCATTAGTGATTGTGAGGAGACCCCATCACCGGGCAAGCCCTGGTGGGGCCTTTCAAGGCATCATTTGACATTCTAAAACTCATAAGCCGCCATACCGGGCCTGATCTAAAACAGAAGAAAAGGGACCTTTCACGTTGCCTTAGTTCAAGAGAAAGATAAAGAATGAGCTGGCAAGGGTACAATAGTCAGTCGAGACAGAGCTCTTGGCCAGCTCCTTCTGCGTTCTTACCTCAGCACTATGTTCCAAAAAGAGACTTTTGCATCCTAGATTTGTCTCCTTTCTGAACCTCATCGGAGACGAGAACAACGGAGACAACCCCAGCCCTTGAAAGCTGTGTTGATGTATTTCAACCATGGTATAGAGCCCCAATTATCCAGATGGAGACAATCTGAAATGATCTCTCAACAGAATGTGGCTTGGGGATTTGTCCACATACTGACCCAAAGAAGTATAGATGCCATTTGGACCCTATCCTCGATAAAACCTTGCTTAATCTCTGCATGTAGGATACAACTAGAGGCTGGAGGAGCTGTAAAAACATCCTACATATACGATTTTTCTCATGCTGAAGGGAGGAGCTAAGAGCTACAAATCCCTGCCCCATGCTTAGCCGCATGGACACACTGAGTGATTTTTAATCGCGGTAGAATCACCCCCTTATCTTATGTCCTGAAGAGATTAAAAATGACTGCCCAATTGTGCCTGCCAAGAGCTTGATGAGCTTAAAGTAACACCCAGGTAAGTAAACTCTTTCACACTAGATAGGAACTGCCGCTTTATAGGTAATCTGCGGGTTCTGATTCCTTCCGGTCGCAGGCCATAATGTGGGATTTAACATAATTGGTAACTTTATCTAAACTGTCCATGAACTGGACAAATCGGTCCACCAACACAAACACAGCCTTTAGGGTGCGAGTCAACAGGATTGCATCATCCGCATATAAATGTGTGGGCACCTGAGTGTCTGCCACTTTCGGAGTATCTACCTGAACATAAGTCAGGTAAGGGCCAAGGCCATTAATGTACAGGATGAACAACATAGGCTTGTGGCTGACACCGAGGGCAATTCGCCATTTTGGCTACGGCGTACCTGGGCAACTAAGTTGAGTGCTGATTAAACAGAAAATTCACCAAAGACACTTCTACCCGTATGTGGCTAGGGGGTACTTATTAGTTATTAAACATAAGTTTAGGCACTGTTCGATCATTCTCAACCCTGGTCGAAACCCAGATTGGAGCGCAGACAGAATGTGCTGATCCTGGACCCAATCAGCCAAACAATTGTAAATGACTCTACCAATAGCTTTAACTGTACTGTCTAGTAAGGAGATGAGTCCTTAGCACTTTGGGGACATCCTGTCGCCCTTTTAACGATGGGTGCGATCGTGGCCAGTTTCCATGATTCAGAGATATGCATGTTTAGAGAGCTATTAAAAACATTAGTGGTAAGGGGGCCCCAGAGGTCAATATTGCTCTTTATTAGGTCAATAGGGGTCTCCTGCGGGCCTGGTGCCTTACCACCAATGCTCTCCTTAATCGCAGATTCGACGCCTAGCAAAGATATAATGATTGGGGGCCATTGCTTAGCCTGCAACATAAGGTCTGATGCCTTCTCTACTTCATCTAGAAGGTAAATAGCTGAGAAATGGTTCATCCACCTAGTCAGAGCCCAATATGTTGCATTGCAGAAGGGAATTATATGGGGTTGACACTAATCTAATTATTTTAACAGAAGCCCAAACACATCTGCCACCAACTGCAGCTTAATTCGAATATTTCCCAATCCTTGTTATGCAGGGCTTCCGTCCTGTCTTAGAGGGCTTATTTATATATGCGGCAGGCAAGCTGTACTTCTTCTGGTAATCTCGGGGGAGCAGATAAAGCGAACCTTGAGCGCCGGTTGGCTCCTGAGCAATGTTTATCAAACCGACAGGGATCCCCGTTATCTTTCAGTACTGATTTTAAAAGAATAAAGTTGATAGTCTGGATTAATGTGTACAAATGACCAAACATATCACTTTCACGTGCTGCTGATAAACAGTTGAGAAATAGATCCCTGACTGACTTAAAATGGTGTCCAGGGTAAGTACTGGGGGCCTCATCTATGAGGGCCGTGCGTGAGTTTTGCGCTTCCGATGCGTCACTTTTTGTGACGCATCGGCGGCGTAAAACATGCTTCGTGTTGCGCACTATTTACAAAGTGACGCATCTAAGCAGATGCGTCACTTTGTAAACCCCTGCGCTACATTTTACCTGCGTCAGGTATAATGTATGCAAAGGGGGCGTTCACCCGCAAAAAGCCTCGTAATAGTGACGCAGTGAAATCTATGAGATTTCACTGCGTCACTTTTAGGACGCTGGTGCGTCAAAATCTTGCGCCTGCCTCACAGCAGGCGTAAGACTGACGCAAGCCCTTTCACATGTGGCTTTCCCCATGTGAAAGGAAGCATTGCTGGAGTTGCGTCACTTTTGTGACACACCCCAGCAATGCGTGACTTTTGCGCTTACAGATACGTCAGAAATACTGACGTATCTGTAACTCCTTGCGACATGATGCGTCATATTATAAATATGACGCATCAATCATGTCGCAGGGAGAGCGCAGTGAAAAGTGACGCATCGCTGTTTTCACGCAGCGATGCGTCACTTTTCATAAATAAGGCCCAGGATCTTTAAGGTGCCAGAATAATCTAAGTCCTTCTCTGGAGTGCTGAGTTAGTAAAGAAGCAACGATCGGTTTAGACCTCTTTACAGGAAGAACCACAGAGATGGAAATGGCACAATGATCCCCCTATTGTGTCTGCACAACCCTCCCTTTAAAAAAGCACTCCACAAAATTCCTAGTTATAAGGATATAGTCAATGGAATGAGAACCATGGCCCCTAAAAGTAGGTAGTGAACAATTATCCGTGTTTAGATATTCAACTATGTCAACAGGGTCATGGGTGGCTAGGTATTTTGCAACTCAAGTCCCCTTGTGTCACTAAAATCCCCTAGGGGTCTACTCTGCGGGCCCTCCCCCACCTATTTTAGCATTGGAGTCCCCACACAAAACATATATGTGTTTTGCTTGCACGTGGTGTAAAATAATGTAATAAATTACCTGGAAAAGGAGAAAACGTTGTGGACTCCCTCTGTGCTGTGGAAACTATGGTGGGAACCTTGCCAAGTTTTTTTTGAAGATATATATATATATCATTATTTACATAATGGTAAATTGTTTTTCTCACTACGGTAATTCTATATTATTACAACGCTAAGCATTCACGTGAAGGAGTAGGAAGGCAAGGATTTAGGCTTTTTGACAAAGGTTAATGGTATGACCATGTGTGATAACTAATAAAATACTCTTAGTCATAAAGTGCATTGCAAGTCACTCAGCACTGTTCCTCTTTGGCACAGTACACTGTGGTGGCTTACTATATCGTTATGATGTATAGCAGAGGGTACTTTATCCCGTACATTACTTACGTCATGCTATAATTATGTATTGAATTATTGAAATTCTCACTCTCATGGTATAAATTCCATTGATGTTATTTTTTTTCTTCAACAATGTTGGACCTGGCTGTAACTCCCTTACCCTGACTAGACTGGTGGGTTCTGCCTGGCCTAGGTGCATACCATAACCAAACTGAAACCCCATTTCTAACAAACATTTATTTATTTAGTGTTCTTATGTAGCATACTGGCCCCACTTTGAAGAACTAACCAAAAAATTAACAAATCAGAGGAAAGTACACAACTTAACAGTATTTGCAATGGGAGCGAGAGCAACTCAATTGAATATTAACAGTCAATGGTAAGGCATAGTATAACTTATCACAAGTGTAGTTTTCTTGGAGGAGCCTAGACCATTTTTGTTTAGTAGTTGATCAGTAGAAGGAAAGAAGAGAATTATCAGGGAGGATGGGAGTAGATCACTTAGTCAATGAAAATGTGGAATAAGCTTTTGTTCACGTGTTTCATGACTGAGAGTAGGGTGGGCTGAGTTGATATTTGTTGGTAGTAAATTCTAAGCTGAGATCGCTACCCTTTAGAAGCATCTGTTCTATTGAAAGGAGGAGTTGAACTTGGGATATTCAGTCTTCAAGTTTCTCTTCCTCTGTAGATTCCTTTGTCATCCAGATATGGGTAAAAGTAAGGATGAATAGTAGGGCCAGTTGTTATGCGTTGTACCGTCGGCAAGGCAGTAGAGTTAGACAATCATTCTTTCATTTAACAGTAGCTAGTACGGATTGCGTAAGAATGGACATTTAATGGTCGGATTATTTCTAGGATGCCACTAATCTAGCAGCTGAATGAAGTACTGCTTAGGCAAGGTGAGGCTGAGGGCTTAAATTGTGTTGCTAAAGGCTAGAAATCCCCAGCACATGAGCCAACATTTTCAATTTAACTTGTACAAGTTTCACTGACTATAAAAAAGTTAGTGGGTGTCAATGCCATGATGAGGGCTGGAAACATGAACAGTTATATTCAAGTCAAGACTAAATACCCCCCACCCCCGTCCCTCTCAGCAGAGGGTGCCAGAGAGCCACTACGGTTAAGAAAAGGGGCAACAAAATGTCATTAACATAGAATGGAAACTATAATTTCTCCATCCCTGACCTGAAAACACTTCTGTTCATTCAAAAAAGCAAGAATGTACACAGCTATTCCTCTCTTTGTCATCCATGTACCCCACATTACACCAAGCCAGCTATCAAAGCCTTAAAAACACATCAGAGGCATCAGTCGAATTGAACATAAACCAACCCAAGGGAATTAGCCAAACAAAATCTTAAAACAGAAATCCTTTTATTTTAACAAACTTAAACAAATTTTGCCCAAATTGCCCTTCTGCATTATACAATACAAACGTGTTAACAAGTTGAAAAACAGTCCCAGAAACGTAGCGAAAAACCTGTATGTGTATCGCACTTCTATTGTGGTTTGCCCAGGAAGTCATCTAATTTTGAAACTGTCTGACGGTTTTTCCGCTGAGGTGATGCTTGTTTCCAAACGTTAACGTGTTGCTTATTATTTTCTTTCTCACTGTGCAAGTAGGGAACATTTTGAGACGCTAGGCCTTATTAAGGATTGGGGGAGCAGGAGGAATTCTGCAAACTGGTGGTCCTCTCTCCCCATTAAACCAAGAGTTCCCTGTTCCGTTTGGAATCAAAAGAACCCCTGGGTTACTGTCAGTGAAGCTTTCTTTCCTCCTCCGATGGTAGCTCTGAAACAGCAGCCATTCTGCCACAGGACAGCTGAAATATGGCGATGTCATCCTGCCCTGTTGAGAGCAGAGCTATTATCACTCATATTCCCTACTCATTCCCACTATGCGAGTCATGACGGGAAAAGGCCAGGAAAATGTTAAATTGTTCTCACATGCAGAGAAAAGTCTCCCTACATTAAGCTCATTCACTTTTTGTTCAGAAAAAAACAATCTGCTGCTTTGTAAGTTTTTTTTCTCTCAGTAAACAGCTTTACTGAAAAGGTGCTTCACAAATGGTGCATGCTCAGCAAACCTGGAATGCTATGAAGGAAGTCTCCATTGTCCATTCCCAGCATAGAATCACTGCATAGGCCATGATCTCTACTCCCCTGCAGACCAGAGGACTGTGTGCCATGGTCTAAATAGTGCCCTCTCCTAAAAGCCATGTTCTTGTGAGCATATATGTTTAGGCTTATTTCTATATCCTAAGCGGGATAAGACAGCAGGCTGTGGCTGAAAAGGGATCCATGAGGTCAGATAGCCATGGAACGAGGTCCCAGTAAAAATTATGAATTTTGGCTGGAAATATCTGAGTGAAAGTCAAAATTTGCGCCCAAGAAAGGTCATTTACAGGCCAGTTACTTCTGGCTCCTTCACCCAATGGAGATTTCTGCATTCAGAATGATTCACATTTTTTGGAGCTCAGATTCCTGCAGTGGAGAATGGCTGCAAGCCTTAGAGAAAAACAGCTTAATAATGCCAGATTCCTCCTCTGCGACATCCTGCTGAAACAGATTTGCTTCTGCGCAAAATCTTTGAGTGGAAGCAACCTGACTCTTTAGGCCAACAGCAACATACTTTTGTTGGATTGACTTGGCAGGATTGTCCCGGTCCTCTTGAGGTCTGAGGAGTCAAAAAGTTTCCAACTACTAGGTTTTTCAGGATGTTAGAATACACATTGGCACAGTCAGGGGTCATAGAACCTCAGGAACATTACTCAGGGGTCAAGGCTCACTTCAGCAGAAGCCACTGGCCTGATCCAGGACCAGTCCGGCATTGACTGGGCAGCTGGTCTCTTCAAGAAAATGGCTTCTAGCAACCACTTTTGTCCATGTAGATTAATCAGGATGTCAGCCACCTGACCCTTGGAGTCTACTTTTTTCTGGCTCCACTAGTGTTCTGAAGAGGGTGTCATGGGATACCACATTTATTACTGGCACTTGCCTCTTGGTGGGGTTGGATCCTGGTCCTTCCCTAAACAATAGAAAAAAGTTCACCTGGGTTACCCTTCTCACTTTTGTAGCAGCTCCTGGGTGCCCCACTACAAACAGTCCCACAGTTCCCCTCTCTGCCTAACACCAAGAAGCCAGAACATTTCTTATCATGTACAGTACTCCTGTTCCCACCCCAGAGATGTGTCCAGGGAAATGAGCAATGCCGTCTCTGAGGTCACTCCAAACCAGTTTTAGGGGCAGCTATTCTCCCACAGTGATTGGTGTCCAACTGCCTAGAGGGACAAAGGAGGTGGCAGGCCCAGGTGTTAAAAATCACATTTCTGTGAAGAATAGGTTTCTTGAAGTTAAATACATTCCCAAGCACAACTCAATTGTTCATCCTCCCAAAGTAACAAAACACCTCCTGTTAGAACTGGGGGTCTCTAGTTGGCAGAGGTAGGTCCCACTGTCTAAATAGGGACCCTTGCTTCTAGTCAGGGTAAGGAGGAAAAACTCTTAGATAACCCTTGCTCACCCCCTTGGTAGCTTGGCACGAGCAGTCAAGGCTTATCAAAGGCAATGTGTAAAGTATTTGTACCAACACTCACAGTAACACAGTGAAAACACCACAAACTGACTCCACAACAGTTTAGAAAAATAAAGGTATTTTAATCTAAATTACACAAGACCAAAACGACAAAAATTCAACATACACAGTACAAGATTATGGTTGCAAAAGAGTTCTTAAGGTTGCGTTAAAATAATCCACAGTTGTGTGAAAAGTTCACAGTTGCGTCATGTTTAGCCAACAGTACCTTTAAAGGCGACAAAGTTCCAAAACAGAAGCTGATGCGGTGGAAAACAAGCGATGCGTCACTCCTCAGACCTTGGGGAGGCGATGCGACAACCCCGCTCGATGTAGCGGGGGTGTTGCAACGAATCCGGTCTGTATGGGGAGGTAGGCAATTCCTTGTATGGATTCCGGTGCAGAGGTTCCGTAGTGAAAAAGCTCAAAAAAGGCACAATGCGATGATCTTTGGGGGCTGCGACGATCTCCGGGGCGACGATGCGCAGTCCAGCAGCGATCCTCTTCTCGCAGTTCCTTGACGCGATGGCTCTGCGTCGATGTTCGCAGCGACGTGATGCGGTCCACAAGCAAGCGGTGTGACGATCGCACCCAGTGACAACAGGCTCTGCGACGAGACTCACAGCAATGGTAATCTTCCCGCACCGGACTGGTGCGTCCCGCAAACGAAGGATGCGACGACTCTGGCAGCGGCAACAGGCGCTGTGGCGATCTCGGCCTTCGAAGTGGCGGGAATTTCCTCGCACTGACGGGGATGCGCTCAGCAAGCGAGCAATGAGATAAAACTTGCAGAAAGTCCTTAAAATCTAGGTTTCCAGCTTCCCAACACAGGTACAACTTCCAGAGGCACCACAACTGGCCCAAGCACTCTAGGAAGGACAGAACTCTCTCAGCAGAGTTCAGGGAAGCTGGGGGTGAAGTCCTTTTGTTCCTGGGACTTCTTAACAGGGAGCTAGCTCTTCTCAGGCCCTTGGAGATTCCTTCAAGCAAGGAGACACAGCACAAAGCAAAGTCCTTCCTCTCTCCTTGGCAGCAAATCAACAGCAGGTCAGTCCAGTCTTCCTTCTTCAGTTTCAGATTTCTGCTTGGCAGAGGTTCCTTCTTGATTCCAGGATGATCTAATTTTCTGTAGTCAGGGGTCCTGTACTTATACCCCTAAAAGTCTTTGATCCCTTTGTGCAGGAGGGCTCTGAGCCCGGTCTGAACCAGTTCTGGGTGTTCCTTGAGCACTTTGTTTTCCTGGCCTCTCCTTTCCTTTTCAGGGAGAGGGGCAGGGTCGTCAGCCGCCCAGTAGGAGGTGGAGCCAGCATTGTGGGAGACAGGCACAGCTCTATTCAGGCCCAGGTGCTATCCCCTCCCACCACTCAAGATGCAGACGCAGTCATTCAGCCTCGGGCTGACTCAGCTAGCCTCCTGGGGGCTCCCAGCCTCTGTCACTCTCAAACCAGACAGTCAATCCACAAGCAGGCCAAGGCACACAGAAAGGTCAGACAAGAGAACAGAAACTTTCTAAAAGTGCTGTTCTCAAACACAGGATTTAAAAACAACCTTTCCTAAAAGATGTGTTTTTAAATTCCGAGTTCAGGGACACCAGACTTTTATGTCCTATCTTGCTCCTATGGGAGAAAATGCTGGTAGCCACGATAGCAAGCATTCCCCATGATAGCCTATGGGGCAAGATAGCCTTACAATAGTGAAAAACTGAATTGGCTGTAATTCACTACCAGAGCATGCCACCTGCACTAGTACATGCTCTACCTTTCACATACACTGCACCCTGCCCAAGGGGGTACCTTGGGTCTTCCATAGCGGTGACCAATGTGTACTGAAAGGGAAGGGTTAGGCCTGGCCAGTGGGGACACTGACCAGGAGGACATGGCAGTTCACAGACTGCACACAGGCACTGCAGTGGCAGGCCTGAGACACCATTTTACGGATACTCATGTGGGTGGCACAATCAGTGCTGCAGCATTTGTTATCACCAGTCCTGGCACACTCAGTGCACTTTACTAGGGACTTCTTGGTGACACAAATATGCCAATCATGGATAACCAATCACAATAACAATTTACACAGGAAGCACTTTCACTTTGACACTGAACAGCAGTGGCAAAGTGCCCAAAGCATCTAAACCTGAAAAACGAAATCCAGCACAGCATCAACAATACAGGAGGTAGAGGCAAAAAGATCGGGGGAAACCACGCCAAAGATGCCAGGTCTAACACCTCCCTACATAGAAGGCCTGTGTCGCAGTTCCGGGAGCTTGTCAGCCCCAAGGTGACATCCATAAGCTCATGCAAATGGGTTTTAGATGCTTTAGGCAGTGAACAGGTAACATTCTAAAAGTACCTTTTCTAAAATATTTGAGACTGTTCTCCAAATCTGTTTTTACATGTCCTACTTTTAAATACCATGCATCTTGCCTTATGGACAGTAAGAACTACCTCGGGGGGACTTTTTTAATATTCATGTGAGAAATCAGGACCTACTTGCAGTGCCCCCACTCTTTTTGCCCCAATTTCTGACTAGGTGCTAGTTTTCCGACTCTGATTGTCCCCTGGGCTCTGTTAACCAGACCCAGCGCCTGTGCTTTGATTAAAAGTACATGGTTTGGTATAGTTACAATTGGCAATGACAGACCCCTGTAAGTCCCTAGTATATAATAAGGCAAGGGGGATTCAATCTATCTATAAGTCCCTAGTAGATAATAGGGCAGGGAGGTTTAGAGGCTCAGTAGATTTACTAGAGTACGCACTACCGTGTTACTTGCTGTCATTTTAAAAGTCAACCCTGCCTTGCAGGCTGCTTTACAATTTTAATAATATGCAAATTCGACTTTGGAATTAAAGGTACTTCCAAAGTATCAAACTACCTTATTTTTACCTATGTCACCCTTAAGGTCTCCCCCAGGTGCCTCATAGGTAGGGTGTCTTGCAACTATAAGCAGGGGCAGTATTAAAGATGTTTTATAAGCCCTGGTGAGGGGGAAACTGCCAATTCGGGTTTTACCCATTATAGTGAATGGCTCCATTTGCTCACATTGGGATATTTCATTTAAGTATACATATTAACAGGAGCCACCTAGAAAAATACTTCAAGGTATCTAATTAATAGTTAAGATAAATCCAACAACTTGCCAATGTTAGATTTGTAATAACTATACATTTTCTGGGAGCCAAAATGCATTTTTCAAGCTGCCCTCTCTTGATTGGCCAGCCTTTTCGAGGCTGAGCCGGAGCTGCTTGCTGAGGTGTCATGTCCTGTCAGAGTAGACAATGGATTTCTTGTGGATGGAGAACTTTAGCTGCAAAAGCCAAAAGGCAGGAAGAGGATGGGGGCAGTCAAACTGGTCTTCAAAGGGAGAATGACAGTTTGGGACCAGCACAGAACTGACCCCCCTACATCCTGCACCCCCAGCCACACAGGAGCCTCGATAATTAGATTAGTCAGGGGGTGTGCTAGTGAAACTTAGCCACACCAGTGGGTTGGTTTAGCCAGATCTTACCCCAAAGGGGAGATTTTCTCTGTGTTGGATTTTGAGAGAATGGTGCTTTCTGGGACAAGAATATGCCACACTTTGGAGGAAGTGGTCCTACACCTAGGTTGCACCCGTTATCCCATTGGTCTGGGGTGGCTTCGATCTGCTACCTGAAACTACAAGGAGAAGAAGGACTGCTCTGCTGGAACCCTGGCCTGCACACCAAATGACTTCACTCTGAAGGACTGCATCTGCTGCACACTTCAAACTACAGCCCTAAGCATTTTGCCTTGCTTTAAGAAGGATTAAGGAGTGGACTCCCTGTAAGCTACAGGTTAACTGAGCTCACCTGCATTGGCTCTACCAAGAAGTCCCTATCGTGGAGTGTGTACAGTGGGTTTTTTAAGAAGTTGGACAGATGCGTTGTAGAAATTGTAGTCTCAACATCCCAATGACCATCTCAGAGATTCTACACTCTTGAATTGGTGTTGTGGACACTTTGACCCCTCAAGGAGGAGCTTCAGGAAAAGATTCCCGAAGTTTGGCGCAACTTAAAAAAACCATAAGTTGACCAGGTGCATTGTGGGAGTTTTAGTGTGGAGGAGTGTGGTTCAATGGTTAGAGAGGCAGACCCTGATGCAGAGTTCTGGCCAGGGACCAGGGTTCGATTCCTGCCTCGGCGGGGTCTCTGGCTTAATTTCCTCGGACCTGTTAATTCTCGTCTCGGTGCCTATTCTAATCACGGGCCCCACGCTGCAACTCTGGGCAATAGCTTGCTTAGCCTCCACACCGGCCCCAACAGCGCTAAGGATGCCTGGCTTCACCCTGGGGGTGCCCAGGAGTGGACACTCCACAGGGAAAGCCAGGAGGGGTTCCACAGCGGTTTGAGTATCAGCGCCAGGAAGCCGAAAAGGCGACACCGCAAGGTGACCGTCTGGTGACAGTGCGCTCTATAAGTACCATGACATTTACATTTACATTTAGTTCCAGACCCCACAAGGAAAACCAGAGCCTCTGAACCCTGGACTGGTGCAATGGACCTCTTTCCTGCATCAAAAACACTTCTGGAAGTAAGAGTAAAGAACTCTTGACTTTTTCCGGTCCAGCACAACCTTTTCAAACCCATTGGGTGCTATTTACTTCTAAGCGCTTGTTTTACTTTTATTCTTTAAAAATTCATATCTCTGGTTCCCTACATTGGGTTTTGTCATTTTGGGGTCTGTCTGTTCAGTAAATTATAAGCCATTGTCATGAATTGGAGTTGGATTTCTATTGTGAGTGGTCTCTTACATATTTATTGTATTGGTGTTTGTAAATGCTTTACACACCTGTCTCCTAAGTTATGCCTGCCTGCCCATTGCCAGCTACTAAAGGGTTGAGCAAGGGAATAATTTATTGAGACCTTGACTCATCCTTTTATTGTGTTTGTGGCCTTACTACTAGTGGTATGGTACTACTTATCACTACTAATAATGCACTTTACAACAATTTAAATGGAGGGTTTAGGCCTATCAAAACTTGTTATTTTGGTAGTATGAATTTGCATTTTGAAAACACGCCACGGGCAGGGAACAGTGGTGGGCCTCCCATCATGTCAAGATAGCCTGGCTGATGAGGGATATGAACCTTAAACCAGTCCCAGGATGCTTGTTTCCGGTCCAGGGAAGACATGGCATGGCAGCTCGAGCTGGACTGTTCCCATGAGGCACAGGGTCAGACTGATTTGCATATGGCCATGTCTTAACTGGGGTGGCGGAGTGAGCTAAAGAATGAAGATGGATTAAGATCAGTTGACTGGGGGTGAGTGCTTGCAATGTTCAACACTCAGTCCATCATCCCCTTTGGTTTTGCCATGTAATTACTACTCCATGTTGCTATCTGCAAAATGAGTGAAATGCATTAAAACATGTGCAATTCAAGGTGTTTTTGAGGTAAGTATACATTTAGCACTTGCTAGTACAGGACACAGTTTGCTTGAAAAAAGAACCTTTCCCCTAGGTCAGAGTTTTTTTGATGTCATGTCCTGTTAGGTTCCATAATGATCATGAAATGTCAATTCTACTAACTCCATACATTTGGTGAAATTACAGCTCTGCCAGACGGAAGCTTGAACCTTTATGTTTATCTTGTTTTCATCTAACTAAGAACCGCGCAACAAGCAATACTAAGAGGCAAATAAATATGCATTTCAAGTGTAACATTTCAGAAGTATGGTTTACCTCACATGGATGTACTATAATTCTGATGTTCATTTGGAGGTTATATTGTCATCACTTTTGATAACATTAATGGCTTAGACAAACTAAAATGGTGCAGTGAACTCCAGTCATGTTAAACTTATGTGGTCTAGTTTAAAAGTCTGATCAAGTCAATAGATTTTGGTCAATACTTGGAGGTCCATTACCACTTGCTCCTCTTCTTTGTCACAATTCTTATCTTTGCCAGTGACTTTGAGGCAAGAGCCCTCCAGTGATAAAAGATTGCGTACCTAATAGAAGTTGGAAGTTGTCTTCTCCTTCATATTTGCACAGTAGGTAAAGTAATATTTTGGTGTTAGACCTCACCATTTCTGCAAGGTCACCCCTATATTTTTGCTTTTCTTTGTTGAACCTGTTGTTGTTGTCTTGTAGGACTCTGCACACTTGTTCTTCTTCTAAGTAGTGGTTAACTTGCTTGTGATCTCCCTCCTTTAACAAGGTAAAATTGATATAGAGCAGATTGGTTCATTTACTTTACTTATAAGTCCCTAGTATATTGTACTACAAGTACCTAGAGTCTGTAAATTAAATACTACTAGTAGGCTGTAGCCTGTAGCAGCTGGCAGAGAATGAGGGTGGAGGGGCGGGGTCAGGGGGAGTGGCGTTGGGGACAAAAAAAATACCACTTACCTCTTCTGCTGGCAGCATTTCTCCTCAGCTTCTTTGGTGAGTCCCAGAGCCAGAAAGCATCCAGGCCTCCCATAGCCAATCACAACACTGCAATGCAGCGTTGTGATTGACCCTCCTGAGCCTAAGCGGAAAACGCCCGTTCCTAGCCTCCTGTCGGTAAAAACCACTTTGTTGTGTTGCTCCCAGAGCTTTTTATAGTCAGGCCCTCATTGCAAACATGTTTAGGTGGTGCATATGTAGGAGAACTTCATATTTAGAAAACCAAATTAATGTGATGGCACCTAAAATATAGATATGTTGAATGCACATTCTTTTAACAAAGCAATTGAAGACTCCCGCCCTCCCTCTACGATAGGGCCAGAAATACTCACATTCCCATATTTGGTATTTGGAGCCAGAGCAGGGGCGCCTTTTTCTGTCAAAGTAAATGCAGCAATAACCTTGTACAAGATGCCCGCAGCAATAGCGCGCGTCCTCCCCGCCGCTATTATTACTGCGACCCAGGGAAGTGGACAGGCAGAAGAAATCAGCTGATGTGCAGACGTGCCCTTAAATAGTGTCATTGAAGGAGCGACTCTTCCTACTATACTGTTTTTGTGCGTCACTTGATAAACTGAAATGTAACCCTGCCTGAACCTACGCGGTTTAGTTTATGAGACAGTAGAAGGAAAGGGTTGTGGAAACTGCACAGGAGGTTAAAAGCAACTCCACGAGGGAGAGCTATTCAATATTGTATATATAAATATCTACCATGCTAATTCCGCATTGAAATGACTAAAGCTGTGGATGTTACTTATAAGGGCTACCAATTTCTCAAGACTGACAATGTAGAAGTCAGCCGGAAATTGGCCTGTCATGGTTTTGGCAAACTCTTCATCCAACTGTAACACACAACCTTAAATTATTTCTAAATGATCTCACTCTGGCAGCATCATAGCAACAGATCTCACCCACTACCGGGTGAGAGTCAATTTGGAAATACGAGTTAGAGCAGCAGCTCAGTTCGGAAACAATAACCCCCACACTCTGCCCCACTCCTACATGCATTTGCTATCACATTTCCTTTCAGTACTTCCCCTCTCGCCAAGAAAGCTACTACACTTTTTCGTCTCGTGGTGGTTATTTGTTGGCCGCAGTTTATTAGGGTTACAAGGAAACATGTATATCTTTCGCATTTCGCATGTTATTTCATTATACATTTCCTTGATATTGTCTCTTGGCCCTTCCGGGCCGGTTCTTTTGTAGGTTGGAATTTTCTTGCACCTCATTGGTGCGGGAAGGGTGAAGCCTTTGTCCCAGAGTTAGGCCACCTCGCTACCTTGCCTGACTTTGTTGTGCCCTGCCATCCGGCGGGGGCTGGGCTGCGAGCACCGTCTCTGTTTGCTACCCCTTCCTTTGGTAGCCATGTAACCCAGCCGTGAGGCATCCCAGAGTCACTGTCCTTAGGCCACCTCACCCAGCCGTGCGGCATCTGAAGGTGAGTGAACCTATTCTGGCGCACCATCCTCCGGTGTGCCTCCGTACCAACCGTTCTCAGCGTAGTCCTTCTCCATTCCGTCAGGGAGGCAGCCGTCTTCCTGCAGCTCCCCTCACTACGTCCTGACTTGTTATTGACAACCTGTCAACACTATGGTGCCCCACAGGTTGCTCCAGAACATTCCCATGCCCTCCTCAGAGAGGTGCACCCCATCGCTAGCGTAGTATTCCGGGCGGCCCGTGTGTATCAGCCCATGCCTGATTGACCCCAGCCCGTTTGCCCTGCAGAACTTGCTCACTGTGAGGTTTAACTTTTTTCTCGAGTTCTCAACCCCTTTGTAAGATTCCGCTCCATGCCATTCCTTTCTGCTGATCAGCTTGGACCAGATTATTGTTGTGCGTCCGAATGCCCTGGACGTCTCTATGAGGTCTTTTTGTATCCCGAGGAGGAGGGCTCTCCACCCGATACCGGCCAAGTTGTTCCCCCCGAGGTGTATGATCAGAATGTACGGGTGCTGCCCTGCTTCCTCCCGTAGGCCCTCGAGGGTCGCCGACAGCTGCTCCCATCGCATGCCAGACCGGCCGAACCATCGGATGCATGTGTGCCCTGGTCTGTCCCTGAGTGTGCGGCCCGTGCTTTTCCACCAGGCATCCATCCGTCTGATAAATGAGTGGGCCACCACCCATACCAGGTGTGGTCTTTTCCTGTTGAAGCAATAGCAAAAACGTCTGGTCACTCCCTCGCTTTCCCCGTGTGCCCTCCGGTGATAGCAGCTGTGGCCTCACGTTTGTTTTGTATGCGTGCGAGCGCCACCTCCCTACCGCCTGTATTCCTGCCTCGCTCATCCCGTGCTGTGCTGCAGTTGTGGCTGCCCCTATCCGGAATGAATGGGACCCAAAGCCCCTCGGGGGCAGGCCTGCCCTGCTAAGTGTGAGGCGCATCACTGTTGTGAACTGAAACTTGCTCAGCTGGGTTCCGTCTTTGTGTTTGAACAGGGGGCACTCCCCTGTTGGTCGTATGGTCATGAAGGCGAACAGACAGCATACCACGCAGTGTCTCTGGTCTTGGATGCATTGTAACCTGACTATGGTCCCCTTGCCAGCTTGGTCTGTTTTCGACCGCCGTAGCACCATCTCCACTCCCTTTGCCTTGGGGGTTACGTCGCTGGCCTGTATGCAGTGCTCGGCCTGGCCCTCCCTGGCTGAGGCCACTAGCTCGCTGATGCGGAATGCCCCAAAGAAGGCCGTGGTAAACGCCGGCCTGAAGAGCAGAAGCTTGTATCTGTCTGCCGCTATGCCCTCCAATGGGCCCAGCAGCGCCCCCAACTTTTCAAAATCCATTGGGCGCCTTGTGTCCACCTTTTTGCCTTCCTTCCTTTTCCAGCCCTTCATTGCTGTCCTGATGTAGTGGGATCCAGTTGGGTTATGTCCTGTTTCTAACTTTGCGTGGTGCACCACAGCAGCCAGGTGGGCCGGCACCCAAGACCTAGATCTCTTGCCCTCGGAGGCCCAGACAATGAACTGCTCTGCACCCTGCGTGTGTCTCCCTCGTTAGCCAGGGATTGGATTCCCCCCACTCTCATCACCGTCGCTACATATTTACTGTACTGTTTCGCTGCGGCCGGGGCGAGCACATGTACGATCAATTGTGAAAGGTCTACCCTGCCAGTTCCCACAGCTGCGTTGGAAACGGGGTCATGCTTGTCCCTGCCCTGGGCGCCAGTTCCCTGAATTTGCTCATCTTGGCTCTGGATAGGGCGTCTGCTCTTTCGTTCTCCACCCCTGGTATGTGCCTTGCTCGTAGTTCTATGTTGCCCTCCAGCTGTAAGGTAACTAGACATCGCATTAGTCTGTGTGTCTGGGCATCTGGCTGACCCTTTGTTAATAGCCTGCACTACGCCCTTGCTGTCAGACCATAGAGTCAACTTCATGGCTCGGAGTTCCTTTTTCCAAATTACCAGCGCCACTATGATAGGGAAGAGCTCCAAAAATGTTATGTTGCCCATTATGCCTTGCCTTTGTCAGCTGCTGGGCCACTGTCCTGCGCTCCACTTGTCCTTCAAGATTGCACTAAACCCTGTGCTCCCTGACGCATCGGTGTTTAACTCTATTTGTTTACTGGTCAGCCAGCCTTCCCTCCGTCTCAGTACACCATTAAAGTCTGTCAGGAAGGTATCCCACATCAACAGGTCCCTTTTTACTTCCGCCCCGAACCGGACGTGGTGGTGTTTCTGGGCGAGGCCGCGTGTCAGCTGTGTCAACCGCCTAGCGAGCACTTTGCCTGCTGGGATGACCCTGGTTGCGATTTTCCTATGAGCTGCTGTATGTTCCTCAGTGTGGCGTTCTCGCGCCCGCATAGGCTCCCGATGTCCTGCCTAATGTCCTCTACTTTCTCGGGGGTAGCCTAGATGTCCCGGCGACCGAGTCCAACTCGATCCCCAGGAATGTGATTTTTGTGGTTGGTCCCTCCATCTTGTCTCTGAACAGAGGGATCCCTAGCTCGCCTGCTAGCTTAATGAATGCCCTCAGGGTGTCCTTGCACTCAGGGGACACAGCTGGGCCTGTGAACAGGAAATCGTCTAGGTAATGCAGTTTCCCGCCAGCAGGGTGGCTATCATGCAGTGCCCATTCAATGAATGTGCTGAATATCTCAAAGTATGCGCATGACACTGAACATCCCATTGGCATTGCTTTGTCATGAAAGTAGTGTCCCTCCCACTGGAAGCCTAATAGGTGGAAGCTGTCGGGGTGAACCGGGTGTAGGCGGAACGCCGACTCTATGTCTGCCTTTGTCATGAGAGTCCCGCTGCCTGTTGCCCTTATCAGGTCTATTGCATCATCAATTGTGGAGTAGCTCACCGAGCACACATCTGGCTCGATCCCATCGTTTACTGACATGCCATCTGAGAATGATAAGTGGTGGATCAATCGAAATTGCCCTTGTTCCTTTTTTGGTACCACCCCTAGTGGTGAAATGACCATATCCCAGCCTTTCATGGCTGGGAGGGGGTCCTCGATCCTGCCTAAATGCTTCTCCTTCTCTATCTTTTTATTTACTACCCCTGGGTGCTTCATTGCTGATTTCAGATTTCTCTCGCAGCTGGGGGCAAGGGGCCTCTGAAAGGGATGGAAAATCCTATCTCAAATCCGTGCACCAGTATCTCTGCGTCTGTTTTATTATGGTATCTGTTGGCTAGCGTGCGCAGTCTTTGGGTGTTATTGGGGGACCATGTTAGCGGGGTGCTTCCCTGTCTCGCCATCCCCTCACTGCCCTCTCTGCCTGCCTCATTGCTTCTTTTTCTCCCTTTTATCACGCTTCGGGTCGTCTTTGGGCCCACAACCTGCAGCAGGGTGCCCCACCCCACATGCTGAACACATGTGTTGCAATTTACATGCTGCCCATATGTACATTCGTTGGCCTCAAATTTCCAGCATATTGCCGGTGGCCCGCTGGAGTGTGCTCCTTTCCCTGCGCCGAAGTGTTTGTGCTTTTGAAAAGGCCTCCCTTTCCCCTTCTGAAAGGACCCTCGAAAGGGATGCTTGCTCCTCCCCCCCATGTCCTGACCTCTTTCGCCACCATCATCTTATGGATGAACCCAGAGACGTCCTCCTCATTCCACTCCATTTCCGGATGTGTCTGCATTTTTAGCCAGAAACCCTTATCATATTCTAGCCATGCGTTGCCTTGGAACTGCCGCTGTGCGTTGTGTATGTTTGCCTCGTAAAGCCATAGGTTGGCTGCGCAGCGCGGGAATTTTTCCACTATGATGCAAGCCATGATCCTGAATGCGTCTAACCAGTTGTCGAATGTCTGTTCCTTGGGCTCTCTCCTCCTTTCCCTCCTATCTTCCTCTTTCTTGTCGCTTGTCGTCAGATCTAGCCCCTCTAACTGTATTTCAAGTAAGTAAAAGATATCTATGAACTCTTTCCTCCAGATTTTCTCCTTTACTGCTAAGGGTATGAGGCTGGCTAGACCCGTGGCCCTGGTGGTCATGGATGCCGGACCCGGCGAGGGCCGTGCGTAAGCCTCGGGTATCTCTACTGCCACGGGGCATATGCTCGTGGGGTGGGGGTTCCCCCATGCCACCGTGGGTGACCCTACCTCCCCTTCTGCACTTGCTGCAGCCTGTTCCCCTATCCGGCGCTGCCATTGAGCAGGTGCCAAGGTAACCCTGTGGCCTCCCTTCCCTGTGGGTCCGTGGCTCCCTCTATCTGCAAGGACCCCTGCCTTACACTCGCTTGTGCTCCTGATGTCCCTGTGCCCTGCACCCCCAACCCTTTAACAAAAGTGGTGCCATAGTCCTGCAACATTCCTGAATGATTGCTCTAATATGCTCACTGTTAGTTGATGTGTCATTGTTCCCCCGGTCCGGGCCCACCGCCGCCGTGCTGGCTGCAGGTGGCTGGGTCCGCTTTTGCGGCACCTCCGTGGTCTTTGCCGCATCCGTGAATTTTGCTGGCGCCCTCCTACTTCTCTTGGCTGCCGGTGGTGTGCTTGCGCTGCTGTTCGCTTGTCCCCTCCCGTGGGTCGCGTTCGATATGTTGCTGCAGCCAGTCGTTCCCGTGCATCTTCGAGGCTGCCCGTATTCTCCTCAGCAGGTCATTCAGGTCTTCCTGGCCATGCCGCGTGTTCCCCTTTTTTGCCATTCCTCATGAGCGGGGTGCTGCCGCTGTTGCTATGCACCAACTGTGTGGTCCGGGAAGGGTGCTGCAGCCAATGTCCTTGCACTAAACTTGCCTGCCTTCAGTCCTTGCTGGTGGGGTGCTCCCGCTGTGTTCTGCACCAAAATAGCCTCTTTGCTGCTATCTATGCTTGCTGTTTCTTCTTTTTTTTTTGTTAGCTCCCCAAGTTATTCGCCCTCCTCTCCCCTAGAGGGCGCCTGGCGTTGCTTCTCCTGCAATCCCCAGGCCAGAGGGTGCTATTCCCTGCACTTCCTCGGCCTGGAGCGCCTGCATGGGTTGCGGGACACTCCTCTGCCCAGTCCCAAGCGTCCCTGCTCACTGGCAGCCCTCCCGCCTCACCCGCCAGCCTCCTGGGCTCTGCGGCTGCTCTCCTCGCTTGGGCCGGCCGCCACGAGGTGAGTGGGGGCAGTCGTGCTTGTGCTCCGGTCGCCGACCTCAGAGGCGCCGTGGGTAGGCTCCCGATGGTCGCTCGCGTCGCTGCTCCTGCCGCAGTCCCATAGTCACCGGGTAGGCTCCGGTGGTGTCGGGTGTCCTTTTCCTTGCAGTCCTGCACTCACCGGGTGGGCTCCGGTGGTGTCGGGTGTCCTTTTCCCTGCAGTTCCTCACTCCCCGGGTGGGCTCCGGTGGTGTCGGATGATCTTGCGGTGTCGGTCGCGCCTTCCGCTGCCCCGTGGTCCCGCACACCCCGGTGGGCTCCGGTGGTGTCGCTGGTGGTCTCGAGGCACCGCGGGGTAGGCTCCCGCCAGTCGCTTTCTCAGCCGCTGCCTCCGCGTTGGTCCTGCACGCACCGGCTGGGCTCCGGTGGTGTTGCTGGTGGGCTCAAGGTGCCGCGGGGTAGGCTCCCGCCAGTCGCTTTCTCGCCCGCTATCGCCGCGTGGTTCTGTACATGTTGGGTGGGCTCCGGTGGAGCCGCTGGCGTTCTTGTGGCGCCACGGGGTAGGCTCCCGCCGGTCGCTTTCTTGGCTGCCGCGTGGTCCTGTTCACACCGGGTGGGCTCCGGTGGTGTTGCTGGTGCTCTCGCCAGTCATGGTTCACGCTTGTTGGGCTGCACGGCGTCGTTGCTGCCTGTCGTCTCGCCCACAAGATCCTCTGCTTACGCTGTGCTGCTTCCCCGCTCCTTGAAGATAGGAGCATACCTGGGGGAGCAGCCCTTATATGCCCCCCAGCTTGCCATCATGCTTTGGCCCCCACCACCATTGGGGGGTTTGAATCTCGCCTGCACCCCTATTGGCCGGGGGGAATGGGGGACCCTGGGGGCTTCCTCTGTCTTTTGTTCGTCAAGCCCCGCTTTCATGCCAAACTGCGTCCCCTGCCCCCTCCTGCCTGGGGGCTCGACGCCGGGTTATGGCGCCGGCTCCTGAGCCCCCTTCGGGGGGCCCGCCTCTGCAAGAAATTGCTGACCATTAGTATGAAGCCCTGAGGAGTGTCCCAGTACCAGTGGGCTGGGCCTTGATACGCATCGGCATTTCTCAACACGGAGGAATTGGAAGAAGTCTGTTGTAGTATGTGAGGGAATTGTATTGAATAGTACGCCCCACAGACTGGCTCATGTTTGGCCTAAAAAAAAAAGATAGCGACAAGATTGCTTTAGCTTTCTATGTTATGATGCAAATGTTGAATTTTGTATATAAATGTCTTTTTATATAAGTACTGCACGTTTCCTATTGTGAATTGTCATAAGCATTTTTTGATGTTTTGTATGTTATTTTGAAAAATGTGTGTCTCCCCACTTCTCATGCAACTAAATTCTTTGTGGTAAAACTAACAAGAATAATTTAGAAAAAAATAATTTTTTAATAAAAATTCCATTCAAAAAGGAAAAACACTGTTCTGTTTGTTGCTCTAAAGTAATAGGTGTAACGGAGCCAGGTACCCCCTTTTGTGTCTTCATTTTTAGAAAGTTGGCATTTTTCTCCCTAAACCAAATGTGCATTTTTGCCAGTGTCACATGACTCATCATGGCACTCCTGTGGACAAAAGGGGCCGGAGTGTTTTATTTATTTTATTTTATTTTAAAGGTTGATTTAGCGCTGGCTAGACCCAGAGGTATCAGATCGCTTTACAGGAGCGAGAGCAAGGCAAATGTCAATGGAACAAAGGATACCTGCAAAATACAATCAAGGATATGAGAATATCCAACATCAAATCAGGAGAAAGGCAAAACAAAACAGTGATTAGCAGAACACACAAAAATTACAGAAATATAATTAGAACATAAAATACATGGTAGACCATGGAGAGCAAGGCAGGTGTAAACACCAAGGAGAACACAAGGAACACAAAAGGCTGGTAGATTAGCAGAGGGAGATGATCTGAAATAGGTGCCACAAGATATCAGGTTCTGAAAGGATCATGTACTCCAGTATGTATTGAGGAGATGGTATTTAAGGTCTCCTTTGAAGCCACGGTAGGAAGGGCTGCAACAAAGGTCCCTCTGTAGGGAATTCCAGATGTGAGGTGCATTTCCTGAGAAGGAGCAAGTCTGGTTGGATTTTTTTTTTAGTAACGGGGGAAGGAGGAGAAGAGGGAGTGGGCCTTCCTTACAGGATTACTGAGGAGTTGTGCCCTGCCCTGATTACACTTCAAAGGAACATGCCTACAGCAGACACAAAGTAGCCTGACACCAGGCCGGCCCTTGCCTTTGTCCCCTTAGGCAGGTTGGGGCCAAGCCCAGGGAAAGGCAAACAATTGGCCTGAACTACTTAGAGGGTAGGCCAGAGATTGCACCCCCTCACACACACAAGCTTGCACTGGGTACAAAAGTCTCATCCTCAGAACTAGAATCAGAACCTTCCTGGAGCTGTGGAAGACTCAGAAGAAGGAATACCCTTCTCTCCATAGAACAAAGACTGCACATGCTTGCCTTGAACCCAGAATTCCAGAAGTAACTCCAAGAATCTGTTGGATGACCTACTATTTGAGCTACAGGGACACAACTGGCACACAGAAGCCTTCCCTGCAACTGCTCAGCTGACCAGCACCAACTGAACCTGCCTCTGCTGGAGTGAGGTCTGACCCCCAAGTCTTATCTCCTCAAGTCCTGGACTCTTGGCTGGTCTCAGAGTGTACTCCAACCTGCAAAGAGCAAGAATTGGGCTCCAGATGAAAGTCTAGAGATTCTGTGCCCTCTGTATCAGAAACTACAGCTCATGTCTACTGCCAATGCGATGATTCAAATGTGACATGCTCTTCGCGTTACCAATGACCTCCTGCATTTTCCGCCAACTTGAAGCTCTGATCGCACCCAGCTCTTCTCGTTGACAACAATCTTCTCACAGCCTCTGCCAATGTGAAGCTCTGACTAAGGCTCCTCACGTGGGACTGGACTGAATGAGAAGGTAAACTTCCATTGGGATGAACCTGATCCATGTGCACTACCCATCCTCCATCACAGTCAGCATGAACTTTTGACTTTGACTCGGTCCAGGGTGACCAGATAACCATGATCGGCGTTTTGTGCTTCTTGGTGATTTTTATTTACTAGAAACTTAAAAATGCAATAATCCAGTTCAACTTATTGTGTGTTTGTCATTTTGGTGTCATTTTATGTCTTAAAATGTACTCTCTTTTTCTAAATTAGTTTGGGATTTTTCTTGAGTCATATTTTCACTCTATTACTGTTTGAGTGCTGCAGAAATACTTAACAAATTGCCTCTAAGTTAAGCCTGTCTGCTTTGTGTCAAGCTGCTAGAGAGTTAAGCACAGGTTTATTTTGTGACTTTTGTTATTTACCTTGACAAGGACTGTGTTTATTCTTTGAGTGGGGCTCTCACCCCTCTTAACTAATTACCCGATGTCTTGCACTTAGTGTTCCAGGTACTGTAATATGGCTCAAAGAAGAAGCAGGCTTTTGAATGCTCGTGTATGTTGGATTTTGTTTCTTAGCTTGCTCTGCTATAAGAATGCAGTGGTGATGGCACATTTCCAACTGCCCACCTAGCCATACAGTTGAATCATTGGAGTTGACAGAGTGTGCTCTAGGCCAAGGTGGCAGAATGACTTTTTTTCTATTGCCTGAACCATGGTTGCCCTCAGGAGTGTGGCAAGATCTGATGGTGTGTGAAAGAACTGCCATCAATGCCTACCACAGAAAAACTTAAGGTTGGAATTTTGGTAGGGCCACAAACATATACTGAAAGTATAAAGTTAAGAATGCTTGGGTGGTGTTACACAGTGCACAATAGTTATGAGGCAGAGTCTAGTGACACAGCAGTGAGCACAAGGTTCTCCTATGAACTTTTCATAAACATTGGGTAGTCTTACACTGAGAACAGCCATATGTTCTTAGGCAATGCTGTGGCTGGTTCACCTACTTGTAAGCGGTCATGATGTGGACATTATTGGGCAGCATGGGAAATTAAATATTGAAAACTCCCACCAAATTGGGAGGAAGCTGGTGAATGTTTACCAACCTTCAACCTCAGTGTGGAGGTCAGAAGAAGCTTCAACAGGGAATGCAGGCTTGTAATGACCTTATTCTGAGAGAGGATGTAAGCCCGATTCACGAACTTCGCGTCAAATAGAAATGACATGTAATGTAGTAAAGCTGCACCCCGACCTTTTTTCCTCAGAATATTTCACCTACTCAGAGCAGTGGGAATGGGTGGGTGTGAAATGGCCTCAAAATGAGAACTAGCATCATATGCAGTTGACTAATATTTTCTCCAGCAAAATGTAATACATGTTACTCTGTTGTAGACATCAAAGGTCTTGTAATTCATCATTCAGTACTGGAGAGCATGTGCGTTGGGATGCTGAATTTTAGAGAAAGACTTTTTGGAATTATTATTATCATCATCAGCCAGAGCATTTAACACTGTAGTTTTCTGTTTCTAATTTTATGATACGGACATAGTAATAGAGGTGTCATCATTGAGGGCTTAAACCGAACCAATGTACCAGCTTATTTTAATAAGTGTTATGGTAGCCCACGAAATGTTGCTAGATGATTAATATAAACATAGGTTTTGAAAATGTCTTTGGGTTACAGTTATTTGAATTTCATGCCTGCTATCGAGGCCAGTTTGTTAATTACATATCATTCATAGCAAAGTTTAAAAAGATCTAAAATGGCAGGAGAAAGTGGCATAAATATTATGTGGCATATATATTATGCAGCCTGAAGCTATATTCTTATTGAAGAAATAGTCATTTTGTCAAATTTTATCACGTTTTGAGCATCTTTCGAAGAAATTATAAGGTTGGCATCAGAACTGATACCCTTCATACCGTTGATATATATCACATTTATCATAGGATGGCATTGAAACTATGATCAGGGTAGTTTGTCACTTTTCGCTAGCTGCCCTTACGATATGTCATGCTGCAAAAATCATATTCAAACAGAAGAGAGAGGTCCAGCCCTGCATTTATGTTTTTTCATATTGATTTATTTATTGATTTATAAAGTTTTATATATATCGCAAACATGACCGATTGTTCTCATGTTGGATCTGGTTGGTCTACATTCTTAAATTGTCATGGTCCAAGGGCAATGCTCATTGTAAAGTTCTTGCCAGTTCAGATTCAGATTCAAAATTCTTCATTCGGTATAAACAGGTTGACCATTAAAAGCAGTTATGCAATATCAGTATTAATAATATAAACAAGATAAAATAAAGAATTCCAACAGTTAAAAAAAACATATATATATGCATTTAAAAAAAACAAAAAACTATTATTCTATTCTCAGTCCTTCATTATAACAATAATAATTCAAAACAAACATCAATCCTGCAGACATTCTAGATAGCTGTAACATTTTAAGAATGACTTACATCACACTTAGTTCAAGTTCAGAAGATTTAGAGAACCCCTCTTTTCTGTTGATTCCCAGAGGAATATATCTATTAAAAGTGCTTAAATGTGAATACTCCATATTGGCTAGATGATGATACCTTTTCTAATATTTACTTGACTGTTCTTTTCCAGCTACATGCAGACGACAATGGCTCCTAAATCCCTAGTCCCCATTTGTTTTTCTGAGGTAGGCTTTCGGAGGAGTAGTTGCCCGAATCGTGTATTTTGGGACAGAAATTGGACTGAAGCTGGGGCTCTATCGTGTGGCACTGACTGGTCGCATGCTCTGATCAATGGATAATGAGAATATCGAAAAACTTGGCCCTGTGCATTGTTCAATGTCATTTGAGTGATACATGGCATGTATGAGCTGATAAAGCTTGGGCTTTGTGCTTCAGAACCTCATTGCATTTTGCTGTAGTGTGATTTATTGGCCGTTTTTATAAATCGAGTTGCTCTTTGTAAACACAAGGACACTGTGGGATATCAAGCATGGTGACTGGAGGTGTTCATCATCATTATTGTAAATCCATTTGAATATATAAATGCAACAAAAAAAATGCAATAATTCATCTCCAAGCCTATTTAACTTCAGATGTGTTAACAGTAATTCCAGGTGTTTTGGACTCGCTTATTTCATATTGAGTTTCTGAAACCTTTCAGACACTCACCCCTAGTCAGAGATCTGCGTTGAATCCATCATCGTTCTTTAGCTCACTTTGCCAACCCTGAACATTTTCAGCACTCCGTCCATCATCTCCTTGTGTTTACTTTGTTTGCCCTAAGATGGCAGGGTATGCCTAGACGTAGGTCCCTTGCTCACTTTGCCATTGGATTTAAGCTAGCCTGGCTGATGAGGGCTGTTAGCCCGAAACCGGTCTCAGGATGCTTGTTTCCGGTCCAGGGAAGACATGGCTTGGCAGTTCGGGCTGAACTGTTCCCATGAGGCACTGGGTCAAGACTGATTTGCATATAGCTGTGTCTGAACTGGAGGACCCTTATGGTTACCAGCCCTTAGAAGACCCTGAGGACATCAGGTATGAGGATATGGCAAATGCTAGTAGTCTGGACACCTCATTAGACACTGGCCTGGTCTCTCCTTCTACCGTGGCTATGGGGCAAGGTACCTCGTTTACTATTGTGTTGAGGAAGGCAGCTGAGGTCCTGGACCTTCAATTGCCCCTAGTGGCAGTCAAGACAAATGTCTTGATGGAAGTTCTTCAACTGTGAGTCACCACATCTAAACCACTTCTCCCTTACAATGAAGCCCTCACTGACGTCATGCTTAGGGTGTGGTTCAAACCCTGCACAGGGGCTCTTGCCCACCGGGCAATTATCTACCATCACTGACCCTTCCCAGGTACCGCAGTTTCCTCATTCAGCACCCCACCCCGGAAAGCTCCAGGCTTTCACTTCCAAAATCAACCTTGGCACCTTCCCTACAGTTGGAACCCAAGAGGCTGGATACCTTCAGGAAGAGGACGTTCTCTTCTGCCGGGTTGGATACGACAGACTTGCTGGGAAAAGAGATTTACTTGTTGGTGGCCCTTACTCGCCACGCCTGGTTGTGAATCACTGGCTTTTCAGGTGATGTCCAGGCCTTCCTCATGGACATGCCATTTGATGGCTCCCATTTGTTTGGCAGGAAGGTGGGCTCTGGATCGCTTTAAAGAAAGCAGGGCTACAGCCAGGTCTTTAGGCCTTTCTATGGCCCCTCGCCAGCCCCAGTCCGATTTCCTCCCCTTTCATGGAAGGGATTTTTAACCATTTCTCTACTCTCCCAGCCACCCCGGCGAGCAGGTTTCACAACCTTATTGTGGCAGAGGACATGCTCCCCATAGACCATGTGGGACAGGGTAGCTAGAAGTTGGGCCAGTCCCTCGTCTCCCCACACGTGCAGCCTCCAAACCCCTTTAGTTTGCCCTCCAACCATCATGGACATCCAGGGAGGGGGCAGGATCCACCAACATCTGCACCACTGGAGGTCAGTATCGTCTGACTGTTGGGTTTTTCAGATCGTCTAAAAGGGATACCCTCCCCTTTGTGACCACCCCTTCTAACAGGCTGATGGAGAACCATCTCTCCTTACTCTGTCAGGAAGTGTTGGCTCTCTTGGTGAAAGGAGCCATAGAGAGAGGGTGCAGACATCAGAATTAGGTGGTGGTTGCTGTTCCTGCTACTTTCTGGTGCCGATGAAAGACAGAGGCCTCTGTCCTATACTAGACCTGTGCCTTCTCTTCTCTTCCTCAAGTAGGAGAATTGCAAAACCCGTATGATCGCTCATGTTTGGTCTTCCCTGGACCCAGGAGACTGGATTGTACTGTTGAACTTGCAACACACATATTTTCACATCCCCTTCCAGCCTGCGCACAGACTCTACCTGTGGTTCACAGTGGGCCAAGAACACTTTCAGTTTTCCGGTGTCCCATTTGGCCTTACCAGCTCCCGTCAAGTCTTCACCAAGGTGATGGCGGTGGTTGCAGTACAAGCAGAGAACAAGAGGGCCAGTCTTTCCTAATCTCAATGATTGGCTGTTGAAGGCAAGCTCACCCAAAGCAGGGTTGTATGACAGAATCCTGCATGCATTTGCCCCGCATGCCTTAACAATGCAGTCACTACCCTGACTGCGACAATACCGTGTGTTACTTTACCATGCAAGTTGTTAACAACAACTTGCCTTAGGGGGGCGCAGGCCTTTAAACTAGTAGAAATTACTATTCTGACTCCAATCTAAGCAACAGTAGGGAAGGTGTTGGACTTAAAATCCAACATCAGTCCAACAACGTGCCCCCTAGAGCAATTTGTTTTAATAACTTTTAGGTTAAAGAAATGTGTGGTAACTCCACAGTCAGGGCAGTGGCTGTGTTGTAAAGGCAGGTCATTGTTCTGACTGCAGGGGAAAGGATGTTCCCCCAAGGCAGTCTCACACCCCAAACTACAGTGGACCTCCTGCACTCGCCGGGGTACACTCTCAACATGCCAAAGTCACACCCTCCTCCTCAGATGCTCCCCTTCGTCTGAGCTGTTCTGAAAACAGTGCAGTTTGGGGCCTGTCCTTCCAAGTGGTGAGTCTGGGATATACAAGCTATAATACTGATGTTTAAGTCTCTATCCTGGATTTGGGGAGACTGATTCTAAGGCTGCTGGGACTCAAGGCCTTCTGCATCCTACTTGTAACACATGCCCACGGCATATGCGGGCTCTACAATGGGACCTGAAGATCCAGTGGGCACAGCATCAGGGGATTCTCTCCAACATGGTCCAATTATAGTGTAAAGGGTTATCTCTTTTTAGGATCCTAGCTTAGCACACCAGTTGTCATAGTTCCTCATGGTTCCACACTTCCGGTCTGGAGAGTCACAAAAAGAAACTGACGTCAAAACGCTGGGGTGGTGTCAAAATATATATATTCCGGCGCAAAGGACACCAATGATGGCACGCAGAGTCGAACAATGCCACCATCAACCGGCACACACAGGTATTGCTCGTTAAAAAATTCCAGATACAGTCTGACCCCTGGGGAATATTCTAAGGCAAGGAATCTGCAGCTAGATAGTCTCTACAAGATGAGGAGTTACCAAAGGTAAGTAACTTGTTCATTCGACATGCATACTAGCTCAGTCAAATATATGCACACCTATTGTTTCAATAGACATTTGACATGATTCAAATAATGACCAATTTGAAAGATAGAAGAGACAGAAATTGCAGTCAAGTGTGAAACCTATTGACATGCCATAGTAATGCCATCCGCATGGTCATAAGATGTTCTCAGTGAAGGGTTGTGTTCTGGGTAGGTATGTAGATTTTTACTAATGATATAAGTTGACTGTTAATAATCTTTCCGACAGAAGGCAAGATATTTTGAACAAAAGCTTCTGTTTGTAAATCAACCAACAAACATTTTTCTTACATTCTTTACAAAAACAAAAACAAAGGAGAGTGATGGTGAGGACCTAGAGGGGATGGAAGAAGAGTCCGGGAGTGAAGAAACTAGCTCTGAGCTGCGTGAAGACCAGACTGACACATCCTCTGCAGATATACCACCTATGAGACCAAGAAGAACAGTCACCATACAGGGCAGTAGAGAGTCTCTTCGACACCCAGCTGCAAAGAAGGATACGAGAGAGCGGAGAACACGAGCTTTCTCCCATATTGAGAGAGAAAAGCAGAATTCCAGCAAGAGTGTGAGTACAAGATGGAACTTAGTTCAAACCCAGTCACTGGTTATCGAGAAAATTCATGAAAACCCATATGATTGTGAATTATTTAATTAAACGCATCCCTTCGTTTTGAGATAATTTCCTTTTTGTCTTTGATGTGTGATGATCCATGTCTTAAAGCAGTGGTACTCCATGTACGGCCCATGGCCTGCCAGTGGTACGTCAGACATTTCCTTTTGGCCCACAAACCATTCTCTAGGACCCTTGGCAAACTGAGACTTGCAGCTGAGAAAGCTGCCCGAGTTCCATTTTTTTGTTAATTCTGAAGGTTAACAAACACTGTGTACTCAGTCTGCGTTTTGTTGCTCTAGTAATTTCAGCCTGTTGTATGAGTAGGGCTTCCCTGCTCATACAACAAGCTGAAATTCCTCTAAAAGAAGAGTTCAAAATCTGCAAAGCAAACAAAACAATATTACAATAAGAAAACAATATTACAATAAGAAAACAATATTGTAAGGGTATTTTGTGTTCTCCTTATAACGGGGCGTGTTCCACAAGATCAATGGCAGACGAAGTGGATTTAAAACAATGGCAAATTTTTTTTACCGAAAGGCTCTCACTTGGTCTTTTTTCCATTAGATGTATTAATGGAGCCAAAAAAAATAGTACAATGCAGAAAATCAATTGTATGCTCTAGATACATAAATTGTTTAAAGAAACAATACACGATTCAGATTAAAATGACTAAATCCAAGAACTAGGTCATTTAAAATAAGTAACAAATGCTCTGCCCAAGAAAAAATAACAGTGTGAGAGAGAGAACTCGTAAATAGTGCACTTGTCCAACAAGTTTGACATAAAGTTAAAATAAGCCAACAGTGCAACCGTGCCAAGTGAGCCTGCAGTCAGTAGAGCTCCAAAGCAATACTAAAGTGATTATGCAAAATATTCACTAAAATGAAGTGGTCTAGCAAAAATAGCTCCTAATGAAAAAAGCAGCACAGACCAACAGAGCAGAATGAAAGCCCAGATACAAAAAGAACTCCACCAGAGTCTATGCATACTGTCGATACACGTTTTACAAAACAAATTGTGGCAATTTTAAATTCATATTATTTAGTCAGCACTAGATTTATTAAACAAGATCTTACAAAAAAAAGAAACAATTCTATTGATTTCCACCCGGACATATATATCATTAAAATACAAAACACATTATTAACTACTGTGCAATCATTCATTACTATCTATCTTTCCACCAAGTTAAATTAACATTGCATGAATTAATTTATTTCACATTGTGACACCATTCTTCCTGCATGCGTCATGGTGAAAGAAACTTCACATAATAGGAAATAGAAATATTCACTTCTGCTAACATGCTACAGCCTTGAAAGGTTATATCGAATTACCTAAGAAAAGATACAGTGGTGAGCAAGACCAGCAGATGGAAATTCACAATATTTTTCGGTTTTACAGAAAGATAAACTTGTGCACATTTATGTTGTACACATTATTTTAAGACCTACAGTTAGCAACGCAAAATTAATGTTGTTTACATTTTTAAATTGTAAATTAGCTTTTTCACTATCAGCAAGGTGGCCATGGTCGTAGGCTAAGACAATGGAAGTATATGAATGGGTGTGGGAACTTGGTTCAAAAGTACAATGAGGCAGGATCAGTGAGTGTGGGAGGGGAGTCAGACAGGTAGCTAAAAAGAATAGAATATTCTGCAACTATTTTGCTGGTATTTCACCTGCATGTCACTGAATATAAAATGTACTTCACACACCCTAAATAAAAAAGGAATGCAAGTTAAACAAAACTGTGGAAATGTACTCTTTTGGTAGAAGCTCTATTGGTTCCTGTGATCACTACAGGATTCAGATTTCTGTGTGTAACAGGAGAATCACCGCCTAGAAAACAGGTTGGTGCATGGGCAAAAAGTGATGAGTATTTGCAGTTCTATAAGGTCCCATCCTGTGACAGTAAGATCTGTGCATATGTAATTCATTAGTATGTAGGGGAGGAGGGGTGAAACTTGCGTAATTTGCTGTTGCACAATTATGTGAAATTACAACATAATTATGCATAAATATGTGAAATGCTTCTTGCACTCAAAAAATTACCCGAATAATGTATGTATGTTCAGCCGCGGCCCGTGGAGGGAGTCACGGTGGGGCAGGGAGGCGGGGAGAGGAAGGGGCAGGGTGCTAAAAACCGGCATATGGATAATTGCAGGAAATAAACAATTTAATTAATGAAACGTTGCCGCGGCTGTGTACGTAATGTAGTTTCGAGTTGATTTATGGATGCTCGCATTCAAAACACTACTGCTTGCTTTCAGATTTGTGTTTTTTGCACTAAAAAATTACCCGAACGGTCTGCTCGGGTAAAATAAATTCTACCTGAAATGTTTGCTTACCACACACATTAAAACATTACTACTCATGTTCGGATTTGTACTTTCACACTGAAAATTAACCCGTACAGTCTGCTAGGGTAAAAAAAATCTAACATAAATGCTTGTTGACTGCCAGCATTAAAAGAACTGCAACTCATATTCAAAACACTGCCACTCACACTCAAAAAGAACCTGAATGTACACCTTACGTTACAATTTCTCCCCAAAGAGGAGTCTCATTAGGTAGCATGGCATAACGGTGTAATCTCTGTAATTTTACCTTTATCTTGTTAAATGAAATTACCATAATCACACCTGCATAATTAAAATTTCCCCTAAACCAAGTCATTAGTTAAAAAAATGTACAACACACACAACCACACAGTATACCATAAGCTACACAATTGAAAAATGTATGTGCTACACACAGTATTAAATATTCTGCTGAAAAATTTGCAAAAAATTTTGAGAGGCATTTTTCTACTAATTTTTTGAAACTGTCTTATTTTATTCTGTCCTCAAAAAATCCTCCACCCAACCCCCTCCTGTCTCCCTCAAAAAGCAGCAGCATTGGTATGGCCAATTAGACATGTAGAAGAAAATGTTTTGAGTACCATGTCTTAAATTAATAGTGTACTCCAAGAAAATGCATCTTTTGTTAAAAAATTATTGTTTGTACAAACCACACTCCCATACCTTTCGGGGGTAACAAAAATGAAATCTACAAGAAGGATTTTAGCGTCTAGTTTATCATTTCCCTTCAACTATTTTGTGATGTACATGTGACTATTTCACAATGAGAGTTCTTGCTTACATACACCACACCACTTTTTTGAGGATCTAGTAAACTGAGGTCACCTCCAGCTAAATTCATCAACAGTTAAAGGACAAAGAAGGACTAAGGGGCTGCTTTAGAGTTTGGCAGAGAGGGTGCTCCATCACTGCGGTAATGGAGTACCTTCACCACCAGATTCACAGTCTGCCCGCCTGATTTAGAGTCAGGCCTACTATGGCTGTATCGCTGACCTACTCCTCCAATGGCACGACTGAGTACTCTCCGTTGGAGGTTAGCCATTCCACCACCTGCCCACCCAGTGATCAGATGGCTTTCTTTTTTGCTTTCCTTTACTGCCAGGTAAAACCTAAGGTGGAAGGAAAGTTAGAAAAAAAAATACCACCACACCATGCAAAAAATATGATGTGGGGTTCATTAGTTTTTCATTTTTCAAAAAACAAACTCCCACTTTTTAGAGTATGCTTTTAGTATTTAAAAAAGCGGTGGAAACATTGGATGGACAGCCGTCCTGTTTGGCAGATCCATCTGTCAAAACTTTATAGCATTTATAGGAACCGCAGTGACATTGGTTCCTGTCAACGTTAAGAGTGTTCCACAAGACTGTCAGTTAACACTATATTTGCAAGGGGAGGTCCTTCAGGATAGTAGGGACAATGTCTTCCTCCATCCCCCCGAAATAGCCGTCATCCACCAAAGTCTAAATTATCAGTCAATGGGCTAATGTATATCAGACATAATAAATTCATATGCAACAATCCTTCCCAGCATACTGTTGCAGTTGCCTCTGATAATTCGAATCATCATAGTTTGACACTAAGTATTTCAAGATTCAAATGAAACTATCAAAATAAAATTGTCCTTCCTGTGATGGTTTGGAATGAAAATTAAGCATGTGTGAAATGTTTGTTCCACTGACACTATCTTGCATAATTCCCATTTCACATTGCTTGGTTTTTGTGCACATATGACCGATTTCAGTAGAACATATCTGCCAGAATGTCTGACAATTTCTCCTCACATCAGTTTTGTGCAAGTATTCCCTTATTGAGAAACGTTACTCTAGATATTGGCATTTATTTTGTGTAATGCATGCAAATGTAAGAAATAACCCATATTTCTCACACCCTTAATTAAGTTACACTTACAAGAAACTTTTTACTACTTTTTTAGGCATCATTTTATCAGATCCGTTTTAACTCGTAGGTTTGACTACTTGCTTATCTTTCCTGAAAATAATATCTGTGGGAAATGTCTAAATCATTGTTGCTTGCTTAGAAACTCTGTAGTCAGGACCTCCCAAGGACTTCCATTAAAGGTTAATCTGTGAACATTAAAACACAACCTAGTCTAACATAAGATGAATTTGAGAGTTACTACTTTACTGTTTCTGTAACCCCAAGTCCTCCTCTCTAGGGTAAGGTGGTTTACTTTCAATGGGGGATTTTAGGAACTGGCTCTCAACATTAAATGAAATAAAACATTGTGTTCACCAACGCTGCTTCAAAGAGTGCCTGGTCTCATCATTCTGAACTTTCTAGTACAAGGGTTACACACTTCGTCCTAGATATTTAGAATAATGTATTATAGCCGAAGATCCCTCCTTCATCAAAACGTGTTTTCTCCGCCTTATATAAAGTTTGGTGTCTGTGATACTCCATCACAAACGTGGGTTCTTCTGGGAGTCTCTATGCTCAAATGTTGCAACAATGACTGAGCAGAGATAACACATCACTAATTCTGAATATTAAAAAACATTTTTTAATTATGAGCAATGTAAATAAGGTGACACGCTGTTCCCTTACTGAATTAAAGGGACGTTTGCAGAGCAAAGATAATGTTATGATTTCAGCTTATTGTGCATAAATGTAAACCAAATTATTCCTTGCTAGAGCTGCATTGAAACTGCGCCCTGGTGGTAAGAGGATTTCCATGTTGTTGGTAGATCGTTCAGACTTTTTTCAACCAGATTTCACTTCCCACATATTCTTTTGTAATAGGAACCGAAAGCAGAAGAGGAGGAAAGACTTGTTCTGGAAAGCAACCCACTGGAGTGGAGTGTGAGTGATGTCGTCAGGTTTATTAAGGCAACCGACTGTGCTCCTCTTGCAAAAATATTTCAGGAGCAGGTAACTATCATTGCCATTGTTGTTTCCCTCTGTGTAATGTTAAGTATTAGTAAAATAAAAGTAGGTCTTATGTTCTCATGGTGATCTGTAGTGAAGAGGCTATAAGAGGATATTAAAATCAAATGCCATATGTTTCTCTAAAAAAGGGGTATGAATGCTGATGAATTTGAAGCAGAAGCATAATATGAAGTGAGTGATCTGAACTTCTACATTAAATTACCAAGAAGCTGATTGCTGTACAGCAAACATGGTTTCATGTGCTTAGAAAGAGTCAAAGTTGTTTAGTGGTGGTGAGGTGACTTTCAGAGTAAACACCATCTCTAAGGGATTTCAATATGTTTCGTACAATACATTTTCAGAAGTCAATGTCATCTTTCCTATCGTCCCAAGATCTATTCACAAAATTTGAGTGAATATGTGTCCCTTTATCCTGACCGTAATCATTTCCTATTCAGAGAACATTGCTATTGTATTTATATAGCATAGCAAGTGCTCTATGGCACCCACTGATGGTATCCATATTTCATTGAAAGGGCTTGCATCATATGATGAAAGGTGGAAAAGAGAATGCCTATTACTTACCGGTAATCTTCATTACTCCGGGTCCCGTTGTCCTCGTCTCCTTGATAGAGCGCGCAGGTCACCCGACTATAATTTTACCATATGCACATTGGGCCCATAAATTTCAATACACCATATTTATTAATCGGGTAACCTTGCACTCTACTACCAGTAACCCTGTTTTCTTCCTATTGTATTTTCCAGTGTACCCGACTTACCAATCCACCGCTGCGGGTACCTATGACCACAATGGATCAGGGAGCTAGCTGTAAAAGAAAGGCAGACACCAAAATACAAAATACCTTTTCTATATTTTGCACTCATATAATAACCACAAACTCAGAAAGTTTTAGAAAATCTTTATCTAAAGTTCATCGTTTTCAGAAAGCATAAGGTTTACAGCAATTAGACTGTCAATAACTAGTATTATAAAGAGCACGTATCCATATAGGAAGTAAATTAGACCAACCATTTAGGAATCTAAGGGAAGGTAAGAACAGGGAAAATGCTAGTAAGAATTTTTCAGGAATTTTAGACTAGACGTGGGGTGACTAAAGGACGGGGAAAATAAGGAACATGCTAGAATGTCACAGTTGGTATACCCTTCAAAAGCGGGCAAAGCACAAGAATTTAGTCAGTCTATGGAAACTCGAGGGTAACATGTAACTAGGGGAAGGTAAAAAGTGGAACACGCTAATATTCCGGAACAATCATTTCATTTAGCTAAAGGAAGGTAAAGAAAAGGAACATCTATATTTCATAAGCTGTATGCAGGAACGTACTTAAAGGATAGGGAAAAATTGGAACATGCTAGTATAACAACTATAAGGTATGACTTTTTCATTTACCAGTGCAAAGAAAGCATGGAAAATCAATATGCAAGAGTACGTCTTTATTAAAGCAAAGAAAAGAATGAAGGATGCATAATAGATTCCTAGCACTATATTTACCTAGAACGGTGTGAAGACCAACCCTGGCCACGGGTCAGTTAAGGACAAGAGAAACCCCAAGGAAGGACAGTCGCCAGTAGGCCAGCAGGTGCAGAATGGACACCCCAGGACAGGACAGGAAAACCAGATTAGGATCAGGACAGGACCATCAAGGAAAGACCAGCACCCGCAGTTCAGTAGCAACGCCTGCGCTACACCCTCTCTGCAGATATCAGTCAGAGCCCCGATTGGGTTATCGAATTCCCCAGCAAAGTGCTCCGCCAGCACTTAAGGTTCTTAAAACCCAGCTTGGGTCTGTGGAAATTTCGGACAGAGTGCTCCGCAGCTCTCTGTATCAGTCACCTATTGAGTGCGTTGGGTCAGTGACAGGTCAGCTATTCGGACAAGTCGGACAATTTCTCTAGCTAAACCTAGGCTAGTTATACTGTTTTTGGGTCAGTGTACCACCCCCCAAATGTTGCAAGTGTAAGAATCCCCAATTTCGATTGGTCCTCAGGTAAGACAGGTCAACACACCAACCAGGATTGACTTCTACAAGCCCCAATTTGCATCTTTTGGGACCGCCTATTGAATTTGGGGTTCCCAGGCTATGTGCTCTTCTCCTAACAATAAAGAATACAATTTAATATGCAATTGTTACAAGTGCAGTACAGTTCAGCTTCGTCCTGTTGGGTCGCAGGTCAGTTCTCATGAGCATCTTGACTGTGGCTGCCAGCTGGCTGAGTTCCACTGGTACAAGGTTTTCTTCCCTCTGCCAGGATGTCATGCGCAGTAGGGACTTCTAAGATGGGGTTTCAGACACCTCCCCGGCCCAAAAGACTCGCCACATGAAAAGTAAAGGAAAACAATTTAGAACATAGAAATAAATAAATACACTGTATACCAGGAATCCCTATATGACTCCCCTTACTTTATATTAACTATAGCATTAAGATTAGTGCAAAACGAACAGCAATGCAGAAAGTGGCACAGCAAGCTTCAGCATGTGAGAACACAAAGCGGCCATCTTAAAGCTAGTCCACAAGCGCAAAGGTTTCCCACCAGAACTGCGAGTACGTCACGTCACGTGAGTGTGACCGACGCATGCGCAGAGGAAGTTCCCGCCAAGCAGCGGCCATTTTAGTGGCATGCGTATTATGGTTAATAAACACATAAGCAGGCATCACTGGGACACCCTGTGTAATGTAAAAAGGTGCAATATTAGTAACACAACCATATTGATTATTATTTTAATAACATTATTTGAGGTTCTTGATCCAAGCAAGTCGCTTTACGTGCGAATCCTTGCTCCATCAATCCGCTCTTTGATGATATTTTATATCATCAAAATTCAATAGAACCAGATGCCAACTTTTCACAATTTGCCCAATTCGATTTCTTCAAACATTCGATTCAGCTTAACTTTTGTCTCTTTATTAGAGTGAGAATTTTTCAACCTTTTATAAATCTGATTATTCATTTCCTCTAATTCAAGTTCATTCACATTTCTTTTCACTCCTCTCTGGTTCACAGTATACTTTTTCTGGTGCTTTCGACATTTACAACAGATGAATATGACAAATACTACTACACCTATTATTACAATTGGCATCAGTACTTTAATCAGAAAACTTCTACGTAAGTTAGCAAACCTATGGCCTACGGCGGAGAGACCATCAGTAAGTCTCTTCCAAGCACTATCAACTTCAAGTGGTTTGAGCTCCTTTCCCAAATTTGTAATGTTCCTCACATACCTTTTGATTTCTACACTTTTATCAGGTATGTAGGTGCAACAATGTTGCGCTTTCAGCATTCTGCAGACTCTGCCCTCTTTTGCCAATAGGGTATCAAGAGCAAGTCTGTTCTGTAAAACCATTGATCTGACCGCAACCATTTCGGTATTGACCATCAGAAAACCTCCAGCAGTGTCGGTAGATAACCGATCTACTACTGTTGACAATTTGCAAATTCTGTGTGTATTCAGAACCACTCCCACTGTAGGTATCAGTAATATCTCCTACAATTTCACCAGCACTTTCTCTTTTAGTGCGTATTAAATGGTTAGTTTCTTCAGTGCTTCCAGTGATTTTCCCCACATGGTATATCTTTGGGAAGACAATACCAAAATAGCAACTCCCGTACCAATGGTCGGGCTATTTAAAGTAAGCCTTGTTCCCACAAATAAAATAAATTCCATGAAACACAGGTTCTGTCCCATCTTTGAACCCCCAACCTCCAATTACCTTGTAATTATGTTCGCACTCACTGGAACCAATGAAAATATTGTTATAATAACTAGTCATTTCTCTCTTAAGACAGAGTTTCCCCTTCTTTTCGAAATCCAGAAGCATCGCAGCATTAGCTCCATCATTAGAGGTGCTCCCTATACTCTCTGCCCATTTAGGAACTTTATGGTTTTTGTCTTTGTCTTTCTTTTGGAAACTCTCTCTTCTCTTCTCTACCATGTCCAGAAAATATTTTTCCTTTTCATGTAAAGAACAGGTCAGGTTATTCTTGTGTGCATCATCTATATAAATTTTTCCTACAGTTAGAAAATAATCACTCATGTATTTAGCTACATCTCTAGTTGTATGTACAGGATTCAGGTTTCTTCGAACAGGAAGTTCAGAAAATGTCACGTCAGAGTTTGAATAGTAATACTGTAAAGGTCCTCTTTTGTAAAACAAACTAGTTAGTATACTACAGGAAATTCCATAGGTTAAGGGCAGGTGATGATAAGTCACACCTTCAGCCACAGAAGTAGGTAGCTTCATACAGACATAACAGTCGTCTATTTCCATAGTTTCTACATAATGCACTAACAGGTTTGCGAAAACATTTAAATGAGTCTTGTTCTTAATTTTGTTAAAGTGTAATCCTTCCTCATCTGGTGCTTCTAAAGTTACTTGTCTCCGTTTCAGGCTAAGTGGTTTGTCCAATGTATCTACTCTTCGTGGTGTAATTCTAGTGTATGATTCTACAGTGTCGTCAGGTAAATTATTATTTGGGTAAAGACTTGGGTTTTTACTCATCATTGAAGGGATGGTTATTGTTAGTCCTATCCAAAGAATCAGTACTATTGCTACACTACATAAACATACTTGGCAGCATGTTTTACAATAACTTCGTCTCGGTCTCCCATTCTCAGAAGAATCAGCCATTTCTGCTCAAAAGAAGCTTCAACCCCTCTTTGTAACTCTGCACAATTTGCTTACTCGAGTAACCTTTTCAGGGTGGTTCTGCTTCTTCCTAGGACTGTTCAGCAATCAATTCTCCGTCACTCTCAGTACTTTCGTCACTTATTTCCAGATTCTCAAATTCTTCCAGTACATATTAAGTCCATTCAGGGCTCGAATACTTGTTATTCAGCTTTTTAATGCGAGCACTCCTTCTCCTTTGCTTTGTCACCACTGGGTCAGTTTGACTCGAGACCTCATTTGATTGTTCAGGCTCCTCGTCTATTGTCTTCAGACGCAATCTCAGCCTTTTCACAAATCTGGGTACAGAGTCACCTTTCTTCAGTCTTTTAACTGGCACTGTCTCTTGGCCTTCTTCAAACACCCTTTTATTTTTGTTCAATTGTGGCACATTTGGATCAGGTTCGTCTTCAGTATTGTTACCTAACTGACTAGGTCCAGGTCTTTCATCTGTTTCTTCTGCCTGGTCCCTAAACTGGCCTTGTTCAGGTGTCTGCTGAGTTTGGCTTTGATCTGTTTCGATCTCTTCTTCCTGAACACAATTGTCTAATCCTACCTGTTCCTGTTCAAGCTCTTCGAACTCTTGATTTTCTTCCGCATGAACTTCAGCCCTAATTTCTATCTGTCCCTTTTCTGGTGCAGGTGTTCTTGGAGGAGTGTCTATTACCTGTTCTCTCCCTACCTGGTCCTCCTCAGAATCAGATTTTACATGGATTTCGATGATCTGAGTAGCTTTTTCTTCACCTGTCTCGTCCTCACTATCCCACTGTCTATCTAGTTGAGCTTGACTCCTGGTTCGTATAGGATCGATTGTCAGATCGATAAATGGAATCCAATCTTCTTGACTGGAGCTCGGTTGTTCTTCAGCTACTTCAAGACCGATGTCTTGGGATCCCTCAGCTGTGCAACCTTCAGCCTCAGTTTCGTCAGGTTCAGTCACTTTCTTCGTGTGGCTGGCATGGATCCAGCGAGGTACTCCTGCACACTTTACATCTGTGGTGGTTACCAGCATCACCTGTCGTGGCTTTCCCCACCTGGATTCAAGGCAACTTTTCCGAGTGTGCTTCTTTATTGCGACCCAGTCACCTGGATTCAGAGCATGTGCTGGAGTCGTTGGCCTGGCGACGTCTTCTCCCCCAACCTGGCGAGAGATAGAACGTACTTGGTCAGCCAGCTCTTTACAGTATTCCAGTACCAAATCATCAGATATGCTTATTAATTTGTATCCTGGCACCCATGCTTGCCGCATTGCTCTTCCCATCAGGATTTCATGGGAACTCAAGCCCGTGTTCCGGTCTGGAATACTTCTGAGTCCCATTAACACAAGAGGCAGAGCATCTGGCCATTCCAGTTGAGTGTATTCACACATCTTTCCCAATCTTGATTTGATTGTGCCATTTATCTGTTCTACCACTCCAGAAGCCTCTGGTCGATATGCACAGTGCAGTTTTTGAGTGATTTTGAATGCTTCACAGATTTGGCTTATTATTTCATTCTGGAAATGACTTCCTCTGTCAGGTTCAATTAAGACTGGGAAACCGTAACGAGGTATTAGTTCCCTAAGTAACAATTTTGCTACTGTGATGCTGTCATTTCTTCATGCAGGGAAAGCTTCCACCCATTTTGAAAACAGGCAGACAATGACAAGTAGGTATTTCATTCCTCGACAAGGGGGCAACTGAATGAAATCAAGTTGTAATCTAATAAAAGGGCCTTCTGCCTTTCCAATTTTCCCTGGTATCACTATGGTTTTCTTTCCAGGGTTAAATTGTTGGCAGGTCAAACAGCTCTGGCAGAGTGCCTCTGCTACGCCTCTGAATTTCGAGTTGAACCATGTTTGGCGGAACATGTGAATCATCACATCTCTGCCTACATGTGTGTTTCCATGGATCAGCCTAGCCATAGGAGCAAGCATACAGTCTGGCAACACAGGCATATCATCAAGGTACACAATGACACCATCTTCATGCCTTCTACGACAACCCAAGTTTCTCCATCTTTGCCTCTCCTGTGGGTCTGCTGCTTCCTGTAAGTCTCTCACTTCCTATTGATTGCCATTTTGTATTTTGCACAATGTTGGGCTAACTGGTCAGCATATCGATTACCTGCTGTCACATCGTCATCGCCAGATTTGTGAGCAGCACACTTGACCACAGCCAATTCTTTTGGTAACTGGATTGATTCTAGTAAATCCTGTACATATTTTCCATTTCGGATAGGGGTGCCTGAAGAAGTCAGGAACTCCCTCTGTAGCCACAATTGGCCAAAGTCATGCACAACCCCATAACCATACTGGCTATCAGTACATATGGTTATTCTCAAATTTCTCCCAAATTTACAAGCTTTTGTCAATGCAATTAATTCGGCTATTTGTGCAGACTTTACTCCATATAAATAGGATGCTTCCACTGGACGTTCTAGAGTGCACACTGAGTAGGCAGCGCTCAGGCCCCCGTCCTCATGTCTCATGCATGAGCCGTCTACAAACAGCTCATAATCTTCATTATACAGAGGGCTCTCTCGGATGTCTGGGCGTGGTTTGGTACTGAACTCAGTCAAATCAATGCAATTATGGGCAAATTCTTCCCTCACTTCTTCTGCAAATGAGCTGGGAAGTAAGGTAGCTGGATTCAAAATAATACATCGCTCGATGGTTACATTTCCTGCACCTACAAGTATTCTCTCATACTTAGTCAGCCGACTAGGTGTGAGGTACTGGGTTTTTGTTCTTGTCAGTAGAATCACAACAGAATGTGGAACATACACAGTTACTGGGTGTCCCATAACAATGGACTCACTTTGTTCAAGACTCATGCAAGTTGCAGCTACAGCTTTCAGACATCCAGGTAATCCAGCTGCTACTGGGTCCAATGTGGAAGAAAAGTATGCCACTGGACGTCGAGTCAAACCATGAATTTGGGTCAGGACTGAAAGTGCACAATTATCTTGTGTGTCACAGAACAGTGCAAAATCTTTTGAGTAATCGGGCATTCCTAAGGCAGGAGCAGTACAGAGACAGTCTCGTAATTTTGTAAAAGCTGTCATGCTTTCGTCATCCCATTCTACTGGGTCACTTGCTCCTTTCTTCATCATATTTATCAATGGTTTTGCTAAGACTGCAAATCCCACAATCCACTGCCTACAGTAACCTACAACTCCAAGGAACATTCTGATTTCCTTCTGGGTATTTGGTAACTCCATGTTTCGAATTATCCTGATTCTTTCTGAGGTGACTTTCCTGATACCTCTCTCTATCTGGTGCCCCAGATATTTCACTGATGTGGTACAGAATTGCAGTTTTTCGGGAGATGCTTTATGTCCACCTTCACCTAAGTGGTTCAGCAAGGCAATTGTGTCAGTGACACAGTCTCTTCGACTTTTAGACGCCACCAAGAGGTCGTCTATGTATTGCACCAAAACTGATTTTCTGGGCAAAATTAAGGTTTCAAGGCACTTTTTCAGAATCTGATTAAAGATTGAGGGGCTTTCTGTATACCCCTGAGGGACACGATTCCAGACGTACATGTGACTGTCGAATTCAAATGAGAAAAGAAATTTGCTGTCTGGATGCAATGGAATTGAAAAGAATGCATGACATAAGTCAATGACGGTAAACCATCCAGCATTCCATGGAATTTGGTATAGAAACACTGCAGGGTTTGGCACAACAGGACAACAAGGAACCACAATTTTGTTAACCTTGCGCAGGTCCTGTACTACCCTGTACTTCCCACTAGGTTTCTTGATTCCAATTATGGGCGAATTACAGGGGCTGCTCATTACTTCTTGTATGATGTTTGCTTCTAACAATCTTTTTATTTCAATGGCAAATTCCTGCTTTTACTTCTGCACTCATTTTGTACTGATTGATATTTGGGTATACTGCATTTTCTTTTATGGCTATTTTAATTGGGTCAACATTTTCCATTAATCCTACATCTTTTCCAGTAAAATCCCTTACCTCTGGTTTCACTGTTTCTTGGAGCTCTTCAGGCAAGTTTTGCATTGTCAGTCTTTTAATTTCAGAGCCTGGTCTAGCTAACATCAATTTGTAAATTCCATCTTCGTCTGGGGTCTGAATTTCGACGCCATTTGGTGTGCAAAAGATAGTACAATTCATTTTGCACAGCAAATCTCGTCCCAATAGGTTCACAGGACTGGAGTCGCAAACAACAAATCTATGCATCTCTTTAAAATTTCCAATTTTAATTTCCATAGGTTTTGTAACTGGGGTACTAATTAGCTGATTAGAAACACCCACTACTTGGATGGCTTCTCCCGAGAGGGGTAGGTTAGGAACATCTGCTGTTGTCACAGTAGAACGGGTAGCACCAGTGTCCAACAGAAAGGTGACGTCATTTCCTTCAACCTTTCCTTCAATGTATGGCCCTGACTGGTCCACCGGTAAGGAGGCGCCAAGCACGCACTCCTCGTCCTCCCCCCTCAGGCACCGTCAGTAGGTGTCGTCACAGAAAAATGTGTCATTTAACAGGAATTGTGAAGTTGCTGCATTTCTATCCTCCCTTCTTTCCCACACTTCGGTGTCTTCGCCCTGAGGTGCTTTGCTCTTATAATTTTGTCTAGGTGCACGAGGCAACTGATTCTGTTTTACCTGTTGCTGGGTATTTCGTGGCTTCTCATTCTGCGTCTGTGGATTTAAATCAGTTATTTAAGCGTTACCATTCTGTACATGTGGACACGCGTCTCTCCAGTGACCTATCTGTCCGCACCCGTGACAGGGGAATTTCTTTTTGGCCTCTTCTCTGCTCATTTTTACTCTGGGCTTTCCCCCACCCCCGGGGCCTTGATTCTGATTACTGGTTAATTTATTTAGCTGTTGTTCCTGTTGTTCTGCCAATTTGACCTGTGCCCACATAACTTTTTCCTTTAATGCCTTTCGTTTGTCTGCCATCTCATCCTCACAATATTTGGCGTACTTCAGGACCTCATCAATTGGTTTAGACTGCCAGCAGATTTTATTGTCTTTGATCCACTGCGAAATCTCAGGCCTTAACCCTAGCACAAATCGATAAATGAAATGGGTCATGTCCTTCATTTCTATATTATCTAGGCCACTGTACGTCTTGAACACCTGTAACAGTCGTTCATAATAGGAATGCACAGTTTCGTCTCTATTCTGGGTAGTTCTATCTATTCTGGTCCAATCAGTTTCTTTGGCAGGCACCTTCCCTTTCAGATGCAACATTACCTGATTGTACTTTTTCATTACCTCAGCTGAAGGAGCCCCTTTGTTAGGGCCCCTCTGGAATTCCTCACTAGGCCAATCAATAGCAATTTTGCATTCTGTCCACAAATCTACGGGAACCACAATGTCAAAGAAACCATCCAAATATTTCCAGAGGCATTTTTGTACCTTCACAAACCTTTCTACCTGTCTATACCAATCTACAGGGTTTTCTCATAATTTTGGGAAATCATTGGTAAAGGACACAATATCCTGTCGGGACCATGGAACATGCACATACTTTCCACCTGGCACTTCTCGCATAGGATATAATTTTTCTGCCTTGTCTGCTTCTTTTAAGACAAATTCAGAAGTCATTTGTTTTGATCTAATCTCCTCCTTTTTCTTTGCCCACCTGGCTTTCCATTTTCCTAATTCTCCCCATTTTTGCAACAGGTTCAACAATTCTCTGATCTGTACCTTTTTCCCTGACACATTCATGTTTTCTAAATCTTTGTCTGAGATCTCTGCTCTGTAGGGTTTTTGCAACACTTTAGATTTCCCAATATCTATTCCCATACTAGCCGCGGTGTCCATTAATTTCCCATGGAACACACTGGTATTACGGGTGATACTTTTGCAAATAAACAGCAATTCTTCCTCAGTAAAAGTATTTAGTCTGTCTAACCCCACATTTCCAGCCATCAGTTCTTCCAATTCTATTCTTAATTTGTAAATATCTAATGGTTTCGACTGAGGATTTGGTTTCTCTAATTCTCGACTCCATCTCTCAATTTCTTCAGGAGTCACTACGGTGGCACTTCTAGTACCAGAAGCTGACTCAATCGGCACTTCTCTTGTATTGAAAGGAGTGTTCTTCCTTCGTGAATCCCTTTCTGGTTCCCTTATTGGTAAATCCATCAAAGAAACCTCAGATTCACATTCACTTGCCTGATCATCTACAATTAAAGACTCTTTTCTCGGTTGTACTACGGCTGGGGTAATCATTGGAGGTTTTGGGTTATTCTGCTTATCCCCGTATAAAGGAACAACTGGTCCAATAGTTACTGGGATTGTCAAGGCTTCAGGACTTGTATTTAGTTGGGAGATTTTCTGAATTAATTCTGTTCTTTGTTTAGCTATGGCTTCTCGTTCTCTTTCTTGTAGCATTTTTTCCAGGCTTGTTTCATGCACTATTTGCGGAGTTAGGGTAGGAACTTAATTCGGGGCAGTTGGATGAGTCATACCTGGTCCCTCACTATAGTTAGGTTTCGAGAATGGATTCCCTGTGCTTAAAGGTCTCGGCTCCTCCTGATAAAACAGCTGTCTCTTGCACTTACTGGTCTTGATCCTTCATTATAAGGAGGTGGATTCTTCATTAGCAATTCCTCCAAATAATCATCATCTGAATCCCCACCGGTCATTAAATGCTTGGTCTTTTCTGTCCTTTTCCCTCCCATGGGTTCTTCTAGTGTTATTACAGGGTATAGTCCTTCTGTTATCATGTTCTGTCTCCACTGCTTCATTTTTTTCTCTTTGGCTTCTCCATGCATTTTCGGGTACCATTTACTTATTCCTTTGTCAATTCTAAGTCTATCTCGTTCAAAAGCCTCTATCTCCCATTCTTCTAAGGCCTCATATTGCGTTAGTCTGGGTCTGGGATGTAAATCATTCATTCGGGTTCTCAAATTGAACAGAATCCGGCTATTAAAAGTACCATCTAATGGAAATGCCAAAATTCTGCCAATTTTCCAACCATACACAGGTGTGATACCCTTTGTCAAATAACATGAATGATGCGGGAGTATTAGGTGGTGGAATACCTACTCCTTCTCTAGTTTTGATGGGCTTATCCTTCTTGAAATAATTTTTTACTTTGTCTACTGAAGTCATTTTTCTCTTGATTCCGTACATATTATAAGGTCTGCCTTTTAGCATCTGTTCCTTATCGAACCCTAAGTATTTCGGATCAGGTAAAAATTCTGGATACCGCATATACTTTGCAACCCTAGGTCGTGCGCAAATGCGTTCTTCTGTTTACTATGTTCTTCCAATGCTAACACATCTTTCTTAAACCAATCAACTATGTGGTTGCAAATAATTTCGACAAATGTTTGCGCGGCCTCTTCGTGAGACAGGTTCCCACGCTTCGGCACTCACCCCTCCTTTACAATTCCGCCTCAGCTACACGCCCGCTGTCTTAGCCAATACCAGCGCGGCACTGAGTGACGTCAGCGCAGCTCCGCAACTGACTCCCTCCTTCACAAGGTAAGAAACACTTTGAATTCTACCTTTTAAAGTGCAAGTGCTTAGTAAAATTTACAACGAAAACACATTCGCCACTGTACTCGAGTGTCTAGAAAGAAAAGATTTGTTTCACTGCAAGTAAACTTTTCTATTTACTTTTCAAATACTACGAGTAGATCCCTTCTGCCTACTCTTCACACAAGCATCAGTGAACCTGTTACTCCTTCGACTCATCCACTTTGGGATATATACTAAGCCAAAAGTTTCACTAGTGAACTCCTTTGCTACCAATCAAGCTTAGACGAACCTGCTACTCCTTCCGTGTGACCCTTACTAGGTTATATCACAATAGAAGTTTTGCCAGCGAACTCTTTGCTACCATTTATTCATACATTTATAAAGAAAACCCTAATTAGTGCTTCCAGTTCTGCCTAACCTGCACCAGTTTTCCTCGAACCACTGACCTCACTGCGCGATGGATTCTCCTCACCACCCGCTAATCTTTCCCCGGGGATTTCAAACAAATATATAACAATCACTAACAAGGTTTGTTTTTTGCAATTTTCACCCCGAGTGGGCTGGGGATGCTCAGACGTGAGTCCCAGGCTCTCCACACCACTGGAGTCAAGCTATCCAGGCTGATGATGGCTGATAGCCAGAAACCGGTCCTTGGATGCTTGATTCCGGTCTGGGAAAGACATGGCTTGGTAGTTCGGACTGGACTGTTCCCATGCAGCACAGGGTCAGAGCTGATTTGCATATAGCCAGTGTCTAACCCAGGGTGGTGTGGAGTGCAAAAAAACGATGGATTTCGGCCCAGATCCTTGTACTGGGGTGAATGTATGACATTGTTCTACATTCTGTCCATCAACTGTGTTTTTTGCAATTTTCACCTCGAGTGGACTGGGGATGCTCAGACGTGAGTCCCAGGCTCTCCACACCACTGGAGTCAAGCTATCCAGGCTGATGAAGGCTGATAGCCAGAAACCGGTCCTTGGATGCTTGATTCCGGTCTGGGAAAGACATGGCTTGGTAGTTCGGACTGAACTGTTCCCATGAGGCACAGGGTCAGAGCTGATTTGCATATAGCCAGTGTCTAACCCAGGGTGGTGTGGAGTGCAAAAAAAATGATGGATTTAGGCCCAGATCCTTGTACTGGGGTGAATGTATGACATTGTTCTACATTCTGTCCATCAACTGTGTTTTTTGCAATTTTCACCCCGAGTGGGCTGGGGATGCTCAGACGTGAGTCCCAGGCTCTCCACACCACTGGAGTCAAGCTATCCAGGCTGATGAAGGCTGATAGCCAGAAACCGGTCCTTGGATGCTTGATTCCGGTCTGGGAAAGACATGGCTTGGTAGTTCGGACTGGACTGTTCCCATGAGGCACAGGGTCAGAGCTGATTTGCATATAGCCAGTGTCTAACCCAGGGTGGTGTGGAGTGCAAAAAAACGATGGATTTAGGCCCAGATCCTTGTACTGGGATGAATGTATGACATTGTTCTACATTCTGTCCATCAACTGTGTTTTTTGCAATATATCAATATAGCAGCAAGAAAAACAATTTAAAACATTTCATAATTTTCACAGCAATAAAACATCAATTGTACATTCGATCAATTAGCAGCAAAATGTTCACAATTATCAACAAATAACCTACCTATCTATCCTAACTAGTCCTACCGATCTTTAACTAGTCCCTAACCATCCCCTCTGCTACCAGAAAATTACTGATAGAGCGCGCAGGCCACCCGACTATAATTTTACCATATGCACATTGGGCCCATAAATTTCAATACGCCATATTTATTAATCGGGTAACCTTGCACTCTACTACCAGTAACCCTGTTTCATTCCTATTGTATTTTCCAGTGTACCCGACTTACCAATCCACCGCTACAGGTACCTATGACCACAATGGGTCAGGGAGCAAGCTGTAAAAGAAAGGCAGACTCCAAAATACAAAATACCTTTTCTATATTTTGCACTCATATAATAACCACAAACTCAGAAAGTTTTAGAAAACCTTTATCTAAAGTTCATCGTTTTCAGAAAGCATAAGGTTTACAGCAATTAGACTGTCAATAACTAGAATTATAAAGAGCACGTATCCATATAGGAAGTAAATTAGACCAACCATTTAGGACTCTAAAGGAAGGTAAGAACAGGGAACATGCTAGTAAGAATTTTTCAGGAATTTTAGACTAGACGTGGGGTGACTAAAGGACGGGGAAAAATAAGGAACATGCTAGAATGTCACAGTTGGTATACCCTTCAAAAGCGGGCAAAGCACAAGAATTTAGTCAGTCTATGGAAACTCAAGGGTAACATGTAACTAGGGGAAGGTAAAAAGTGGAACACGCTAATATTTCGGAACAATCATTTCATTTAGCTAAAGGAAGGTAAAGAAAAGGAACATCTATATTTCATAAGCTGTATGCAGGAACGTACTTAAAGGATAGGGAAAAATTGGAACATACTAGTATAACAACTATAAGGTATGACTTTTTCATTTGCCAGTGCAAAGAAAGCATGGAAAATCAATATGCAAGAGTACGTCTTTATTAAAGCAACGAAAAGAATGAAGGATGCATAATAGATTCCCAGCACTATATTTACCTAGAACGGTGTGAACACCAACCCTGGCCACGGGTCATTTAAGGACAAGAGAAACCCCAAGGAAGGACAGTCGCCAGTAGGCCAGCAGGTGCAGAATGGACACCCCAGGACAGGACAGGAAAGCCAGATTAGGATCAGGACAGGACCATCAAGGAAAGACCAGCACCCGCAGTTCAGTAGCAATGCCTGCGCTACACCCTCTCTGCAGATATCAGTCAGAACCCCGATTGGGTTCTCGAATTCCCCAGCAAAGTGCTCCGCCAGCACTTAAGGGTCTTAAAATCCCGCTTGGGTCTGTGGAAATTTCGGACAGAGTGCTCCGCAGCTCTCTGTATCAGTCACCTATTGAGTGCGTTGGGTCAGTGACAGGACAGCTATTCGGACAAGTCGGACAATTTCTCTAGCTAAACCTAGGCTAGTTATACTGTTTTTGGGTCAGTGTACCACCCCCCAAATGTTGCAAGTGTAAGAATCCCCAATTTTGATTGGTCCTCAGGTAGGACAGGCCAACACACCAACCAGGATTAACTTCTACAAGCCCCAATTTGCATCTTTTGGGACCGCCTATTGAATTTGGGGTTCCCAGGCTATGTGCTCTTCTCCTAACAATAGAGAATACAATTTAATATACAATTGTTACAAGTGCAGTACAGTTCAGCTTCGTCCTGCTGGGTCGCAGGTCAGTTCTCATGAGCATCTTGACTGTGGCTGCCAGCTGGCTGAGTTCCACTAGTACAAGGTTTCTTCCCTCTGCCAAGATGTCATGTGCAGTAGGGACTTCTAAGATGGGGTTTCAGACACCTCCCCTGCCCAAAAGACTCGCCACATGAAAAGTAAAGGAAAACAATTTAGAACATAGAAATAAACGAATACACTGTATACCAGGAATCCCTATATGACTCCCCTTACTTTATATTAACTATAGCATTAAGATTAGTACAAAACGAACAGCAATGCAGAAAGCGGCAGGGCAAGCTTCAGTATGTGAGAACACAAAGCGGCCATCTTAAAGCTAGTGCGTAAGCGCAAAGGTTTCCCACCAGAACTGCGAGTACGTCACGTCACGTGAGTGTGACCGACGCATGCACAGACGAAGTTCCCGCCAAGCAGTGGCAAGCGTATTATGGTTAATAAACACATAAGCAAGCATCACTGGGACACCCTGTGTAATGTAAAATGTGCAATATTAGTAACACAACCATATTGATTATTATTTTAATAACATTATTTGAGGTTCTTGATCCAAGCAAGTCGCTTTACGTGCGAATCCTTGCTCCATCACCCTTCATACTAACAAGTGAGATATCCTATCTCCATGACAGAAAAAAGAAAAACAGGAATGCTGGTACACCCCTCCCCCTCCCTACTGGGAGTACGTAAGGGTACATTACCCAGCATTCCTCCTGAACCATCAAGCCCCAGATGAGGGCCGGAAAGCCTGGGAGGGAGGGAGGGATGGTATGAAGGGGACGAGAACAACGGGACTCGGAGTAATGAAGATTACTGGTAAGTAATAGGACATTACCCCCAGGTCCCTCCTGTCCTCGTCCCCTTCATACTAACAAGTGAGAATACCCAAGCAGCAACCGGACATCATCACACAACAAACCTCCAGGACACAGAACCACAGCAAACCCAGCAGTTTATTGAAAACAGCACAGTAAAAAAGAAAAAAAGGGAATCAGGAACACACAGCCCGAAGAACCCCCAAACTAAGTTAGTGTCATCCCCTATAACATTCTGAATCCGGTAATCCCGAACAAAGGTATTAGAGGTCCAAGTAGCGGCCCTACAAATCTCATACAGGAACACAGGAAGCAGCCACCCCCCGCGTAGAACGCCCCTGAACCCCAGCCGGGGGAGGGAACCTGAAAGGGAATAGGCCAACTCAATAACCTGCTTCAACCAACGACCAATGGAAGAAGTGGAAGCCCGGCAACCCCTGGAGACCACCCCAAAGGAAACAAACAGGGAGTCAGTACGCCGAAAAGAACGAGTACGGTCCACATAGACCTTCACCGACAGCAAACATCCAGCAAGGACCAGGGAAGGTCATCCTCAGCCACCTGAACAGAACACGGAGCAGGTGAGACCAGCTCCTGAGAGCGATGGAACTGGGAGGAAACTTTAGGAACAAAAGAGGAATCCAAACGAAGAACCAGGGGCGTAGCTAGGGAGGCGGGGGGGGGGGCAGTCGGCACCAGGCGCATAATTTTTATGGCGGAGGCCGTGCGGCACTGGTGGCCCGTTGCAGCGGCGTTTATATTTTATTTGGGACACTCTCCCTGACACTACTGTCAACTACAGTAGTGTCAGAGTCCACAAATAAATTATAAACGCCGCTCCAACAGGCCACCAGTGCCGCGCCCGTGTCCCCGTTTGAAGTGCGCAGGACATTCAAACCCAGAGAGACGTCATCAATCATCAGCCCGCCCCGCAAACAGAAGGAAGAAAGCGCGTAAAGGAAGGAAGCGCATGCACCCATGATCCCACCTGTGTCAGGAACTTAATAGATACATGGTGAACTGGAGCGCAGCGGAGCCTGGTGAATCAAAGCATATCCAAGATTTCTTTTGCAGCTCATCGTCGTTGTTGTTTTCATCAAGGCGCGCTTCCTGATTACTCACTGCGTACAGGGTAATTGGCCTCCTAGGCTGCAATCCAGGACATTCAGGAGGTGGGCGGCAGGTTTTATTTTCCTAGCGTGCCCGTCTCTGGCAGACTTGCGTTGGACAACACTATGAGGTAGGAGGCAGGTTGTAGTTTTAAAATCGGAGTTGGCTCGTGTATATCGTTCCACCCACACTCGCATTCACCTGCCCAGACCTTCGCATGTTGGCCCAGCAGGGCACACTCAACCGTCCCTCGTTTGTTTATGAACAATGATTCATCTGCTCACTTTGTTGGAGGCTCGTGGATCACACTAGTCGAGTCACGCCAGGCGGGAATTCTGGGGTCTCATTCCTGAAATTCGTGCCTTCGAGCATCTAAAAAAAGGTTTTGAGAAAAAATGTTGTGCTTTCAGCCCATCATTCAGTCTCATTCTGCCCCACCTGGTTATGTTGCACCCTGAGCGTTTGAAATAGCACTTGCATATTCCGAAAGATGAGATGCCTCCTGGAAAAATCGAGTTGTATTCTGTGCTTAAGCAGGAGTCCTTTTTATACAACACCAAATGGTGAATAATTATGCAAGGGGCATAGTTTCATTTTTTTTTCTTTTTCATTTTGTTGTCAACGAAAGGGTGCATATACTACCAAAGTATATTCACCATTTATATTTTGAATTGAGAATGTGAGGGTTCTGCATCATCAGGTTTAAGGTAATAATGTATTGTTTATTTAGGCAGCAATCACTGCGTTTTGGACTGTTTACAGTTGTGATTATCGCTTTCCCTTTACATTGTGCATGGTGTCATTTTCACGTAGTAAACATGGTGAATGAGCACAGTATCACTGCAGAGAGTCACATATTTCTTTTATCTCTTGGCTCAGCTTGCACTCACATGTTTGTAGATTAACTCCGCCGCATGTTTAAAAGGATTGTTTCCTCCCATGTTGTTTATGACGAGTTTGCTGACTATCACTTGCTTGGAGGATAACTTTATTTGTATTAGGGATGGTGTAATGGGCGGCTAGGTCACCGACATTGTCCTGAATATGCTGCTTTCCACACTGGATCTTCTCTCTACACATATTGTAAGTCAAGCATTTGCTTATGTTTGGCTTATTTCTAGTTCACATGGATGCTTTTACTTAGGCCACCCCTCAGCATGGGTGCACTGATTGGCAGAGCAGCTCGCCGTCTCTTTTTGCAGGTATCTCTCCAGTCAGGTCCCGTTTGTTATGGATATTGGGTGACAGTTGGAAGTACACCACATATGAAGTTACCCGAAGGTGAGGGTTAGGCCTGTGGAATGCATGTGTGGCTGTGAAAGCATGGAAATACCTTCCGTGTGTTAGTGCCTTTTTCCATGGGACGCGTGTGTTAATTTGCCAAATCATTAAAGTGAAAATGTGTAAATTGTATTTTTTTAAATATTGGACTTAATAGTTGGTAGTTTTTTTGAAAAAGTTGTTTTGTGTTTGGGTAAAATTATTCCTTCACAAAATAGAAGGCATTGAAGTTGCAGCTTTAGCACATGGGGGTACAACCTAGTTAGTCAGTAACCTAGTTAGTCAGTATGCAAGTGACCTCATGGCGTGTGCCATCACAGCCCATGATGTCACAATGTGTGGCATCACAGTAAGTGACATCACGCGAAGTAACATCAGATAAGATCCCACACATTTGTTTTGTAGCTTATCATGAGTACATTAAGCACATTATGAGATTTAAGAAATTGTGCTTTAGGCTTGTGCTGCAAAAGTGGCACAATCCCAATGTAAAATGTGGAGCTCAACACATAGTACTAAAATTGTTTTTAAAACCCTGCCATAAAGAAACTGGCAACAAGGAGAAGCATGGTACTACATCTGTTATGCTTAATTGGTTGCAACGTCTGTGTTTTCTAATATTTTATGGAGCTAAGACATCTGCAGAGGTGCCCAGTAAATATCAGGGAATAATAATTGGTGAGAACTCTGGAGGTTAATGTATTTGTCGGAGAGATCTCTGCTTTGTGTAGTTCCAGATCCGAATCAAAGTAATGTAGAAGGTTAATGTGTCTCCTGCAAAACACATCATGCAATATGCAGATGACAGATTTATTTTTAATGTAGCTAGGTTAGTGGGCTACTGCTTTGAACACAGATTATTTTGTTCCTTGCAGTTCATAATTAGTAAGCCTTATACTATTGCACAGTGAGCTATGTGTGACTGCTGCATCTTTTAACCTTCACAGTCATGCAACACATCTTGTACATTGATTTACACACTTGCATGATTTATTGTCAATGTGTCTTTATGTAAAGCACTCTGATACCCTGCAAGGGAAATACAGAAGGAGGGTGATTAGTAATATTATAGTATACTAGCAGCCCGTCCCGACGTTGTCCGGGTATGAAATAGAATGTGTGTAATGTGTGTATTTGGCAAGGGCAATTTATTTTAAAATCTCGTGGTAGACAACATTTTTTGTTTCATTAGAATCGGTACGGAGAAGGCCCAGCTGCAGCCCTGGTTGATGTTAGCAGGCGCGTGTAATTGGTGTAGTGATCCGCCGCCTGAGCCCGGCTACGTCCCTGGTTGATGTTAGCAGGCGTGTGTAATGTCGTTGAATGAGAGAGTTATCAGCCGTGGGTAAATCCGTTTAATGAGAGAGTTCAGTGACAGCGAGTAGGAGAGGCTGCAGTATTTGTCCCCCCAGACACGCTCATTTGCGTGTTCCCCCGCTTGAGGCCCAGATGCAGGCCTGTTTGATGTTAGCAGGTGCGTGTTCCCCCACTTGAGGCCCAGCGGCAGCCCTGGTTGATGTTATCAGGCGCGTGTAATTAGTGTACTGATCCACCGCCTGAGCACGGCTAGAGCCCTAGTTAATGGTAGCAGGCGCGTGTAATTTCGTTGAATGAGATAGTTCAGGAACAGCGCGCAGGAGAGGCTGCAGTAATGTTACTTACCACGCCTCCAGCTGAGCGCGTTTGTCACACCCCCAGCACATGGCCACAGCAGGCGATCTTCTGATTAAAGTACAAACCACATGGCAGGAAGGGCGGAACGTAGCACACGCCCCCAGCGTTTCTCACGCCCCCAGCGTGCCCCTTGATGCAGCGCAATTACGTTTACATGGCATGAAGGCCGGACACACGCCCCCAGCGTTTCTCATGCCCCCAGCGTTTCTCATGCCCCCTGCGTGTCACACCCCCAGCGTGCCCCTTGATGCTGCGCAGCAACGTAATTGGCGCTTGTATGTACGACTCACATGGCATAAAGGGCGGGCACACGCCCCCAGCGTTTGTCACGCCCCCAGAGTTTGTCACGCCCCCAGCACACACCCACAGCCCGCGATATGATGGCCGTACCACACGCCCCCAGCGTTAGTCACGCCCCCAGCCCACACCCACAGAACAACGCAGACACGCCAGAAAGGGACTACTTTGCTGGCACGGTTCTTTTACCTTTTAAATGTATATGGTGGCCGTCTGCATAGCCTATGTCCTTCTGCTGCAACTGCCCTTTCCAACGCTGTATTGGGTGTTGTGATTGGTGCTGTGGTTACGAAGAATACCCGCCTCAAGGTTTGGACTCTCTCTTTATAATATTAGTATGGACTACATATGTTTTAATTTACTATATGAGAGTATTGATGTATATAAGTGATTATACGTGAGAGTGGGAGAGATTGGAAGAGTTCCTGTATAAATAAGTATGTGTTTCTATAAGTGATTGTTTAAGAGAGTAAGTATGTGTACGTTTTTGTAAAAGTAAGTGTAGTGGTGTGTGTATAGCTGTATATGCAAGTAAATGGATGTTTGATAGTTTATTTGCATGTGTGAGTATGTGTGTGAGTAACTGTATGGATGAGTATCGGTGTGTAACAGGATGTATAGGTGTATAAGTACATATGATGAGTGAGTACATGTATGAGTGACTTTATAGAACTGTTGGTGAATGAGTGGATGTGTATGTAGATTTTGGAATTACTGTATAGGTTGTTCTAACTGGTATTGGTATCTCCATTTTTTTGAAAATATTAGGTTCTATTTTTGAAGGTGTGTATCAAAGGTTATATTACGCTGAGAGGAGGTCTGCCACTCTTTCACAAGGATGATTTCATCAGTGATGTCATTTGAGATGTCATCAGTGATGTCATGAGTGATGTCACTGACCATGTCATGAGGGATGTAATATGTGACGTCATCAGCAGTGCATTGCGGGCGCGCGAGTTATAGTTAGCTGAACTAACTATAACGGGGGAATTTCAATGGTTTTGTATGAGTGAAATGTCCAGCTAACTATAACATGTGTGAAACCTATGGTTTTTTGAGTGAATTTCTAGGGTTTTTCAATGCTAATTCCTAACTATAACATGGCTGAAACCTATGTTTTTTTCAGTGAATTTCAAAGGTTTTTTAAATGCTAATTCCTAACTATAACGTGGCTGAAACCTATGGTTTTTCAGTGAATTTCAAAGGTTTTGTAAAGGATAATTTTAAAATGTATTAATTGTTATTTTTTTATACTAATTTACTACGTTGTTTTAAAGTATTTATTTTTAGATATTTAATTTTTTTATATTACATTACATATTTTTTATATAAATTGAAAAAAAAATGTAAATATTGAAATGGTAATTTTTTTTAATTAGTTTGTTTTAAATGTATATGGTGGCCGTCTGCATAGCCTATGTCCTTCTGCTGCATCTGCCCTTTCCAACGCTGTATTGGGTGTTGTAATTGGTGCTGTGGTTACTGAGATTACTCGCCTCAAAGGTTTGGGCTCTCTCTTTATAATATTAGTATGGATATGCAGATGTGCAGAGTGTAATATATTTATTGACACCGTTGAGTGTGGGGCTCCTAATATCTATTTTATACATGAAGCATGTTTCAAAGTGCTGACATATTGTCAAATCAGTGGACGAGGAACAGGAAAAAAATATTTTTCCAGGATCAAACAGTTGGTTACATTAGTAGAATCAGGACTGCACTACACTACACCATGGTTACGAGGACTAAGGGATTGGAAGCCCCTACTCTACACCTCGTAGCCATAGTGTAGGAAGTGCAATAGGACCATGGTCTAGTGGGGTTATGGATCCAATGCACCCAGATTATGGTTGAATTTTACTGTCCAGTCAATGACCAGAGGGTAGTGGGAAGAAACAATTTACCTTGCTTGCACGATGGTCCATGGCAGCATTGCTACACAAGTGGTCCCGCTCTTTTGCGCCTCACAGCATGTTCCAGTTCTGTGAGGCACAAGAGAGTCATACTCTCCCCTGGACCTCATAGCCATGGTCCAGTGCTCTGAGGCCTACCAAAGCAGAGTGGCAGGGTGCAGGATTGTTCTTCATTTCAGATGCTTGTCCTGGATCCTACTACAAACTCCTGTTGGATGCCAAATGTCTAACTTTTTTTGCTTGCCAAGGGACTGGTGTAGGCAAGCGAGATAATCAATAGTGGGTGCAAAACAAATAGATTAGCTGGGAATCCTGGAAGCAGCCCATCCCAGTAGTAAGCCAGAACACTGACTCTGGGACCAACCACTATGCAGAGTTGACCAGCATGACAACTGGGAGGCAGGACATGTACCACAGGACTAATATAATGTATTTCCATGTGGTATAGAACTTTAAAATAAATACACTTATTTTATTAGTTTTAATATTTATGTTTTTATTGTTTTACTGATATCTGCACCAAGAAAATTGCTTCTTGCAAAGCCGCTCAAAATAGTCAATTGATTAGACTTCCTGTGATGTCATTTCCTGTGATTTGACGTAGATGCAAATTAGAAGGGGCCCACACATTCCCTTCTGCTGGGGTCCCTAAATCCCTAGAACCGGCTTTCCTCAAACACATCGCAAAGACAGCCAGAGAAGCAGCTAGAAGTGAAACATGTACTGCACAATTTGTAGCATTACCATCTTGCTTAATTGACAGAGAAAAAATTAACTAGACAGCAGTAGCGCAGGCTTTTCACCCAAACACAGTTGCATAAGCACAAATGTACAAAGAAAAGCCCACTTTTGGATCTTCACTGCAGAGAAGATGTATAAAATGTAGGTCTGACGTAACCTTCCAGGTGAGTGATATATATTGTTGACGTTCCTGGCGCTATTGTGTTGAACCAACCTCTAGAGTATGAAAGGGCTGGAGGCAGCTGTCCTAGTCGTGCTGGAATAGCCTTTTACCATGTCCTATTCTTGGTTCCTTTGAGGTGTAATCCCTATCAGGATAGTAGGTGCTGTTTGTTGTTTGGAGACAGAGGTTCAGTTAGTACTGCAGTCATAGCCTTTTGCCATGTCATATTCTTTGTTTCTTTCAGGTGTGACTCCCATCTAGCTGGCAGGCGGTGTGTGTGTCCTGTTGTTTTGTCCACAAAAGGCTGGTGAGGGCATAGTGTGAAGTCTTCAGTTCCTTGTGTCTTAGTGTTTCATCCCTGGGCAGGAGAATCCCAGGGTTTAAATAAGGGAGTAAAACCACAACTCAGTGTTGCAGGACTTTTCACTGAACAGAAATAGGCAACAGAAATAATGCAGGGTGTGGCCTTGGACCGTGTCATGTATGTGCATGTAACTTGCATGATCAAGGTAACTATTAGAGGCGATACAACGTGTCTCTTGGACCTCTTTCAAGTGCTCGTCGTCCTTTCTCCCCCCTCCCCCCAGGGACGGCAATCTGAGGGATAGCCCCAGGCACCACAAACTCTAGCTACGCCACTGCAAAGAACAACCCCATCATCAGAAAAAAGAAAGAAAAGGCTCCCGAGCCATCAAAGCCCCCAGCTCCCCCAGGCGACGAGCAGAAGTAATAGCCACCAAAAAGACAACCTGTAAGGTGTAAAACTTCAAATCAACCTCCTCCAAAGGCTCAAAGGGAGCAGCCACCAAGGCCCTCAAAACCAAAGGCAGGTCCCAAAGAGGAAAAGAAGGCCGAATCACAGGACGGGAATTCGCAAAACTGCGCAACCACCGGGAAACCAGGCCATCAACATCAGGCAGATTCCCTCTAGGGGCACTAACATCAGGCAGATTCCAACAAGGGGTAGGGAAAACCCGAATAGCAGCCCACTGAGCCCGCAGAGTAGAGACAGACAAAGGTTTCTCAAACCCATCCAAAAGGAAATGAAGAACATCAGGCAAAGAACAAACCAAAGGAGACAATGCCAGACCTAGACACCAACGCTCGAAGTTCCCCCAATGCCTGCCATAGGACTGAAGAGTAGAAGGCTTCCGGGACTGCTAAATAGCCAAAGCTAAATGTTCGGGGAGACCCTTATTCCTCCAACCCTGCCTCTCAACCTCCAAACCGACAGCCGAAGCCGCCGGAGGGACAACATCGGAGAGGACCTCAAGTTAGACAGAGGGAAGGGGAAGAACCAAGGACCCTGAACCGCCAACAACCTCAGAGTCGGAAACCACAACCGGGGGGCCGGAATGGCACCCCCGCCTCCCGATCCTCCATCACCAGCCGAGACAGAAAACGAGAGATCAGAGCTAGGGGAAGAAATGCATACAGCAGGCGAGAAGGCCAAGAGAGGGTCAGGGCATCCACCCCCCAAGACCCCTCCTAAGGAACCCGGGAGAAGAACCAGGGAAGCAGAGCATGGAGCCGGGAAGCAAAGAGGTCCAGAAAGGGAAGACCAAACCTCACGCACACCAGACGAAAGGCCACCGGAGTCAAAGCCAACTCCAGGGAGGCAGGAAAAAACTGACTGAGGGCATCCGCCACCCCATTGTCCACCCCCCGGACATGTACAGCCACCAGAGACAAAAGATGGCCCTCCGCCCAGCAAAACAACGGGGACACCACCGTTTTCAGGGACAGTGATCGGATACCCCCCTGGTGATTCAAGTAGGCCACGATCACCGAGTTGTCCGACTGAACCAACACATGCTGGTGCAACAGCAGGCCCTGAAACCCCATGACAGCCCGACACACCGCAGACAACTCTTGCCAGTTCGAGGACCGTCGACCCTCCAGCAGGGACCAACAACCCTGAAGGAACTCCGACCCCAAAGTTGCCCCCCAGCCCAGAGCACTGGCAACCGTCGTAAGGACCACCGGAGGCGGAGACTGCAGAGGCAAGCACCTGGCCAGATTGTCCGACAGAGTCCACCAGGAAGGATCAACAGAGACACCAAAAGGGACAAATCCCGAGACAAAGGATCCCTCGAGCCAACAGGTAGGACCAAAGAGGCCGAAGATGGAAACACGCCCAAGGCACAGTGAACACCGTAGCCGCCTTTAGACCTAGAAGGCGCAAACAAAGACGGGCCTGGAAGGACCGACTCACCAGAAACCGATAAGCCAGGGAACACAAGGTCACTGCCCGAGCAACCGTCAGGAAGACCCGATTCAGATCTGTGCGGAAACGTGCCCCTATGAAAGTCAAGTCCTGAGATGGCACTAGTTGACATTTGGGGAGATTCAACAGGAACCCATGGGCCTGCAAGGCTGAACACACCAACCCCTGATCCCTCAACAACTGAACCTTGGAGGGAGCATGAAGGAGCCATTCGTCCTGAAAAGGGTATACCATCATCCCCTGAAGGTGCAAGTAAGCCACCAAGGGAGCCACCACCTTGAATGGAAGAACCTGGAACTGGTAATGGACCCCCAGAAGACAAAACCTCCTGAAAGGACGAGAAAGGGGGTGGACCAGCACGTGATAATAGGCATCCTGAAGTTCCTGAGTGCACATGTAATGACCCCGGAGAACCAGGGAAATCCCCCGCTGAAGAGTCTCCATCTTGAACTGAACCTGTAGCACAAATTTGTTCAGGGCTTTCAGATTCAGGACAAGACCAAATCCCCCTGTCACTTGGGGAACCTGAAAAATAATGGAATAAATCCCCTGACCCCTCTCCCTGGGAGGAGCCACCTGCACCGCCCCCGTGTCCGACAGAGACCTGACCCCCAGAGACAGCTCCGCCCTCTTAGACGGACAGGATGGTCAGGGAGTCGGACAGACCCCGGAGTCTGGAGGAGGGGTTGAAAACTCAAAGAGGTACCCCAACCGGATAATGTCCAGCACCCACAAGTCTGAACAGGAGGACATCCAGGCTGGAAGAAAGAACCAAAGCCGACCTCCAACCAAGGATCCGGCCTCGGACTCCAGATAGTCAGGAACGAGGCTTAGCAGGAGGGGACTTCGCCTTCTTGTCACGACCCCTACCAGACTGGTCACGACCCCTACCAGACTGAAAACGACCCAGACCCCTGGTAAACTGCCTGCGAGAGGAAGGATGGATGAAGGGCTTGGGCTTGGAAGTAGCCGGCACAGCAGAAGACTGCTTGAAAGAGGAAGAATGCTTCTTCTCTTTAAACAGCCGATGTAACTTGCCCTCCAATTCCTCACCAAACAACATAGAAGCCTGAAAGGGCAACCACAGAGCAGCAGACTTCTGGGCTGAATCCGTCTTCCAGTCCTTCAGGACTAAGTTACGACGAGCAGCCACACATGCACCCCCAGAGAGGGCAGAAGCATGCACCACATCGAAGGAAATGCCAGACAGAAATTCAACCTGACGCTCAACATGACTCAGAAGTTCTGAACAGTCAGTGGCATCATCCATAGACCCATACAAAGACTTGAAGTCCGAAAGCAGAGACTGAGCCACATAAGTCCCGTAGATGCCAGCCCGGAACGCCAGATGAGAACCAGAATAAACCTTCCGCATGGAAGCGTCCACCTTCTTGTCCACTGGATCCCGCACAACAACATCCTCAGCCAAAGAAGTGCGCCCAACGAGACTTGCCACAAAAGAATCCACAGTAACAGAGTCCGGCAAGTCCTTGACCATATCCGGAAGAGGATAGAGCTTATCCATGAAGCGAGGGAGCAGGATGCGATCCGGATCCCTTCATTCCCTGTCCAGAACCTCCTTGACACAAAGATGATCCGTCATAACCACAGGAGCCGAGCACTGAAACTGGCGAAGCAAGGAACTCCCAGAAGTACTAGGGACATCATCAGCGGGAAATCCCATATTAGCTTTAACATGACCCAACAAGTCCGGCAACATGTCCTTGTCGACATACTTGCCCTTCAGAACATCACCCCCAACCATTCATCCTCGGACTCAGGAAAGAAGAAGGAGGCGGAGCACTACAAGTGGATCTGGACCCGGGAGCACCCCCCATCTCCAACAAAATCTCCTTAATAAGCCGCTTCATCCTGGCATCAGCACCCCGGGAACGACGCCTGGAACGGGCAGGAGAAGGAGATGAGGAAGATGAAGAAGATGAAGAAGAGGAGGATTCAACCACATGCCTGCTCTTCATGCCATGTTTACCCATGATACAGAACCACAAGACATCAAGGTGCAGCAAGCCACCCCCGGAGCTGGACTGAAGGGCACCGAAGCACAGCAAGCCACCACAGGAGCAGGACCTCCACGAACCCAGGACAGAAGTCAGGCAGCCCACTAGCAGCCCCGGACCACTGGAAAGTAAAGACCCCACACGGAGGCAGCCCAAACGAGGAACGATAGAAAATGAACAAAAACTGCAGTTCTGAGCACCAACCAGCCCCAAACAGAAATGTAGGAAAAAGGCAGAAACAAGGAACATAAATAGGTCAAAACTGCTACGCGGTACTCACAGGAAGGGCCGGCAAGCACCCCACGGCACCGCCGCCAGCCGCAAACGAAAAAAGCCTGACTTCCTGCTCCAAACAAAGGAAGTCAGGCAATCCCCGGAAGGAAGCGCCCCAGCCACACGGAGGCTGCCGCACTCCCGGAGAAGGAACAGGAACTGCCGCGTCCCCGGCATGCCCAGCAACACGAAGACGCAGCAAGGACACCACCAGCGGGAGAACAGACATCCCCAGGATCGGAGGAACCGCCAGGAAGCGCCAACATGGCTCCCCCCAAGCCCGGCAGGGGGGGAGACCAAGAAGACCAGCACAAACCCAGAGCCCAGCAACAGGTAAGCCCAAGGAGCCCCCAGGCTCCTGGCCCAATCGATAGTCTCGGAAGACAGAAAAAAGAACAGGAGGAATGCTGGGTAATGTACCCTTATGTACTCCCAGTAGGGAGATAGGATGATAGGAGATGGAGATAGAATGTCTCACTTGTTAGTATGAAGGGGACGAGGACAGGAGGGACCTGGGGGTAATGGTGCTGGGTACTAATTGTGAGAAATACCTACATTATGTTTTGGTGCCGAGCCGGTGCATTGTTGGCCTGATATTTTTTCAAAGTGTTAAACAATTACATATGATTAAATAGCAAACCAATAAACAAATATAATCCCAAAATTTCATATGAGATCTGTGCAGTACCGAGGGTGAACACTAAGGGATATAATATTTACAAGCCCCTATCGCCAAAGGAATATCACTTTTAGTTCTTTTCCGTGGCGGTATGGGGTTCGCCATATTTACAAGGCAGCATTGAGCCACTTAATGTGGCGTAACGCTGCCTTGTAAATAAGGCACCCTTTCAAGCTATACTTAGTGTGAAAGGGGCAGGCAATGGGTGTTGTGGTGGGCGTTCCACCGCAACACCCATTGATTTTGATGATGCCTCCTATTTATGAGGGTGGCCTGGTCTTACCCTGGTGAAACAATGAGGAATGCTTTATTTCTCCTCGTTTCTGCTGTTTCCATGTGTGCACGTTGTGGAGCACACATAGAAACAGCAAAACCTCATTGAAGGTGTCCCTTCCTGCACATAAACAATCATTAAAAAGAATTATGAGTTCAACTTCAATGTGTGCTGCACAAAGCAACACACATACCCCCAGATTCATCAAAGTCCCGTTTTGCAAGTCCTTAATAGCGATTATTAAGGAATCGCTATTAAGGACTCGCAAAACGGGATTCATGTAGAAATCGCACAAATTATAGTGATTTCTACTGCCTCCTTATTTGCGATTCGCAAATTGCTAATCGCAAATAAGGAATGGCTTCCCCAATCATTCCTATGGGCCTAAGGCCCATAGGAATGAATGGGGAGTCATTCCTTATTTGAATGAATGAATGAATGAATGAATGGGGAGTCATTCCTTATTTGCGATTAGCAATTAGCAAATCGCAAATAAGGATGCGATTTCAAGGGTGCCAGGGTGTCCAAAGGACACCCTGTAGCACCCCTGAAATGCTCATGTACACTGGTGTTGCGCACACACATGTCCAAAGTACATGTGTGTGTGTAACATACAACTTAGAAAAATGCACTAAAGTGCATTTTTCTAGGTTTTCGCTATGTACCACGAAGTTACACTTCGCGGTAAATAGCAGCCCCATATTGCGATTTCGCAATTCTAAAAAGGTTCATGAATAGCATTTAAGGAATCTCTAATTGAGATTCCTTAAATGCGATTCTTCGCAATTAAGCGATTTCTGTAATTGCGATTTTTGCATTTGGGATGATAAATCCCAAATGCAAAAATTGCGCTTGCAAAGGGCCGGATCCTCAGAATCTGGCCCTTTGCGAGACGATTTACCTTTGATGAATCTGGCTGTAAGAAGTTACAAAATGCCATTTTAGGTTTTCCTTCCTGCGCATAAACAATTCTTCCCCTCAATGCAGGCACCCTTGCCCATTGTGCAAGGGTGCCTGTGTTGGCGTTAGGCTGCTAAATTGAGCGCCAGTGCAGGGAGAAACACCAGTCTGCACCGTATTCTTGTAAATATGGTGCAGTCCTGTGTTTCAGAAGTGGCTCATATCACACTGCTGTAGTATATATGTCTATATATGGAAACCCAGTGGTGTTTGAGCTCTTGCAGCCCAAAGCTCACTTTGCATATGTAATTACCGATTTGGTGCACCACCTCACAGCACAGCAGCACTTGGTAAAACTTTCACTGGGAAAAATACGTTTGCTTTTGAACGGCGATGGGAAATGTTCTGTGCACTGCGAGGTGCAACACATATTTTGCAAGCTTACTGGAAGAAAATATTGACCTTACTGTTTGGATGAGCAGAAATCAAAGTCTGTCATTGTAATTTTTTCTTCCACGGCGCATTACATGTTATGTTTTTATAGGCCTGTAATTGGTATAAAATTTCACCTGGAAAGTACTGTGCCGATTTTCACACCAGTATTCCATAGGCTGAAACATGACCACATTCTTTATTGCAGATAGTGGATATGGCGACCAACTATTTGTATAATATTTACCAAGTAGTTCTAGAGGCGTTAGCGCTATAAAACCTACACTTTTGTTGTGGCATTACAGCTCACACATGAGGGTAACATCAGTAGATAAAGGCCCTCTCCATTGCTACAGGCAGAAGGAGCAGGGGATGGCCTATAACAATAGAGATATACTTTATATACTACCACATTTCATAAGCTGCATTTGCTTTGAAGTTAATGACGATATAAACATGAGTGTGATTAACTATGTCGTGCATCCACATTATTAGAGAGGATACATAAGATAATTATTTCACACAGGGTGGCATGCTTCGTCATCAGAGTTCCTCCTTGTAGCAATGTAACATTAATTAGGACATGAGTGAAAAGGTACCAACACTAGTGCTCATGTAAAGGTCACACAGATGCTGTCTATACATAGAAGCCCCTCAGAACTACTTTATAAACTACACCCAGTTTTTTTCACTCATGGGCACCTATCTAAAATGGTGTGAGGTGAGGTATTAATCTTATGCTGGCACCTTAGTGGTAAAGATGAACAGAACAGCATACAGCAGCAAAGGCAGCTGCTGCTGCCAGGATCCGCCTCTTACTGTAGCTGCCCGTAGAACCGGTTATTTTTGTTTGCAAGTGCATGCGAATATTGCATGGATCTTGCTGCAGGCCTAAGTACTGATGCTTTTTTACATTTTGAACGCTGCTATGTAAGCCGCCATTTTGACATGCCTTCATGGAACATTGTGTGGTAAAATCGCCCGGGTGAACATCTCTTATGGTACTTTATGGTGTTTCACCAGGGTGATTTTCTATCCTATTTCGAGTATTTCAAGTAGGTTTGAGGTATTATATGGAAAAGCATTTACAAAATGTTGCTAAGCCCATAACACGTGCAAAACAACCTCAAGCCCTGAAAATATCCCATCACTCACAAATAGGGATGATCATAGAATGTCAAAGTAAAGTGTGACTGGTCTCAGTAAAAGCAAAAGGCAGGGAGTAGTTCCATTGAATATATTTATGAAGATCAAAAAAAGATATTGGAAACATTTGAAGCATGCCATGTCCATCAGCACTTAACAGGAAGTGATAAATAACATGTCGATGTTGATTCTCTTTTTTAGGACATTGATGGGCAGGCTCTTTTGTTGCTGACACTTCCAACGGTGCAGGAATGCATGGAGCTGAAACTCGGCCCTGCCATCAAGCTATGCCACCAAATTGAGAGGGTGAAAGTAGCGTTCTACGCACAGTTTGCCAAATAACTGGACGAGCCTTTCTTGAGGAACAACATATTTTTTAAACGAAAATTTTAAGCAGAAGCACTTATTAGATTTTTGTGTTTTAAACACAAAATGTCCCAGATTTTGCAGGTTTAAATATTTTGCCCTACAATATCAATTTTTCAGCAACTGTTGTGGTGTGAGATTGGCACACCGTCGAAAATAGGATAGCTATTTTTCATCAAATAAACCTTTGTACATACATAAACACATTCCAAGCCAAAACCCTAAACTGACATCTTATGCAATGACCCATTTCATCTATTCCAAGAAATCGAACGTCTGCTCGTTCAGCAAACCTACACACCTATTTCATATTGAAACACGTGTGGTTTTCTGAAGAGCTATCCAGCGCTCCTACACAATGCTGGATAGCAGAGACAACTAACCTACTGCTTTTGGTACAGTTTACATGGGTGCCTAATGTGTCTATTTATGTTGTTTATGCACTGATTATAGTTGTGGTAATTGCGTCAGGACGAGTTCCGTAGGAATATATGATTATACCACGATTTCAATTACCACGCATGGCTTTACCACGCGAATTTTACATCGCAAGTGGCTTTACCACGCTGGTATTTACAACGTAGGATTTTACTACGCCTAGAAACGTCTTACCTGCACGTCTTTCTCTACGAGCCCTTACTTCCATCCTCCATTGAAACAAGCGTCAAAACACGTATACCAAAATAAAAAAAGGACTGCTTTTTTGACGTACACGGCACGTCTTTGGGGGAGGCTCTTTCCTTTTTCTTTTAAATTTATGTTCGTTTTTTTTTTAAAGTAACCTGCTTGTTATTTTTTGGGGGGGAGACCCCCCCCAGCCCCCCTCCGAGCCCCCCCCCCCGAGCCCCCCCCCCTCTGCCCCCCAAGCCCACGCAGAACGACTTGAAGGAATACCACGTCTCCCCCCCAGCCCGTGGTAAAGACGTCGTGGAAGGCACCCTGCGTGGAAGGCACCCTGCGTGGTAAGTGTCACGTGGTAAACGTTAGTAGTTGTAATGCCTTCGTGGTAAATGATGTTTCCCGTTCCGTAGTATTAATACAGCGTGAACCCAGCCGAAAGGCAGCGCTGTACAGAGTCAAATGCAATGATACAGTCAGTGGGTGACGGGGTTCTGGGAGCAGACGTGGGCAGTTCTTACATAGTATGAGGTCTTTAAAAAGATGCGTCTAGGGCTCTTTGCTAAGATGGAGCAAGGTTGGGAAAGATCCGATTGGTATGAGGCTGTTTGTTCAGATCCTGGGTTCATAGATGGAGAAGGTCTGCTCTTTTTCACTACTTTGCCTCCAGCTGCGGATGTGCCAAGAGACGCAGGAGGTGGTGAGCTTGTCAGCTAGAATGGCAGGGGTGTCGGCCATGATGGCTTTGCTACTGCCGCAGCTGGTTTTGAGGATAAAGTAGATTGGAAAGGTGAGCCAGTGGAGATCCTTCAGGATGGGCAGATGTAGTATATTTCTCCAGGTTCTGGATAAGACATGCTGAGGCACATAGGATCTTCTTAGTGTGTAGTGTGGAGTCTGGGAGTACCTGCATTCTGTTATGGCAGAAGATTTCATCTAGTATATATATGTCAAAGCAAAACTATATTGAAGCCTAATTCTTTTACATGAAAGGGCTGGTCCATAATAATAGGTATTCATTACTTACAAGCATGTGTTATGCCTATTCATGGCTGCAATTTACATCCCTTTTGGGTAATTCGTAAGGCATTCTGGTCTATGTCTCAAGAATGTCAAAAATCCTCAATTTAAGCACATGAAATCAATAGCGGCTCCTCGAGGGAGTGCTGCGAGCGGTGAGAAGGGGCAGGGGAGGGACAGGGTGGTGGGTAGTAAACTCCGGAATTGGGCGGAACAATGTTGAGTAAAAGAATAAACAACAAAACGAATTACATTGCGCCTGCTGCATCACCAAATCGGCGATGCAGCGTGCAATGTTATTTGTGTTATTTATTTATTTCTTTACTCAACTCCATTTGACCAAATTCCGGAGTTTACTAGCCACCCCCCCACCCCAAGACCCTCCCCCTCCCCGCAGCACTCCCTCGAGATGCCTGCACTGCATGAAATTTGAAAGAAAACTGGCTTTCTCCCGTTTTCTGCTCCATGCATGCAGAATCTGTGTCTAAAATACACGTGACTAGAATTGCAAAGTACTACTTTTTTCCTTTTTTGTGTATGTTTGTACTTTTAAACAACTAAAAATAGTCATTCATTTATCCATCTATTATTTGCATATACTTTTGCTCACTTTTCCAACCTTTCTGCAGCAATTACATAACTGAAAAGTGTGGGAACATCCCTTACACGTCATTAGATCACTACTACCTTTATCAAATTTTCAAAGAATATTTCATTCCACTGACGTGCCACAGAATGCTCATTGCTGTAAACTAAACTGAGCCAAAACTGTGAAGTCTGAGTGTGAGCAGTCTACATAATTATACAACATATCCATTTATAAATATTTCATGATTTGCTTCTCATGCATAATCTGCACATATGCATACTTTTTTACATTTTTACAGTCTAAGTCAGACATACTACAACTCAAAAAACTCTTTCTGACTTGATTTTTTTAGTAGAGATGTGAAAAATACGCTTAATTTGTTTTTGCGTAATTATGGAAAAGTTTTGGAAAATTATGTAAAATTACGAAATTATGCAAAATGCGAATCTGGCATTTAACGCTATGTTTAAGTGCAAAATGCATCTTTGTGTTCATTTTGGATACGAGGATGCACTTTGTGCTAAGGAAAATCACAAAAAACACAAATACCAGGAATCACAGTCACTCGCGTGCTGATCGTTTGCATTGTACCCTCTCTAGAATTTTGCTCTGAACACAATGTAATAATGCAATGTGGCATAATGGCATCATTTGGGGAATTTGGCATAAAACGTGTGATGTGAAATTCTTTAAATTATGCAAATGACTTCAACATCATAGAAATATCATCTGGGCCTAGTTATGAAATGCTGTTTCCAGGTTTTGTATGACCCTCTCAGCTGATGCATATCTTCAATGAGATACCAATACATAATTGATCTTACAATGAGAATAAGTTACACGGTTCTGCTCGTATGGTTGTTCGGGGAAGTAGAAAAAGTTTAAATATTTGGTTGTTTGTGCTATGAATCCTTCAAACAATTTGTTTGTTCATATTCACCTCAGATGTGAAAAGTTATCATTTGCAAGGACGTCATTCTACTTCTGATTCATAAAATAATGAATGCAGCATTTTAGTCTTTGTAAAATGGATTTGCTCACATGAAAATTATGTCAGTAAGGTGGAATTTCTAGGCGAATGAATGTACAATTAAAATGAGTTTGTGGGCATTTAGTCTACCAACAAAAGTTGTTAAACACGTACATATTTGGGTTTATTCACGAAAAGTTGCAAGTAGTTGCTTTCTTTAAAAACACTTGCAAATTTAGGGGCTCATTTATGAGATTGTGACGCTGTGCAGCGTAGCAAGTCACCTTGTTGCCTGCACTGCCGGACAGGGAAGGCAATTCGGCGCATTCCTGTACTTTCCCTTGTGTTGGCACCCTTTTGGCAGCTTAGCGCCAACATAGAAAACCTTATACCATGGTGCAAGTGTGCCTGTGTTGCATGCAGGATTATTTTTGTACAGGAAAGACACCTTCCTGCACAAAATCAATCCTTGGAGGCATCTTTCTCTTTCTATGTTTACTGTAGAATGCAGCACACATGGAGGAAGAAACGGGGAGAAATAGAGGTATTTCTCCTAGTCATGCTTCCCCTGGGAAAGTGCAAGATTTTGGTAAATCTGGGAATGTGGCAAAAACCATGGGAGTTGTATGGGGATGCCCATGCAACGCCTTCCCACAGTAGAGTAATGCAACATAGCCATTTGCTCTGGGCTGTGTTACTCCAGACTTTTTAGGCCACTCAGAGCCAAGTATGTACCATGTTGCGTGGTGCAAACGTAGTCAATAGTTATCAAGGACCTCCTGATTATAGTGGATTTAGGATTCCTAGGTCAGGGAAAAACAACTAATCAATAAGTAACAACCTAGGCAATCATAATACAGATTTTAAAAGATTTTATAAGGGAAAAAGGAAAAAATGGGCTACCAATGAATTCAAATTCTGATATTTATTTACACATGTATTAAAAAATGAACACACAATTATATATACATAGAATGAACAACAAAGCAATAGAATATAGAAGGGAATTTATAAACATCATAAGTAATTCACAACTCATTTATACAAAATTCATTTAAAACAATAGAAATGGCCTAATAATTCTCGACGCGCGTTTTGGCGACCAGCGCCTTCTTCTGGAGAAGCCAAATATGTTATCTAAATACAAAGAATTAAAACACAGAAAACAGATAATTATAATCAGTTCTAAAGCAAAAGGACAACATCAACATGATAAAAAATAATAACACGTTTTCAAATTGGTAGCGTCATTTAACCAATTTAACAAGGACATACTACTTCATTTTCCGTGTATCTCTAGTAATGAAATAAAATAAAACCATGGCAGAACAAAATAACCTGACAGTTTTATATAGAAATTAATAAATGCTTTCTGTCATTAGGTGAAGAAATAGTGGATGATCTATTCCTCCAGTTTTATTTTATTTCGTTATTGAAAACGTGTTATTATTTTTTATCATGTTGATGTTGTCCTTTTGCTTTAGAACTGATTATAATTATCTGTTTTCTGTGTTTTAATTCTTTGTATTTAGTTAACATATTTGGCTTCTCCAGAAGAAGGCGCTGGTCGCCGAAACGCGCGTTGAGAATTATTAGGCCATTTCTATTGTTTTAAATGAATTTTGTATACATGAGTTGTGAATTACTTATGATGTTTATAAATTCCCTTCTATATTCTATTGCTTTGTTGTTCATTCTATGTATATATAAGTGTGTGTTAATTTTTTAATACATGTGTAAATAAATATCAGAATTTGAATTCATTGGTAGCCCATTTTTTCCTTTTTCCCTTATAAAATCTTTTAAAATCTGTATTATGATTGCCTAGGTTGTTACTTATTGATTAGCGTGGTGCAAACGTGACATGACCCTCTCATAAATATGCCCCTTTGACTTGTAAAATGGAGGAGTTTCATATATTTTAGTGGGTTGAAATTGGGATGAAAAGAGGGAAAGGGGTCTCTTCATGGATAACAATGCCTTCCTCATGAAGATAAAGCAAGAACATGTTTGAGTGTAGGTGCACTCCTGAGCCACATTTTCATATATGGAAATAAATGTATGTTATATTGCCCTATGCCTAAACTGTTACATGAATATGTGCTCATCTTAATATGCAACAATCACAGAATCACAGTAATTATTCGTGAGTTACTAGAATGTTAAGAATTTTACTCTGAAATTATGAGTAAGCTTGAAGGAGTACATTTCCAATGTTGTTCTTGGGCTGAGACTTGTACATTGATTTTTGTCACAAACATTTTCTGGGTTGCAAGAATAGATGCCTAATCCAAGAAACATGTGTACATTGTGAGGAAACTTAATTGCCTGTGCTTGCACAAATAAACTGGAGATAGGTTCAAAAGTGGCATGTGATAAAGGCGTACTATACTAAAGCCATATACTGTAAACTCCTAAAGTAGGAAAGTTAATCTGAAACTAAAAGTAAGTTACATAGTTAAATAAAAATGTTTCTATCAGACTAGGTTCAGCTTGTTGGAGCAGTCAATTCAGGATTTTAACATAGTGCCGGTCAAAATTTATTTTTTCTTCAAATACAATGTGGGTGAATTTCTTCAAGACAGAACTTACCTGCATTTTTAAAGAGGTCTACAATCCAATGAATGGCCCAGGCTTGTGGACTTTAATTCTGGAAGGAACATTTTCCTTTCTGTGTGATTGGTCCTTTTTGAAACATATATGTCTGATACTATGAGGAATGTATTTTTAGTCTATTTTCAATGTCGAAATAGTCCAAAACCTAAAGACTGGTTGGACATCAGCCACCTTATTCAAACATGAAGTTGGCTCCTCTTTAAGAGGTTTTCTCTTGTCTCATACTACCAGAATGAAACCTCCTATCGACATGCAATTCACCACAAACAGGTGACCTTGAATTATGGTAATTCATACAACACTGTTGTCCTGGAAAAAAAGGAAAGACTCATATTCTCTCTCATGCCCATATTTTCTGACAGGAATGTGGATAGCTGGAAGCAGTGTCTGATGGATGCAGGAGGGCCACTGACCTGTTTGTCTGTTGGATGAATGGTTGCTCTTGTCTCTGTTTCTCCTCCTCCCTATAAATCCAGCACTTCGCTCCTTCTCCCAGTGTTACATTTTGGTGAAAAGTTGTTGTGTGTCAATGACGCACTTTTCAACACAAGTTGGTCTGAGCCCCCATGCCAGTTTTTCACTATCTGACAATAGCTGGAATGCTTTGAAGTCACAGACAGGAAAGAAGACACCACTAGTAAGGGCATCCTGCCTAGAACACCCTTAAAAGGACTTTGGCTAGTCTGATGAAATATTCTCATGACCTGATAAGTTCTTTACCTGTGGCCAACTAAATGGCTTTACAAACAAAGTTGCAGTGATCTGATGTTTAAGACTGTACAATACCCTCAGGCATGGTAATATACAACACATAGATTTCCACAGCCTACACTTTGTATTCAAGAAGTTTATCAGTGGATGCTCTGATACAATTGTGTTCAGAAGTATCTATTATGCAGCCCCTTTCATTGCTTCAAATTAGTTCATGGCCTGACTCCGAGACTAGTGTAGTTCAACATAGGTGTATCCTACTGTATAAGAGAAGGCTAGAGATGGAAGGTCCTCTTACCTTTAAAGGTCATCTTCCAGATTGAATACATCATTCGATTGCTCTTAATCTTGTTGTCCAGTTCGTTAATGATGTTTCAGTATAGGTTAACAATATAATCCTCTTCATGGTCTTAATAACATTGTGATGCCCTCCACTAACAGCCCTAAACTGACATCACACTCAATTAGAATGCAAGACAAAAGCCCAGCGGGTGAAACTTCTCCCTGTTGATTGAAATCTTCACAGATATTTGGGTTTGTATTTTTGCAAATTCCACTAACAAATCCATTATCCGGGTGTCATTCCAACTGTGAAGAATGCTGGATATTGCATGGTATTCTCGGTTTCTCTGGCTTTTTACATACATAAATTGTGCCTCTTACTCTTTGTTTCTGTATATATGCGCCAATGCAAATTGTTTTGTCCTTTTAATCAATTTCTTGCAATATTTGTGAATCCTTGTGGAGCTCTGTAGTATGAATATGCAACATTATGTCCAGCCATAGAAACAAGCACTCTGCCAAGCTACAAGAACTGCTCTTCATCACAGGTGGTGAAAACTCTGCACTGCGTTACATTCCAGATTTATTTGTTTGTTGTTTAGATTTTTAACATGTTGTACAGTATACGACTTAGTTTGGTGTGGGTATAAGAGAACGAAAATGATTACTGATGTTTTAGATTTTGAATTAACATGACAAATGGCATGTTAGGTTTCTGTAAGCTTGTAATATGTATATATGTTTTAATGTAAATAAATGACAATCTATATTCAGAGTTATATTTTAATTTTATTTGAAATGAAAACAGACCATCTTTTTACTTGCAAAGTTGTGCTTCAACTGTATAATAAAGATATATATTAAAGAACGTGACTGGCTTTTACTTGGCTTCTCGTAGTTGTGAAAATGATTAAAATAAGCACATACAGTACTTCGCAGTGCTGAAAATGTATGTATGTGAAGAGTAAATATCCAGGAGTATGTCAGAAAACGTAAGCAGCTTATTTGCTTTAAAAAGTAAAAGGTTGGTCTGAGGCACTGAGCCAGGGAAAGAGATGCAGAAAAGCTGGGAGGGAGAATGTAATGGAGGGAAGGCGGGTCAGAAAATGACAAATGACAGAGATTTAAAGAAGGAGGTTAGAATAAAGGTTGCAGAGGTGAGGAGAGGGAAACAAAGAAGTGCCAGTGTTATAATAATGAGAATGGCAGTGTGAATGCGGAAGTTTTTGTGGGTTAAATTATATATTAAACAATGCCTCATCATTGAAGATGAAAGCAAGTCAACCAGATGGAATGAAGTGGTCAGCTTCAATTCAACATAAACTGCAATGGCCCATCAATCGTTACTATGGAGAAAGCACATAGGCTATAATTGCATTAGCCAATTGATTTGGTGTACCTCATTGGTATACTTGGATGACCTAAGGAACAGATAACTAACATACTAGTTGCAAATTGTGCACACACTTTTGGAGACCAGTATTTAATTTTTAGACCCAATCTTGGCACCAATAGGTCGGGTTGTAGAATAAGGAATCACAGAAGCTTGAACAATGTCCTGCCTAATTTAATATTCATTAAACCAGCCACAAGTTGTGCCCTCCTCATATTGGCTGCAATGATAATGGATATTGGCCTGCAAGGGAAAGCCACCCACCATCACTGTGACTGCATTTCAAAACGGAATATTTTTTTCCTTGAAGGAGCCCAATGACCTTAAACGAGCGGGCTCCTTTTGGAGAAAAAAAAACAAATTTTCCGTTTTGAAAAATGTTAGTGGCCCACTACCTACTCCCTTCATAGTTGCCACCCGGCTTGTCAAAAGGGAAGGGGTCCAAAGGACATTTATTATCTAAAACTGTTGATATATAGCTTACGGAACTGAAATTTGGAGGGGATTTCCCTTATATGTTCTGTTCTACATTACAATTCGGTAATCATTTCTAAATCAATTTTGCAATTAGGGAAATTTTTCTGAATCGCAAAATTGGTTTTATACATATTTAAGAGGGTTTTGCAGTTGGAAATACTGTTTTATAATGAATCCAAAGGTTTATGATAGAAAAAAACATTTTGTACATCTGGACACAAGCTACACCAATTGACACGAAATATTTTGAGCTAGTTGTCGGCCCCCCAGCCACAGATTTGATTACGTTTATTCTGTACAGATCACATGTTTATGGTTTTAAAAGAAATAATGTTGGTGGATTAGACCAAATAATGATACATAAAATTGTGTCAACAAAATTGACACTAAGAACTTATACAGGAGATGCTCAAAGCAGAAACTAAACTAGCAAATTGGCAGTGAGTCTGGCGATCTCAACGAATGTCACAGAATTAGCCAAAGTTGATATAGTGCGAAATTTTAACTTACAGTGCAATTAAAGCAGTAGGCTCCAACGTGGGATTATGAGGGTCTGTTTTCCACCAGATGGTCAATCAAATAGCGTTAGGTAAATTAGTAGATTTTTAATATTTTAATGAATGTGACATGGATCTAGCCCTCCTGAACCTTTGTTGGACAATCCTGATTTAGGGTATGCCATTCTCAAAAGAGTGTTAGAGAGTGCTCATCTCGGTTTTATCATATTTGGGACGTTTGTAAAGTTTTGTAATAGATTCCAGTAGCCTAGTTCTATTTAACAGCTTGTGAAATTAATGATACAACTTTTCTGCACAGATACTCATGGAAAAATGTGATAGCCATTCGCATGGACAATCTCTCACAAATCGTCATTCATGTCACCAATGCACTACTCAAACATGTTGACGAGATCATCATTTACTCCATCAAATGCAGTGAAGGGCAAAATCTGAATTTCTGCTTTTAGATCCAGTGTGATGCAGTCTTGCTGCAGTCGACTGATGAATATTGATACCGACTAAATGTCACAGTGGCAGCACCTTGCCAATCAAATCTCGCGGAAAGAATGGCACATGCGGTTTGCACAATAAGCAAGTATATCACAGAAAGAATAAATATCTCCTTAGACAAGTCAGCACAAAAAATACACGTTCAAGCGCAACAATTCAATTCAATTCATATTGCAATACTATAATATCGACAAATATGGCATATTACACAACGATATATCATTACCCAAGCAAATCGGGTGTTGGGTGAAACGGGAACATTTCGTCATTTGTGAAATCTGCCAAACTTCCGCTTTCATTCGTCTATGCGTGGCATAGTGAAAAACTACAACCTCACCTTCCACTAGCCCTTTACTACTACTGGTTGCCCAGTAAGCAGCATATCCTGGGGGCAAGAAAAAGAAGCAGCATCCACTTTGATGACTGGTAGGCCGTGCAGAAAGAGTGGTAGCAAGGAATGCTGCCAAGCTGGCCATTGTTGGCATGGGGCACTGAGCAGGGTGCAGAGAAGGCCAGTGCAGGGAGGGTTCAGGTAGGCAGGAAAGCTGGCAAATTTTCAGCTGTGATACAAGGGCTTAGTGCAGGGAACAGGAAGGATGACTGGCGAGCTGCGCTAGTTACCCCGTTGCCCTGAATGGCATCTACTTTTCAAAGGGAACTGTTTCCTGCTGCCCAAATGGTATTTTAAACGCTAGGCACTATACAATATATAAAGCTGTAACATCCACTCAGAGCTCATCTGAGGCAGTGAGTGTTGAGTTGCAGCCGCGGCCGCGGCCGCTGCAGGTGAGAGCGGTGGGGCCAGGGGGGGGGGGGGGGGAATTAATTATTTATTTAATTTTCCCTCATGGTCTCTCGTAATACCCCCCAGCCGACCCCACCACTCTTCCCTGCAGTGGCCGTGGCTGTTGAGATGAAAATAGTGTCATTACAGCACAGTCAAGCAGAGTGTCTCTGGACTCCACGCCTGGTGTGTAGCTGGACATCTTCACGACATATGATCGTTCCACTATAGCAGTCACTTTGAGTGGTCATTCGCAGCTTGCCTGGAGCTTTGGCAGGAAAGGAACATGGTTGAAGTAGAGAGCCTAGCATTGGTGGAAGGAACCGAGCTTGGGATTCTTTTTCTTTTGATAGTTGATGCCATGTGTTGGAAGAGTGTGATGTTGCCAAGTGTTATGCATGGCCCTGTCCATGATGGAGGTCTGTTCAGAGAATAATGTCTGAGCTTCCTAATTCAAACTGAGGTTGTCTTTTTCTGTAATGTCAGTTCTTGCTTGAATCACATGTAAAGGAGATGAATGCATCACAATGGGTCTTTATATGTCCAAGAGCTGACATTCAACACAGCAAACACCGGAAAATGCAGTGCATTGGATCAGGCATTTTGTCTGTTGAAGAGCAAATTCTGCTGTTGACACTGGACAGGAGGTGACCCGGCGTGTAAAACACAGTTGGTATGAAGCATTAGTGATCCCACAGCAGACAATACACTGTTAGGATCCATCAAGCCAAATCAAAACACGTTAAATATGGTGTCACCTTTTACAAAACATGGCAAATGGGAGAAGAAGTATCCATGCCCTAGACATAGTCTAACCTAGCAATCATGATGAGCAACCCGTGGGCCAACCACAATTGCAGAAGGATGCAGATTGATCTATTATGAGAGGTAAGCCAATTAAGTATTTATGGCTAATGTCTGAAGCAAAGCACACATTGATATCACACGCATATTAACCACTTGGCTGCTAAGGCACCTGATGATCTTCCATTGACTTTCCATTGAAATCAATGGAAAGTCCATGACGAGTTACCCTTGTCATTAGCGCTGAAGTGGTTAAGGAAACTAGTTAGAAAGTCATAGATGCCTTGAACCACATATTATCTTACCCTTAGGCCGACAACCACATCATCTTCACTACACCATACTACTTCATTTCGAACTCGACCTATTTCCTCATCATCCCTATACAATCCTGCCCCTACCTGAACAGATACTTTATATTACCTACCCAGTTTTACCAAGCTCTAAACCATCACCTTGTCATAATACCTACATATTTATACTCAGTCAAATTCCTTTATTCGGCTAAAATAGCAATAAAAGTGTGAGGCAATACATACAATAGTGTGAGAAACAAATTAGAACACTCTTAAAAACAATAAAAACATAATTTTATGCAGATGTTTCCATGTATACAAACAATATTTTACTTACCATCAACCCCACCATATTGTTTTGCTGACCATCAGAGCACACCTAATGTAAGTGATTACTGCATGGCAGGTTTGTAATGTAAGCTGCTGTAGAAATGTCATACCAATCTTGTATTGGCTGTTATTGAAAGCTCGTTAAATCGGTGCAAAAAAACGATTTCGCTGGGGATCTGTAGAAAGTGGTTAAAGTGAGTTGTGAATTAATCAGAGGACTGGTCCCAGGGACATTTGAGGAGATTCGTAATCCAGATTTTCGGACAAAAAAATGCTATCAGAAAGAGCAGTGAGCAAAAGTAGAATCTATATTGTGGCTACCGGGGTGAAATTAGATCCGGTTACTGCACTAAAGTTGTCACCAGAGGGGAATGCAAGACCACCGTCTGATTCTTTTGGGCCTTCGTATCACGCACCTGGTAACAATAGTTGAAAACCAGTCATTTTACCAACAATTTCAGTGTGGTGTCTATACTTTCAAGATTAGACAAAAGCTCAGGCACCTCTATGCTCTATGAATTCCAATCGAAGCCCGTGTTAGATGTGTTCACATCTAACATGGGCTTCGATTGGAATTCATAGAGCATATTATCAAGGCCATTATCGCCGCTTTATCGGCAAAAGCGGCGATAATGTATCGCCTGTCCTTGATAATATGCCCCTAAATTCCTGTTTCGCCTAGGTAAGACAAGGGATAGTCATGTTTCTAAAGTTAGGCAGTCCTTTATAATTAACCTTGAGAAACTGTCTCTGGCTTCCCGAACTTTTGAGCCATAGTAACAGTGGGAACAGTTTATCAGCTTTTCTAAACAGGTAATTCCCAGCTTGATGTAATATATGTATGTGGCAGAGGCTTGTGGGACTGATAGTAACCTAAACACAAAGCTATTCTTTCTCCTTTGCAAGATTGCCAGATCTCCAAACTCCTGCCTATATAACCCCACCTAGATACATTTACTCCGAATCAAGTGAGACTTGCATCTAGTGTTTTTGGGCCCACTCATCATAACAAACTACTTTGATATGTTCGTTTACAAATCTATGCCATGCATAATATTTCATCTGCATATGAAAGAATTTGGTTTTGATGGTTGCCCCCTTGTGGCATATCTTTCCCTCTGACGGACAGGTAACTGTCCAACTCCTTCAATATAGCCTCATAGCCCGCCTTAGTGGGCTATAATGGCCATTCAAGGCCCGCTCCAGCTTTTAATGCCCGAGCTGAGGGTGAGGGCTTTCAACAATGAAGCGGGCCTTTAATGCTGATATAGCCGAGTTACGGAGGTCTATAAGGTATTAGAATATCCCACCCAAGGAGGGCAAATATTCCAACAAATAAAATGAAGGCCTCATGGAGCGTGAAGGGGGGTATATCCCCTCCGGCTCTATGAGGCTTTTTTTCACAGCAACAGTTGCGAAAGGAAAACATTGGAGCACAGGGCTTCTACCGTACTTTAGAAGGCCACAGTCTTCAATGGAGCTCCGAAGAGGACAAAACACATCCCTGGCAGACTCCCCGTTTAGAACTTAATACGGAAGAATACTCTCTATTCGGCCTATAATGAACCTTTGCAGTAGTCTCCAGTTTAGGCATCTGAGCAAAGGAATTAATATGTAGTCCAACCCCATATTTTATATAATGGTACATAACTTGGAGTGATTTTTGGTGTCCAAAGCACAGGAGAGGTTCACAAACACTGTATGAATTGCGCCTCTCTTGGCTTTGTCATACTTCCCTATTAAAAGTTAAGTGGTTGATCTACTGTTCCTAGGCCCGTCGTAATCCATATTGTGCTTCAAATAAGATAGTTTCTTCTGCTCATGCCTCCACGGTGTAAGGAAGAAATCTGCCCGAGATTTTAGTTGAGGAATCCAATAAAGAGATGGGGCTGTAACAGCTAAGGTGTTCCTGTTTACTTTCCTGAAAGTAGGTTTTATTGCTGCTTCTTTCCATGTAGATATAATTGGTCTAGTAATCACTGCCTTGAGCATGTTAGTAATTATTGTCGGACCACAGTGCAATGTTCTCTTTTAAGATGCCCATAGGGACTCAATCAGGGCCTGGTGGTTTTCCAGAGGAACTACTTTTATTAGCTACTGTGACTTCTTCAACATCAATTGTGCAACTCAGTGCTAGAGCATCTGCCCGATCTCTTATTTAATCAACGTTATCGTGGTCAGGGTAAAAAACATTAGTGAAGTAGTTGGCCCAGTTATTGGCAGGGATTAAGCACTCACCTTCAGGTGTTTCAAAGTCAAGAAAACAAAAGGGAGATTTGCTGCCTTCTAAAAAGTTTGGCTATTCCTTGCTTCTTCTGCCTTCTCCAGATCCTACTAGGCCATGCCACTTATCTCTTCTTTCTTCTCCTCTAGTACATTCTTTTAGGTCTGCTTAGCAGATTTAATATTATAAGCAGCCCTCAAATAGTTTTTCGGGACTGATTTGAGCTATTTATACACAGCTGTGTAAGTTGTGGTAAGAAATGTGGTTGTTGGTTTGAGGGGAGTGTAACTCTACTCAAGCAACAGCCACAATTCATGTCGGGGTTAACCACAAAAAGTCAGTAAATTAACATGTGCTAAACCCTCTGGTAGCTTGGAGCAAAAGCAGTCAGGCTTGAATTAAAAGCAATGTGCAAAATATGTATGCAGCACACAAACAGAAATAAAGTGAAAAGAAAACAAGAAAAATGTCATCCCAATTTAGAAAAATTGAGTAAATTGTAAAAAAATTATATTACACCAAAAACTATATCTGTAGAACTGGAGTTATGAACTTTTCATGCTTTAGATTTAAAATAATAGCTCTCGACCACGGAGGATGCCACGCTACGGCTCTAACTGTTTTTTTGAAGACTGATTATTGGATACTGGAGCATTGCTGTTCCAACTTTTCTGAATATAAAAAAGACAGAGAATTCGAAAGGCAATCTGAGATCAAGCTGGATGCCATTGGGGAGAGACTGAAAAACATTTGCCAAAGACAAAAAAACATTATTTTTCTGCCCTGAAGAAGTCCGTGAAGGATGAAATGCGTTGGCTATGGCTACAGTCTTTTAATTGAAGAAAAAGAAAGAAATAAAGAACGAACTGCAAACAAACTCCACTGAATTGCTGTTTTCATCGTTTTGAAAAAATTGTTGTCATTGTTGAAATATTGGAATGTATTAGTGTGCTGAACCACTGTGTGTTATGGAGATGTAAAATAATGCTTAAATGATCAAAGCCTCATCCACAGACATTCAGTCGAGCGAGACTAGGAAAAAGTCTAAAGTTATGGCAGACAGCAATGGAGGGCGATTACAAAACACAAAGTGGATTGGTCCTGGTCTCCAGTTACCGTCGGACTTAGAAGAAACTTTGGAGGAAAATGTGTGACAAGGTAAAGCTCAGCAGGGCAAGGCAGCCGGGCATGTCTGAGGATGAGGTGCTGTCATAGGGGGCCGCTAGAAGAAGTCGCAGAGAATATTCCTTCACTCAGTCTTAGCTTTTTTTATTTGGAAATCGAAATCTACAGAGGGAGAAAGCTGCAGGCTGTAGCTGATGAGGGCTCCACGAGTCCGGATATACATTCTGAAAGAAGCTGCTGATCAGGATTTGCTGCTGTGGAGAAGAATGTAGCGGGAGCTGCAACAAAGTCAGGCCAAACGGTTATGCACCTTGTAGGTAGATCCCGTCTCATAGCACTATTTGTGTAAAAATTAGAAACCACAAGTTATGGGCTATCTGGGCAATTTTAGAACCACTTCTAAGGGTCTAGGACTGGAGGGGCACCAATTAAAATGTCACAACTCACTCAGGCAGGGTCCAGGTATGGGTGCAAGATGGTTGTAGCCTTTCCTGTCCCTGAGGCTCTGATCAAGCAAGTCGACGAGCCTTTGGAGTCACTCTAAAAATTCTGGGTTCAAGTACAAGAGCAGGACTCAAGCAGCAGGGCAGACCTCTGGGGGCTCTGAGCAGGCTTCAGGCAGCAGAGCAGTCCTTGCTGCAGCAAAGCAGTCTTCTGAAGTACAAAGCAGGCCATAGCACCAGGCAGTCCTCAGTTTCCTTCCACATGTCCAGAAAGTGAAGTGAAGAGTGGGTCTGGGTTCCTATTTTTTGTAACTGGTGCCCCCTTTGAAGTGGTAGAAGCCTAGGAAGGCTTCCTCACACAGAAGTGTTTGAAATGTCCTCTCTCCTTGCCCTGGCCCCAGTGTGTCTGCAGGAAAAATAGACTAGTGTGAGGTTCTTTGTGTTAGAGTACGGCACAGTCTTTTGAAGTGCCTTTTGAGCTGTGTACAACACCACCCCATACTGCCTGAGATAGACATTCAGCATGTCTAGTCTATTATGTGGCTGTCTGGGAGGAATACACAACAGACAACTACCAACACACCTAGCCATGAGTCCCAGGAACCAAATGGTTATGATAGGAAAATTCTAACTTTCTAAAATTGGCATTTTCATAATTTTGACTTAAAATCCAACTTTACCATTAAAGAGGACCTTAAATTATAATTCCTCACACAGAAACATACCTGCCCCCAATCAAATATTAGTCCTTAATAAATGTAATAAGCTAACTCAATGTTACCCTATGCAAGAGGGAGGCCTCATAGTAGTTAAAAACAAATATTACTACCAGGGCATGCAAAACCTAAACATGCATGTCAAACTTTTTAATTACAATGCACCCTTCCATATGGGCTGACTACAGCCTAACTTAGGGGTGACTTGTATGTATTAAAAAGGGAGTTTTTAACTTGGCAAACAGTTCATTTTGCTAAGTCAAATTGACAGCTTAAGCCTGCCAGCAGGCTGCAATGGCAGGCCTGGGACGTGTTTAGGAGGCTACTAAAGTGGGTGGCACAATAAGTCCTGCAGAACCACTGGTAGCATTTTATTTACCAGACACAGACATCTGGTGTACCACTTTACTAGGGACTTATAAGTTCATTAAATAAGCCAGTCAGGTGTAAGCCTATTGTGCAGTGTTTTAGGAAGTAAGTAAAAGCACTTCAGCACTGGTTACCAATGGTAAAGTGCACAGAGCCCTAAGGCCAACTAAAACAAAGTTAGAAAAATATACGTAGGTGAAGGCAAGAAGTTTAGGGGAAGACCACCCTATGGCTGACAGGTCTAACAGCAGCGTTAAACCACTAGCAGGATTGTATCATGTTCAATGCTTTCTGAGTTTTCAGCATCAGTGAAAAAATATGAGGATGAAGATCCTCGTATCATCTTGGATAGCTATATAGATAATATGAACCATCCAAGATAATTTGAGGAACTACATCATAGGACAGCCATGCCCTTTATATAGCTGCTCTATTATATATTTTTCTACAAGTTTGCAAGTGAACTGTTTTGCGTTCTTTTTTCCCCACTTGATCCTCACTTCTTTATGTTTTGAGTACTTAATTTCACACTGTTTCTTGTTTCGACTCTTGCACCTCAAATTTAGATTCAAAGATACTGTAAGGTGATTATGGTCACTGATACAGTAACAGATACTCAACACTTTGAAAGTAGCATGAAGAGTTCTGTTCATGTTAAAATAAATCAACTGTACTACACTTGTAACATCCATTAAATGTTGGTGCCTCAAAAGCCACTATCATTTGGAAAAGTCACGTTGTTTTTCATTAATACTCTTTACAACAATTAATGCATGTTTATCCCAAAATAAATATAATCCTATTGGATACGATATTAACACCACAAATTAGAGCCAAGCAAAAGATTAACAACGTTGATATACTTTGAATACTACTCAGAAAAAAATACTTTTGTTTAAGTATTATTAAAAACAAAAAGAAACATTTATTTTCCATATTTAATAATGAGGTGAGATTGACGGTGTTCTGGACTGATTATTGATGCTTCAGTTCCCATTCCAACTGTGAGTGATTCCCAGGGAAACGTTGTCATCGTTCCAACTACACTCACCAGTACAGCACTTTCTACTGCTATCTCAATGCTCACCCTAATTTGTTTTCTCCCAATGCTTTGGATTCTTGAGACGGCTTTACCCCTGAAGACTTTGGCTCCTCATGTGGAACAATTGTCCCTGCCTGCTATGTCTAGCTTATCACCTACAGTTTGGAACATACTACCATGGAATGCTTCTGGCCTCAACTCTAAGTGGGCACACCTGGACTGGGGGTATTTACAGAGTTTTTTTACATCTGTATCCTGCAGGAAACATGGTGTGTTGAGCCAGTTTATAGGACAGGGTATACCACCCTCTTTTGTCCGGCTTCTTCCAGTGGCAGAAGTAGGCCAGCTGATGGTTTAATTCTTTCATTATGTGGCTTAAAAACGTGCTAGCCCTTACCATTAAGAGGTTTGATTTCAACTTGTGGGCTAACATGTCATCTAATGCTCTTCATGCCCCAGAAAATCTTTTAGATATCATTCTACAGGCCGACAAGGCGATTGCTGTGGCCGACTTTAATATTACTTTTAAGCCCATAGGTTCTGCAACCTTCAATCTAACAGAAGAAGAAGAAGATGCTGTCTGGGGTGTCCCTCATCTAGATCTCACCTGTTAAGAGTTGCTCCTCGATTGCTACTAAGCTGCTGAGTTTGTCTCTTCCTAATGGCCTAAGGACCTGTACTGGCAGATTTGGATGGTAGGGGTATTCATACATTTAAGCATTTGCCACAAAAGAGCTGCATTGGTTATATTTTTTTGGCTGTACCACTGTGCCCTTTCTCCTGGCTATGATGGTTGTTTAGAGCTTTGTCAGTGACAAACATAATGCTCTTCATCTGTCTCTCAGCTGGTTTGATCCTGGAACCCATCAGGGTTGCATCCCCAAATCTATGGCTGAACTATTACTCACAAACAGCAAGCAGGCCCTTAAATGAGAGATGGTCTGCAAAAGAGTTTGGCCCGGATTTATGGTATGGTGCCTGATACCATGGAGGTATCAGCCACCAGACCATCAATAATTTTACTCCAAATGTTGCAGTGATATCAATAATATCATAGAAGATGTCATGAGTAATATAATATGTGAGGCAATTAGCAGTGCATGGTAAGAGCGCAAGTTATAGATACCTTACAGCATATGTGTCAGGACCCTTGATTCTCCACAGAGACAAAACAGATGCTGGCACCCAATGCCCGCCTGCCGGTGCCACCAGCCTGATCTCATTTTAACATCACCAGCAAGGGCGTAAGGGTAATGGGATAGAGAAGAGGCAACTCCTGCTGTAGTCTGGCACCCTGTGAAGACCTTTGACTACCATTATTTTAATTGACTTTGGTGTGTTATTTTATCCTAGCCTGAATGCAAGACGTCCTGCATTTGCCTTGTTTCTCTTAAATGTTTCTTTCTTGCAATCGTGCAGTCTTACAGTGGATGCTGACACATTAAAACAGCCTTGCCAAGAACACAATTTGGGGGATGTGCATTTGAAAGCATGAGAGAGAGAGATGTGCGGAATGTACTTTTTGTCTCGAAGTGCAGTGTTATGAGCAGTGGTGCTGAAATGTGCAGTGTGTTGTACATTGAGAGATGAAGTATATGATGCCATAGGCTGTAGTGCACAAATGTGCATTGTGTCGTATATTGGCAAGAATTATGACGTTCCTACTATTGGCTTTGGCATGGCCTCATGTCATCCTGAATTCTGACTCTGCCTTGCTTCAGCTTTTCTACATTTACAGACATGCTTGCAAGTTGTTAGCGTTAATCACGTTCAAGGATTGTTTTTGTGAGATATTGTTTAATGTACCCTGGAAGGCTTTCATGAGCTTCAGTGTGTGTTTTGAGACTATAAAGCTAAGGGTTGTTGACATTCAAGGTTGGAAGCTCACTTCCAGAGTATACATACTGCTGTAAGACAAACAGAACCTGAGTCCCGGTCGAGAGTCCAAGCCCAGTTGTGAATGGGCCCCCCAGCTTGGGTTGGCAAGGATGTTGAGTGAACGATCGGGTGAGGTGATTTGTTTCTGACTAGTGCCATTGTGATGCGTGGTTCCAGTGGCTGTGGTCATCTGAGGTGTTTGAGTTTTGATTATTGCCATTGTGATGTGTGGCCAGTGGCTTTTATCATTTGAGGTGTTTTCTTTGTGATGTGTAAATGAGTAGGAGTGTACATCCAAAGTAATATTTTGAAGTATTCAGTGTATATATCTTTCTTATCTTGCAGGATGTCCAGTATATTTGCTTGAGTCTTATCTCATATTATTTGCTGCTTGTTTATTCATTAGTATTTTCCATGCATTTAATTGTTGTATGTACCAAGTGTGTTATTATTGCTTGCATATAGAAATATATATCTCTACATACATTTGCATTTGAAATCTGGAAAAGCCTTTTTGTTAGAGGACACTGCATAAATAAACCCCCAAGCCTTATTCTAAAAAGAGTCTTCGCATTTTGTAAAATAAAACCCTTTTCTTGGTATTGTTGTTTTTTATTCTTTGCTTCGCTGTCTTTGATCCACTGTGTGGGAGATTCTGTATTATCTGAAACGTGGAGCAAGACATTTAGTGCCACGAACAGGATTAAAAAAAAAATCAATTTTAAAAGGGGAAGATGCTCTCTAAAATGCCTATGTTTTCATTTGCAGATTCCCATCATGCAACTGAGGTATTTGAGTGGGAGATTGCCTCTAATGCATGTTTAACAGATGTGAGGCAAATACAGATATTTAAATGTGTACAAGATTTTTCTTTTGAAGAGGGTAAACAACTTGGTATTTCAGAGAGAAATAGTGGTGTCCTTTTGAATGAATTACTTAGCATGTATCAAAAATTGTGAACAGTTGGAAAAAGAACGTAAAAGAGAGTCTGCATTTATTAAAATAAAACCCCCTTCTAGGTATTGTTGTGTTTTATGTTTTGCTTCACTGTGTTCGAACCACCGTGTGGGAGATTCTGTATTTTCTGAAAGGTGGAGCAAGACACCTGCCTGACTACTGGGCTCTCTCTCAGCTGGATTCTCAGTTGTTTTCACTGTTGCATCTGCATGCAAGTTGTTTTAGCACAAGCGAATAGTACATAATGCAAAAATAATTAACATTACAAGTGGTATTCTTTAAACCTACAAAGGTCTGTTAAACAATGTGTTTAACTCTTCTCTAAACATGAATTGTCATACCCAGCTTATTGAAGTTATTGCCTCTCTTCTATAAATTCTACCATTTACATTACCATAGGTGAGTCTACAAATGCCGCTGTTGATTGACTCTAGCAACTGTGACAAATCTCTTTCCATGCAAGTGTGTCCTTTACTAGTAAGGTTTATAATTACTCTGTGACTTTATATACAGTTCTGCATCAAATAGATTTTTTTCCATGATTCTTCAGTTCCAAAGTTGCTTCTCATCTGACCATGTTTAAAGAAAGGGAATGGAAAAGATAGGAAAGGCACCCAAAGGTAAATTTAAGGAAGGATCCAGCAGTAAACAGCAACTTGAAAATAGAATGCAATTGAATACTGACTTTGTCTCTGATGGTTCTTCAGTAGCCAGAACCTCTCCTCTGAATACCGACTTCGTCTTTGAACAAGAAATTACAAAAGTCACTGCTCTGCCTACCAGGAAAGCTGACGTCTGATCTGGAGGTCTAGAACCGCATTGCATAGGTCTGTAACACTGATCTGCCTACCAGGAAGTACTGCAGTAGAATTGGAGGCCATGAACAGCAGCTGCGCAGGGCTGGTACACTGCTCCATCTATCAGTCTCTAATGAGGCTGGCCTGAAGACAAAGAATGGAGGATGCGCAGAACAGGAACACTGCTCTGCCTTCCAGGAAATGTTAACGGCTATATGATAGAAAGGAATTACCTTTCCTTTATCAATACAGGAACTCACACTGACGAGATGGCAGTTGAGAGGTTAGTCTCCTCTGAAAAAGAAATTGAAGTGCTCAGAATGGAGCCTGTGCAACAGTGAACAAAAGAGATTCTAAGAGCTTTCTAACTAAAGGTGCTTTGAATACTTGAACTAAAATGGTGGCCATATTGAACTACTTACTCCATCACTGAACTTTATACCATTTCCCAAAGACTGATCACTGGACAACTGAAACACACTTTGCTGACCAAGACCACCCCTTCTCATACCTTGGTTTATAAAAGCAAAATATTCTGGGTCTTGACAACGTGTTATAATTACTTGATATAATTATAACTACAGCTGCTGAATTTATAAGGTTTTGTGTGTAAAATCTGAACTTAACTATAACATTCCTGTAATCATTGTTTTTTTAGTGTTCTAAGATTTTTTAAATTCTATTTCCTAACTACAATATCCCTGCAACGTTTGTTTTTTTCAGTGAATTTCTTCATTTTGTTGTGCTATTTCCTAACTATAATGCCCCTGCAACCTGGATGTGTGAGTGGTTGAGTGGGTCTGTGAGTGGGCATAAATGGATATTCAAGTGGCTTTCTGGATCTCTTAGTGGGTATGTGAGTGGCTGTATAGGTGTTTGAGTTGTTTTCTGGGTCTCTGAGAGGGTGTGAGAATAGGGTATGTGAATAGCTGTATAGGTATGTGAATGGTTGTATGGGTGTGTAAGTGGGTGGGTGAGTGAGTGCCTGTGTGGGTTTGTGAGTTGGTGTGTAGGTGGTTCTCCGAGCGGGTGTGCGAGTGGCTGTATGGGTGTGTGGATGTGTGAGTGGAGTTCTGAGTCTCTGTGGGTGTGTGAGAGGTTATATGGGTGTGAGCAAGCATGTGAATTGATCTGTGAGTTTGTGTACTTAAGAAGGAATTGGAATCAGGATCCGCGATCTGTCAGGGAGTCGCGCAGAGTGTTGCAGTGTACCAGTGGATCCTTGGATGCCCAAAAAAAAAAACATTTGTTGACAATTTCTTGCCCCTAAGGGGCCCAAGAGGGCCCCCTCACAGAGCCCTCCATCAGTCCTATTTATGTCCCTGCCCCCAGGAACCATGTCCTGATTGACAAAATGGCGGCTGCAACTTTCCTTTCAGGTTGCAGCCAGCCAATCAAGGCAAACTACTGAACAGATTTACACCAAATTACAAAAAACACTCTTTCTAGCATTCTGACAAATTAGGTGTCTTTTCATTCAGTGGTTTGGGCAATAGGAAATTGCTTAGGGAAGATGCATTCCACCCCTTTTTTCATGACCCCCGCTTGACAAATCACCCCTAAACTTTTCAGCAACAGCTGAAGTGAGTGGCAAACTAGTTTTGACAGATTTTGTGGAGATTCATCTAATGGCGTCGAAGTTATTAGTAAAAATAAAACACTTTTCCTATGGAAACTAGGTCCTAACTATATACGGTATATAGAAATTCACTGAAGCAAACATAGGTTTCAGGGGTGTTATAGTTAGCTGACCATTTCACTTGTACAAAATTCCTGTTATAGTTAGTTGCACTAACTGTAACTTCCGCACCCGCAATCCACTGGTGATGATGTCACATATTACATCATTCATGACATGGTCAGTGGCATCACTGATGACATCACTGATGACATCTCAAATGACATCACTGAAGACATCACTGATAAAACTATTTCTTCTTCTCCCATATAAACATTCTTAGAGTATGTATTGTTTTTTATGAAATACAATGTTGCCTTTTGCACTTTCCTAACATCCACTAACTCCTGCCAGATTTTCTTATTCTTAGTCGGCACACCATTAACAAGAATAACTAGTGGTTCACTTTCTACACTCTCTACACCAATAGTTACAATGTTTTTCTTTAAATCTAATGGTAAATACACAACTCTTCCTTTTAATCCTCTTTGTAATTCTGAAGGAGGCAATTTACCTGTTTTAGGCTCCATACGAACAATAGCCTGAAACGGGTGCACACAATGAATGGAAATAGACTCGTAGGTGTTTAAATCTATCAATTCTGGAGTAATAGCAACTAACTCTAAATTATTATTCACAGCTCTAGCAGGCATTTTATTCTCATCTAATTTGTTATAACAATATTTACAAATACACTGATCAGAACCCAAATCAAAACATTTCTCTACCAACAAATAAGTTGCAAATTCCTTCCACTTATCATTATTTTCTTTTTCACTTTTTAAATATAGATCAACACTCCTAGTCTGATTTTTATACTGAGTTCACCGACAACAAATACAAGAAAAATTTGGCCTTTCACCTTAACTCCCCTTACACATTGTAATTTCATTTTCAAAATGTGTTGTACAACTATGTTCAACGTTCTCTACAACATTTTCTTCTATTAATGTCTGAGTTTCTTCACTCTCTTCTTCAGGACCAAAGTAACAAAACTCAACATTATCACAAACCTTTTTCACATCTGATACTGACTCACGCATAAGAGCATTGTTCAACTCATTTAACTTTAGTGCTGGACTTTTTGCATAGTACTATCTTCTCACTAACATCCGCATTTGAGTATGATGTACTGCCAACATCCTGAAATGGTGAAAAACACTTTAACATACTTTCCTAGAAAGACCAGCCAGAGAATGACCTTGCAAACCAGTATGTTTTCTCACTCTGCAAGGGTCTAGTCCTTGCAATACCTTAATCTTTTGTTTAACACTTTTGTTACAACATGCTTGTATGAAATTACGTAATTTATCAATTGATTTTTGTCGTACACTACGAATACTACTACAATTTCTAGTGTACACTGGGGCTTTAGGACGTCTGCCTAGAACTTCATCAGATATCACTTCTTCTGCATTTTTAGGAACCATTTGCTCTTTGTCAATTGGACAACCATTTCTAACCTCATAAGCTCAACCACTGGTGTCAACTGCATGCAACAAATCATTGGTCTGTAAATAACTCTCTTAATTAAAAAAAGGCTCAGAACTTGAACTGTGTTTCCATTTCCCTAAGAAAATGTCACAAAAATTACTTTTGTTAATTACTCTTTTCCTCCTACTTTTGGCCTTCATTAAATGCACTGGTTTATCTAGTGATCGAATTCTCTTTAATACTAAAATAAATAGTTTCCTCTTTACTTCAAAAGCCTTTTCAACAATGGATTCGATATTCTTCTTCTTTTTATAAAATACTGTTCTCTTTCTATATTTCTTTGTATGTTTCATCAAATTATGGACTACTCTGTTGTAAAATATTTTTGGGCAGATTTCTTTATATTGATTTTCTCTTCTTTTACTATGAATTGTATCCTTTGTATGTACATTATCTTTTTTCCCTTTCCTATTCTTTGCATTTTTTTGTGCTTGGAACATTTTCACTGCTTTGCACATTTCCATTTTGTTTTCTGAATCTAGTAATATTTTTTATGAAGTCCTTTGTGGTCTTACCAGAATTTTTTCTTTTTTTAGTCACATTATGTTGGTCTTCCAATACTTGTGGTTGAGTTTTTTTCAAGTAACTATCCTTCTTCTGACCTTTTTTTCTTCTTTCTTTCTCCGGCATGATATATTTTTTTTAATGATGATAAACAGTAGCTGTATAAAATAATCATAAAAATGTTTTATTAATAACTTTAAAATTATACTTTTTTATTACTATACAAACACATTCCATATAAATTCTGACTAAGAAATTGTAGGCCTTAAGCACAACTGTGAAGGTGGTAAGAGCAGTACTTACATAGTACATAGCAGTTTGAAGCACTCCATAACACTAAAACCTGAAGCACTGTATGAGTACATGCATAATAACTAAATGATCACAATACTAGTGTTTTAGTGTTTAGGGTAGTACAGTAGTTTTTATGTAGTGTAGGGGGTCGTACTTAGAGTAGATTTAGAGTTTAGGATAGTGCACTGGTGTTTGTGTAGTGTAGAGGGTCGTGCTGTGCTAGTGTTTTATGGTAGTGCATTAGTGTTTAGGTAGTATAGGGGGTCATGCTGGGAAAGATTTAAGGTTTAGAGTAGTGTAATGTTGAATGGTTACTGTAGGGGGTCGTGCTGGGGGTAGATTTAGAGTTCAGGGTACTGCAGTGGTGTTTGTGTAGTATAGGAGGTCGTGCTGGAGTAGATTTATGGTTTAGAGTACTGTAATGGTATTTGGGTAGTATCGCACTTGTGCTGGGGTAGTGTTTTAGGGTTTAGGGTAGTACAGTGGTGAATAGGTAGAGTAGGGGGTCGTGCTGGGGTAGGTTTAGGGTTGTGCATTAGTGTTTATGTAGTCTAGGGGATCGTGCTGAATTACACTTTTACGGTAGTACAGTGGTGTTTGGGTAGTGTAAGGGATCGTGCTGGGCTAGGTTTAAGGTTTAGGGTAGTGCAAGGGTATTTGGGTAGTGTAGAGGGTCGTACTGGGGTAGTGTTTTAGGGTTTAGAATAGTACAGTGGTGTTTGTGTAGTGTAGGGGTCGTGCTGTCATAGTGTTTTATGGTAGTGCAGTAGTGTTTGAGTAGTGTAGGGTGTCATGCTGGGATAGATTTAAGGTTTAGAGTACTGTAATGGTGTTTGGTTAGTGTAGGGGGTTGTGCTGGGTATTGTTTTAGTGTTTAGGGTAGTACAGTACTGTTTATATAGTGTAGGGGTCATACTAGGAGTAGATTTAGAGTTTAGGATAGTGCACTGGTGTTTGTATAGTGTAGAGGGTCGTGCTGTGATAATGTTTTAGGGTAGTGCAGTAGTGTTTGAGTAGTGTAGGGTGTCATGCTGGGGAAGATTTAAAGTTTAGGGTAGTGCAATAGTGTTTGGGTAGTGTAGGGACCGAGCTGGGGTAGTGTTTTAGGGTTTAGGGTAATGCAGTGGTGAATAAGTAGTGTAGGGGCTCGTGCTGGGAGTAGATTTAGACTTTAGGATAGTGCAGTGAAGTTGGTGTAGTGTAGGAGGTCGTACTGGAGTAGATTTAATGTTTACAGTACTGCAATGGTGTTTGGGTAGTGTACTACTTTCTTGTCCCCATTTCCTGGGAAACACCCACCATCAACCCTCAAAACACCAAAATTCGGGTCACTGACAGACGGTGGCATAAACTCGCACCTGGGGAATGGGCCGCCGCTCTGGCAGAGTCCACTCCTGAGCTTTCCATCGACCCTGCCATAGCCGATAAGCAGGTTAACGAATGGATCATCTCTTCTCTTGATGCTCTTATCCCCAAGACTTCCTCCTTTAAACATCCCAAAAGAGTAGCCCCGGCTCTATGGTACACTTCAGAGCTTAAAGCCCTGCGCCAAGAGTGCAAGAGAACGGAACGGTCCTGGAGAAAAGACAAATCGGAATTAAATAAAGAGATTTATTCTACCTCTTAAATTACAAAACCGCCATCCGAAAAACCAAAATGGCGTTCTTCCAGGAAAGAATAGAGAAAGCTGTATGCTCCAGTAAGGAATCCTATACCATCTTAAAAGACCTCCTGAAACCCCCAGTACCTGGACCAAGACATTCTACAGACCCCATAGCTGATCAGACAAAATGCCAACAATTGGCCGATTTCTTTCACGGAAAAATCCCAAAAATTCTCGATTCTATTCCCCCCGTTAGTCCGGGCGTAGAAAACGACCCCCCGCAACCCCCGACACCCTGCCGTCTTTCCTCCTGGGGCCAAGTTTCAACCGAAGAAGTGGGAAACACGTTAACATCCATAAAAAGCGGTTCTCCTAGGGATCCCGCCCCGCTCCGAATTCTTAAGGAGGTAGCCTCCACGGTTATCCCACCTGTGACTCATCTGATCAACACCTCACTCCAACAGGGAGTTGTACCCCCGAGCTGGAAGGCGGCGGTCGTGAAAGCCCTGTTAAAAAAACCCTCCCTCGACCCCGAAAACCTGGCTAACTATAGGCCCATCTCCCTGCTCCCAGGAATCAGCAAGATTGCTGAAAAACTGGTGAATAAAAAACTTTCCCAGTTCCTGGAAGCCAATAATATACTAAAAAGCTCCCAGACGGGCTTTCGCCCAGGGCAGGGCACGGACATCGCCCTCCTGGCAGCGGTTGAGGAGGCCAGAGCGCTATTGGACGGAGGAGGATCAGTGGCAGTGATCCTCCTCGACCTTCGATACCGTTAACCACCGACTTCTCATTAAAAGACTCAAGGGAGCCGGTGTAGAGGGCTCTGCTTTAGCCTGGCTCACATCCTTCCTGACTCAACGGACCTACCAGATCTGGGAGAACAACGCCTGCTCCTCCGAAATTCCCCTCCAATGTGGTGTGCCTCAGGGCTCCTCCCTGAGCCCCACATTATTTAATATCTATATGTCCACATTGGAGGAGGTCATTATCCCATTCGGAGTGAGCGTCGTCAGTTATGCCGACGACACACAATTAGTTGTATCACTATCTCACCCCAGACAACAACCAGCAGATCTGTTTAATTGCCTTGCGCAGGTCCATCACTGGATGAACACCTCTGCCCTAAAATTAAATGGGTCAAAAACTGAGGTTCTACTTCTCGGCCCGAAAGGACTTACACTTTCCCCGAACATCTGGCCAGCCCATCTGGGCCCTCTCCCCGAACCTAAAGAGGAAGTAAAGAGTCTGGGAGTGTGGCTTGACTCCGACCTCTCGTTCACCGTGCAGGCAAAGAAAGTGGCCGGGACCTGTTTCGGACTTCTGAAGTCATTGAGGAAAGTCCTCCCCCTCCTGCCCACCAACTCCCAAAAGTTGCTAATCCAAGGCCTAATAATCTCGAGGCTGGATTATAGCAACGTGATATACCTGGGCGCCCCCGAGGTGACTCTGAATAAACTTCAGAGAATTCAGAACACCGCGGCCCGAATTCTCACTAACACCCCTGCCAGAGCCTCGGCCAAACCGGCCATAAAACTCCTCCACTGGCTCCCTATAAGAGAGCGGGTCAAATTTAAGGCCCTGTGTCTAGCACACAAACTACGACAAAATCAAGGCCCCCCTGTTCTCAAGAAATTTATCTTACCCTACAAACCCTTAAGACCCCTCCGTTCTAACACAGAAAACCTCATTGTTACCCCCAGATTCAAGAAAGCCCGGTCAGGAGGAAGACGTTTCTCAGTCCATACCGCACGACTCTGGAACTCACTTCCCCTGGCCCTGCGACTTGAACCTCAATACCTCCGCTTCAGGAAACAGCTCAAAACTCACCTTTTTCCCCAGTGAATCTCTTCCCCTCTTTCCCTCCCTTGTCCCACTGAACTTAGGAGTTAGGATCTGTTAGCGCTGGGATACCTCCGGGTGACTACGCGCTCTACAAAATAAATAATAATAATAATAATAATAATAAGGGAGTCATGCTGAAGTAGTGTTTTAGGGTTTAGGGTAGTGCAGTGATGAATGCGAAGTGTAGAGAGTCGTGCTGGGGGTAGATTTAAGGTTTAGGGTAGTGCAGTGGTGTTTATGTAGTATAGGGAATTGTGCTAAAGTCCTCTTTTAGGGTAGTACAGTGGTGATTGGGTAGTGTAAGGGGTCGTGCTGGGGTAGTATTTTACAGTTTAGGATACTGCAGTGGTGTTTGTGTAGTGTAAGGGGTCGTGCTCTTATAGTGTTTTAGGGTAGTGCAGTAGTGTTTGAGTAGTGTTTGAGTAGTGCAAGGTGTCATGCTGGGGTAGATTTAAGTTTTAGGGTAGTGTAACGGTGTTTGAGTAGTGTAGAGGGTCGTGCTCGGGTACTGTTTTAGGGTTTAGAGTAGTGCAGTGGTGTTTTGGTAGTGTAGGGGGTCGTACTGGGGGTAGATTTAGAGTTTAGAGTAGTCCACTGGTGATTGTGTAGTGTAGGGGGGTCATACTGAGGTACTATTTTAGGGTAGTACAGTGGTGTTTCGGTACTGTAAGGGGCTGTGCTGGGGTAGGTTTAAGGTTTAGGGTAGTGCAATAGTAGTTGGGTAGTGTAGGGGGTCGTGCAGGGGTAGTGTTTTAGGGTTTAGGGTAGTGCAGTGGTATTTGGGTAGTGTAAGGGGTCATGCTGGAGGTAGTGTCACTGCAAGAGTACATCTACTTATATGTCTGCAAACAAATCAACCAACCAAATTATTCTATCTCAATTTTCCCAAATGGACACTGACTCACAGTGTGATTCTAGTAAAAAAAAACTATATTTCTTATAAATGGAATATATAGATACTAACTGGGGAAATGTAGACCTCAAACACAAGTGTGTTGGTGATTACACTACTACTTTCATAGTGCATAGGAGTTTCAAACACTAAAGCCTGGCTCACTGCAACAGTACATGTACTCATATATCTGCAAACACATCAACCAACCAAACCATTTTCTCTCCATTTTCCCTAATAGAGACTGACTCACAGTGTGACTCTAGACAAATAACAGTATTTCTTATAAATGGAGTAGTAGAGTAGTACAGTTGTGTTTGGGTAGTGTAGAAGGTCATTCTGGGATAGTGTTCTAGGGTAGTATAGTGGTGTTTGGGTAGTGTGAGAAGTCGTGCTGAGGTAGATTTAAGATTTAGGGTAGTGCAATGGTGTTTGGTTAGTGTACGTGGTCGTGCTGAGTAAGTGATCTAGGGTAGTGCAGTGGTGTTTATGCAGTGTAGGGGGTCATGCTAGGGATAGTGTTTTAGGGTTTAAGGTAGTGCAGTGGTGTTTATGTAGTGTAGGGGTTTGTGCTGGGGTAGTGTTCTAGTATAGTGCAGTGGTGTTTGGATAGTGTAGGAGGTCATGCTGGGGTAAGTTTAAGGTTTAGGGTAGTGCAATGGTATTTGGGTAGTGTAGAGGGTCGTGCTGGGGTAATGTTTTAGTGTTTAGGATAGTGCAGTGGTGTTCGTGCAGTGTAGGGTGTCGTGCTGTGATACTGTTTAAAGGTACTGCAGAACTGTTTCAGTAGTGTAGAGTGTCATGCTGGGGTAGATTTAAGGTTTAGGGTAGTGCAATGGTGTTTGGGTAGTGTAGGGGTCGAGTTGGTGTAGTGTTTTAGGGTTTAGGATAGTGCAGTGGCGAATGGGTAGTGTAGGGGGTCGTGCTGGGGTAGTGTTCTAGGATAGTGCAGTAGTGTTTGAGTAGTGCAGGGTGCATGGATAGTGACTGGGGAAATGTAGGCCTGAAACACAAATGTAAAGGTGGTGTTTTTTTTTTATTGCGCCGGGGGGTGACGGGGCCCTCGAGTGCTCCAGGATGGGGGCCATGCAGTATCCCTCCCACAATACAAAAAGCCCCAGGGGGTGGTGGTCCCCGCGGCTTTGGGGGTCTTGGACCTCTCCCCCCACAAGCAGGTCTGGAGGGTCAAAGTATTTCTACCCTACTCCCTTTCTACATTTTGCACACATATTCCACTGACTTCCTCAGCCTCGCTTCTGCCGAGGCACAAAATGGCTGCCAACAGTTCCTGGTTTCGAATGTCGAAAACCACTTGACAGCCAATTAGCATTCAGCGCATGATCGGAAGGGTGCGCTTATGGTACGATGACGATCCTCGCACATTCCGTGGATCCACCGCGCCCATAAATATATAAATGACTTCAACAGTAATTTTCTCAGGAACTACTAAACAGATTGACACTATTTAAGCAAAAGGCACAAGTCTGAACTGAGGGCTACCTCTTTGCCAAATTTGGTGTCATTCCGTTCAGTAGTTCAGGCCGTAGCTGTGGCTAAAAGTCCTATAGGAAATTGCATGGGGAAAACACGTTTTGGGACCTCCCCCTTTTTTCTCGACCCCCACTTGACGAATCACCGTGAAACTTTCAGGATAGGAGCAGACCAGAGCTGGCTGGGTGGTGGTTAGACTAATACATGCATAGTGCATAGGAGTTTCAAGAACTGCATACCCTAAAGCCTTTCTCACTGCAACAGTACACTTGTCTGCGAACACATCAAGCATCCTTTCCACATATTTCATAACTGCATTTTACTATAAGAGATAAACTCATTTTGGAAACACTTTACCAATGACTATTTTCTAATTCTACAAAAATGTGAGAACACAATACGTTTTTAATCAATTACATGTCAGGAAATACATGAAGTACCAAAATGCTTCTCTCGGAGTGATTCCTAAATGCACACAGACTCACTGTGTGATTCTAGACAAGCAACACTATCCCTTACATTTTACCAAAACACATTTACTAGTCTACAACACTTAAGGTGACTATACACATTACATACAATGTTCTACTACACATTAGTATAGAGTGCTTCTATCAGAACGATTCCTAAATGCACACAAGACTCACTGTGTGATTCTATACAGACAACACTATCCCTTGCATTTTACGAAAACACATTTCATAGTCTAGAATGAGTACTGCATTTTAGTGTAGAAACGTGACTCATTTTGAAAATACATAAAAAATGACTGGTTTCTAATTCAACCAAAACATGAAAACAGCATAGTTATCTGTCTACAAACACATGTAATACACAAATGCTTAGTTCAGAATGTTTCTAAATGCACACACACTCACAATAATATTCTACAGAAAAAAGTACTCCCTGCACGTTAGCAGGAGACACACATTAGTCTGATTAAAATCAAAATGCACCACATACATTCCCTCACAAATTAACAAATCACATTTCAAATTGTTTTGTACAATAATAAGTATGTTATTCACATACCAGATTTTCTTATACAGAATATCTTTTCTGTACACCTCTCAACAGAACCAAAGAATGGCAAAGTTTCCCTCCCATTTTGAACACATATAGACCTGAACATCAAATCACATTGCTTCCCACATTAATTCAAAAGCAAACACACATTGCTATTGGTTACACATTTGAACCCTTTCCAATTGACATACATTTGAACACTACCCCCAATCTGCCTTCTGCCTGTTACCATAGAAACAGTTCATGAAACACTAGGGCCATGACCCCTGCATTACAGATACCAGAGCTCAGGCAATATAATGCGGAAACTCTGCACAGCCTCAGACCCCCTGTCACTGCTTGTACGCAGCATCCCTACTGCGTTGATCTTCTACCACAAGCCTGTCCTAAATGTAAGTGCTCCCTCAAACCCAAACCTCCCGCCGATTTCACCCATGACTTCCATATGTTCCTATTGAACTGTCGTTCTTTGTCGAAACATAAGGCTGAAATTGCACTTTTGATAGAGGAGCATATGCCAGACATACTGTTTCTGACAGAGGCCTGGCTTACCTCGGAGTCCGACCCCGCCTTAGCCGTCGCCCTCCCTCCAGGCTTTCAAATTATGCGGCAAGATCGACCGAAAGGCAGGGGAGGAGGTCTAGCCATTATTTACAAGGAACGGTTTCAATGTCGTGTCACCTCTGAAACCCTCCCAGACTGTGAGAGCCTCACCTTTGACATCGATCTCTCTCCTAAAAGCTGCTTTTCAGGCACTCTTATTTACCGCCCCCCTGGCCCCTCTAAGCAGTTTCATGAGTGCCTACCTACGAGCCTGGCAGAACGGGCTAGCACTTCGTCTAATTTTACCCTGTTGGGTGATTTTAATCTCCATTTTGATTCCTCTACAGACCATACAGCCACTACCCTGGCTGACGATTTGGCAGCCCTGCAACTCACCCAGCATGTGAAGTCCCCCACACATGTTAAGGGCCACCTGCTAGATCCGATTTTTAGCAATTGTACTGACCTTGTAGCTGGGCTACCTATTCCTCTGCCGTGGATGGACCACTCACTGGTCCCCTTTGAGTGGACCTCACTCAAGCCCCCCCCGACTGGACCGACCACAAGGGTCATGCGAGCTTGGTCTCGCCTCGCAATTGACGACTGGTCCGCCAAACTTGCCAGCAGCCACCCCCCTGATAATGAAGACCCTTGCGTAGCCTACCAAACTTACGTCGATTGGATTTCTCAAACTCTGGATGTCATACTACCAAAAAAGAAAGTCACGCTAAAACGCTCTCACAAAACTGCTCCCTAGTATACTGAAGCTCTCAGGGACATGAAGCGTCAGTGCAGGAAATCGGAAAGACGCTGGCGTCTGGACTATTCGACGGAGAACAAAACCCTCTACCGAGAGTCACTTAGTAAATATAAAGCAGAAGTTAAAACCGCTCAGGCTGCCTACTTTTCAAACAAGATTATGAGTGCTAAATCAAAGCCTAAAGAAATTTTTCAAATTGTGAAACAATTATCAAAACCCCCACCCGACTTACCAATTACTAAATCTTCCACCCATTGTATTAACATTGCCGAGTTCTTCCATCAAAAAGTGAATAAAATCTACTCAGCCTTCCCCCTAAGGACATCACTCTCTCAGTCCAACCCAATGAAACCTCAATCTCTTCCCCACCACAATCTCTATCCACCTTGACCCATTTCCCCTCTCTAGACCTTGGAACCCTTGAATCCATAGCCCGAAAAGTCAAGTCCGGATCCCCTGACGATCCAGCCCCTCCAGACATCATTATGGCGGCCTCACAGTTCATTCTGCCGACCATTAGGGATGTCTTAAATGCATCTATCACCACTGACATTGTCCCACCCGCCTGGAAACAGGCCATGGTCAGATCTTTATTGAATAAACCCAACCTGGATCCGACTGACCTTGGTAATTACCGCCCAATCTCCCTGCTCCCATGGGTGAGTAAGCTTCTGGAAAAATGTATAAATCTCCAACTGGTAAACTTTTTAGAAGAACAACAACTATTAGATCCCACCCAGACGGGCTTTAGACCCAAACATGGGACTGAGACCGCCCTTCTTATGGTCACAGAGGAGTCCAGAAAGATCCTGGACCAAGGAGGATCAGTGGCAGTGATCCTCCTTGACCTCAGCGCGGCGTTTGATACGGTCAGCCATGACATCTTGCTGCACCGTATATCCAACGCCGGGATCAGGGACAAAGCCTGGCTGTGGTTCAAATCCTTCCTAGAGGATAGATACTTCCGAGTCTTTGAGGGTGAGTCTATGTCCACTTGTAGACCTTTAAAGTGTGGGGTCCCTCAGGGCTCCTCTTTGAGTCCCGCATTGTTCAACATATACATGAGGCCACTGGCTGAGGTCATCCACCCATTTGGGATTAAGATCATCTCCTATGCGGACGACACGCAGCTGGTGGTCTCACTGGCGCAGGAGGCCAATATGCCTGCGTCAGGCGGTCTCAAAGAATGCCTAGACAAGGTTAAGGGCTGGATGTCCTCTTCATTCCTCAAATTGAATGGGGACAAAACTGAGCTGATGCTCCTAGGTTCCCCTGATCCCTACTTCCCCAACACCCTGTGGCCCCCCTGTCTAGGCCTTCCTCCAACCCCAAAAAACAACATCAAGAGCCTTGGGGTTTGGTTGGATAGATCCTTATCATTTAGCACCCAGGCCACAAAACTCTCGGCCGCCTGTTTTGGACTCATGAGAATGTTAAGTAAAATCTTCCCTCTCCTTCCCGTGGAGGCAAAACAGGTGGCGGTACAGGGCCTAATACAATCACGCCTGGACTTCAACAACGTGCTCTACCTCGGTGCCCCAGAATATACCATACGCAGACTCCAGATAGTGCAGAACTGCGCAGCACGCCTGCTGCTCAACATCCCGCACAGACAATCGGTGAGGGCCGGGCTGGCTAGCCTTCATTGGCTACCAGTGCGTCAGAGGATTCTGTTTAAGGCCATGTGCATTGCACATCAGGCCTTCTGGGATACGGGCCCCAGGATTACCTGGGACCTAATTACCCACTACCTCCCCAGCAGAAACCTCCGCTCCAGCCAGACTTTCTTGGCCACGACACCAAGAATAAAAGATCCAGAGCTGGCGGTAGGACGTTCGCCTACAACGCATCCATGGCATGGAACAACCTCCCCCTGCACCTGAGAGCCAATTGCAATCTGCCCACATTCCGGAAACAGTTAAAAACCTTTCTTTTTATTTTGCCCCACTAATCCCAGTTAGCCTCCTTCGTAGGTTCCTGGTTATTCTAGCGCTTGGACGCCTTCGGGCAGCAATTCGCGCTCTATAAATCCACATCCATTTCCATTTCCATTTCCATCCAACACTTAACTGAGCACACAGGTCAAAAGTTCATCACACAATGTTGCTAATCAAAACAGCAAGTGTGCTTGACTTTTCAACATATCAGCTCATCCTATGTAATGTTCCTTTCAATTAGATTTTGTTAACCAATAAGAATCATGCTTTTAAAAAACAGAAACATGCATCCTACTTCTCAGTGTAGAAAGTTATCAAACGACCAATGATTTCTTTTCTTTTTTCAAAACTGCATCTTATCCACCATTTTAGAAAAATGTTAGTTTTTAAACTGACATTTCATTTACAGAGACCATCTGAGTGCATCCAGACCTCCCTTCAAGATGCTTGGAGCGTGGATTGTGGGACACAGCTATATTTTCTGGAGCCAAAGGTACGCAGAAAACAATGGAATTCACAAAGACCTAGGTTTACCAAATGTAGACATTAAATGGATTGACCAGAGAAGGTTAAAGTGGCACCAATTAATGCCATTGGTGAAATCCTTTTTGCATCTCCAACACCCTGACCTCATATTTGTGCACTGTGGTGGCAGTGACCCAGGCACTTTGTCTGGGGTAGGTCTGGAAATGTTTAGGAAGGACACCTTGGGAGAATTGATGTCATTTTCCCCCAAAACTGCCTTTGTCTATTCTAGCATATGCCAAAGGCAGAAATGGAACTGGTCCAATCAATTTTGTCCACAGATGGAGAAAGCTAGGAAACATGTGAATAAATCTTTTTCTGACACAACCATCTCCATTTCAATATGGATGGCATCTATAGAAAAGATGGTGTACATTTTACAGATGAGGGAAACAGTGTTCCTCATTAACTTTAGACTCTGCATAGGTATTTACTTATAGGTACCAAAATCTCTCAATAAACAAGGGCTCTTTTTAGAGCCACCTAAGAACTAAAGACATAAACTTGAAGTATATCAGAAAAAAATATTTTTTTTGTTCATAGTCGCGCACCCAATGTGTTACAGTCTTGCACTCAACGTGTAGAAGTCATGCACCAAACACTCCTGCCCTCTCATAGCAAACAACTGTGTCCTGGGGGTGGCGGTCCCCAGCACCCGCGAGGACTCCAGGAGGAGGGCCATGCAGCCCCCTCCCACAATACGGAAAGCCCTGGGAGGTGGAGGCCCCCGGGACTTGAGGGGCCGTTAAGCCACCCCCCACATTTTATACAGGGAGGGGCTTTTGACCCCCTCCCAACATTTTCTTTTATAGCCCCGGGGGGGAGATCCCCGGGGCTGGAGGTCTAGAGGGTAAAATTATTTCTACACTACCCCCTTTGTATGTTTTGCACACATATTCCACTCACTTCCATATCCTCACTTCTACAGAGGCACAACATGGCTGCCAACAGTTCCTGGTTTCGAATGTTGACAACCACTTGACAGACAATTAGCATTCAGCGTGTGATCGGAAGGGTGCGCATTATGGTACGATGGCAATCCTTGCACACTCCGCAGATCCACCACGCCCATAGATATAGAAATGACTTTAAGTGTAATTTTCTCAGGAACTACTGAACAGATTAACACCATTTAAGCAAAAGGCACAAGTCTGAACTGAGGACTACCTCTTTGCCAAATTTGGTGTAATTCCATTCAGCCGTTCGGGCTGTAGCTGTGGCTAAAGGTCCTATGGGAAATTGCATGGGGAAAACACGTTTTGGGACATCCCTTTTTTCTTGGCCCCCACTTGACGAATCACCCCAAAACTTTCAGGATAGGAGCGACCAGAGCTGGCCAAAAGTTTGGAAACTGTCGCAAAGATTCATCAATCGGCGCCAAAGTTATTGGGAATAGAATGTTGCAGATTTCCTATGCATAAAAGGTCCTAACTATAACTACCTACTGGCGATTAGCATTTAAAAAACCTTAGGAATTCACTGAAAAAATCATAGGTTTCAGGGGTGTTATAGTTAACTGGACATTTCACTCATACAACACCATAGAAAATCCCCTGTTATGGTTAGTTCAGCTAACTATAGCTCGTGCCCTCGCAATGCACTGCAGATGACGTCACATATTGCATCACTCATGACATGGTCAGTGACATCACTCATGACATCACTGATGACATCACTATTACATCATCCAGTGAATGTGTGTTTTTCTGAAAATTAAATAAGTTTTATATACGTATATCTCAAGGTCAATGGCAGAATAAATGGGGTATATAAGTGTCTAAATGGATGACTTTTTTGTTGAAAAATTGATTGTCTAACTGACTGATTAAGTGTATTTTAGTGAATACATGGGTTAGTGAGTAATGTTTAAATATGTAAATATCTGTATCAGTCTCCCACTTTGTGTATAAGTGGCTGCAAGGGTTGGTGAGTAGCTACATGAGTGTCTATATAGGTTATTAGTTGTTTTTTCGGGTATCAGTATGAGTGTCTGACTGTGTGTATGGTTCTGTGGGGGGTATTATGTAGTGCATAGATGCATGAATGTGTGACTCACTGTTTGTATGTGTTTAAGACAGTATGTGTGCAGGACTGTATAGGTGGATGAGTAGGTGTGTTAGTGATTGAATGACTGTCTCAATAGTGTCTTTATAAGTAACTACTTATGTTTTAACTATATGTGATTATTGGTGTATATAGGTGAGTATATGTGAGAGTGACAGATTGGGAGAGTTCCTGTATAAATTAGTATGTGTTTCTATAAGTGATCGCTTAAGAGAGTAAGTACGTGTAAGTTTCTGTAGCACTAAGTGCAGGGGTGTGTGTATAACTTTATATGCATTTTAATGGATGTTTGATACTTTGCATGTGTGACTATTTGTGTGAGTAACTCTATGGATGAGTGTCACTGCGTAACAGTATGTATAGGTGTAGAAGTACATATGATGAGTGAGTACATGTATGAGTGACTGTAAATGACTGTTGGTAAATGAGTGGAGGTGTGTGTAGATCTTGGAATTACTGAAAAGATGTGTTCTAAGTTGTACTGGTATGTTCATTGTTTTGAAAATGTTAGTTTATATTTTTGAGTGTGTGTATCAAAGGTTATATTAGGGTGAGAGGAGGTCTGCCACTCTATCACAAGGATGATGTCATCGGTGATGTCATTTGAAATGTCATCAGTGATGTCATGAATGATGTCACTGACCATGTCTTGAGTGATGTAATATGTGACGTCATTAGCAGTGCATTGCGGGGGCGCGAGTTATAGTTAGATGAACTAACTATAACGGGGGAATTTCTATGGTTTTGTACAAGTGAAATGTCCAGCTTACTAAAATGCCCCTGAAACCTATGTTTTTTTCAGTGAATTTCAAAGATTTTTTTATATGCTAATTTCTAACTATGCTTGCATAGATAGGACATGTGCAGAAATAAGACAAAACGCACAGAAAGAAAAAAAAGAAATGCAGAAAGAAGCAACAGAAGTCCTCAAAGATGAAGAAAAGTGCAGGAAGAAGTAACAGAGGAGCAGAAAGAAGCCTTTGTTGCAAAATCATCCTGTACCCTCAACTTTTTCAGACGGATACTGAGTCTAACCAGTCCTAGAGCTAGTGCTATGTTAAAAGACGCTTAGAATACAGTGAAAATACCTACATACACTACGGAACACTATGCGTTGGGGTCCCCCTGTGATTAGCATGACCTCCTCTGTAAGCCCCTAGTATATAATAGGGCAGGGAGATTGAAACTACCTCTTAAAACGTGCCACAGGGTGTGTTTGCACACTTCATCTTAGGCCCCGTCCCCTCCCTTCACCACTGTGCAAATACGCTCTGGGGTCGTTTTAAGTTGGGAGATTAAGTCCCCTTCAATCCTGAGGGTCCCTAGGGTCCAACTAGCCCAATAGGTACCGCCAATAAGCGCCACAGAGCTGCGTTGCAGAGAAGTGTAAAAAGGGACTCGGCCTAGTCCACCTCTCTGCAACGCAGTGCAGTAGAACTTACTGGGAGCACCTGGTAGGCTAGTTGGCCCCCAGGGGCCCTCAGGATTGAAGGGGAATTATTTCCCCAACTTAAAACGTGCCACAGGGCGTGTTTGCACACTTCACCTCAGGCCCCATCCCCATCCTTCCCCACTGTGTAAAGATGCCCTGTGGCCGTTTTTAGTTGGGAGATTAAGTCCCCTTGAATCCAAAGGGTCCCTAGGATCAAACTAGCCCACTAGGTACCTCCAGTAAGTGCTGTTGCAGAGAGGTGTAAAAAGGGGCACGGCCAACACCACCTCTCTGCAACGCAGTGCAGTGTCACTTACTAGAAGTATCTGGTCTGCTAGTTGGCCCCCAGGGGCTCTGTGGATTGTAGGGGAATTAATTCCCCAACTTAAAACATGCCACAGGGTGTGTTTGCACACGTCACCTCAGGCCCCGTCCCCTCCCTTCACTAACCCTGGGCGAAGGACTTCGCTACGCCCACGGAGTGGGCGTAGTGTTGCCTACTTTGCCCTTTGCAAAGTAGGTGTAGCGAACTTGCCCGCCACCTGCCTGCCACCCGCCTCCCTCCCGCCCTCCCCTACATACCTAATTTTTGTAAATGTGCAAAGAAAAGTAAATAAAAGGAACTTACCTTGTCCTTACCTTGTACCTTGGATACCTCACGAGAAATGCGCATGCGCGGGCGGCCGTGCATGCGCATTGGTATCCAAGACGGTGGCGTGAACAAGCAGAGGGAGCCCCGGAACGCTGCGGACAAGGTAAGTGCCTTTTATTTACTTTACTTTGTGCATTTACAAAAATTAGGTATGTAGGGGAGGGGGGCAGGCGGCGCGTAGTGGGGCTACGTGAAGTGCGCAGGTGGGGGTAGTTTCTCGCCCACTTTGCGAAGCTTCGCGTAGCCCCACTACGCATACTACACCCAGGGTTACCCTTCACCACTGTGTAAACACGCCCTGTAGCGGTTCTACGTTGGGAGATTAAGTCCCCTTGAATCCTAAGGGTCCCTAGGGTCAAACTAGCTCACTCGGTACCTCCAGTAAGCACCGCGGAGCTGTGTTGCAGAGTGCTGTAAAAAGGGGTGTGACCTCTGAACACCTGCCTGCAAACCAGCTCTCTGGGGCATACTGGAGATACCTGGTGGGCTAGTTGGCCCTCAGGGACCCTCAGTATTGAAAGATGATTAATTCTCCAACTTACACCTCGCTACTGGGCGTGTTTGAACAATGGTGAAGGAAGGAGGCTGGGCCTGAGGTGACATGTGCAAACACGCCCTGTGGCGCTTATTTCATTTGGGGAATTAATTCTTCTTCAATCCTGAGGGTCCCTGGGAGCCAACTAGCCCCACTGGTACCTCCAGTATGTGCCAGAGAGCTGCATTGCAGAGAGGTGTTCAGAGGCCACGCCCCTTTTTACAACACTCTGCAACGTGGCACTTACTGGAAGTACCTGGTGGACTAGTTGGCCCCTACAGACCCTCAGGATTGAAGAGGAATTAATTCCCCAACTTAAAACCACAACAAGGCGTCTTTGCACACATGTCACCTCAGGCCCCACCCCCTCCCTTCACCACTGTGCAAACACGCCACGTGGCACGTTTTAAGTTGGGGAATTAACTCCTCTTGAATCCTGAGGGTCCCTGGGGTGCAACTAGCCCACCAGCTACCTCCATTAAGCACCACAGAGCTGCGTTATAGAGAGGTGTAAAAAGATTGTGTGGCCCCAGATTACCTCTCTGCAACACAGCCCCCTGGCACATACTGGAGGTTCCTGCTGGGCTAGTTGGCCCCCAGGGACCCCCAGTATTCAAGGGGAATTTATTCCCATCTGCAAACGCCCCAGGGGGTGCGTTTGCAGAGTGCTGCAAGGATGGGGAGTGGCCTCCGGCGTGATTTGTTTTCTTTTTAACAAGGGGGGCTGTGTGGCCCCCCATCTTTTCCTAATTTATTGGCCCTGGGGACCCCAACTCCCGGGGCTTGCCCCCTCATTTAAAAAAAAAAAGAAATTTGGAAGGTGGACGCGTGGCCCCCCTCCCAAGGCCTTAACCGTCCCGGGGACCCCATCCCCTGGGGCATGGCCTTTTTTTAATTCTTTTGGAGAGGGGCTGCATTGCCCCCTCCTCAGGCAACTTATGGCCCAGGGGACCCCATCCCCCGGGGCGGGCCTTTGCTTTTTTTTTTGTTTCATTACATTTTTGGGAAGGGGGCCACATGGCCCCCCTCCCGGGCCACTTGTAGCCCACAGGACCCCATCCCCTGGGGCTTGCCCTCTGGTTTGTGGACTGTGGGGGGCCCACAATCCCCCCACTGTCCCCCCAGCTCCCCGCATCCCTTGGGAGCCGGCATTGCTCTCAGTGTGGAAAAGCAATTTGGTTTGCATTTTGAAAGAGAGAGCAGGTTTCCATGCTCTCTCTTTCAAAATCCAAACCATGTTTGCTGTGGCAGGGCGGGAGCCGCGAGGCTCCCGCCCTGCCATAGCAAACTACAGTGTCCTGGGGGTAGGCACCCAGGGACACTGCAGGAGCCGGCCCTGGGGGGTGGCGGTCCCCAGGGCCATCATTGGCTCCATAAGGGGGCCCGCGCTGCCTCCCTCCCACTTAATGAAAAGCCCCAGGGGTGGTGGTCCCCGGGGCTTGGGGGTCTATTACGGACCCCCTATTTTTAAAATGAAGAACCCCGGGAAGGTGGCGGTCCCCGGGGCGTGTGTGGGGAATTAAGCCCCCCACACAGGCCATTTCTTTTTTATTTAAAAAAACCACAAGCCCCGGGGGGTTGGGGTCCCCAGGGCTGCGGGGGGCCATGAGCCACCTGCAAATATTTTTGCAAAGCCCCTGGGGGTGGCAGTCCCTGGGGCTTGGGGGGCTCTTGAGCCCCCCCACCCATTCAGTTTAGAAGCCCCAGGTGGTGGCGGTCCCCCAGAGCTTGGGGGTCTGTGAGCCCACTGCACATAATTTCAAAAAGCCCTAGGGGGTGGCAGTCCCCGGGGAAATGGGGGGCTGTGACCCCCTCACATATTTTCAAAAAGTCCCAGGGGTGGTGGTCCCCAGGGCTGGGCACAAATCACACATTGCCCCCAGTATTTGGCCCACCCGGCGGCTAAATTGCAATGAAGCGCAGGAGTCTTTTTGTTTTCTCGGCAGGATCCGCGGACTCTGCGTGGATTTTACCGATTTAAAAAAAGAAGAATATTTTTTGGGGCCCTGGGGATCTTTGTAGGACCCCCTAAGCAGGCCTAGGGGGTCAGGGTGTTTCTACCCTTCCCCCTTATTGCATTTTGCGCCTTAGTTTGACTGATTTCTTGTGCTTCGGTTCTACCGAGGCACAAGATGGCTGCCAACACTTCCTGGTTTGGAGTGTTGACAGCCAATTAGCATAAAGCTTGTGATCGGGAGAGTGCGCGGAGGGCGCACAGATCCTCCGCAGCCATAGATATCACCATCTTTATTCCTTAATTTCTCAAAAACTACCGAACAGATATACACCATTTTTTAAAAGGTCGCTTTCAGAGCCAAGCAGTCCCTTTTTGCCAAATTTGGTGTAATTCCATTCAGCATTTTTTGCTATAACAGTGTCTAAATTTTCCTATGGGAAAATTATTTTTTCACTACTATTTTTTGAATTTCTCGTGAATTACTGAGCGGATTTACACCATTTAAAAAAAAGGGCGCTTTCTGAACTAAAGGCTACCTTTTTGTAAAATTTTATGTACTTCCGTTCAGCAGTTCGGGCTGTAGCTGTATCTAAAATTTCCTATGGGGAAAACGTGTTTTGGGATCCCCTTTTTTCTCAGCCCCCACTCGATGAATCACCCCATACCTTTCAGGATAAGAGCGAACCGGAGAGGGCCATAAGTTTTGAAATATTCGCGAAGATTCGTCAATCGGCCTCAAAGTTATTGCACATACAATGTTGCAGATGGAAAATAGGTCCTAACTATAAGTACCTACTGGCAACCACCGGTGGGTAATGTTCACTGCAAAAAAACAAAGGCAACAGAGGCGTTATAGTTAGGACCACATTTTACCCACACAAAACTAAGGAAAATCAGCAGTTATTGTTATACTTATAGTTATATGTTAAGAAAGTAAAATCCATATATATATATATATATATATATATATATATATATATATATATATATATATATATATATATATATATATATATATATATATATATATATATATATATATATATATATATATATATTCACTGAAAAAAACATAGGTTTCAGGCCTTATACAGTTAGGAATTAGCTTTTAAAAAAACCTTTGAAATTCACTGAAAAAACTATACGTTTTAGGGGTGTTATAGTTAGCTGGACATTTCACTCATACAAAACCATTGAAATTGCTCCTATATAGTTAGTTGTACTAACTATATTTAGCGCACCCGCAATCCACTGCTGATGATGTCACATATTAGATCATTCATGACATGGTCAGTGACATCACTGATGACATCTCAAATGACATCACTGATGACATCACTGATGACATCATCCAGTGAATGTGGTTTGCTTCGTTATTTAAATATGCATTTTATATATATATAGCAATTTGCATTGAAGAGTGAGTGGATATATATAAATAAATATTTGGATGGAGGATTTAGTAGCAGTGTAATTGACTGTTTACTTGACCAATTTATAATGTCTCACTAAATATAGTGGATAGTGACTAAACTGTGTGAATATCTGTATCATTTTGTCAGTTGTTGTGTAAACTGATTCTACAGTTGGTTACTAACTATGTGAAAGTCTACATTAGTTATCGATTAGTTAACTGAGTATTTGTATGGGAGTGTGAAAGTGTGTGTGGTTCGGTGGGGGGTGTGTGACTGTCCAGAGATGTGTGAATAGTTGATTCAGTAGATATATGAAGTTAAAACTACATGTTCTAACAGTTTGGGTGAGTGAATCTCTTTATGGGTGTGGTGATGAGCAAATATATTTCTCAATGGTACATGTCCAACAAACTAGAAAAATAAAAGGCAGTGTATGAGTCAGTTGTATATAAATAAGTATACATAAGACTCAATTATTGTGTGAGTGACTGTATGGATAACTGTATACTTGTAATAATGATTTTATAATTCACTAAGTATGACTTACTATCTAAATGAATAGATGAAGTGGTTTTTGTATAAGTGTTTTGCTAAGTAAATATGTAAGTATGATCCATTGTTTGCATAAGTGAGTAGGATGACTTCATATGTGAATAGGATGTGTGGTGTTGTTTAATGTCGATATAGGTGTATAAGTATTTTTGATAGTGTTCCTATTGTTCATTGACAGCATGTATGAGTGAATCTACAGGTAAGTGATTAGATGTGTGTATACATCTATGAATCACTGAGTGGATTTTTAGCTACTTGTATTGCTGTGATAATGGATTCAAATATGATACTCTGTATTTTACAAAGAGTGATGAAAAAGTTTAATAGTGTATGAAAAGGTGTATGTGATTGTCACGTGGTTGATGTCATCAGTGATGTCATCAGTGATGTCATTTGAGATGTCATCAGTGATGTCACTGACCATGTCATGAATGATCTAATATGTGACATCATCAGCAGTGGATTGCGGGTGCGCGAAATATAGTTAGTATAACTAACTATATAGGAGCAATTTCAATGGTTTTGTATGAGTGAAATGTCCATCTAACTATGACACCCCTAAAACTTATAGTTTTTTGAGTGGATTTCAAAGGTTTATTTAAAAGCTAATTCCTAACTTTATAAGGCCTGAAACCTATGGTTTTTTCAGTGAATTTCAAAGGTTTTTTAAATGCTAATTCCTAACTATATAAGGCCTGAAACCTATGGTTTTTTCAGTGAATTTACAAGGTTTTTTAAATGCTAATTCCTAACTATATAAGGCCTGAAACCTATGGTTTTTTCAGTGAATTTCCAAGGTTTTTTAAATGCTAATTCCTAACTATATAGGGCCTGAAACCTATGGTTTTTTAAGTGAATTTGCAAGGTTTTTTAAATGCTAATTCCTAACTATATAAGGCCTGAAACCTATGGTTTTTTCATTGAATTTCGAAGGTTTTTTAAACGACAATTTTTAAATGTATTAATTGTTATTTTTTTATACTGATTTACTACATTTTTGCAGGCAGGTGTTCAGAGGACACGACCCCTTTTTACAACGTTCTGCAGCGCAACCCCTGGCGCATTTGCAGAGGAGGAACTAATTCCCCTTGCATACTGGGGTCCCTGGGGGGAAAGTAGCCCACCAGGAGCCTCCAGTATAAGCCAGGGAGCTGTATTACAGAGAGGTGTAATGAGGCCACACCCTTTTTTACACCTCTCTGCAACGCAGCCCCCGGGCATGTTTGCAGAGGGGGAACTAATTCCCGTTGCACACTGCGGGTCCCTGGGGGCCAAGTAGCCCACCTGGAACCTGCAGTATGCGCCAGGAGGCTGCATTGCAGAGAGGTGTAATGAGGCCACGCCCTTTTTTACACCTCTCTGCAGTGCAACCCCTGGCGTGTTTGCAGAATAGGAACTAATTCCCCTTGCATACTGGGGGTCCCTCGGGGCCAAGTAGCCCACCAGGAGCCTCCAGTATGCGCCAAGGGGCTGCGTTGCTTTGCCCCGGGGGCGGCGGTCTCCGGGGCAGTGTGGGGGGGGGGATTGTGGACCCCCACACTTCTTTATCACTATGCCACCGTGATTTGGTCCCCCCGGGGGGTAATTTTTAAAAAAACAGACCAGGTTGGTTTTCTTTTTTAAATGTGGGCCTTTTTTGTCCTTGTGGGACCACCTGGGCAGGCCTAGGGGGTCAGGGTGTATCTACCCTGCCCCCTTTTTCTGTTCTTCACGTTTGTTTTTCTGCTTTCTTGTGCCTCGGTCTATCTACATGCACACATATATATATATATACATGCATATATATGCATTTATATATATGTATGTGTATATGTATATACATACATATATAAACATATATAATCTGCATATCTATATAAATGCAAATATAAATGCATGCATACATATACATATATCGTACAGGCTAAATTCGGGGATCCGAGGTCAGTTGTTTGTGCCGATAAGTGGTGGAATACAAGACAAATTACCCCAATAAAGGAAGCAGTTGTTGCTTCAGCAAGTATGTCCGCCGATACGTTGCGGAGTAGGGAGGAGGCGGCAGAGAGTATGTTCGACAAAGCCCCGGCCGGGTGGTCGAATTCGGGACACCAATTGCCTGTGGAAACCAATTTGAGCGCCAACCCCACATTGAAAGACTTCTTCAGACAGTTGGAAAAACTCACCAAAAAAGAACAAGGAAAATGGTGGGAACATAAGTCTTTATCTAGGTATTTGACTGTTGGGCGGGTCCCAAGGGGGCTTCGCATAAGTCTTGCACCAAGCTATGAGACTCCAGACCCCGTTATGTTGACAAGATGGGCAGAAATAAATCTTGATTGTTCTCCTAAATTAATGGGGGTATTGGTTGAATTTGCTGAATGCGACCGCCTAAAGCTACAAGCAGAAATTGAAAAAATAGAATCTGAAATAACGGGCTTTGGAGCCAGTGAACAAGCTGACAAATTAAGAAAGGACATGACATTGAGAGTTAAAAAAGATGAGGAGATAATAAAGAAACGTAAAGCCTTCAAATTCGAACAAGACCGCCTGGATTATCTTAACGGGCAAATTTTCACTTATGCAAAAAAGTATGAAAATGTGAAAGCTCGAGCAAGGAAGACCAGGCAGATCACAGGGGGAGATGCAAACGGGTTGGTTTCGTCTACTGATGCCAGCCTGACTTCTGAAAGTGACGCGGAAAACGAGACCGCAGGGCCCTCCACGGTGGGGCTTGTCAAACTGTCTCTAGCCCAAGAGGTGAGTCGCTTGTGTCAAGACCGGCGCAACACTTTAAGACCAAGAGTGAAAGGCCAAACACAGGCAAACAAAACCGGGCCAACCAAAAGCGCAGTGCCAGGAGAAAATGCCGTAGGTTCAACGCAGTCCAACGCAAAACAGGCTGGGAGAAATCGTTGGAACAAAACGAAGAAGAAGGCAAATTAACATCAGGCAATGATAAATCCATCATCAATTTAACAGATGTCAGGTTAACTCCCAAAGAAGAGAGAATTCTGGGATTGGGGTTAACTTACTGTCCACCAATGAATATTAATTATGCAGATGCAAGAATGGACTTGTATCGCTTCATAAGAAAGTTAAAGCTTAAGAAATTCTTCCTACAACAACCTAAACGCAAAAAAACAACTGAGTCATTGCGTAGTCCTTCATTGTTGGTTGCGGAAGAACGTGATACTTTTGAGGCAATATGGGGCTTACAACAGGAAGATGCTACAGTGAGAGACGTACCCTTAATTACATCCTCTGAAGATTGTGCGTTAAGTCATACACCATTCAAACCCAAGTCAACTTTTTTACCGATTGTAGTGCACGATAACTTGGAGGTTTATCATGAACTTGTGACTAAGGATTTAAAGCAACTTTACACTGATACAAACAAGAGAAGTAGAGTCACAAATAAGAAAAATCAATGCTATCAAAATTTAATCACGAAACTGGGAAATAGGCATGATGTGATTGTACGCCAGGCTGATAAAGGCAGGAACATTGTTTTATGGCCTAGAACAATGTATATTGCGGAGGCTGAGAAACAGTTGCTTGATACTATGTGTTACAAAAAGAGTAATATTACCATAGTAAAGGCTGCATGGCAAGAATTGAACTTAAAATTGATGGCATGGAGGAGTGCGAAGTTAATATCTGTTGAGGAGCACAGGTTCATGAAAAATTACTATCCAGTGATTCCTTCATTTTACTTGATACCCAAAGTGCACAAGGACACCAATATTCCACCGGGTCGGCCGATTATATCGGCAATAAATAGCGCCACTGAAAATATCTCGCGCTACATTGACTTTTTCCTACAAGATTGGGTAAAAGGTTTGAATTCGTACGTCCAGGACACTTCTGATTTTATTAGGAAGTTGAACCAGATGGTGTGGCAGGACGATTGCTTATTAATGACGTTGGATGTATCGTCATTATATACATCGATAAAGCACGCAGATGGACTCGGAGCAGTGAAGTTTTTCCTAAATCAGAGACCTATGAATTTCTCATCGCATAACAAGATGTTGTTGTCCATGATTGAGCTATGCTTGGAACAAAACTTTTTCCTGTTTAATAATCAGCTGTATCAGCAGATTAGGGGTGTCGAGATGGGGGCCTGCTTCTCTCCAAGTCTTGCGTGTTTGCACATGGGACTCTGGGAGGAGCAGGTCCTCTGGGGGACACTGAATGAAATAATGAGGAAACACGCTGTACTGTACTTAAGGTATATAGATGATTTATTCTTTGTATGGTGGGGTACAGAGGGAGAAGCAACAGATTTTGTGGAGACTATAAATAACAATGGTATCAATTTAACATTTACTTCAAATATTGATGCCAAATGTGTTGCGTTCTTGGACACAGAGGTTTTCATTACAGAGACAGGTATAGCCACTAAAATGCACAGAAAGCCCACGGCAGGAAACACTGTTTTACACGCTTCTAGTCACCATCCACAACACCTAATCAGCAGCATTCCCTTTGGGGAGATGCTGCGGATTAGGCGAATCTGTAGTTTGAAAGCAGACTGCAGAAAAGCACAAGATGAAAGTAGAGAGCGTTTCTTATTACGTGGACACTCGGCAAAAACTGTTCAGAGAGCTATGAACCGAGCAAATGCAATTCCACGCCAAGAAGCACTAGCAGTTAAAACTAAGGCTAGGCCCTCGACTGAAGTGACTCAGGAAACTGTGTTCAAACCTAGGGTTATCATAAAATACTGTAGACAACACAAAGAAATTCGAAAAATATTCTACAAGAACTGGAACTTAATAACAGGGGATCCTGTTATTGGCAGATATATCCATGGAATACCAGACATAACCTTCAGGAGATCAGGATCTATGGCAGACAGGCTAGTTCATAACTTCCTTGAAAAACAAGTCTCGGATACGTGGGGGGCGTTGGGAGGAGGCTTCAAAAATTGTGCAGTTTGTAAGGCCTGAAAGTATAGCTGCAGTAAGACACAATACAATGTACCCTTTAGGCAAGAGCCAGTGAAAATCAGAAAGAGGATGTCCTGTAAAACAGATTTTGCAGTATATGTACTGCAGTGCCCTTGTGCCCTTCGGTATGTAGGGAGTACCCGCTTGCCTGTGCATAAGCGGATTCTTCAACATATCAGGGCAATTGTAGGGAAGGATCAGACTTACCCAGTGGCCCGCCACTTTGAAGGTGTGCACAACAGTAATGCAGCCTTCTTACAGTATTACGCTATTGACTGTGTCCCCCCGTTAAAAAGAGGAGGTGACAGAAATGCCAAGCTCAGACTATTGGAGACCAGGTACGTACTGGAGTTAGATAGTAAGACTCCAAATGGCATGAATGCGAGTGAAGACCTATATACTTGCCTCTAGTATCTGAGAGCCCGTCTGATTATGAGAATATGCCAACTGTCTTTTATTTAATATTCCCTTGTCATAAGTTCACTTATTTCTCTGACATGATTACCATCAACAACTCTGAAAATGGGACAGTTTAGATGTGGGTGTGAGGGGCTCATTGGGCCCACAATGGCAATGTTGGGATTGAATAGATCTATTCCTTCTCTTTATAGACTCATTTAATTTGAGAAAATAATTTTTAAAAGATTTTTCTTTTTTTTGGATTTTTCACATACCACATTATTATACACTTAAGGGTGTGAGTCACCCAGAGGATATATAACCGAGTTAGAATTGCTCCTATGGAGGCAGGACTATGGTAAATTGCAAAAGGGATATGGTAGTATGACGGAGCAACATAATGGTATGCCTTTGAGTAGATTTGAATCATGGTTGCAGCTATATTTATGATGCAGTAACAAGGTTCCGTTGTGTAATTTTACATACATGCATAAATGAGCACACACACAATGGAAGCATTTTGTTTATACAATGTTTTTGACACTTGTCAAGTGATATACAGTAAATGTAAATAGTATGAAATGATTCAAATATATAGTGTATATAACGTGTATATTTTTGTAATTTTGTATTGAAATACGGTATATTTTTGATAACAACTATTTTTGTATATATGATCATATTTATTTGTATATATATTAAGTTGCTTAAGTTTGCTTATTATGCTGGAACGCTTGAAATAGACTATGTATGAAATGGGTCTCATAGGAACTTATGAATTTTATCAACTACTATCACTTGGCACCATGCCGTATATTCAACATTCTGGTTGCGATTTGCCTTTTTGCACAACCGTGGAGTTTTAAGGGTTAAAATGTACAGGGCGGAGATCATTTGACTCCTCCCCTTCCCTTTAATGAAAATGTTTAAATATCCTCTGTAACTTCCGCGACGCCATCATGTGACCAAGCCTCGTGTTGGAGGCGAAACGCGTCATGCGGACTTGCTGGGTCTATTATTTGAAATAAACCACTGAGTTCACGAAACAAATGGGTCTGTTTTGTTCGTCCTTTCTGAGCTGCTGATAAGGAAATTGGCAGTGGTGAGACCGTGGTCTCATCAGGCGGAGATTGCGACATATACATATATATGCATGTTATTTACATGAAAGTTTGAAAAACACTATTAAAAGCAAAGCTTAAAAGCCACCTCATTCCAAACAGAATGGCTTTAACTTAAACGAGGGCGAGATCTATTACATTTTCAATGCTTGTTTACTTTGGTTCCATCAAGAGACATTCAGATGTGTCACACATTTGCCATACATTCTGAATGTTAGCACTCTAGTTGCTCATTATATCACTGTAGTACAGCTACTGCTCAGCAGGGAAGTCTGCTGCTGGTATTCAAAGTGCATGTTTCAGTCTGCATGTCAGAATTTTTTTAATGAAATAGAAGAGGATTTGAGAAGTCACTCAAAATGTGCCCTAATTTTTCCTTCTGAAGCACTAATCATATTTTCTATGACAAAATGAACCCCCTCATTTTGTTCCTTTTTAAATTAAATGTTTTCAGACTTACCACTTCATTCCAATCAAGATGGCTTCTGGTGTGCCATACTTTTGTCATAAGTAAGACTGTTAGCGCTCTAGTTGTTCTTTAGAACACTCTGGGACATTCTGTCATTGGGCTATACTTGGGCTACATCTGGGTGATATTTGGGCTACATTTGGGCTCTTTTGTCTCTGGTGGCCATCTTGGGAGACTGCATGTCAGAATTTTTTAATGAAATAGAAAAAGATTTGAGAAGTCACTCAAAATGTGCCCTAATTTTTCTTTCTGCAGCACTAATCATACTTTCTATGGCAAAATATAACCCCTCATTATGTTCCTTTTTAAATTAAATGTTTTAAGAGTTACCACTTTATTCCAATCAAGATGGCTTCAGGTGTGCCATACCTTTGTAATAAGTAGGACTGTTAGCGCTCTAGTTGTTCTTTACAACACTCTGGGAAGCTGCAGTAGAACACAAAAGAATCAACTGACAGTCTCTGTCCTTGTTGGACGTACATGTTTTACTGAGAATGTCAGACTTCATTCTCACATGACTGAGAAACATAATGTGAATTTACTGAATTAAATATGCTTTCAGTTTAGCTTATAGATCCCCTCCCACGCAGCATGAGATAATAGTTTTCTTTCAAACATGATTCATGATATCCCAGCAGAAGGCTTTTTCACATGGTAAAATCACCTTAGAACACACCACAATTTCTAAAATTAGTATGGTACCATCAACAAATGATTTATAATGTAACTAAAGTCCTAAAACCTTCTATTAACTGCAATGCTTTTTAATGAGGAGCTATCATGTATATTGGTCCCAAGATGGCTGCCAACACTTCTTGGATGAAGAATTTGAATTTTGAAAAAAAAAATGTTTTGCCTTGGCGGTCCTTGTGGGACCCCCTGAGCAGGCCTGGGGGGTCAGGGTGCTTCTACCCTGCCCCCCTTTTTAGTTCTACACGTTTGTTTTTCTGCTTTCCTGGGCCTCAGTCTACCGAGGCACAAGATGGCTGCCAACACTTTCTGGTTTGGAGTGTTGACAGACAGTTGACAGCCAATTAGCATTCTGCTCGTGCTCGGAAAGGTAAGCTTTACAGTAAGCTTACACGTAAGCTGCTATAGATATATATATTTTTTCTCTTTTGATTTTCTCAGGAACTACTGGAAGGATTTTCACCAAATATAGAAAAGGCACTTCTGCATACCAGTCCATACAATTTTGCAAAGTTTGGTGTAATTCCGTTCAGCCGTTCAGGCTGTAGCCGTGTCTAATCGTCCTATGGAAATTAACATTGGGAAAACATGTTTTGGGACCCCCCTTTTTTCTCGGCCCCCACTTGACGAATCCCCCCAAAACTTTTAGGGAAGGAGCAGAACTGAGCTGGCCAAAATTTTGGAAAATTGCACCCAATTTCCTCAATCGACGCCAAAGTTATTCCCAATAGAATGTTGCGGATTTCCTATGGTAACTAGGTCCTAACTATATATACCTACTGGCGACCGCCAGTAGGTAATATATGTTGTTTTTTTTTTTTACTTTATTGATTTAACAATCCTGCACTATTCTTGGTAGCACTTTTTTTTGCCATCTTGACATGTTTGCACTAATTACGCGTATTTGCACATAATCCATTGAACTGTCTACCTCAGTGCCAGTGTATAGCCCACTAGGGCAACTCTCCCATGATCAGATATGAATGTGTGACAATTAGGATTAATTGTTTTCCTTATGCACTTATTTACTGATGCCTCATTCACCATATGTAGGGTGCTCTATTCTGATGGATTTTTCTAAATGGCAACATTTATATGTTAATATTTATAGGTTTTAACTTTTATACTTATTTTTAGAGGTTTTCACTATATAATGATATAATGTTGCCATTTTTGTACACTATGACTTTTGGACACTGAGGTTTTACATTTAAGGTTTGGAATATGTATTTTACAGACAATTTTAAAATTACTTATTTATATCTTTTGTGCAAAATACGGCATTCATGCGGTAATTAACTATGCGGAAAAAATGGAATCAGTATTTCTTCTCTTTCTGACATGTGATGGCACTGTTGCACTTTAAATGGGTGGTCAGCCCCCATGACGTTGTCATGTGATCAAGGCTATCTCTAGCCGAAACGCGTCATGGCGGACTGGTGCTGGGCTTAAAATCTAAATAAACAAAATATTGCACCATCCTGGGTCTTGCTGGTTCCTGTTTGTTCGTGTGGTCCTATTTGCTGTGCTTACGGACTTTTGGAGCTTGACATACCTCATATATATATATATATAAACACGATAAACCGGCGTATCCTCCCCTTCAATCCTGGTGAAGAAATACAACGGAGCCGTGGCCTCTATTCTCAGGTGCAGATTTATTTACTGACACAACGTCCAACGCGTTTCGGAGTAAGCCTACTCCTTCATCACGGGAGTAGGCTTACTCCGAAACGCGTTGGACGTTGTGTCAGTAAATAAATCTGCACCTGAGAATAGAGGCCACGGCTCCGTTGTATTTCTTCACCAGGATTGAAGGGGAGGATACGCCGGTTTATCGTGTTTATGTTCAAGGGGGTGGCTACCCCTGCCGTGAGCCCGCCGACATTGAGGCTTGGGATCAGCTGAGTTCCGTGTTTATATATATATATATATATATATATATATATATATATATATATATATATATATATGGCAGGTGAGATTACTCTTCGCAAAGCAATCCAGGGACATAGCGGGGAAATTTCAATTGGGAACCCTTTATTCACAAGAAACTCGTGGCTTGGCATAATGCATTTCGGCGTCTTCTGCCTTCCTCAGATGCCGCGCACCACCGGTCCGCAACTTCTCCCCCTTGCGTTTTGTATGCGGCTCACCCAATGGTTTGGAATATGTATTTTACAGACAATTTTAAAATTACTTATTTATATCTTTTGTGCAAAATACGGCATTCGTGCGGTAATTAACTATGCGAAAAAATGGAATCAGTATTTCTTCTCTTTCCATGACATGTGATGGCACTGTTGCACTTTAAATGGGTGGTCAGCCCCCATGACGTTGTCATGTGATCTATATATATATATATATTACCTACTGGCGGTCGCCAGTAGGTATATATAGTTAGGATTTTTTTGCTATGGGATTTTTGAAATTTCTATGTCGAATAACTTTGGCGTTTGAGGACGGAATTGGCTGAAATTTTCAGGAAAATGGATCATTTTGTTTCTGAGCAGCCACTGAAAATTTGGGGGGGTTTCGTCAAGGGGGGGCTTAGAAAAAAGGGGGGTCCCTAAACGCATTTTTCCCATGCAATTTTCCATAGGGCGGTTGGACTCACTTTTAGCTCGAACGGCTGAATGGATTTCCACGAAACTTGGCAAAATTGTAGATATTGTTTGCCCGATGTGCCTTTGCTAGGTCTCAATATATGTGCTCCAGTGGATATTGATAAATTAACGTTAAAAAAAATATATATCTGTAACAGCGCTCCGGTTAGCGCCCCGGTTCGCGTACCTGACGCGTAACGGAACTTCGCGAAGCGAAGCTGATTGGCTCTCCGGTGTCTGTCAACAGTCTAAACAGTCCGGAGCGGCCGCCATCTTGTCTCTCGGTAGGATCGAGAGACAAGAGGTGAAGAAAAACGAAGGGAGAAATTAATGAAAGGGGGCAAGGTAGACCCCTCCTGACCCCCTAGGATTGATGAGGGGGCTATTAAAGGGTCCCGCGGGGCAAAAAAAAAAAAAAAAAAAAAAAAAGAAAAATTCCGTTTTTTCGCAGTAGAGGCGCTACCCGGTACGCGAACCGGGTAGCTAACCGGTAGCGTAACGGGAGTCCGCCATCTTGTGTTTCGGTCGAATTTAATCACAAGATGGAGGTTGGACTCACTTTTAGCTCGAACGGCTGAATGGATTTCCACGAAACTTGGCAAAATTGTAGATATTGTTTGCCCGATGTGCCTTTGCTAGGTCTCAATATATGTGCTCCAGTGGATATTGATAAATTAACGTTAAAAAAAAATATATATATCTGTAACAGCGCTCCGGTTAGCGCCCCGGTTCGCGTACCTGACGCGTAACGGAACTTCGCGAAGCGAAGCTGATTGGCTCTCCGGTGTCTGTCAACATTCTAAACAGTCCGGAGAGGCCGCCATCTTGTCTCTCGGTAGGATCGAGAGACAAGAGGTGAAGAAAAACGAAGGGGGAAATTAATGAAAGGGGGCAAGGTAGACCCCTCCTGACCTCCTAGGATTGATGAGGGGGCTATTAAAGGGTCCCGCGGGGCAAAAAATAAACAAAAAAAATTCAGTTTTTTCGCGGTAGAGGCGCTACCCGGTACGCGAACCGGGTAGCTAACCGGTAGCGTAACGGGAGTCCGCCATCTTGTGTTTCGGTCGAATTTAATCACAAGATGGAGGAAAAACAATGTGGGAAATGGGTATAAGGGGGCACGGGAGACGTATCCTGACCCCCTAGGTTTTCTGAGGGTGGCTGAGGAGGCCCATATGTGCGGAAAAAAAACACATTTTTTTCACATTTTTGCGCGGTTAGCGTCCGGTGCGCGAACCGGGTAGCGCTCCGGAAAGCATAAATCGTGAAAATTAGTAAAAAAAAAGTTACATTTAAAATTTGTTTAGAGTGATCATAGTTAGGGTAGCTCTGAGAAGAGCTTTTGGGTCTGTGGTAGATTTAGGTACTTATAAGTAGGTACCAATACATAGTCTTAAATTCAGGATGAAAACTCTGTTCCCCTCATCTGAGAAGTGAACTCCATCTCCTCTGTAGATATCTTGCATGTAGTAACGCAAGTTATTGTTGTAGATGGAGCCCATTCCATGGTCTCTCATGTAAGCTGAAACAGACTTATTTACATGCTTCCTCGATTTCTCAATTTGTGGACAAAATTGGTTGGACCACCTCCATTTCTGTCTTTGGCATATATTTGAATATACCAAGGCAGTTTGAGGAAAAAGTGCCATCAATTGCTCAAAGGTGTCCTTTAAAAGCATTTCCAGACCTACCCCAGTCAAAGTGCCCAAGTCATTTCCTCCACAGTGCACAATTAACAGGTCAGGTTTTGGCAAATGCAAAAAGGTTTTCACCAATGGTATCAATTGGTGACATCTTAATCCTCTGTGGCCAATCCAGTTGATTTCCACATTTTGTAAATTGAGGTTGTGTAAATTTCTGTTATCATTATACCTTTGAGCCCAGTGGATGTAACTATGTCCAACAACCCAGACAGAAAACATGGTGAGAGGAGGTTCTGCTGCAGTCAGATGAAGTGTGGGAATGAAATGGCAGTTGAAACAGTAGGAGTTTGTAATGAAAAAAACTGTGGAGTTTCAGTGCTAATGATTCAGTAGCAGTGATTGGTGGATTTTGATTGCTGAAAACAGAAAGTTAGGGTGCATGGATGAGTTCTTTGAAAGATGTAATTTGAGTGGTCAAGAAAAAATCATTTTATGAAAGATTGCACTGGATACGCAGGTGTACTGAGAGTTCAGAGTTCAATTGAAACATTGTTGTGTGAACTTGTAAACATGAGAGGTCTTTCAGGAGGTGGTTGCTATGGAAAAAAGGCAGAAAGGGCAGAGGGGGGAAGGGTGTTGATTTGAAAAAAGTGAGGGAAAGAGTTTTGATTGGGTGACATGAGAGATATGTGTGATGAATTACAGCATTTCTGTGCCTTTGTTGGTTGCAGCCTCTGGAGTGCATACCCATTGCTCTGCTAAAGAAAAATTGGTGTGTGTCTGAGACTGTTTTGAAACTCAAAAAGTATTTGCTAAGGTGAGAAAAGATTCATTTAATTTAGATAGAGAATAGTATGCTTTAGGGAGAAAATTATGAAGAAAGTTGTGTATTTAAAATGTTGCTTTGTGTCAAGTGTTTTACAAATAGATTGTGTTCCTTTGAGTTTCATAGCCATGTTAAAAGTGACGCAAAAGTGGTGCAAGGGCCTTAAAAATACGCTTTGATGTGTGTTAGGGCATTTTAAGTCACTTCACCATGAATCTGGGTGAATAATTTGCTTACTTGATGTGTTTAAGAACGTTTCTTGAAATCATTTAGGTTTCTTGATATGTACTGCTAGAGTTTCATAGCCTGCTTGGGGCATATTTACAAGGCCTTTGAGTCACTTTCGCATCATTTTCCCCATGTTAATAGTGACGCAAAAGTGGTGCAAGGGCCTAGTAAATACGCCCCCATGTCTGTTAGGGTATTTTAAGTCACTTCACCATGAATCTGGGTGAATAATTTGGTTACTTGATGTGTTTAAGAACATTTCTTGAAATCATTTAGGTTACTTGATATGTACTGATAGAGTTTCATAGTCAGCATGGGCCATATTTACAAGGCCTTTGAGCCACGTTCACGTTATTTTCCCCATGTTAAAAGTGACTTTAAAGGTGGTGCAAGGTCCTTGTAAATACGCCCTCATGAGTGCTTTGCAAATTTAAGTCATTTCCCCGTGGTGCAAGGTCCTTGTAAATACGCCCCCATGTGTGCTTGGCAAATTTAAGTACTGACAGGGTGTGCTTGTACATAGGAGCTGTGTTGTGTTTTCAAATTATGACCAGAAAATCGTTTTTAAAAAAAAAAATGCTTTTTACATTTATGAGAAGGTCAAAATGGTGTCTGCTTCTTTAAATAAATATTTCACTTTCCACCATGAATATGGGAGAATAATTTCCTTGTTTGCCGGTTTAAAAACACGTTTCTTGAAGTCATTAAGGTTTCACAATATGTTCTGCAAGAGTTTCATAGTCAACATGGGGGCAAATTTACAAAGCTTATGAGCCACATTCACGTCATTTTCCCCACGTTAAAAGTGACTTTAAAGGTGGTGCAAGGTCCTTGTAAATACGCCCTCATGAGTGCTTTGCAAATTTAAGTCATTTCCCCATGGTGCAAGGTGCTTGTAAATACGCCCCCATGTGTGCTTGGCAAATTTAAGTACTGACAGGGTGTGTTTGTACATAGGAGCTGTGGTGTGTTTTCAAATTATGATCAGAAAATCGTTTTTTTTTAAAAAGAAATCCTTTTTACATTCATGAGAAGGACAAAAAGGTGTCTGCTTCTTTAAATGAATATTTCACTTCCCACCATGAATATGGGAAAATAATTTGCTTGTTTGTCGGTTTAAAAAATCGTTTCTTGAAGTCATTTAGGTTTCACAATATGTTCTGCAAGAGTTTCATAGTCAACATGGGGGCAAATTTACAAAGCTTATGAGCTACATTCACGTCATTTTCCCCATGTTAAAAGTGACTTTAAAGGTGGTGCAAGGTCCTTGTAAATAAGCCCTCATGAGTGCTTGGTAAATTTAAGTCATTTCTCCGTGGTGCAAGGCTCTTGTAAATACGCCCGCATGTGTGCTTGGCAAATTTAAGTACTGACAGGGTGTACTTGTACATAGGAGTTGTGCTGTGTTTTCAAATTATGACATGAAAATGGTTCATAAAGAAAAGGAATGTTTTTTACATTTATGACAATGACAAAAAGGTGTCTGCTTCTTTAAATAAATATATCACTTCTCACCATCAATCTAGGAGATTAATTTGCTTGTTTGTCGGTTAAAAAATCGTTAATTTAAGACATTTAGGTTTCACAATATGTACTGCTAGAGTTTAATAGTCACTATGATGATAATGATATACATTTAGAACTATGTAGGAGGCATGGAGAAACTGAGGCTTCTGTAAGTGTCAAGGGAGGTGAATAATGTACATTGCTCTGTTGCATACAGTCCTCATCTTCTGCGTACTCTTGGATATGCTAGACTACATCTGCACAATGAGATACCTAAGCTGAGGAAATACAGGTGATGTGATTGTGAAATGAGCAAAAATATTTGTTGCGTACAGTGCTCACCTTCTGCGTACTCTTTGATATGTTAGACTACATCTGCACAATGAGATACCTAAGCAAAGGAAACACAGATGATGTGATTGTGAAATGAGCAAAAAAAATTGCACGTTTTTCAATTACATCACCTGTGTTTCCTAACATTACGAATCACATTGTGCAGATGAGGTTTAGGCCTGTCCAGGGAGACAGAGGAGGTCTGGCCTTTGTTCAAGAGTGCAGTGGACATGACTCACTTCATTGGTAGGCCTGCACATGTATTATCTCCTCTGTACTCTTCAACAAGCCTAAATTTCATCTGCAACCCTGAGTAGGCCTCACCTCAAACAAACCTCTGGATAGGCCACACCTTATCGGCATCCTGAACCAATCATTTAAAATGTTAGGGGCAGATTTATGATGGCCGTGCGCCTCTTTTGCGCCGCTGTTGCGTCACTTTTGTGACGCAGCAGCGGTGCAAAATATGCACCATGTTGCAAGATAGGCCTCACTTCATCTGCAACAAGATACCGTCAGTTTAAACTGTATACATTTAGGACTGTGTAGGGGGCATGGAGAAGCTGAGGCTTCTGTAAGTGTCAAAGTTGTTGCATACAGTGCTCACCTTCTGCGTACTCTTTGATATGCTAGACTACATCTGCACAATGAGATACCTAAGCAAAGGAAACACAGGTGATGTGATTGTGAAATGAGCAAAAAAATTGGCAAGTTTTTCAATTACATCACCTGTGTTTTCTAACATTACGAATCACATTGTGCAGATGAGGTTGAGGCCTGTCCAGGGAGACAGAGGAGGTCTGGCCTTTGTTCAAGAGTGCAGTGGACATGACTCACTTCATTGGTAGGCCTGCACATGTATTATCTCCTCTGTACTCTTCAACAAGCCTAAATTTCATCTGCAACCCTGAGTAGGCCTCACCTCAAACAAACCTCTGGATAGGCCACACCTTATCGGCATCCTGAACCAATCATTTAAAACGTTGGGGGCAGATTTATGATGGCCGTGCGCCTCTTTTGCGCCGCCGTTGCGTCAAAGATGCGCTATGTTGCGACATATTTACAACTTGATGCATCTAGGCAGATGTGTCACGCTGTAAAGTCCTGCGCCACATGAAACCTGACGCAGGTTTCATGTGGCGTTTTGTTGCAGGGTGGGCGTTCACTTGCATGAAAGCCCTGTAAAACTAACACAGTGAAATTTACAAGATTTCACTGAGTCAGCTTTATGGCATTGCTGAATCAAATCCTTACGCCTGTTTGAAACAGGCATAAGGAGTGACGCACCATGCAATGTGTGGCTTGCCCCTGTGCATTGCAGGAGTCATGTCGCGCTTGCGACGTGATCCCTGCAATGCGCCGCTTTTGCGGCACAGATGCGTGACGCATCTGTGCTGTTTTTGCCCCATGGTGCTCCGCATTGTAAATGCGGCACACCATGGGTGGCAGAGCAGCGGCGCACGTTAACTGGTGCATCCCTGGGGATGCGCCAGTTAACATAAATCTGCCCCTTTACATTTAAGTATGAGCAGGGGACACAGAGTCGGTGAGGCTTATCCAAGGTTAAGAAGAGATGAGTCCTGTTCACTGAAAACTTGGACATAGGCCTCACCTCCTCAGCATAGCTGGACATGGCAAAATAATATCTGCAAAATGTTACTCTTGTTAAACAATTTTACTATTATTGTCTCTGAGATTTGTCTCTTACTCTGCAACATCTCATTGTTGTTCTCTTTCTTTAAAGATAACGACAACATCAACCATGAGTGATAATGAGCAATCTGTTGATCTCGATCTTATTATTGAATTTGTCATTGAAACGTCAGTGGAAGTAGATCCCTTGGATGATTTATATCCTGTGGATGATGAAGAATATGATGAGGATGCTGATTTGTCAGAATTGTATGACATAGGGTGGGCAGCTGACCTGCTCGAGCCTATTGAACTATAAAGACTTTTAAAAATAAATTTAAGTTACTGGAAATGAAAAGTAACCATGTTAACCATTTTATTTAAATTTAAATACAACTTCAAAAACAGCTTGTGTGAAGTGTCTTTAATAAAATAGTGAAATATGCTAATAAAATTAGTTCAGATTCACATATAAAAGAGCACAGGTCAAATGTAGAAGCATTCCATTTCTTTGCTACTATTTGTGAGTTTTAAATTTGTCAATGCACTAAAAATTATTGTATGTAGAATTGACAACTAGTGTGTTAATTTTTTTACGACTGTTATTGATTTACTCTTTGGTAATTGTGGTTAATAACATTTTTTATTATATTTTACCACAGATTCAACTGCAGATCATTTCAAAATTAAAACATGCCTTCGAGGCAAAGGAGGAGAAAGGCTACAAAACTTCAAACACAGCAGCTTACTACATGCTTGCAGCAGTCCTCTACAATAAAAACTCGTCAAGTCAGCAAAAAAGCTCTGGGTAAGACAACGAAATGTTTCCTAAGAAACATTTCCAGAAAAAAAAGTATTACTACAGAACATGTTTTAGTCCAGAAGAAGAGAGTCAATTTAAACAGGAAGGAAAGGCCCCTTAATAAAGTTAGTGGTAGAGCAGGAGAAAACTCTGTGAGTGCCGGTAGAAGGCACAATCAATTTAGGGACATTCGTACACGAATGTTCCGCAACAGGATAATTGTAAATTAAAGTAAAAAATGTAAAGAAAGGTCAACAGAAACTGGCTTTTTATAAGAAAAAAAAATCTTGAGAAAATGATTGATCAGGGTTTGGAAATGAAGCGAAAGTTATTTATTTTGGTAATCAATAGAATTAGGAAACTAAACAAGGCAATTTATGAATTCAAAACAAATAGTAGATGGAAGAGAATAGTTAATCGTACAAATTTTTGTGAAGTATTTTCAGGAGAATGGATGCATAGTTCAAGTTGTGAGGCATTTTTCAATGAGCAGAGTTACTTCCAGGACAATGATTTGGTGCATGCAGTTGACACCAGAGGTCGAGCATATGAGGTGAAAGACGGTTGTCCAGTTGAAAAAGAAAAACTTGTGTCAACAGAGGCAGAAGAGGTGTTAGGTGATGAAGTTTTAGGGAGACGTCCTAAGGGTCCAGTGTACACCTGGAAGTGTAGTAGTATTTGCAGTGTGCGACAGGATTCCATCAATTTGCTTTGTGATTTTGTACGGACATTTAATAAGAAAAGTTTAAAACAGAAAATGAAGTTGTTGCAGGAATTAGATCCATGCAGAGTGAGAGAATTGACCGGTTTACATGGTGCTTCACTGGCTTGTCTTTCCAGGAGAGTTTGCCAGAGTGTTTTTCATCATTTCAGGATGCTAGCAGTCCATCATAATAAAGTGAGGAAATTAGTGAGAATGTTGTATTTTGCTAAGAGTCCAGCAATTAAGCTTAAACAATTAAGCAGTGCTCTTTTGCATGGTTCTGAAGTAGATGTGAAGAATATTTGTGAAGAAATTGAGATTTGTTACTTTGCAAGTAAAGAGGAGAATGTTGGAATTGACCCAGAAGAAGAAGGTAATGTACAGATTTCCAGTACAGATAATTTTCAGAAGGAAATTGCCACGTTTCAGGTGAAATCAAGTGAGAGGCCTAATTTCACTTGTGTGTGTTGTCGACCCACTTATTATAAGAATCAGACTAAGTTAGTGGATTTATATGCAAAAAGTGAAAGGGAAAATAATAGTGAATGGAAGGATTTCGCAACATACTTGATGGTAGAAAATTGTTTTGATTTGGGATCGGATCAACGTGTGTGTACTTATTGTTGTAACAAATTAAATCAAAACCGGATGCCTGCTAGAGCGGTTCATAATAATCTGGAATTGGTTGACATCCCTTCTGAATTGAAGGATTTAAATACTTATGAATCTATTTTGATTCAAAGTGTCCATCCCTTTCAGGCTATTGTACGAATGGAGCCAAAGACAGGGAAATTGCCTCCATCAGATTTACAGAGAGGATTAAAGGGAAGAGTTGTTTATTTGCCTCTAGATTTGAAGAAAAACATTAATACAATTGGAGTAGAGAAAGTGGAAGAGGAACCTCTGGTTATCTTAGTTAATGGGGTTCCGACAAAGAGTAAGAAAATCTGGCAAGATTTAGTGGATGTTAGGAAAGTCAAAAAGGCAACATTGTATTTGATGAAAAACAATAAGCACTACAAGAATGTATGTGTTGCAGAAGAGGAAGTAAGTGAAGAAGAGGACAGCAATTTGTGTGCTGGACAAATTGAGAAAGTAGAAGCCTCTAAAAATTAAGAAATATATGAACATTATAGTGTTCATCCTTTGCATTCCAAGGAAGTCATGGGGAATGCTATTGAGTTGTTTCAAATGAAACAAGCCAAAGGGAGTCCCATTAGTGTTTGGGAGGAAAGTTTGGAAGCTCGGTGTTTCCCACAGCTATTTCCAACAGGTCAAGGAGGAAGATATGATGAGCGACCTGATCAAATTCCTGCTTCTGAATACCGGACTTTACGATTGTATGCAGAAGATCCTAGGTTTCGTCAATGCATTCCCTATTTGTTTCATCTACTGTTTGAAAGTGATCTGTCTGGACTGTCATATGCAGTGAATCACATCTTGAAAAGTGGTGTACAGATGCAAAATATCTCGGCAAGGGACTTTATGGATAAAGTCAATGTGCAAGACAGTATTTTGGATTCTCACCTGATTAATCTCATGGCATGTCAGCGTGGTACTAATGAGTACTGGTACCGTCGTCATGGTGATTTAAAATGTATGCTGAGGAACTTAGGAACTCCCACATGGTTCCTCACTCTCAGCTGTGCTGAGTATGGCTGGGAAGACTTACTTGAATTTCTACGAGAGGCAAATGGAAACATTGAAAATATCGAATTCAAGACACCTGGAGAACTGTGCTCTTTGGATCCAGTGAATGTATGCAGGTACTTCAATCATAGATTTGAAGCTATGATGTCTTTCATCATGAACAAGAAAAATCCACCTCTTGGAGAGGTGTTGGATTTCTTCTGGAGAAAGGAGTATCAAGCAAGAGGTGCTCCTCATATACATATGCTGCTATGGATCAAAGATGCACCCAAATTTGGAACAGATCCGGATGACTTAGTGATAAGTTTCATAGAACAGTATTCTACATGTGCTGTTCCAAAGACAAAGGAAGACAAAAGCCTAAGATAACAATATTTACGCTTTCAAAGCCATCGTTGTGGAAAGTACTGTCGTCGTAAATTCAGAAACAAGGACAAGTTCTACACAAAATGTCGTTTCGGCTTTCCACGACCAGTGATTTCTTTAAAGGAAGAGTGAACAGTTTGATGTCTTCGCTGCGACATAATGTGACGAGGAAATCACCCAAAAATACATACAATTTGAAAAGAAACGAAGAGTCCAAGTACATCAACGACTACAACCCAGTGATTTTGTCCATGTGGAATGCTAACATGGATATACAGTTTGTGGCTGATAACTGTATGGCTGTGGCTCGGTATGTGACATCTTACATCACAAAAAAAGAAAAGACAGAATTGAAGGATATGTGGGAGGACATTTCCCATGAAAAGAGCCTCAGTAAGAAGTTGTACAGTTTCAGTCTGAAGATGTTGTCGCATCGAGAAATCGGAGCTTACGAATGTTCTGACCGGTTATCTTCAGCAAGTCTCTATGCCAAATCTAGGAGTATCATTTGGGCGAGTCTTGGTCTTGCTGCAACGCGTAATCGATTCTGAAACCTGTACGGGAAATTGAGTATTTGGCGGAAAAGGAGCCAAACAGTACAGATATTTTGAAGACCAACATGTTGGATACATATTATCCAAATAGAAGCAGTCACCTCGAGAATGTTTGTCTGTATGAGGTTCTACAAAATTACATATTCAAGAGGAACATCAAAGAAGATATTGATAAAGGAGTGTATGCTGTAATTGGAAGTGAGGGATGTCTGGTCAAGCAAAGAAAATGCCAATTGGTAAATCATCGAAAATTGAGTGGTGAATCTCCTGAAAGAAAAGAGTTTTTCTATTTAGCTCTTTTGCAACTTTTCAAGCCTTGGCGTGCAGAAGAGGAACTGCTTGGAGATTTCCTCTGTTACGAAGACTCTTTCAATGCAGCCAAGGAGACCATAGAATGTCCTGTTTTTCCAAAATATCTAGAAATGTTGAATGCGGAAATCGAGCAGGAAGAAACAATTGCAGCCGAGATTGCTAGAGACAGTTCTCAGGACAGTCAGAGTTCTGTTTCATTGAGTCAGGATCCACTAGGAGGACCAGTTATCGAAAATGAAGCTGCCACTGCCATGATTGAAGTGGAAAGAGCCATGGCACATGCTCAGGAGGATGCGGTTAACTTAGAAGATTTGGAAAGACAACTCAACGTTGAGCAGAGGAAAATATATGACGAAGTTACCAACCAAATTGATCATGGATTAAGTCATGAGAAGAAAGAGTGCTCATGTACGTCAATGAAGCCTGTCCGACTGTACGTGAGTGGAGAAGCAGGAACTGGAAAAAGTTTCCTCATTAAAGCAATTTCATGTTATTTGCAGAAAAGGACTGAGTCATCCCTGTCTTGTGTTGTCACCACTCCAACTGGACTGGCAGCACATAACATTAAAGGTATTACTTTGCATCGTCTACTGATGCTGCCAGTGGAGCATGATAACAAATTACAATACCACAAGTTATCTGGAGATGCTTGTTGTGAAGTTTCAAGAGTCTTGAGGAAAATGAAACTTCTTATCATTGACGAAGTAAGCATGGTTTCCAATGTCATGCTTGCCTTTGTGCATTTGAGAATGCAAGAAGTTCTTAAAACAGAGTATGATGTGTTATTTGGTGGCAAACACATCATTGTTTTCGGTGATCTTCTGCAGCTGACACCAGTGAAAGGACAACCAGTGTTTAAACTACTTACACATGAAGATACCAGGAAGTGCCTAGGGAGCATTGGCAACGTTAATATATGGTTAAACTTCAATTATGCTGAACTGCGTGAAAATATGCGTCAAGCAAAGGATGAAGATTATAAGAATATTCTACAAGATGTTAGAATCGGAAAAGTGACCGAGCATGGGAAAGAAGCTTTACATGCACGATTACTGTCAAATTTGTATCCAGAAGAAGACGTTCTGCCAGAGAATATTTTTCGGAAAATTACTGAGAAGAAATCTGGAATATGTTTGATGCCAACTCTTGCAGAATGTGCCATCTTCAACAACAAAATGTTGAATTTAGAAAACCAAGAGATTGTGAAACTGGAAGCTATTGACAGAATAGAGCATATGGGAGCAACAATTATTTTGTCTGAGAATTTGAAATCTAAATTGGATTCATTAGAGAAGACTATATCTAAAACTGCTGGTTTTGAAAAGACTCTGAATATGTGCTTAAATTGCCGTATCATTTTGAGAAGGAATTTACATGTTGAAAGAGGTCTGGTAAATGGATCAATGGGTAATGTTGTTGATTTTGAGAAATACAGAAATAGAGATGGAATTGAATTTTTAAAAATTCAATTTGATGGCATTGAGGAAGTACAGCTAATTGGTCGTTGCTCTGCTAGGTTTTTGCTTGTAAAAGACTTATATGTTTGCCGTAAGCAGTTTCCTGTTTGCTTGGCATATGCGGTGACAATCCATAAATCGCAAGGTTTAAGTGTAGACAGTGCATTGGTGAATATTGGCAGTTCTGTGTTCAAGGAGGGTATGGCATATGTGGCATTGTCACGAGTCAGAACTTTATCGGGATTGTACTTGATTGAGTGTGATGTCACAAACATTTGTGCGGATCTAGATTGTGTTAACCGCATGCGTGCGGGCGGAATTCCGCTCGTACGCTGAGATTTTTTAAAGCGCATGTTACGTGACGAGCTGGGCTCGTCATCAGCGTGCCAGGAGGCTACCTCATGACGAGCCCAGCTCGTCATCAGCGTGGAAGGGGTTAAGGAATACAATAGGTTAAGAAGAGAGTATGCGCCACATTTGCCTCAATATCCTTTGTTTGAGAAACGTGTGGTAGGCCGGAAACGAAGAAATGTGACCAATAGTAGGGAGGTTGTAGCAAAAAGACGAAAAGTCGATGAACCCGAAATTATAAGCAGAAAGAAAATGGATTCTGTTGAAGATGTTGTTGGTTTTCAATTTGAAAATAGTTCTGGTGTCAACCGCTATGCTAATGTAGTGGTTAATGTTGTCTTTTCTCTAGAAACTTTAAAAGAAGAGATTGTGGTCAATTCGGATCAAAGATTTTGCAGTTTGTTGAATTCTGTGTTAGAGAAATGTAGCACTGATAGAAGAAAAATAGAAAGTGTGTCTGAAATTCGAAATCTGTTAGACAAATGTTCAGGTCAAACGCAATTCTCTCAAAATATTCAGCAAGATTGTCAGGAGTTTTTAATGTATATGCTTGATGTATTGCAAGATGAAGGTGTAGATGTAGATCATCTGTTTGGCCTTTCTTATCAATGGCAGCATGACTGCGAGAACTGTAGGGTATCAAGTACTACTAGTGTAGACTCAGAAAGATTTATATATTTAACTTTGCCAGACAGTAAATCAGTGTCCTTTAATAAGCTAGTAAAAGCAGCCGATCAAAACACGGAGTGTAGCCAATGTAAGTCTGCAATGCTGTCCACATTATTTATACGAACATATGGCCAGTATGTCATTTTAATGTTCCAACGATGTAGGCCTGATGGAACAAAATTGACAACTTTAATTAAAAATTTTGTGGCTTCGCAGTTGTCAATATCAGGAAGGACTTTTGTAACTGCAGCAATTATATATCATGACGGTCCTTCAACAACATCAGGACATTACACAGCTTATTTGAAGTCTGGAAACGGCTGGTCATTCTGCAATGATTCTGTTTTAACTTTCAGAAAAAGATTGCCTTTTGACCTTAAAAATTCTTACCTGGTGTTTTTACAACCAAAATTTTAGGGAAGGAATCTCAGGATTTGCTCTGAGGAATTTCAAGAGGTTCTAATGGCTCCTAAACTATTTGGCCTTGAGGATAAGTGTAGTACAGAGTGAAAAGTTATTTTTGAGCTTTAAGTAGTTCCTGAAAAAAAAGAAGGTTTTCTTACAGAAAGTGGTGGGCACGGATTAGTTAAAGGACAACAGAGTATTTCCCAAAGCAAACGGTGTTCTTACCATAACACTTGACGTCATGGAAAAATAACTGCACTTTGAATGAGTTCAGAAAAACTGTTTCTTTTAATAAGCTAATTCAAGCAGCCAATCAAAACATGGAGTAGAGGTAATGTAAGTCTGCAATGCTGTCCACATTATTTGTACAAACTTTTGGTTATAATGTCATTTTAAAATTCCAACTATATAAACCTGATGAAAGTAAGTTTTCAACTTTAATTACAAATGTTGTGGCTACACAGTCGTTGATTTTAGGAAGAACATTTGTAACTGTAGCTATTATATGACATGATGGTCCTTTGACAACATCCGCTTATTACACAGCTTATTTAAAATGTAAAAAAAGCTGGTGTTTCGGAAATGATTCCCATTTGACTATGAAACAATGTTGCCTTTTGACTTAAAATATTCTTACTTTGTGTTTTCAGAAGAGAGAATTTAGGGTAGGTAACTGGCCTATAATGATTCTAGGACTTGATATAATTTTATGTACTGTTTTAAATTGCTTTGTGATTAACAGTGATCACGAGAATTAAATAATTGTAGTAGTCATAGACGTAGTTTAAGTGTGCCTCATAGTAAGCAGTATCATAGGAAATGTGGAACATGAGTGAGCAAGAAGGGTGAGATATTACTAGTACACGATTGTGAAAGTGATCTTGAACGTTTTCTTTCTGAAAGTTGTGGAAAAAGAAAATGACGGGATTTGCTTAGAAGAATTCCAAGAGTTATAAATGGCTCTTACACTATTTGGCCTTGAGGAGAAGTGCGGTAGAGAGCGAGAAGTCATTTATTGTATGTAACATATTTGTCAAAACGATGGAGCTTTTCTTTCAGAAAGTGGCGGGCGGAAAATAATAACAGCACAACAGAGTATAAGCTGTTCATAGGACATCCTTCGACGTCATGGAAAGTAAGTTACTTTTGAGGAGTTCTGATTTCTGATTGGTTATGTTATATGGGTTTTATCGTATTATCACAGGAATGATGTCATCAGTGATGTGATCAGTAATATCAACTGAGATGTCATCAGTGATGTCATCAGTGATGTCATTTGAGATGTCATCAGTGATGTCATCAGTGATGTCATTTGAGATGTCATCAGTGATGTCATCAGTGATGTCACTGACCATGTCATGAATGATGTAATATGTGACATCATCAGCAGTGGATTGCGGGTGCGCGATATATAGTTAGTGCAACTAACTATGTATGCGAATTTCAATGGTTTTGTGTGAGTAAAATAAGGTTTTGTAAATGCTAATTCCTAACTATATATGGTCTATAACCTATGGTTTTTTCAGTGAATATATATATATATATATATTCACTGAAAAAACCATAGGTTATAGACCATATATAGTTAGGAATTAGCATTTACAAAACCTTGAAAATTCACTGAAAAAAACATAGGTTATAGACCATATATAGTTAGGAATTAGCATTTAGAAAACCTTATTTTACTCACACAAAACCATTGAAATTCCATATATAGTTAGTTGCACTAACTATATATCGCGCACCCGCAATCCACTGCTGATGATGTCACATATTACATCATTCATGACATGGTCAGTGACATCACTGATGACATCACTGATGACAACACAAATGACATCACTGATGACATCATCTAGTGTCTGTGTGTTTTTGTAAAGTTTAAATACGTTTTACATGTTGAAGAATGACTGGATGTATGGAAGACTGAGTGTGTGTGTGGCTGGCTGGGAGGTGTGTGACTCTGTGCATATCAATGTGTACTTGTATCAGTGATTGTATAAGAGAGTAAGTATGTGTTAGTATATGTGTGAAAAGTATGGTGTTCTGTGTTTAACTATAGATGAGGAAATCGGAATTCTTCACAGGACTGACTAGGTGTATGAGTGCATATGATAGTGTTGTAATAATGAGTGACTGTATGTATGAGTGATTGTATGGGTGAATGAGTGAATGTGTGTGTAGACGTAGGAATCAGTGAGTGCGTATGTAGTAACTGGTATTGGTGTGTCATGATGTCATCAGTGATGTCATTTGAGATGTCATCAGTGATGTCATTTCAGATGTCATTAGTGATGTCATCAGTGATGTCACTGAAGTATGGTGTTCTGTGTTTAACTGTACAGATGAGGAAATGGAAGTGTGATTGATTCTTTACAGGACTGACTTGGTGTGTGAGTAACTCCATGGATGAGTGGCAGTGTGTGACTGTCTGCATAGGTGTATGAGTGCATATGATAGTGTTGTAATAATGAGTGACTGTATGTATGAGTGATTGTATGGGTGAATGAGTGAATGTGTGTGTAGACGTAGCAATCAGTGAGTGCGTATGTAGTAACTGGTATTGGTGTGTCATGATGTCATCAGTGATGTCATTTGAGATGTCATCAGTGATGTCATCAGTGATGTCATTTGAGATGTCATCAGTGATGTCATCAGTGATGTCACTGACCATGTCATGAATGATGTAATATGTGACATCATCAGCAGTGGATTGCGGGTGCACGATATATAGTTAGTGCAACTAACTATATATGGAATTTCAATGGTTTTGTGTGAGTAAAATAAGGTTTTCTAAATGCTAATTCCTAACTATATATGGTCTATAACCTATGGTTTTTTCAGTGAATTTTCAAGGTTTTGTAAATGCTAATTCCTAACTATATATGGTCTATAACCTATGGTTTTTTCAGTGAATTTCATTGGTTTTTTAACAGCTAATATCTGTAGCTGTAAAATGTATTCTTCTTTAAATCCAAAAATATATTTTATATGTTTATTAATAATTTTTTTTTTAAATATTTTTTTTCTTCGTTCCCGCTTCGCGAATCGGGAAGCTTCCCGTTAGCTGACCTTGATGCCGCGAAATAGACCGCGAGCCGGTAAACGTTCCTTTACCGCAACTGCCGCATTAGAAAACAACATCGTGACGCCTCCCGTCCGCATGACGTTTCGCGTTGTCGCGTGATACGTCATATGACGTGCTACGTTAGCAAACTGGTACGCTTACCGAGGCGCAAAGCGCAGGTTTCTGGAAGCAAACCGGGAGGCCCTGCAAAGCGCGTAACGTAAACACAGCAGGTCATGTGACTTGGTAATAACACTTTTCATTGGTTCATTTCACTTTTGGTTTCCTAATGATGTAAGACTAGGTCATATAATCTAAAATGAACACTTTTCATTGGTTGAGAACTATTGTTTTTCCCAAATGATGAAATCCCTCCTTCTTTCCTCACTCTGACTTTCATCATTGTGAGAGAAAGACCCTTTGTTACCAGTGAGCAATGGCTTCTTTAGTAGCTTCAGCTGGTGCTTCCCCACCACCTCCACCACATCCAAGGAAGAGTGGACCACCTGCTGAAGTTATAATTCAGCAAGAAGAGGAAGAAGAGGAACAGGACGAAGAGCACGAAGAGAGGCACTTTTTGCCTGAGGAGCCCAGGACGTCTCACCGGAAAGAAAACTTCATTTGGCAATTTTTTAAAATTCCCAAAGGTCAGAAAAAAGTAAATGCAAGATACGTAACTTGCCTTATATGTCAAGATAGACTGTCCAGAGGGACCGACAAAAAATACAGTTTCGGAAACTACACAATGCATCGCCATATGACTAGGTGGCATCCTAACAACTACAGTGCTACACAGTTTCGTAACGACCTAGATAATCTCCCTATTATGGCCAGAAGATCTGTTGTACCGGAAGTATCGGGACCAGAGGGCAGGGAGATGGTGCCAAATATACAAACGAGATTTCGTGAAGTAAAACAAGTCTGCGTACATTGCAGTGGATTCATTTGCTACGGAGAAAGTAGCATCACTCTGATCAACAGAGCTATTGACTATCATATGCAAGTTTGTACGAAACGCCCCAAATAATAAATTCTTTTTTTTTTTTTTGTTGCTCCTGTTGAGCCCTTTACAATGAATCGTTTTCGTTGCCCCCTCCGAAAAAAAAACAAAAAAAATATAAAACTGTTCAGAAAAATTCAAAAAAAGTAAAAAAAAATTCAGAAAAATAATAAAAAAAATATAAAACAACAAAAACAATAAAAAAAAAAGTTCTTTTCAGAACTACCTCCCCGTTATTAAAAAATTGGTACAATATTTGGAACTGTGCCAACCTCTATTTCTCTTAGTTCGCTTCCCAGTCCGCTCGCCGGTACGCGAACCGGAAGCGAACCAAATTTTTTTTTTTTTTAAAAAGAACAGTAAGTATAAGGGAAGGAAACAGACAGTTATGTTAAAAGAAAGACAGCTATAGGGGAGTAAACTAGAGATACTATTACCCGTAATCCCCTGCTGATGATGTCACATATTACATCATTCATGACATGCTCAGTGACATCATCAGCAGAGGATTGCGGGTAACAGTATCCCTAGTTTATTCCCTATAGCTGTCTTTCTTTTAACATAACTGTTTGTTTCCTTCCCTTATACTTACTGTTCTTTTTAAAAAAAATTTTTTAGATCAGTCAGAAACAGTGAAAGTAATGAAATATAAAAGACTACGTAGAATATGAGCACTGTATGCAACAACTTTGACACTTACAGAAACCTCACCTTCTCCATGCCTCCTACACAGTTCTACATGTACATCATAAATGCAAACAGAACAGAATTAATTATACATGTTAAATGGTTTATTTTTGCTGTTCTCAGAATGTATCAAATTTCACTAAAACAGTGACTTGAAGGTATTCATCATATAACAGCGGGGAAAAAAAAACACAATCAAAATGATTGTGTTTAAAAAACCCATACAACATAACAAATCAGAATTCAGAACTCCTTAAAGTTAACTTACTTTCCATGACGGCCAAGGATGTCCTATGAACAGCTTACACTCTGTTGTGCTGTTATTACTTTCAACCCGCCACTTTCTGAAAGAAAACCTCCATCGTTTTCAAAAACATGTTACATACAATAAATGACTTCTCGCTCTCTACCACACGTTTCCACAAGGCCAAATCGTGTCTGAGCCATTTATAACTCTTAGAATTCTTTTAAGCCAATCCCGTCATGTTGTATTTCCGCAACTTTCACAATTAAAATGTTGAAGATCATTTTCACAATCCTGGACTAGTAATATCTTCCCCTTCTTGCTCAATCATGTTCTACATTTCCTATCACACTGATACTGCTTACTATGAAGCAGACTTACACTACCTTTATGACTAGTACCATTATTTAATTCTCTACATCACTTTTAATCACAAAGCAATGTAAAACAGTAGACAGCATTGCAGACTTACATTCCCTCTACTCCATGTTTTGATTGGCTGCTTCAATTAGCTTATAAAAAGAAACAGTTTTTCTGAACTCATTCAAAGTGCACGTATTTCTCCATGACGTCCAGTGTTATGGTAAGAAGTTATGTCCCTGTACTACACTTATCCTCAAGGCCAAATCGTGTAGGAGCCATTAGAACTTCTTGAAATTCCTCAGAGCACATCCCAAGATTCTTTCCCTAAAATTTTGGTTTTAAAAACACCAGGTAAGAGTTTTTAAGGTCATACGGCAATTTTTTTTTGAAAATTAAAACAGAATCATTGCAGAATGACCAGCCATTTCTACACTTTAAATAAGCTGTATAATGTCCTGATGTTATTGAAGGACCATCATGATATATAATTGCTACAGTTACAAAAGTCCTTCCTGATATTGACAACTGTGAAGCCACAAAATTTTTAATTAAAGTTGTCAATTTTGTTCCATCAGGCCTACATCGTTGGAACATTAAAATGACATACTGGCCATATGTTCGTATAAATAATGTGGACATCATTTCAGATTTACATTGGCTACACTCCATGTTGTGATCAGCTGCTTTTACTAGCTTATTAAAAGAGACTGATTTACTGTCTGGCAAAGTTAAATATATAAATCTTTCTGAGTCTACACTAGTAGTACTTGATACCCTACAGTTCTCGCAGTCATGCTGCCATTGATAAGAAAGCCCAAACAGGTGATCTACATCTACACCTTCATCATGCAATACATCAAGCATATACATTAAAAACTCCTGACAATCTTGCTGACTATTTTGAGAGAATTGTGTTTGGCCTGAACATCTGTCTAACAGATTTCGAATTTCAGACACACTTTCTATGTTTGTTCTATCAGTGCTACATTTCTCTAACACAGAATTTAACAAACTGCAAAATCTTTGATCAGAATTGACCACAATCTCTTCTTTTACATTTTCTAGAGAAAACAAAACATTAACCACTACATTAGCATAGCAGTTGACCCCAGAACTGTTTTCAAATTGAAAACCAACAACATCTTCAACAGAATCCTTTTTGTTTCTGCTTATAATTTCAGGTTCATCGACGTTTCGTCTTTTTGCTACAACCTCCCCAGTATTGGTCACATTTCTTCGTTTCCGGCCTACCACACGTTTCTCAAACAAAGGATACTGAGGCAAATGTGGCGCATACTCTCTTCTTAACCTATTGTATTCCTTAACACAATCTAGATCCGCACAAATGTTTGTGACATCACACTCAATCAAGTACAATCCCGATAAAGTTCTAACTCGTGACAATGCCACATATGCCATACCCTCCTTGAACACAGAACTGCCAATATTCACCAATGCACAGTCTACACTTAAACCTTGCGATTTATGGATTGTCACCGCATATGCCAAGCAAACAGGAAACTGCTTACGATGAACATATAAGTCTTTTACAAGCAAAAATCTAGCAGAACAACGACCAATTAGCTGTACTTCCTCAATGCCATCAAATTTAATTTTTAAAAATTCAATTCCATCTCTATTTCTGTATTTCACAAAATCAACAACATTACCCTTTGATCCATTTACCAGACCTCTTTCAACATGTAAATTCCTTCTTAAAATTATACGGCAGTTCAAGCACACATTCAGAGTCTTTTCAAAACCCGCAGTTTTAGATATACTCTTCTCTAATGAATCCAATTTTGTTTTCAGATTCTCAGACAAAATAATTGTTGATCCCATATGCTCTGCTCTGTCAATAGCTTCCAGTTTCACAATCTCTTGCTTTTCTAAATGCAACATTTTGTTGTTGAATTTGGCACATTCTGCAAGAGTTGGCATCAAACATATTCCAGATTTTTTCTCAGTAATTTTCTGAAAAATATTCTCAGGCACAACATCTTCGTCTGGATATAAATTTGTCAGTAATCGTGCATGTAAAGCTTCTTTCCCATGCTCGGTCACTTTTCCAATTCTAACATCTTGTAGAATAGTCTTGTAAACTTCATCCTTTGCCTGACGCATATTTTCATGCAGTTCAGCATAATTGAAGTTTAACCATATATTGACGTTGCCAATGCTCCCTAAGCACTTCCTGGTATCTTCATGCGTGAGCATTTTGAACACAGGTTGCCCTTTCACTGGTGTCAGCTGCAGAAGATCTCCGAAAACAATGATGTGTTTGCCACCAAATAACACATCATACTCTGTTTTGAGAACTTCTTGCATTCTCAAATGCACAAAGGCAAGCATGACATTGGAAACCATGCTTACTTCGTCAATGATAAGAAGTTTCATTTTCCTCAAGACTCTTGAAACTTCAAAACAAGCATCTCCAGATAGCTTGTGATATTCTAATTTGTTGTCATGCTCCACTGGCAGCATCAGTAAACGATGTAAAGTAATCCCTTTAATGTTATGTGCTGCCAGTCCAGTTGGAGCGGTGACAACACAAGACAGCGATGACTCTGTCCTTTCCTGCAAATAACATGAAATTGCTTTAATAAGGAAACTTTTTCCAGTTCCCGCTTCTCCACTCACGTACAGTCGGACAGGCTTCAACGACGTACATGAGCACTCTTTCTTGTCATGACTTAATCCATGATCAATTTGCATGGTAAGTTCGTCATATATTTTCCTCTGCTCAACGTTGAGTTGTCTTTCCAACTCTTCTAAGTTAACCGCATCCTCCTGAGCATGTGCCATGGCTCTTTCCACTTCATTCATAGCAGTGGCAACTTCATTTTCGATAAGAGGTCCTCCTAGTGGATCCTGACTCAATGAAGCAGAACTCTGACTGTCCTGAGAACTGTCTCTGTCAATCTCGGCTGCAATCGTTGCTTCCTGCTCAATTTCCACATTCAACATTTCTACATATTTGGGAAAAGCAGGACATTCTATGGTCTCCTTGGCAGCATTGAATGAGTCTTCGTAACAAAGGAAATCTCCAAGCAGTTCCTCTTCTGCACGCCAAGGCTTAAAAAGTTGCAAAAGTGCTAAATAGAAAAACTCCTTTTTTTCAGGAGATTCGCCACTCAATTTTCGATGGTTTATCAAGTGGCATTTTCTTTGCTTGACCAGACATCCCTCACTTCCTATTACAGCATACACTCCTTTCTCAGTATCTTCTTTGATGTTCCTCTTGAATATGTAATTTTGCAGAACCTCATACAGACAAACATTCTCGAGGTGACTGCTTCGATTTGGATAATATGTATCCAACATGTTGGTCTTCAAAATGTCGGTACTGTTTGGCTCCTTTTCCGCCAAATACTCAATTTCCCGCACAGGTTTGAGAACTCGATTACGCGTTGCAGCAAGACCAACACTCGCCCAAACGATACTCCTGGACTTGGCATAGAGACTTGCTGAAGACAACCGGTCAGAACATTCGTAAGCTCCGATTTCTCGATGCGACAACATCTTCAGACTGAAACTGTACAACTTCTTGCTGAGGCTCTTTTCATGGGAAATGTCCTCCCACATATCCTTCAATTCTGTCTTCTCTTTTTTGGTGATGTAAGATGTCACATACCGAGCCACAGCCATACAGTTATCAGCCACAAACTGTATATCCATGTTAGCATTCCACATGGACAAAATCACCGGGTTGTAGTCGTTGATGTACTTAGACTCTTCGTTCCTCTTCAAATTGTATGTGTTTTTAGGTGATTTCTTCATCACATTATGTCGCAGCGAAGACATCAAACTGTTCACTCTTCCTTTAGAAATCACCGGTCGTGGAAAGCCGAAACGACATTTGGTGTAGAACTTGTCTTTGTTCCGGAATTTACGACGACAGTACTTTCCACATCGATGGCTTTGGAAACGTAGAACTTTTTCTCTTAGGCTTTTTTTCTCCTTTGCGTTTGGAACAGCACACGTAGAATACTGTTCTATGAAACTCATCACTGAGTCTTCTGCATCCGTTCCAAATTTAGGTGCATCCTTGATCCACAGCAACATATGTATATGAGGAGCACCTCTTGCTTGGTACTCCTTCCTCCAGAAGAAATCCAACACCTCTCCAAGAGGTGGATTCTTCTTATTCATGATGATCAAATCTATGATTGAAGTACCTACATACATTGACTGGATCCAAAGAGCACAGTTCTCCGGGTGTCTTGAATTCGATGTTTTCTACGTTAGCATTTGCCTCTCGTAGAAATTCAAGTAAGTCTTCCCAGCCATACTCAGCACAGCTCAAAGTGAGGAACCATGTGGGAGTTCCTAAGTTCCTCAGCATACATTTTAAATCACCATGACGACGGTACCAGTACTCATTAGTACCACGCTGACACGCCATGAGATTAATCAGGTGAGAATCCAAAATACTGTCTTGGACATTGACTTTATCCATAAAGTCACTTGCCGAGATGTTTTGCATGTGTATACCACTTTTCAAGATGTGGTTCACTGCATATGACAGTCCAGACAGATCGCTTTCAAACAGGAGATGAAACAAATAAGGAATGCATTGTCGAAACCTAGGATCTCCTGCATACAATCGCAAAGTCCGGTATTCAGAAGCAGGAATTTGATGAGGTCGCTCATCATATCTTCCTCCCTGACCTGTTGGAAAAAGCTGTGGGAAACACCGAGCTTCCAAACTTTCCTCCCAAACACTAATGGGACTCCCTTTCGCTTGTTTCATTTGAAACAACTCAATAGCATTCCCCATGACTTCCTTGGAATGCAAAGGATGAACACTATAATGTTCATATATTTCTTCACTAGTACAGGGTTCTACTTTCTCAATTTGACCAGCACACAAATCGCTATCCTCTTCCTCACTTACTTTCTCTTCTGCAACATATACATTTTTATAGTATTTATTATATTTTTTCAAATACAATGTTGCCCTTTTGACTTTCCTAACATCGACTAAATCTTGCCATATTTTCTTATTCTTTGTCGGAACCCCATTAACTAAGATAACAAGAGGTTCCTCTTCCACTTTTTCTACTCCAATTGTGTTCATGTTTTTCTTCAAATCTAGAGGCAAATAAACAACTCTTCCCTTTAATCCTCTCTGTAAATCTGATGGAGGCAATTTCCCTGTCTTTGGCTCCATTCTTACAATAGCCTGAAAGGGATGGATACTTTGAATCAAAATAGATTCATAAGTATTTAAATCCTTCAATTTAGAAGGAATCTCAACCAATTCCAGATTATTATGAACTGCTCTAGCAGGCATCTGGTTTTGATTTAATTTGTTACAACAATAAGTACACACACGTTGATCCAATCCCAAATCAAAACAATTTTCTACCATCAAGTATGTTGTAAAATCCTTCCATTCACTATTATTTTCCCTTTCACTTTTTCCATATAAATCCACTAACTTAGTCTGATTCTTATAATAAGTGCGTCGACAACACACACAAGTGAAATTTGGCCTCTCACTTGATTTCACCTCAAACGTCGCAATTTCCCTCTGGAAATTATCTGTACTGGAAACCTGTACACTATCTTCCACATTACTCTCTTCTTCTTGGTCAATTTCAACATTCTCCTCTTTACTTCCAAAGTAACAAAACTCAATTTCTTCACATATATTCTTCACATCTATTTCAGAACCACGCAAAAGAGCAGCGCATAATTGTTTAAGCATAATTGCTGGACTCTTAGCATAATACAACATTCTAACTAATTTCCTCACTTTATTATGATGCACTGATAGCATCCTGAAATGATGAAAAACACTCTGGCATACTCTCCTGGAAAGACAAGCCAGTGAATGACCATGCAAACCTATCACTTCTCTCACTCTGCAAGGATCTAATTCTTGCAACAACTTCATTTTCTGCTTCAAACTTTTCTTATTAAATGACCGTATAAAATCACAAAGCAAATTGATGGAATCCTGTCGTACACTGCAAATACTACTACACTTCCAGGTGTACACAGGACCCTTAGGACGTCTCCCTAAAACCTCATTACCTAACACCTCTTCTATCTCTGTTGTCACAAGTTTTTCTTTTTCAACTGGACAACCATCTTTCACTTCATAAGCTCGACCACTGGTGTCAACTGCATGCACCAAATCATTATCCTGGAAATAACTCTCCTCATTAAAAAATGCCTCAGAGCTTGAACTATGCATCCATTCTCCAGAAAAAACTTCACAAAAATTACTACGATTAACTATTCTCTTCCATCTACTATTTCTTTTGAAATCATAAATTGCCTTGTTTAGCTTCCTAATTCTATTGATTGTCAAAATAAATAACTTACGTTTAATTTCAAATGCCTGATCAATAACTTTCTCAACTATTTTTTTTCTCTTATAAAAAACCACTTTCTGTTGACCTTTCTTAATATTTTTTAACAAATTGCCAATTATCCTGTTGCGGAACATTCGTTTACGAATGTCCCTAAACTGTTGTTTCCTTCTACTTTCATGCATAGAGTTATCTCTTACTCTAGCAGTAACATTTCTCATTGGCCTTTCCTTACCGTTTGAATTGCTTCTCCTTTTCTGGACTGAAACATTTTCTGTAGTAATATTTTTTTTACTACAGATATTTCTTATGAATGTTTTTCTACTCTTACCCGGTGCTTTCTTGGTGACTTGACAAATCTTTTTGTTAGAGGACTGCTGCTTTTTTTCATTCACCTGCTGTCTTTGACGTTTTGCAGCCTTTCTCACTCTTTCTTTGCTTGGCATCCTGAAATCTTGAAATAATCTGCAGTTGAATCTGTGGTAAAATATAATAAAAAATGTTATTAACCACTATTATCCAACAGTAAATTAATAACAGTCATCAAAAACTTAACACACTACTTAACATTTTTACATAGAAGAATTTTTTGTACATGGCAAATTTAGAATACAGAAATAGCAGAAAAGAAATGGAATTTATATTCATTTTACCTGTGCTGTTTTATATATGAATCTGATCTAATTTTATGACCATATTTTAATATTTTATTGAAGACACTACACATAACCTGTTTTTGAAGGTGTCTTTATTTTTAAATTAAACGGTTTACATATTTACTTTTTATTTATTATAAATTTATAAAATAAATGTTTATAGTTCCATAGGCTCAAGCACGTCAGCTTCCCATCCTATGTCATACAATTCTGACAAATCTGCATCCTCATCAGGTTCTTCTTCATCCTCAGGATTGAAATCATCCAAGGGATCAACATCCACTAATGTTTCAATTACGAGTTCAATGATGAGGTCGAAATCAACTGATTGCTGATTGTCGCTCATGTTGATGTTGTCTTTATCTTTAAAGAAAGATAACAACAATGAAATGTTGCAGAGTAAGAGACAAATCTCAGAGATTATAATAGTAAAATTGTTTAACAACAGTAACATTTTGCAGCTATTATTTAACCATGTCCAACGATGCTGAGGAGGCAGCCGCGGGCCGTGGAGGGAGTTACGGTGGAGCAGGGAGGTGGGTAGGGGGAGGGGCAGGGTGGAGGGACCTAAAAACTGGCATATGAATAATTGCAGGTAAGTACACAATTTAATTATTCAAACGAATTTCGTAGCACGCACAGCATCGCAAAATGCGATGCTGTGCGCGCTACGAATTTCGTTTAAATAATTAAATTGTGTACTTACCTGCAATTATCCATATGCCAGTTTTTAGGTCCCTCCACCCTGCCCCTCCCCCTCCCCGCCTCCCTGCCCCACCGTAACTCCCTCCACGGCCCGCGGCTGTGAGGAGGTGAAGCCTATCTCCAATTTTTCACTGAACAGGACTCATCTCTTCTTAACCTTGGATAAACCTCACCGACTCTGTGTCCCCTGCACATAATTAAATGTAATGGGGCAGATTTATATTAACTAGCACATCCCCAGAGATGCACCAGTTAACGTGCACCGCTGCTCTGCCACCCACGGTGTGCCGCATTTACAATCAGATAGGACAAAGCTGCATCAAAACCCTGCGCCTGCTTGAAGCAGGCATAGATCTTGACGCAGGTAGGCTGAAAGCTAAAGCAACAACTAAGTGTCGTGTGCAGAAGTTGTAAAAAAGGAAAAATGGCGTTTAAACCAGTAATGAGCCCATGCTAACTTAACACAGTGTAAAGATATCCAGGATCTACATCAGTTTGGGGTTCACAAACCTTGCAGGTACAAGGCACTGAGGCTTTGCACCGTGCATGTCTCATCCCAAATCATATGTTGTTTGTGAATAAAACAATTTCCCAGACCAAATGCTTTGGATTGGCTACTTCTAAAAAATTAAACACCCCTACTATCCCGGAGTTAGAGGAATATGATGGTTGGAGTAATTTTACTCGGTTGTCCATTAAAGATTTACAGGCCCTACTCGATAATTCTTCCTTTAACATTTCCAGTATAAATCCAAAAGGTTGGCTGCTTTGGCAACGTGCCTTATCCACGGTTTAATAACGCTGCCTTTTGCTTTATATAAGTTTTCAAATTGTATGAAATATATACCAATAGGTCGTTATGAACCTTTAGGTAGTGGTTTTCTTCATGAGGTCTGGTCGCTTCCATACACATACAGATGTTTCAAAGATGATCAAGAAGTTTATCTGAATGGAGAGGAATGCACTGAGACGCCAGATCATTCACTAATGTGTAGGCACATACAGTTACACGGTTCATGCAACAAACACCGACCAAATATGGCTTGCGTGTTGCAAGGCACGCCAGTTCCTGCTATCATCCCCACGTTCTAATTGTTGGAAATTGGTAGTTATTTGATGCTCAATAATGAAGATTGTTCTGGGTTAATTAAAAGTATTCCTTTTATCGTAACAGTAAGTGAACGGGTTATTTGCTGCAGAAATGTTCTATTTCCTCCCACACATGAACATAGGGAGTTTTCAATCTGGCCACAAATACCAACCTTGGGAGCAGATTTCAACGGCATGGCAAGAATAAGAGCTCTTTTGTCTCAGAGAGAGGTGGCCTTGAGTTCGGCCCGTGAAACTTTCGTGCTTCACATAGCGAACACCCGTACAGAGGTGCAGACCCTTTTAAATACAGATTCGCCTTTCCATTTCAGCAAGATGGTTCGGACTATCTTTAACGCGTCCTCCACAAAGGGCCTGGCGCACTTTTTTAAAGTTGTTACCAGTGGTCTCGTGACTTCATTTGAGAAAATCTTTGGAGTCATCCCTGCTTTCTTTCATTCTATTTTTTCCACTGTGCTTGGTGGATTCCCATTTTTACTTGCATTACCAGCGGACGCTCTTGTGCTTTTTTACATTTTTAAATATGGATGTCCCTCCTGTGCAAGCTCCCGCCCTGCAGCTGCTGACGCTGTTCCGCAATCGCATGCTTGAATATTATGGCACAATGCCGTTGGCGATATTAAGCACGGCATATGGATTATCTTTTCGATTCTCCTACTTCACCTGTGTCCAGCCTGTATTTCACTGCCTGACCTGTGATTTCGATTGGGCCATTGATTTGTGTCTCTGCGGACCGGTTTCTCCTGACGTCGACTTTAATCAGCTGATGACTCCTATCATTACTCACGAGTTGGTTTGTCCTGGCGAAAGGATTATGGCTGTGGCATTGATGCATGGACTAATTGGTCCCTGGAATTTACTGGCGGCAACACAGTCTTTCTTGGAACAGAGCTTTCTTGAAAACCCACCGAGCTGTCCTCTGATGGTGATAGAGGATCCGGTGCTGGGAGAGCACGTATGTTCTTTTCCGCTTTTAAATTGGATGGCTGAACTCTTTTCGGATGAAGACGGTGACTTCCTATTGGAGGCTGTTGCAGCTTATTTTGCATACACAGTTATGTCATAGACCTTTTTCATGTTTGATATGCTGAGTACTAGCATTTCATTGACAATTCATTGACTTATTTGTCAAGTTTTTATTATTTAGCTTGCCTATTGGCTTAAGCCTCGATAAAGTAGTTGGCTGTTTTATTTTTCTTTAGCATTAAATTTTCCTAGTTTTTAATGTTTTACCTTGCGGACCGTCCACATATAAAGTTGCAATCTGCTCTCATGAGATGGCACTTCTATTATCTTATTCAGTTTGTTTCCGGATCATGGGGAGGTGTCATCTAGATCCTGGATATCTTTACACCGTGTTAAGTTAGCATGGGCTCATTACCGGTTTAAACGCCATTTTTCCTTTTTTGCAACTTCTGCACACGACACTTAGTTGTTGCTTTAGCTTTCCACCTAGTAGTTCATCATGGTTTACATGAGAATAATATGTTATTGCTCTACTATCTGCTTTGCTTGTTAAACTATATCTGCACAGCGAGTGCTGAAGTTTCAAGAACAACACGATACAGAATTGTTATGAGGTCTGATCTCCACGACATGAGGCGGGTTTTATATTGCTTTGCCGAACACACATACACAACACTTGATGCGGTTCACATGAAGAGAGAGCTGGTGTATGCTGATGTGATTCCTTCAAATCTAAGACACTAAAGTATGGGCACGCCCTAAACCAACACAAAGAGACCTTCTTAGCAAATAATATAATATGTGTATTAGGGAGGGTGAGATATAAGCAGCCGTGGGCCGTGGAGGGAGTTACGGTGGGGCAGGGAGGCGGGGAGGGGGAGGGGCAGGGTGGAGCCCTCTCCACCCTGCCCCTCCCCCTCCCCGCCTCCCTGCCCCACCGTAACTCCCTCCACGGCCCGCGGCTGCTTATAAGTGTTGCTAACTCTTATTCATTTACAGCATGTTAACATACTGTCACCATTCGCTTTTTATGTACTACTAACTATGCTGGTAATTTTGCTACTGATAATATGTGTACTTGTATAATCTAAGATACTACGCCTGAGAAGACGGCATTAGTAAATAAACATTTCAAATACACATGTGTTCTTCTTAACTCCATGTTCTGGTTTCTAAGAACTATATAACGACCGAGTGTTCATGAGTTCCACGTATCCTGAGGTACTATAAGTTCATATTCTGGATTGTCTAAACATTGAGAGTTTGTTATATCCAATGTGACACTGTACCTAGCTTGCTAAGCGGTTTTTGATTACTAAGGTGAGTTTTGGGGCACCCTAATTCGCCGAGGTTCCAATCCTCTGTGCACAGTTCTCTGTGAGAACAGAAACCCTGCGACAGGGGCACCCCTGAGCCTTGCTGGAGCTTCATCACACTTGCGATACAACTCCAGCAATGCGCCACCTTTACGGCACAGATACGTCACGCATCTGTGCTGTTTTTGCCCCATGATGCGCCTCATTGTAAATGCAGCACACCATAGGTGGCGGAACAGCGGCACAGGATGACTAACACATCCCTGGTGATGCGCCAGTCATCATAAATCTATCCCTATGCTTCTTATCTTGTTAGAGATGAACCGCCATATGTATCATCAAAGTTTTTTGCATTTCCTAAATAGCGAACTTTAAGGAATAAATAGCGATTCTTTACCATTCCTAGTTTGCGATGAGCTATTTGCTAATTACAAATTACCCATTCATTTCCATGGAGCAGGAGGCCCATACGAATGAAGGTGCAATTTGCGATTAGCAATTACCTCATCGCAAATTACGAATTTTTCCGAGGGTGCAGGGGTGTCTCAAGAACACCCTGCTGCACCCCTGAAAAAGAAATTTGGGGGCATATGGCGCACATAAATTTTGAAAACATTCCTTTACCTCAAAAACGATTTTCAACTCATAATTTGAAAATACTGCCCACGGGGAAATGACTTAAAATGTCCTCAAGACACATGAAAGTCTTTTTTTAAAGCCTTTGCAACTTTTTTGGGTCACTTTTAACATGACTATGTAACTCAAACAGTCAAAATCTAAATTTACCATGCACAGGTGGGAGCATATTTACAAGGAATTTGCTCCACGGGGAAAGGTCTTTTAATTTAATATTGGAAAAATAACATCAGAGACACTGAAATGCCTTATAAAGAAGCATACACCATTATGTCCTTGTCATAAATTTTAAAAGCCTTCATTTTCCCCAAAAACGATTTTCAAGTCATAATTTAAAAACACTCCACGTGGGGAAATGACTTAAAATGTCCTTAAGACACATGAATGCGTTTTTTGATTGCCTTTGCAGCATGTTTCGGTCACCTTTAACATGCCTATGTAACGCAAACATTCAAAATCTAAATTTCCCTTGCACAGATGGGAGCATATTTACAAGCAATTTGCTCCACAGAGAAACTTCTTAAATTGAAATGGGAAAAATAACATCAGAGACTCTCAATTGCCTTATAAAGAAGCATACACCATTATGTCCTTGTCATAAATATTAAAACCATTGCTTTTCCTCAAAAACGATTTACAAGTCATAATTTGAAAACACTCCACAGCTCCTATGCACATAAAAACCCTGTCAGTACTAATACTTCACATTTTCTCCAATTACAATTTCTCAAAGAAACAAAATCTATTTATAAAACACTTCAGACAAACCAACATTTGAAAAACACAACTTTCTTCATAATTTTCTCCTTAAAGCACACTATTTTCTATCTAAATTAAAGAAATCTTTTCTCACCTTAGCAAATACTTTGAGTTTCAAAACAGTCTCAGAAACACACCAATTTGTCTTCAGCAGAGCAAAAGGTATGCACTCCAGAGTCTGCAGCTATCAAAAGCACAGAAATTCTGTAATTCTTCACACATATCTCTCATGTCACCCAATCAAAACTCTTCCCTCACTTTTTTTCAAATCAAAACCCTTCCCCCCTCTGCCCCCTCTCTGCTTTTTCTACATAGCAACCACCTCTTGCAAGACCTCTGGTGTTTCCAAGTTCACACAACAATGTTGCAATTGAACTCTGAACTCTCAGTGCTCCTGCATATCCAGTGCTTACTTTCATTTAATGATTTTTTCTTCGCCACTCAAAATACATCTTTCAACGAACTCATCCATGCACCCTAACTTTCTGTTTTCAGCAATCAAAATCCACCAATCACTCTTACTGCTTCATTAACACAGAAACTCCTCAGTTTTTTTCATTTTACACTCTCATTTTTTCAACTGCCATTTCATTGCCACACTTCATCTGACTGCAGGAGAACCTTCTCTCGCCATGTTTTCTGTCTGGATTGTTGGACATAGTTACATCTATTGGGCTCAGAGGTACGCTGAAAACAGGAATTTACCTAACCTCAATGTACAAGATGTGGAAATTAAGTGGTTTGGTCACAGAGGATTAAAATGTCACCAATTGATACCATTGGTGAAAACCTTTATGCATTTGCCAAAACCTGACCTGTTAATTGTGCACTGTGGAGGTAATGATTTGGGCACTTTGACTGGGGTAGGTCTGGAAATGCTTTTAAAGGACACCTTTGAGCAATTGATGGCACTTTTTCCTCAGACTACCTTGGTATATTCAAATATATGCCAAAGACAAAAATGGAGGTGGTCGAACCAATTTTGTCCACAAATTGAGAAATCGAGGAAGCATGTAAACAAATCTGTTTCAGCTTACATGAGAGACCATGGAATGGGCTCCCTGTACAACAATAACTTGCGTTACTACATGCAAGATATCTACAGAGGAGATGGAGTTCACTTCTCAGATGAGGGCAACAGAATTTTCACTCTGAATTTAAGACTGTGCATTGGTACCTACTTATAAGTACCTAAATGTACCATAAACCCAAAAGCTCTTCTCAGAGCTACCCTACATCTGATCACTCACAATTATTATTTTAGTCTAACTTTTTTCACTAATTTTCAAGAAAGTACGCTCCCCAGAACGCTTCCCGGTTCGCGAACCGGGCGCACTCCACGCAAAAAAACTAAAAAAACGATATTTTTTTTTTTTGCTCTGCGAGACCCTTTTAAAGCCTCCACATCAAACCTAGGGGGTCAGGGAGGATCTACTATGCCCCCTTATGGTCATTTGCCCCTTCGCTTTGGCCTCCTCTTGTCTCTCGATCCTACCGAGAGACAAGATGGCGGCCGCTACGGACTGTTTGGAATGTTTACAGACGCCGAAGAACCAATCAGCTTCGCAAAGCTCCGTAACGCGAAAAGTACGCGAAGCGGAGCGCTGTTACAGATATATATCTTTTTTTGAACGTTAATTTCTCAAAATCCACTGGAGCACATATATTGAGACCTAGCAAAGGCACATCGGGCTACCAGTCCCTACAATTTTGCCAAGTTTCGTGCAAATCCATTCAGCCGTTCGATTATTATTATTTTTTTTTTTTTTGCCCCGCGGGGCCCTTTTAAAACCTCCACATCAAACCTAGGGGGTCAGCGAGAATCGACTATGCCCCCTTATGGTCATTTGCCCCTTCGCTTTGGCCTCCTCTTGTCTCTCGATCCTACCGAGAGACAAGATGGCGGCCGCTACGGACTGTTTGGAATGTTTACAGACGCCGGAGAACCAATCAGCTTCGCTTCACAAAGCTCCGTACCGCGTAAAGTCCGCGAACCGGAGCGCTGCCCGGTCCGCTGTTACAGATATATATCTTTTTTTTAACGTTAATTTCTCAAAATCCACTGAAGCACATATATTGAGACCTACAAAAGGCACATCGGGCTACCAGTCCCTACAATTTTGCCAAGTTTCGTGCAAATCCATTCAGCCGTTCGGGCTAAAAGTGAGGCCAACCGCCCTATGGAAAACTCAATGTTAAAAACACGTTTTGGGACCCCCTTTTTTCTCAGCCCCCCCTTGACGAACCCCCCCAAATTTTCAAGGGCTGCTCAGAAACAAAATGTGCCATTTTCCTGAAAATTTCAGCCAATTCCGTCCACAAACGCCAAAGTTATTAGACATAGAATTTTCAAAAATCCCATGGGGAAAAAATCTTACTATATATACCTACTGGCGACCGCCAGTAGGTAATATATATATATATATTTGTTAAAAAATATATATACATATATATATGTATGTATATATATATATATATATGTGTGTGTGTGTATATATATATATTCACTGAAAAAACCATAGGTTTCACACCAGTTATAGTTAGCTGGAAATTTTACTCGCATAAAACCATTGAAATTCCCACCTTATAGTTAGTTGAACTCACTATAACTTGCGCGTGCCATGCACTGCTGATGACGTCACATATTACATCATTCATGACATGGTCAGTGACATCACTCATGACATCACTGATGACACCATCCAGTGAATGTGTGTATTTAAAAAAAAATATGTGTTATATATGTATATGTAAAAGTTGATGGAAGAATAAATGTTTAAATAAGGGTATACATGGATGTTTTTTAAAAAAAATTGATTGGTTAACTGGCTTATTAAGTGTATCTTAGTGTATACATATATTAGTGAGTAATGTTTAAATATTTAAATATATGGATTAGTGTTTCACTTTGTGTATAAGTGGCTGCATGGGTTGGTGAGTAGCTACATGTGTATGTATATGGGTTATTAGATGTTTTTTTAATATCAGTATGAGTGTCTATATGTTTGGTGGGGGTATTACTTAGAACATAGATGCAGGAGTGACTGACTCTCTGTTTGTATGTGTTTTGAAGACAGCATATGTGCAGGACTGTATGGGTGGATGACTGTCTATATGTGTGTGTTACTGACTGAATGACTGTCTCACTAGTGTCTTTATTAGTAACTACATATGTTTTAATGTAGTATATGTGAATATTGATGTATATAAGTGAGTATATGTGAGAGTGAGGGATTGTAATAGTTCCTGTTTAAATAAGTATGTGTTTCTATAAGTGATTGTTTAAGAGAGTAAGTATGTGTAAGTTTCCTTAGAAGTAAGGTGGTAGTGTGTGTATAGCTGTATATGCAAATAAATGGATGTTCAATAGTTTATTTGCATGTGTGAGTATGTGTGAGAGTATCTTTTGGATGACTGTCGGTGTGTAACAGGATGTATAGGTGTATCACTACATATGATGAGTGAGTATATGTATGAGTGACTATATAGAACTGTTGGTGAATGTGTGGATGTGTATATAGATGGTGGAATTATTGAATTGGTTGTTGTAACTGGTATGGGTATCTCCATTTTTTTGAAAATTTTAGTTTCTATTTTTGAATATGTGTTTCAAGGGTTACATTACAGTGAAAGGAGGTCTGTCACTGTGTCACAAGGATGGTGTCATCAGTGATGTCATGAGTGATGTCACTGCCTATGTCATGAGTGATGTAATATGTGACGTCATCAGCAGTGCATTGCACGCGCAAGTTATAGTGAGTCCAACTAACTATAACGTGGGAATTTCAATGGTTTTATGCGAGTAAAATTTCCAGCTAACTATAACTGGTGTGAAACCTATGGTTTTTTCAGTGAATTTAATAGGTTTTTTAAATGCTAATTCCTAACTATAACTGGTGTGAAACCTATGTTTTTTTTTCAGTGAATTTCATAGGTTTTTTAATAGCAAATCTCTATAGGTATGAAATGCAATATTTTTTATAATGAATTTTATTTTTTATAATTATGTAATACTATTTTTTTTAATGTTTATTTTAATTTTATTTTTTTTCTGCCCCGGAGCGCTCCCGGTGCGCGTACTGATGCGCTCGCCGGTGAGCGCAATGTTATGGCGCGCCCCGGGCGCATACTGGTGAGCGTCCCGTTAGCGCTAGTGCCGCGAACGAAAACAACATCGTGACGTATCCCGTAGCCGCGTGATGCGTCATATGACGCACGGCGTAAGCGCACCCGGAAGCACCCAAGCGCATACGATCGCGCAACGTAAGCGCCGCCGGGCGCGCCCCGGGGCGCGTAGCGTAAGCGCGTCGGGTCATGTGACCTGAAAATAACACTTTTCATTGGTTCACAACACTTTTGGTTTCCAAATGATGAAAGCCCTGGTCATGTGACTTGAAAATAACACTTTTCATTGGTTAAGAACACTTTTGTTTTCCAAATGATGAAAGCCCCCACCCTTTTTCCTCATTTTCACTTTGTTATTTGAGTGAGGACGACCTGCTTTTTCCTTACAGAGATGGTTACAGTCATATCAGCAGCTGGAGCATCTGCCCCACCACCACAACCACCACCATCAAAAAGACCACCAGAAGATTACATTGGTGGTCAAGAAGAAGAGGAGGAGGATGATGAAGAGGTGGAACAGACAAGGCATTTTCTGCCTGAAGATAATCACCCCTACAAACCAAAAGAGCACTTCATATGGGAGTTCTACAAAATCCCAAGGGGTTTCAAAAAAGTCAACGCTGCGAAGGTGACTTGTCTGATTTGTGATGCTGTGCTGTCCAGGGGGAACCCTAACAAAAAATATTCCTTCGGGAATCATACCATGATTCGGCACATGATGCGTTTGCACCCAAACAACTATTCTGCTGCAGAGGTAAGGGACCTCTGCAGTAACCTACCCCCATCAATATCCAGACCCTCAACATCCAAAGAACCCACTCCATCGGGTTCAGAGGCAAGAGAGACGATGCCTACCATACAACCCAAGTTTGCCGATTTTAAAATCGTGTGCAACTATTGTGGAAAGACACTTTGCTATGGTGAGCAAAGTATAAAACGTATCATCTGTGCTGGTGATAACCATAAGTGCCCGAAAAAACCCTAATTTCTCCTGATTTTTTTTTTGCTCCAGTTGAGCCATTTACAATTCCCTGTTTTTTGTTTCTCCCCATAAAAAATACAAAAAATATATAAAACTGTTCAGAAAAGCCAAAAAAAGTAAAAAAAATTCAAAAAAACAATAAAAAAATATAAAACAACAAAAAGAATAAAAAAAAGTTCTTTTTAGAACTACCTTTAATTTATAAAAATAAACCTATATTCTTAAAGAATCTCTGTCAATCTTTTTTCTGCAGGGTACGCGTACCGGTACGTGCACCGGGGCGCGCACCGAGGCGCGCACCAAAAAAATAAATACAAAAAAATAAAGAAGGAGTTAGCATGAGGGAAGAACACAGAGAGAGTAATGTTAAGAGAAAGAGAGCTAGAGGGAGCAACACAGAGGGATTGTTTATTCCATAGTAAAAAACAGAGAAGGTCTAATAGGGTGTAATGAGAAAAGGAAAATTAATAAGGGAGCGAAAGAAGGGAAGAGAGAGGAAGAAGACAAAAGTAGAGGTACTGGTAGAATGTGAGTGGGTGTTGAAAGTAAAGAATGGGTAATGAGGGGTAGTGACGGAACCGGAATAAATGAACAACGGCGAGGGAGGGTGAGAAAAGAGCAGTGAGTGTAAGTAAAGAGGGGTGAAGAGGGTGGATAAAACTGAATTAGGGTAAGACATGGGGAGTGACAGAGAGAAAGGACAGAGAGAGTAAAGGAAACAGTGACTGAAAGAGTCTGAGTGAAACAGCAAAAAAAGGTAAGTAAGGCAGTGTGGGTGACTTATAGGGAGTCAGTGGGTGTAGGTGGGGGTGTGGGTGTGTAAGGTGTGTGTGTGGGTGCGGGTGTGTGGGGTGTTTGGGTGTGGGTGGAGGTGTGGGTGTGTGAGATATGTGTGGGGGGTGTGTGGGTGTGGGGGGTATGTGTGTGGAGTGTGTGTGTGTGTGTGTGTGGGTGTGTGTGTGTGAGGAGTGTGTGTGTGGCTGTGTGTGTGTGTGTGAGGTGTGTGTGTGGTGTGTGTGTGGGGTGTATGTCAGAGGTGTGTGTGTGTGTTGGGGGGGAGGTGTGTGTGTAGGAGTGAAGTTAAATTATTAAGGAAAAGAGAATGAGTGAGGGAGCAAAGAAAGGGAACAGAGGGTAAGGGAAGTAAAGAATGGGGACTGAAAGAAGTTGAATGTGGGAGGGGAATAGGGAAAGGGGAGTAAACATGAAGAATAAGAATAAGTGAGGGAAGCAGAGTAAAGAAACAGGAGTGAGGTAGGTTGAGAAAATAGTAGTGAGGTTAAAGCAAAGGGTGATGACAAACTACATTTTTTTAGTCACACTTACCATATAATAAATGTAACTTTAATTACATTTTTTTACTACACTTTGTATCTGTGAAAGAGAGAAGAAAAAATAAGTTATAATTAGTAAAATATGTATTTTAAAATAAAAGATACAAATGAAGAGGTTAAAAATCATAACAGTGTATTTAGAAATAAAGTAAGAGTTAAGGACACAGAAAGGGAAATAAAGTAAGGTAGAAGGACAAAAAGAGGGAAAAAGAAATAGAAGGAGAGCAAATTACTAAGAGTAAGGCATAGAGATTCACTGACAGAAAGGAAGAGACGAAGAGAACAATGAACTGAAGGTAGGAAAGATACTAAAAGAATGTGAGTTAGCAAAACTAAATCAGGAAACAGGAGTAAGTTAAAAGATAATGACTGAGAGGGAAAGGAGTCTAATTAAGGATGCATTTAGAAGAATGAGGAATGGAAGATAACTGAGAGTAAGTGAAGGAGAGTCATAGAGTGAAGGGATGAAGTGAGAGAGGATAATATAGAAGGATTGAGGGAAAAGGAGTGAGGAAGTTAGTAGACAGAGAGACTAAGGGAAGGACTGAGTGAAGTGGAGTACAATGAGTGAGGAAAGAAAACTGAGTAAGGGAGCAAAAGAAGGAAAGAGAGGAGAAGAGGACTAAAGCAGTGGTACTGAGAGAAAGTGATTCGGTGATGAAAGTAAAGAGAAGGACACTGAAAGATAGGAAATGAGGGGTAGTAATGGATCCGGACTAAAAGAAATGGGTTGAAGAACGATGAGAGAGGAGCAGTGAAGTTGTTGTAAGAGAAATGATAGAAGGTAGATAAACACAAGTGAACATAACACAAGGAGAGTGAGGGACTGAGGACATAGAGGTAGTGAACGGAAAATAGAGAGAAGAGGTCAAAAGAAAGGAGCAAACAAAGATAAGCGAGGGAGAGTGGGTGATTTATAGTGATAGAGTGCGACAATACTGCTGAGTGAGTAAAGAGGAATTACTAAAAGAGCAAAGGAGGAAAAGATGGAAAAGGGAAGTAAAGCAGAGAGACTGAAAGCTGAATAGTTATGCAAGGGAGAGAGGGGATGCAGACAGTTGAAATGAGAATGAGGGGTTGTGAAAGAAGTGGAGTAAAGGAACGGGGTCAAAGAGAGTGAAAGAAAGAAATTATAAGTGAGTAAAAAGAGCTGAAAGAGGGTGGAAAAAGGAAAGTGAGTGTGAGACAATGGGAATACAATTTAAATTACACAATACAAACTATAGAATAACTTGTACAACATGTTACATAGTTTATTTTTGCTGTTCTCAGAATATATTGAATTTCACTTAAAAAAATGACTACTCATCATATGACAGCGGGAAAAAAAAACACAATCAAAAAGATTGTGTTTTAAAAAAAAACATCTAAACCTAAAAATCACAAATGTACACTAATCTTTCATTCACTTACTTTTCCTTTAGGCCAAATAGTACATCATGAAGGTCCTTTTCGTTGGAAAGTACTCTGCTGTTCTCTAAAAATTCCATTTCATCGACTTTCTAGAAGAAAAGCTCGAAGAACATCTGAAATATTTTCATTATTTTCATATACTCCTTCTGTTCAGTCATAACTCTTTGCTCATTCCTTCACCATTCCTTAAGGCCAAATAGTGTCAAATGTATCAGTATATTTTCAAATTACTTAAAATAAACTCTAAAATTACCGTTTTCCCGACGTTCTGAAAGAAAGGCTCAAACACAATATTTAAAAATTCATAATTCCATCTCTGGCTCTCTCATGTTGAACATTTCCTATAATACTGATATCACTTACTATGCGATCCACTTACCGTACCTTTATGAGAACTATAATTTTTATATTATCTTCATCACTTTTACTCACAATATAATTTTAAACAGCAAACTAACATTTATTAACTGCTCCCGTCTTCATAGGGCAATTACCTTTACTTAAATTTTGGTTCTAAAAACACTAGGTATGAATTTTTTAAGTCAAAAGGCAAACGTTGTTTGAAAAGTCAAATGAGTGTCATTACAGTGGGTCCAACCTTTACAACATTGTAAATAGCATGTGTAATGCCCTGATGTTGTTGAAGGACCGTCATTATAAATAATAGCTACAGTTGCAAAAGTTCTTCCTGAAATTGAAAACTGAGAAGCCACAACATTTTTAATAGAAGTTGACAATTTACTTCCATCAGGTCTACATCGTTGGAACATTAAAATCACATATTTACCATAAGTTTGTAAAAATAATGTGGATAGCATTGCAGACTTACATTGGGTACACACCATATTGTGATCAGCTGCTTTAACTAGATTATTAAAAGGCACTGATTTGCAGTCTGGTAAACTCAAATATATAAATCTTTCAGTGTCTATTGTAGTACTGCTTGATAAACTACAGTTGTCGCAGTCATGCTGCCATTGATAAGAAAGGCTAAAAAGATTTTTTATATCTACACCTTCATCTTCCAATACATCAAACATATACATTAAAAATTCCTGACAATCCTGCTGAATATTCTGTGAAAATTGATTTTGACCAGAACATATGTCTAGAAGATGTCGAATTTCTGAAACACTTTCTATGTTTGCTCTATCACTGCTACATTTCTCAAACACAGAATTCAATAAACAGCAGAATGTTTCATCCCGATTTTCAACAATCTGTTCTTGTAAATTTTGAAGAAAAAAAACAACATTAACCACTACATTAGCATAGCAGTTGACACCAGAACTGTTTTCAAACTGAAATCCAACAACATCTTCAACAGAATCCTTTTTCTTTCTGCTTACAATTACAGTTTCATCTACTTTTTGTCTTTTTGCTACTACCTCACTGCAATTATTCTCATTTCTTCTTTTTTGGCCTACCACACGTTTTTCAAACAGAGGATATTGAGGCAAATGTGGAGCATACTCTCTTCTTAACCTATTGTATTCTTTAACACAATCTAGATCAGCACAAATCTTTGTTTCATCACACTCAATCAAGTACAATCCTGATAAAGTTCTGACTCGTGATAATGCCACATATGCCATACCCTCTTTAAACACAGAACTTCCAATGTTCACCAAAGCACTATCTACACTTAAACCTTGAGATTTATGAATTGTCACCGCATATGCCAAACAAACAGGAAACTGTTTGCGGAGAACATATTAGTCTTTCACAAGCAAAAATCTAGCTGAACAACGACAAATTTGTTCTATTTCGTCAATGCCATCAAATTTAATTTTTAAAATTTCAATTCCATCTCTATTTTTGTAATTCACAAAACCAACAACATGACCCATTGCTTCATTTATCAGACCTCTTTCAACATTTAAATTCCTTCTCAAAATGATACGACAATTTAAACACACATTCAGAGTCTTTTCAAAACCAGCAGTTTTCGATATACTCTTCTCTAATGAATCCAATTTTGATTTCAAATTTTCAGACAAAATAATTGTTGCTCCCATATGCTCTATTTTATCTATAGCTTCCAGTTTCACAATCTCTTCATTTTCTAACTTTAACATTTTGTTGTTTAAAATGGAACATTCTTTCAGAGTTGGCATCAAATATATTCCAGATTTGTTCTCGTTAATTTTCTTAAAAATATTCTCTGGAAGAATGTTTTCATTTGGATACAAATTTGAAATTAATCGTGCATGTAAAGCTTCTTTCCCATGCTCACTTACTTTTCCGATTCTTACATCTTGTAGAATATTTTTATAATCTTCATCCTTTGCCTGTCGCATATTTTGAAGTAGTTCTGCATATTTGAAATTTAGCCATATATTAATGTTTCCAATGCTTCCTAGGCACTTCCTGGTATCTGCATGTGTGACCGTTTTAAACACTGGTTGTCCTTTCACTGGAGTCAACTGCAGTAGATCTCCAAAAACAATAATGTGTTTTCCTCCGAAGAAGACATCATAGTCTGTTCTAAGAATTTCTTGCATTCTCAAATGCACAAAAGCAAGCATTAGATTTGAGACCATGCTTACCTCATCAATGATAAGAAGTTTCATTTTCTTCAGGACTCTTGAAACTTCAGAACAAGCATCTCCAGATAGCTTGTGGTATTGTAATTTGTTATCATGCTCAACTGGTAGCATCAGTAAACGATGTAAAGTAATCCCTTTAATGTTATGTGCTGCAAGCCCAGTTGGAGCAGTAACAACACAAGACAACGCTGATTTAGTCCTTTTCTGCAGATAAGTTGCAATTACTTTAATCAGAAAACTTTTTCCAGTTCCCTCTTCTCCACTCACATACAGTCGGACAGGCTTAAATGATGTACATGAGCACTCTTTTTTCTCATGACTGAATCCATGTTCAACCTGTTCTGTGACTTCGTCATATATCTGTTTCTGCTCAATGTTTAGTTGTTTCACCAAATCTTCTAAGTTAACTACATCCTCTTCAGCTTGTTCCATAGCTCTTTCCACCTCATCCATGGCAGTGGCAGCCTCATTTTGAATAATTGGTCCTCCTAGTGGATCCTGACTCAATGAAGTAGAACTCTGACTGTCTATGAACTGTCTCTCGCAATCTCTGCAGCAATTGTTGCTTCTTGCTCTATTTCTTCGTTCAACATTTGCAGATAATTTGGAAAAACAGGACATTCTATGGTATCCTTGGTTGCATTAAAAGAGTCTTCATAACAGCGAAAATCTCCAAGTAGTTCATCTTCTGTACGCCATGGTTTAAAGAGTTGCAAAAGAGCCAAATAGTAGAATTCCCTTTTGTCAGGATTTTCGCAACTCAATTTTTGATGATTAATCAAATGACCTTTTCTCTGTTTCACTAGACATCCTTCACATCCAATGACAGCATATATTCCATTATTGATATCTTCTCGGATGTTCCTCTTATAAATATATCTTTGCAGAACTTCATAGAGACAAGCGTTCTCAAGGTAAGGACTTCTATTTGGATAGTATGTATCCAACATGTTTGTCTTCAAAATATCTGTACTTTCTGGTTCTTTCTCCGGCAAATACTCTATTTCTTGTACAGATTTCAAAACTCGGTTTCATGTTGCAGCAAGACCTAGACTCACCCAAATGATGGTTCTAGATTTGCAATATAGACTTGCTGATGAAAATCGATCAGAACATTCATATGCTCCAATTTCTCGATGTGACAACATCTTCAAACTGTAACTGTATAATTTCTTGCTCAGACTCTTTTCATGTGAAATATCCTCCCACATTTCCTTCAGTTCTGTCTTTTCTTTTTTTGTGATGTAAGACGTCACATATTGAGCCACAGCAATAGAGTTGTCAGCAACGAACGGAATATCCATGTTAGCATTCCACATGGACAAACTCACTGGGTTGTAGTCGTTGATGTACTTGAACTCTTCGTTTCTTTTTAAATTGTATGTATTTTTTGGTGATTTCCTCGTCACAGTATGTCGCAGAGAAGACATCAAATTATTTACTCTTCCTTTAGAAATCACTGGTCGTGGAAACCCGAAACGACCTTTTGTGTAGAACTTGTCCTTGTTTCAGAATTTTCGACGACAGTACTTTCCACAACGATGGGATTGAAAGTGTAAAACTTGTTGCCTTAAACTGTTTTCTTCGGTAGTTTTCGGAACAGCACATGTTGAATACTCTTCAATGAACCTCATCACTGCCTCATCCAAATCTGTTCCAAATTTGGGTGCATCTTTAATCCACAACAACATATGTATGTGAGGAGCACCTCTCGCTTGATACTCCTTTCTCCAAAAGAAATCCAAAACCTCTCCAAGGGGAGGATTTTTTTTGTTGGTAATAAAAGACATCATAGCTTCAAATCTATGATTGAAATATCTGCATACATTCACTGGATCCAAAGAACACAGTTCTCCAGCAGTTTTGAATTCTATATTTTGTATATTTGCATTTGCCTCTCGTAGAAATTGAAGTAAGTCGTCCCATGCATACTCGGCACAGCTAAGAGTGAGGAACCATGTAGGAGTTCCTAAGTTTCTTAGCATACATTTCAATTCCCCATGACGACGGCACCAATACTCATTTGTACCACGCTGACATGCCATGAGATTGATTAGATGAGATTCCAAAATATTATCTTGCAGATTCACTTTCTCCATAAAGTCCCTCGCCGAAACATTTTGCAGATGTGCTCCACTTTTCAGTATATGGTTTACTGCATAAGAAAGCCCAGAAAAGTCACTTTCATACAGTAGATGACACAAATAGGGAATGCATTTACGAAACCTTGGATCTTCAGCATATAATCTTACAGTTCGATCTTCAGATGCTGGAATTTGAAGTGGTCGATCGTCATATCGTCCACCTCGACCTGCTGGAAATAAATGTGGAAAACAATGAGCTTCCAAACTTTCTTCCCATACACTAATGGGACTTCCTTTTGCTGCTTTCATTTGAAACAAGTCAAATGCATTCCCCATCACTTCTTTGGAATGCAAAGGTTGAACAGTATAATGTTCATATATTTCTTCACTTCTAGACACATCAACTTTTTCAATTTGGCCAGCTGAACAATCACTGTCTTCATCTGCAGCTGTTTCCTCTGCTTCAACACATACATGTTTGTAGTACTCATTGTTTTTGACCAAATACAACGTTGCCTTTTTGACTTTCCTAACATCCACTAAATCTTGCCAGATTTTCTTACTCTTTGTCGGAACCCCATTAACTAGAATATCCAGAGGTTCCTCTTCCACTTTCTCTACACCAATGGTATCAATATTTTTCTTGAAATCTAGAGGCAAATAAACAACTCTTCCCTTTAATCCTCTCTGTAAATCTGAAGGAGGCAATTTCCCTATCTTAGGCTCCATGCGAACAATAGCCTGAAAAGGATGGACACATTGAATCAAAATAGACTCATATGTATTTAAATCCATCAATTCAGGAGGAATGTCTACCAACTCCGGATTAATATGAACAGCTCTAGCAGGCATTCTGTTTTGATTTAATTTATCATAACAATATTTACAAATACGCTGATCAGAACTCAAATCAAAACAATTCTCCACCCACAAATAAGTTGCAAAATCCATCCACTCATAATCATTTATCTTTTCACTTTTTACGTATAAATCAACTAATCTAGTTTGATGCTTATAATGAGTTCGTCGACAACACACACAAGTAAAATTCGGCCTTTCACTTGATTTCACCTTAAACCTGGTAATTTCCTGGTCAAACTTTTCCGTACTTGAAATCTGTACATTATCTTCCACATTACCTTGAATTTCTGTGTCAATTTCTACACTGTCCTCTTTATCACCAAAATAACAAATCTCAATTTCTTCACAAATCTTCTTCACATCTAATTCAGTTCCATGCAAAAGAGCACTGTTTAATTGTTTAAGCTTAAGTGCTGGACTTTTTGCATAATACAACCTTCTCACTAATTTCCTCATTTTGTTATGATGCACTGCTAACATCCTAAAATGATGAAAAACACTCTGACAGACTTTTCTAGAAAGACAAGCCAGTGAATGCCCTTGCAAACCTGTGTTTTCTCTCACTCTGCAAGGATCTAAGTCTTGCAACATCTTCAGTTTTAGACTTTTCTTACTATATGTACGTAAGAAATTACAAAACAAATCGATTGATTCCTGTCGCACACTACAAATACTACTACACTTCCAAGTGTACACTGGACCCTTAGTACGTCTCCCTAAAACTTCATCAGTTAACACCTCTTCTGGTTCTCTAGGCACAAGTTTCTCTTTTTCAATCGGACAACCGTCTTTCACCTCATATGCTCGACCACTGGTGTCAACTGCATGCACTAAATCATTCTCCTGGAAGTAACTCTCCTCATTAAAAAATGGCTCACAACTTGAACTGTGCATCCATTCTCCTGAAAAAACTATACAAAAATGAGTCCGATTAATTACTCTTTTCCATCTACTGTTTGATTTGAAAACATCAATTGTCTTGTCTTGTTAAGTGTCCTAATTCTATTGATTAGGACTTTATGGACCTCTCATCAGCTTTTGACCTGGTTAACAGGGCTAAGCTGTGGAGGATCCTTCTGGTCATGGGCATTGATCCTCCTTTGGTTGAATATCTAGCTGAAATACACAGGGACCTAAAGACCTCAGTTAGAGTGACTAGGGAAGGAAATGCACTTGTTATTTTAACTCGGAGAGGGGGGTTAGGCAAGGATGCATCCTTGCCCCGCTACTTATCACTCTTTATATAAATGATCTGGAGAAAGTTATGGCTGCATCTCATATTGACATTCCGCGTGCAGGTGAAACAAAGTTACCTGTCCTCCTGTACGCGGACGATGCAGTCTTACTAGCACGCTCTGGAGTGGCACTGAACAAACTCCTCTCATCCTTTGGGGATTTCATGACCTCGTTAGACATGAAAACTAATACAGAGAAATCCCATGTGATGATCGCAGGAGTCGCAGGCAGGAAAAGAAAGACTAAAACATTTTTCTGCACAGGGAAAGAGGTTAGGAGAGTTCCATCTTTCCCATATTTAGGGGTGACCTTTGATGAAAAGGGCACTTGGGGCCCCCAGCACTCTGTTAAAAGCAACGCTGTTGCTAGAGCGGCAGCGGGGTTGCTCGGATTTGCTAAAAAATTAGGTGCCCGTCCCATGGAAAGCATTAGCAAAGTCTATAAAGCAAAATGTGTGTCCATTGCCCAATACGGCTCTGCCATTTGGGGGTATACTAGTCACGATAAAATTCAAAAAGCAGAAAATAAATTTTTGAAATCTCTGCTTTCAGTCCCCCAATCGACTCCCACTTACGTATTACACGCAGAGCTAGGTTTGGGCTATATAACGGACACCCTGAAATTAGCCCCAGTTATTGGATGGATGAAAACTTGGCTTAACCAGGAGCTCACATTAAATCACATTATTTTAAAAGATTGTTTAGCCCTGGATAGAGCCCTACATATCCCGTGGGTAAAATATGTACAAACGCAGCTGACTCTTGCCGGACGTCCGGAGCTTTTTTCTTCTCCAGACTTGATTAGCCAGGATGATCTTAATACAGTAAAAAATACCCTGACTAAGTTATATGTTCTGGAGAGAGAAGCTATAGAGCTTAGAAAACCCACGGTAAGGAAACATTGTATGTTGACATCTGTCCCAGGAATGGAACCATACCTTGTCCTGGTAACAAAATCATACCATCGTTTCCTCCTAACGAGATTTCGTCTTGATTTGATCCATCTTTTCTTGGGCAATTATAAAAATTGGAGTAGACCTGATGATGCTGAACCATGTGATTGTGACCACTTTTCTACTCAGGACACAACACATTTTATCATGTTCTGTGGACATTATATTGATATCAGAAAAAGATATTTGTTCCCAATCCTGCGTAACCAAGGTTTTATTCAGGTCAAACCAGCGTTGATGTTTTTGCAACTCCTTCCAAGTGTTAAAGTAGCTTTCCATGTCGCTAGTTTTTTAGTTGCAGGAGTACGGATAAACAAGAACCGTACTAGAGTTAGGCACCTTACTGAATATTGAATACTGACTTCCCTTTTTTCTTTTAAAAAATTTTGTTTTAAGGAGGGTCTCTTTTTAAATTTTTTAAACTTTAAACTTTTTAATACCCCTTAATATTTTTATATGCTCTATTTTGTATATTGTGATTTTAAAATGTTTGCGAATATTGATTATTTGTCGAATTATGTATTAACTTGTGCCTTGATGAATTGCTATGTAATTATGCTCATTCTTTTATGATTTTTAATAATCGAATAAAGATAATTGACTGACTGACTGACTATTGATTACTAAAATAAATATTTTTTTCTTAACTTCAAAAGCCTGATCAACAATCTTCTCTACACTTTTCTTTTTCTTATAAAAAGCAGCTCTCTGTTTACCTTTCCTGTTTTTTAACAAATTTAAAACCACCCTATTGCGAAACATTCGTTTACGAATGTCTCTAAACTTATTCTGCCTTCTATTCCTATTCATATTATTCTCTCCTGCTCCAGTAGTAACATTTTTTGAGGGCCTCTCCTTCCTTTTCAAATTTGCTCTCTCCTTCTCTTTTTCTACATTCTGTCCAACATTTTTTTTATCTACATATGTTCCGTAAGAAAGACTTAGTTGTCTTACCAGGAGCTTTTTTCCTGTTTTTTGAAGTATTTGTTGTAGAGGAGTTCTGTAATTCCGTTGCTGTTTTTGATTTTTTCCGCCTATCATCTTTCCTTCTCCTCTGCCTTGAGGGCATATTTCCTTACTCTTGAAATCTTGATTTCAATCTGTGGTAAAGAAAAAAATAGCACATTATAGACCACTATTACCAAACAACAAAGCAATGACAAAAAGCAAACGGTCTATTCAGGGTTACAGATCAGGTGAGGATTGTCCAGGGGTGCAGAAGAGGTGAGGCCTGTATTGAAGAGTGTAGTGGAAGAGAGGTCTGTCCACGGGTACAAAGAAGGTGAGACCTGTGTCTAAGAGTGCAGTGGAGGATAGGCTTCATGAAGTCTAGTCCACTGCACTCTTACACACAGGCTTCACCACCTATGCTTCCCAGGAAAGGCCTCTCTCCCACTACAGTCTTGAACATAGGCCTCACCTCCTCTGTACCTCTGGACATGCCTCACCTCATCTGCACAATCTACTTCCTAATCTGACATAACACAGGTGACATCATTGTGAAAGGTTTAAATATATTTATTTAATCATGCAGACACTATTTATTCCTTCTCAAAAATCTAAAAGTCATTGATTTGCCCCAAAATCGTTTTTTAAATAACATTTTAGACACACAGTGCAGGTCCTATGTACAAGCATTCAGTGTCCATGAGTACAGTGGAGAGTACTGACCTCCTCTGACCCTTGGACAAGCCTTACCTCATCTGTGTCCTCTGGACAGGCCTGTATTGAGTATAATTGATGGTAACTGGGTGCAGATGAGGTGACGCATGTCCAAGGGTGTAAATAAGCTGAGGCCTGTCTAAGGAGGCAGATTAGTTGAAGTCTATTCTGTGTTGCAGATTAGGTGAGGATTGTCTAGGGGTGCAGAGGAGGTGAGGCCTGTATTGAAGAGTGTAGTGGAAGAGAGGTCTGTCCAGGGGTACAAAGAAGGTGAGGACTGTGTCTAAGAGTGCAGTGGGGGATAGGCTTCATGAAGCCTACTCCACTGCACTCTTAGACACAGGCCTCACCACACATGCTCCCCAGGAAAGGCCTCTCTCCCACTACAGTCTTGAACACAGACCTCACCTCCTCTGTCCCTCTGGACATGCCTCACCTCATCTGCACAATCTACTTCCTAATCTGAGGTAACACAGGTGACATTATTGTGAAAGGTTGAAATATATTTATTTAATCATGCAGACACTATTTATTCCTTCTCAAAAATCTAAATGTCATTGATTTGCACCAAAATCGTTTTTTAAATAACATTTTAGACACAAAGCGCAGGTCCTATGAACAAGCATTCAGTCTCCATGAGTACAGTGGAGAGGACTGACCTCCTCTGACCCTTGGACAAGCCTTACCTCATCTGTGTCCTCTGGACAGGCCTCAATGTATTGGGTATGATTGATGGTAACTGGGTGCAGATGAGGTCACGCATGTCCAGGAGTCTAAATAAGCTGAGGCCTGTCTAAGGATGCAGATCAGTTGAGGTCTATTCACGGTTGCAGATGAGTTGAGGATTGTCCAGGGGTGCAGAGGAGGTGAGGCCTGTGTCTAAGAGTGCAGTGGGGGATAGGCTTCATGAAGCCTAGTCCACTGCACTCTTAGACACAGGCCTCACCACCTATGCTCCCCAGGAAAGGCCTCTCTCCCACTACAGTCTTGAACAAAGGCCTCACCTCCTCTGTACCTCTGGACATGCCTCACCTCATCTGCACAATCTACTTCCTAATCTGAGGTAACACAGGTGACATCATTGTGAAAGTTTCAAATTTATTTCTTTAATCATGCAGACACTATTTATTCCTTCTCAAAAATGTAAAAGCCATCCATTTTCCCCAAAATCGTTTTTCACATCACATTTAAGAAACACAGCACAGGTCCTATGTACAAGCATTCCATGTCACTACTGAAACTTCACAATTTCACAAAATACAAATCCCCTATCTTGCAAATGTTCCTACCAAGCATTATAAAAAAAACATGACACAAACCAACAGCAAAGAAGCTCAATCTGCTTCCTAATCTGAGGTAACACAGGTGACATCATTCTAAAAGGTTCAAATATATTTTTTTAATCATGCAGACACTATTTATTCCTTCTCAAAAATGTAAAAGCCATTCATTTTACCCAAAATCGTTTTTCACATCACATTTAAGAAACACAGCACAGGTCCTATGTACAAGCATTCAATTTCACTACTGAAACCTCACTATTTCACAAAATACAAATCCTCTATCTCGCAAATGTTGATACCAAGCATTATCAAAAAACATGACACAAACCAACAGCAAAGAAGCTCAATGAGCTTCCTAGTATGAGGTAACACAGGTGACATCATTGTAAAAGGTTTAAATGTATTTCTTTAATCATGCAGACACTATTTATTCCTTCTAAAAAATGTAAAACCCATTCATTTCCCCCAAAATCGTTTTTCACATCACATTTAAGAAACACAGCACAGGTCCTATGTACAAGCATTCAATTCAACTACTGAAACCTCACTATTTCACAAAATACAAATCCTCTGTCTTGCAAATGTTGATACCAAGCATTATCAAAAAACATCACACAAACTAATTGCAAAGAAGCTCAATGTGCTTCCTAGTATGAGGTAACACAGGTGACATCATTGTAAAAGGTTCAAATGTATTTCTTTAATCATGCAGACATTATTTATTCCTTCTCAAAAATGTAAAAGCCATTCATTTTCCCCAAAATCGTTTTTCACATCACATTTAAGAAACACAGCACAGGTCCTATGTACAAGCATTCAATTTCACTACTGAAATTCAACCATTCTCAAAAAACATGACACAAACCAACAGCAAAGAAACTCAATGTGCTTCCTACTCTGAGTTAACACAGGTAACATCATTGTGAAAGGGTCAAATTTATTTCTTTAAGCATCCAGACACTATTTATTCCTTCTCAAAAATGTAAAAGCCATTCATTTTCCCCCAAATCGTTTTTGACATCACATTTAAGAAACACAGCACAGGTCCTATGTACAAGCATTCCATGTCACTACTGAAACTTCACAATTTTACAAAATACAATTCCTCTATGCAAAGAAACTCAATGTGCTTCCTACACTGAGTTAACACAGGTAACATCATTGTGAAAGGGTCAAATTTATTTCTTTAAGCATGCAGACACTCTTTATTCCTTCTCAAAAATGTAAAAGCCATTCATTTTCACCCAAATCGTTTTTGACATCACATTTAAGAAACACAGCACAGGTCCTATGTACAAGCATTCCATGTCACTACTGAAACTTCACAATTTTACAAAATACAATTCCTCTATGCAAAGAAACTCAATGTGCTTCCTACACTGAGTTAACACAGGTAACATCATTGTGAAAGAGTCAAATTTATTTCTTTAAGCATGCACACAATATTTATTACTTCTAAAAAATATAAAAGCCATTCATTTTCCCCAAAATCGTTTTTGACATCACATTTAAGAAACACAGCACAGGTCCTATGAACAAACATTCCATGTCACTACTGAAACTTCGCAATTTTACAAAATACAATTCCTCTATGCAGTAAAAACTTTTTACCAAGCATTATCAAAAAACATCACACAAACTAATTGCAAAGAAGCTCAATGTGCTTCCTAGTATGAGGTAACACAGGTGACATCATTGTAAAAGGTTCAAATGTATTTCTTTAATCATGCAGACATTATTTATTCCTTCTCAAAAATGTAAAAGCCATTCATTTCCCCCAAAATCGTTTTTCACATCACATTTAAGAAACACAGCACAGGTCCTATGTACAAGCATTCAATTTCACTACTGAAATTCAACCATTCTCAAAAAACATGACACAAACCAACAGCAAAGAAACTCAATGTGCTTCCTACTCTGAGTTAACACAGGTAACATCATTGTGAAAGGGTCAAATGTATTTCTTTAAGCATGCAGACACTATTTATTCCTTCTCAAAAATTTAAAAGCCATTCATTTTCCCCAAAATCGTTTTTGACATCACATTTAAGAAACACAGCACAGGTCCTATGTACAAGCATTCCATGTCACTACTGAAACTTCACAATTTTACAAAATACAATTCCTCTATGCAAAGAAACTCAATGTGCTTCCTACACTGAGTTAACACAGGTAACATCATTGTGAAAGGGTCAAATTTATTTCTTTAAGCATGCAGACACTCTTTATTCCTTCTCAAAAATGTAAAAGCCATTCATTTTCCCCCAAATCGTTTTTGACATCACATTTAAGAAACACAGCACAGGTCCTATGTACAAGCATTCCATGTCACTACTGAAACTTCTCAATTTTACAAAATACAATTCTTCTATGCAAAGAAACTCAATGTGCTTCCTACACTGAGTTAACACAGGTAACATCATTGTGAAAGAGTCAAATTTATTTCTTTAAGCATGCACACATTATTTATTCCTTCTAAAAAATGTAAAAGCCATTCATTTTCCCCAAAATCGTTTTTGACATCACATTTAAGAAACACAGCACAGGTCCTATGAACAAACATTCCATGTCACTACTGAAACTTCGCAATTTTACAAAATACAATTCCTCTATGCAGTAAAAACTTTTTACCAAGCATTATCAAAAAGCATGACACAAAGCAACAATAAAAAACCACAATTTGCTTCCAAGTCTTCTCCATAGAGTATACAACTCTCTATCTATATTAAATGAATCATTACTCACCTTTACAAATGCTTTAGGAGATTGAGAACAGTGTCAGACACACACACCAATATTTCTTTAGCAGAGCAAAAGGTATGTACTCCAGCCACTGCAACCATGAATGGCACAGAGAACCTCTAATTCTACACACATATTCCTCGTGGTAACCAATCAAAACTCTTCCCTCTCTATTTTCAAATCAACACCCTTCCCCCCCTCAGCCCTTTCTACCTGTTACCATAGCAACTCCCTCCTCACTGAGCTCTCAGGTTTAAAAGTTTATTCTACAATGTTGCAATTCAACGTAGCAAGGATGTTTGACCTCTTAATACCCCAGCTTATCCAGTGCAATGTTTCTTTAAATGACTTTTTCTTAACCATTCAAATGGCTTCTTTCACAAAACAGAACCATGCACCCTAACTTTCAGTTTTCAACTATCTGAATCCACCAATCATTGCTTGTGATTCAAGAGCACTGAAACTCCACAGTTATTTTTTTGGCAAACTCCTACTGTTCCAACTGCCATTTCATTCCCACACTTCATCTGACTGCACCAGAACCTCCTCTTACCATGTATTCTGTCTGGATTATTGGACATAGCTACATCCACTGGGCTCAAAGGTATGCAGATACCAGAAATTTTCACAACCTTGATTTACCAAATGTGAACATTAAATGGATTGGCCAGAGAGGATTGAGATGTCATCAATTGATACCATTGGTGAAAAACTTTTTGCATCTGCCACACCCTCACCTCATAATTCTGCACTGTGGTGGAAATGACTTAGGCACTTTGACTGGGGTAGGTCTGGAAATGCTTTTAAAGGACACCCTTGAACAATTGATGGCACTTTTTCCTCAAACTGCCTTGGTATTTTCCAATATATGCCAAAGACAGAAATGGAAGTGGTCCAACCAATTTTGTCCACAATTTGAGAAAGCACGGAAACATGTGAATAAATCTGTTTCTGCTTACATGAGAGACTATGGAATGGGTTCAATATACAACATGCAAGATATCTACAGAGGAGATGGTGTGCACTTCTCAGATGAGGGAAATAGAATATTACTCCTGAATATAAGACTGTGCATTGGAACCTACTTGTAGGTACCTAAATCAGCCACAGAACCCAAAAGCTCTTTTCAGGGCTACCCTACCTCTGATCACTCAAAATGATTATTTTTCTCTAACTTTTTTCACTGTTTTTCACGAAAGTACGCTCCCCGGTACCCTCCCTGGTACGCGTACCAGGCGCTTCCCCCGAGAAAATTAAAAAATTGGGGGGCCTATATGGGCCTCCTAAGCCCCCCTCAGAAAACCTAGGGGGTCAGGGAGTGTCTACCCTGCCCCCTTTTACCCATTCCCAACGTTGTTTGTCCTCCATCTTGTGTCTCAAATCTACCGAAACACAAGATGGAGGACTCCCGTAGTGCTGCCGGTACGCGTACCGGGGCGCGCACCGGGAAGCGCTCCCAACATTTTTTAAAAGTTAATTTACATAAAAACCTCTGTAGAGATGTTCAAAAAATATAGAATAGTCCATACTACATACCAGTCCCTACCATTTTCCCAAATTTGGTGGAATTCCATTGAGCCATTTGCCCTGTAGCCCTGTCTAAATATCCTGAGGTAAATTACATGACAAAAACACATATGAAGAGTTAAGATTTACAACCAATTAAAATGTTACTTTCATTTTCTACTTTTTTTTCCTGACATTTGATTGGTTATGTACATGAATATAAATGAAAAATGAGAGGGAAACACGGCCATTTTGACTACACCTACCTGAGGTACATCTTGAAAGAATTTTCTCCATTTATCTTCATCACCTTTTAATAAGGTAAGTTGTTAATTTGTAAGGGGCACTTTAAGTTAATTTGTAAAAACGTTTTCTGATAGTTATTTACTGTCCCTCTGTTATAGTTATAGATTGAGATAGCCTTCTGTGTTATAGTTATGGATTGAGTTAGGCTTGTCTGGTATAATTATGAAATTACTTAGGCTTCTTCACATACACTTTTTTGATATTTCTACTTCCTGCTTGATACCATACACTGCCCAAAGATAACTTCACTGTTAAAAACTCAGAAGTACCTGTCTCAACTTAAACCCAACACTGCCCTAACTCTACTGATATATTTATTTTTAATGCAATTTACAGCAAGAAAATGGAAGGAGAAGCAAATATTTCTTTCGAAACAGTTCTTCAAAACAATCCTGAGGAAGACTTTGACTTTATGGATCAGTCTCTAGACGAAGAGTTAGTTAATTGTGTGGAAGAAATGGAATCATGGACTGAAAATGAGGACATTCCTGACGATATAATGTTGGAAGTGTTATTAAAGTTTGAAAAATCAGAGCAATACATTTTTATTTAATAATTAAAAATTGTTCTAGACATTATTCTTTTTTATATGTAATTCATGAAATAGTACCAAAATGAATATAAAATAAAGTGAGACTTATAGTATACTGTGCAACTTTTTTGTGTTACATAATAATTTTGCTCATAGTTACTTCCTTTCTCCCACTATATTATCTCCAATGTGTATTTGACATCTCTTTTTCATCTCCTGCCTCCATGTTGTTTCTGCTTTCCTGAGAGACTATGGTATGGATTCCATATACCACAATAACTTCTGTAACAACATGCAAGATATCTACAGAGGAGACGGTGTACATTGAATTTAAGACTCTGTATTGGTACCTACATGCTGGTACTTAAATCACCCACACAACACAACAACTCTATTCAGAGCTACCCTACCTCTAAGCACTTTAAATTATTATTTTACTGTTTCACTGGGTTTTCCCCATGTGTGGGGGGGGAGGTGTGTGTGGGGTGTGTCTGTGAGGTGTGTGTGTGTGTGTGGGGGGGGGTGAGGTGTGTGTGTGGGTGTATGGGGTGTGTGGGTGTGGGTGGGGGTGTGGGGGTGTAAGGTGTGTGTGTGGGTGTGGGTGTGTAGGGTATTTGGGTGTGGGTGGAGGTGTGGGTGTGTGAGGTGTGTGTGGGTGTGTGTGTGGGTGTGTGCGTGTGGATGTGTGTGGGATGTACTTATAGGTAACTAAATCAGCCACAGAACCCAAAAGCAATTTTCTCAGCTACCCTACCTCTGCTCACTCAAAATAATTATTTTAAACTAACTTTTTTCACTATTTTTCACCAAAGTACGCTCCCCGGTACGCCCTTTTATGGCCCCCACATCAAACCTAGGGGGTCAGGAGGGGTCTACCCTGCCCCCTTATAGTCATTTCCCCCTTTGTTTGTGCCACCTCTTGTGTCTCGATCCTACCGAGACACAAGATGGCGGCCGCTCCGGACTGTTTGGAATGTTGACAGACACCCGAGAGCCAATCAGCTTTCCGCACGCGAACTCGCCGGGTGCGCTCCCCGGTACGCGTACCGGGGCGCGCTTATAGATATATATTTTTTTTAACCTAAATTACTCAAAATCCACTGGAGCACATATCTTGAGACATAGCAAAGGCACATCGGGCTACCAGTCCCTACAATTTTGCAAAGTTTGGTGGAAATTCATTCAGCCGTTCGGGCTAAAAGTGAGTCCAACCGCCCTATGGAAATTAACATGGGGAAAACACGTTTTGGGACCCCCCTTTTATCTCTGCCCCCGCTTGACGAATCCCCCCAAAACCTTCAGGGAAGGACCGGAAAACAATCCTAACTATAACTACCTACTGGCGACCGCCAGTAGGTAATATATATATATATGTATATATATATATATGTATATATATATATATATATTCACTGAAAAAACCATAGGTTATAGACCATATATAGTTAGGAATTAGCATTTACAAAACCTTGAAAATTCACTGAAAAAACCATAGGTTATAGACCATATATAGTTAGGAATTAGCATTTAAAAAACCTTATTTTACTCACACAAAACCATTGAAATTCCATATATAGTTAGTTGCACTAACTATATATCGCGCACCTGCAATCCACTGCTGATGATGTCACATATTACATCATTCATGACATGGTCAGTGACATCACTGATGACATCACTGATGACATCTCAAATGACATCACTGATGACATCACTGATGACATCTCATTTGACATCAATGACCACATCACTGATGATATCATTCATGTGACAATACAATGCATCTCCTCACATTTTAATATAACCTCTGTTTCACCCAGTGTTAAATACAGAATATAATTTTTGAAACCATTGACACACCAATACTAGTTACTACATACGCACTCACTGATTCCTATGTCTACACACACCTTCACTCATTCACCCATACTATCATTCATACATACAATCACTCATCTTTACAACACTATCATATGCACTCATACACCTATACAGACACTCACAGTCTGCCACTCATCCATGGAGTTACTCACACACCTAGTCAGTCCTGTAAAGAATCAATGACACTTCCATTTTCTTGTCTATACAGTTAAACATACAGCACCTTACATTTTCAAACATATACTAACACATACTTACCTTGTTATACAATCATTGATACAAGTACACATTGATCTGCACAGAGTCACACACCTCCCAGCCAGCCACACACACACTCAGTCTCCCATACAAATACTTGGACAATCAATCAGTAACCCATATAGTTAATCATATAGCTACTGATCAAAACATGCAGCAGTTTACAGAACAACAGACATAATGATGCACAAATTAAGACACTTTAGTCACTAACCCATGCACTCAGTGAGACACATTTAATCACTCACTCATGCATTCAGTCATGCACCTACTAAATCCTTTGTCCAGACACTTATACTTCCACTCATTCTTCAATATGTAAGACACATTTTAACTTTACAGAAACATACAGTCACTGGATGTTGTCATCAGTGATGTCATCAGTGATGTCATTTGAGATGTCATCAGTGATGTCATCAGTGATGTCACTGACCATGTCATGAATGATGTAATATGTGACATCATCAGCAGTGGATTGCAGGTGCGCGATATATAGTTAGTGCAACTAACTATATATGGAATTTCAATGGTTTTGTGTGAGTAAAATAAGGTTTTTTAAATGCTAATTCCTAACTATATATGGTCTATAACCTATGGTTTTTTCAGTGAATTTTCAAGGTTTTGTAAATGCTAATTCCTAACTATATATGGTCTATAACCTATGGTTTTTTCAGTGAATTTCAATGTTTTTTTAATAGCAAATATCATAAGCTGTCGAATGTCAAGTACGTGGTAAGTGAAAACATTTTCGTGTTTATGCACACTGATCTGCTTTGAATGGTGCCCCCCCCCCCTCATTTCTATTAGGAGTACTCTCTCTTTGCAGATAGTGAAAGGTAGTTAACGCAGGTCTTTGCCCCCATTGTAATCCGTCGTGCCTGCTTCTCTCTCCATTTGATTCATTGTTATCCAAGTATTTACTGTTTTAGAATTAGTTCTCTTTGGTTCATTCTCTATTTACAAACAAACACAGAGTCGCAATACTCTGTTTAGTCTTTGCAGATAACGAAAAATCGTGTAAAAAAAAAGAAAAGGAATCGAGCAAAATCAGTAGGCCACTAATGGGATCTCTTTTTGACCTCGCTAAAATAGAAACATTAGGAACAACCCCTCATGACAAATACAAAACTAGTGAGATGAACTGAACTCCACACAATGATGGCTGCAAAACAGCTCGGCTCCGCCACCCACTCCGCCCAAAATAACGATAAAGAACGGCTGCCATGATTGGTTGCGGAATGACCACGACGGAGGTACGAAATGGTGCTGCTCTCATGCTAACCCCAGCTTCAGTCTGAAACATCCAGAAACACTGTAGACTACCAATTCGATCAGTTCCGGTAGCGCCCCAATGTAACCCGGTAGAGAAGAACTAGCCCTCCCCTCTTTGACTGATGGTTCTTGTTGCCTGTCCCTTCTGTTGTCATTTAACAGAACTATTTAGCCTGCTGAAAGGGGTTGTGTTCCGACCGCTGGTTGGTGGAGACATTTTGACTATATTCTGTACCTGCGTTGTCGCGTAATGCGTCATATGACGCGCTGCGTTAGCGCATCCGGAAGTCATCCGGGGCGCGCAGCGCGTAACGTAAGCATAACAAGTCATGTGACTTGTTAATAAAACTTTTCATTGGTTCATTTTACTTTTCTTATTGTAATGATGAAAGGCTTGGTCATATGACCTAAAAATTACGCTTTTCATTACTTCCGAACATTATTTTTTCTTAAATATATGTTATAATGTTCCAGGCTAATGTACTTTCCCGGAAATTTTACAACTGTCCTGCAAGTAAAATATATTCTTTTTTCGAGAAAAAGAGCGTTTCTTCGTCCCATGACGGAGCCGTTGAGCAAAAGAGGGTCGACCTGCTGTCTTAGTCGCCGATACGCCTGAATATGAGATTCTTATCGATCACTTTATGTTGCAGGAATAGAAAACACAACAGCCCTTGACCATTTATCTTTACTGCGTTCCTTCGTATTATACCTTTTACCCTTCATGTAATTGGTCTGCTTTATTTCACTTGCCTTTTAATGATTCTAAAACAGTGACTATTATTAAAAACTTTACCAATGTATATACTACTACCATGTTTTCTTTTAAAAACCTTTATTGTGAAAATTTCATTATACAAATACGAGCCTATAACCACGTGGGCCGGCCACGGAGCAAACTGTAATCGTATATGATGAATAGACATTTACACTGTAGAGGAACGTAACGGGCGGGCCATTAGGTTGCAAGAACTAAGGTGTCTAACAGTTACGGAATCGGTGGACGTACATTTTATAATTAAAATACGACAGGGCCAGTTACAATAAAATTATCTAGATATACATTTGCGGGCAAGTACCATGGGTGACGTTAATTCGAACTTTCAACAGTACAGTAATCAATAACACATCAGAACTTAATATCAATAGGGATGTCGAAATATTCAATCAATTCTCGTCCCCGCCCGCCATGTGCTTCAAAACTGCATACGTATCTCGTGATTTCAAGGTTCTGCAACCAGTACACAACAAGGAGTTACGAGTCCCATTTATTCTGGCGCCATTTTGGGCGAGGACGGGCAGGTCCAGGATATAGTCAAAATGTCTCTACCAACCATCGACTATGATGATGTTCATATGCTGTATTTATTAGAGTAACACTCATCTGTCCACATGAAATTAATTTGCCACAATCTAAACATGTCATTTTAATCTTTCCAAAGTTCTTCTAAATATTTGGGACCGTTTCCCTTGCCTCTGAAGCTCTCAGTGCCACTTCTTTGATGAATGTACTAGCAGGTCAGGGGTTCTCCTCCAAATCTCTCTTTTATGCAGCACTATAATTAATTGGTGCCACCTCTCCATATGACGATGCATGGTATAGTTACCACAACTATATTTTTTTTCGGTTCCTCTGGAGAGTTCATCGTGGCAGATGAAACGTGTAACGTACCGGGCATTTACCTTTTTTTGCATGTACAGGAAAGGAAAAAAAAATCGAGCGTCCGAGTTCTAAGGTGTCCCAGGGCCATTTTAGTGGACCAGGCCCAAATCCAAAGAACAGGCCGCCATTTTGAGAGTCCTGTTGCAGCCGCCTGTCGCTGTAGCATCAAGAGCAGCCGAAACTCAGCTGAATGGCAACTGAAATGGTAAAGGGGCGCCCCACTACAGCAGACGAGCCAGGCCCAAATCCAAAGAACAGCTATCTCACAGGCTAATGGGGCGACCCACGCCGAGTTTCAGCATTGTAGGATGACCACACAAGTACAGCAACTTGCTAGACATCACCTCGGTGCCATCCGGATCTCGGCGCCCCACTGCAGATGAAGTGCCTCTCAACTATGAAACCACCACGGTGACATCCGGATCTTGGCGCGTTGTGCTGCCTTCGGCCTATTCGCACATCGGTCCGCTACTGACGCCATCTCACAGGCTAATGGGGCGACCCACGCCGACTTTCAGCATTGTAGGATGACCACACCAGTACAGCAACTTGCTAGACATCACCTCGGTGCCATCCGGATCTCGGCGCCCCACTGCAGATGAAGTGCCTCTCAACTATGAAACCACCACGGTGACATCCGGATCTTGGCGCGTTGTGCTGCCTTCGGCCTATTCGCACATCGGTCCGCTACTGACGCCATCTCACAGGCTAATGGGGTGACCCACGCCGAGTTTCAGCATTGTAGGATGACCACACCAACTTGCTAGACATCACCTCAGTGCCATCCGAATCTTGGCATCTCAACGCCTAGTGGTATCTTCCATACAAAAAATATTGTTACGCTGCCTTTGGCCCCATTCGCACATCAGTCCGAAACTTAGACATCACCTCGGTGCCATCCGGATCTTGGCATCTCAGCGCCTTGTGGTGTCAGTCAGAAAATATTGTTGTGCTGCCTTCGGCCTATTCGCACATCGGTCCGCTACTGACGCCATCTCACAGGCCAACGGGGCGCCCCACGCCGACTTTCAGCATTGTAGGATGGCCACACCAGTGCGGCAACTTGCTACACACCACCTCGGTGCCATCCGGATCTTGGCATCTCAGCGCCTTGTGGTCTCTTCTACACCGGAAATATAGTAGAAAATATTGTTGCGCTGCCTTCGGCCCCATTCACACATCGGTCCGCTACTGACACCATCTCACAGGCCAACGGGGCGCCCCACGCCGACTTTCAACATTGTAGGATGGCCACAGAAGTGCGACAACTTACTAGACACCACCTCGGTGCCATCCGGATCTTGGCGCGTTGTGCTGCCTTCGGCCTATTCGCACATCGGTCCGCTACTGACGCAAACTCACAGGCCAACGGGGCGCCCCACGCCGACTTTCAGCATTGTAGGATGGCCACACCAGTGCGGCAACTTCCTACACACCACCTCGGTGCCATCCGGATCTTGGCGCGTAGTGAACCTGCAGCAGCTGCAAATAAGCTTCAGACAGTGTTACAACCGCTGCTCAGAACTCTCAACTATGACACCACCTCGATGCCATCCGGATCTTGGCGCGTTGTGTTGCCTTCGGCCTATTCGCACATCGGTCCGCTACTGACGCCGCCTCACGTGCCAACGTATTTTCTCCGCATTTTATACCCTATGCCGCATAACAGGTCATGTGACTTGTTTATAAAACTTTTCATTGGTTCATTTTACTTTTGGTTTCCTAATGATGGAAGGCTTGATCATATGACCTAAAAACAACACTTTTCATTGGATGAAAACTTTTTTTTTTCCCCCAAACGATGAAAGCCCCACCTTGTTTCTGGATGTTTCAGACTGAAGCTGGCGTCACCATGAGAGCACCACCATCTCGTAGCTCCGTCGTGGTCATTCCGCGAGCAATCATGGCAGCCGCTCCCCACCAGAAGCCTGCAGGAGTCGGGGCCCCCAAAACTTTTGATGAATTCTCAAGGCGGAGGGGACGCTTTCGAGAATGGGGTCCAAGACCTAGCAGACAAGCGTCCGATTTCCAAGGTGTCCCAGGGCCATTTCAGTGGACCAGGCCCAAAAAGGAAACAGCCTGCCGCCATTTTGAGAGTCCTGTGACAGCCGCCTATCGCTGCACCGCAAGAGTGGGCGCAACTCAGCTGAATGGCGGATTTTGACACAGTGGACCAAAAGCGGACGCAATGGCAACTGAAACGGTAAAGGGGCGCCCCACTACAACAGACGAGACTCCACCTGGAGAGGCCCGTTCACGCCGCCTCCCCCGGGGCGCTCCACGCCGTTATTCGGAGCAGCATTGTAGGATACCAAAACCAGTGCGGCAACTTACTGGACATCACCTTGGTGCCATCGTTCTGCTGCCTTGGAACTATTCGCACAACAGTTTGCTACTGATGACCCACCCCCCGCGACGCCCCACGCCGTTATTTGCTGGGTGGCAACTTACTAGACATCACTTTTGTGTCATCTAGATTTCGGCGCGTTCTGCTGCCTTGGAACTATTCGCACAACAGTTTGCTACTGATCACCCACCCCCCGCGACGCCCCACGCCGGAAATCTGGACGTTGTGCTGCGTTGGGACTATTCGCACAGCCGACCGCTACTTCGTTGTTTTTCTCTAAAAATGTTTATATGTTATTACTATTTTTGTTTTCTTGTATATATTTATAAATTATTAAAGTTTTATAATCTTACTACTTTGTCGGAGTGCTATATATTTTTAATGTGACACATAATTGTAAAAACTTTGATGTACAAAGAGTCATCCCTGGAATCTTCCGCTTCACGCTCGGTCCCCTCCCCAATCACAATACAGGATGGTTTTCAGATAATAGCAACGCTTCTGCTGTGACGGATCTCATCGAGTGTGGGCCTTGATCTACTATAACTCCTTTGAAGACGGGTGATTCTTTACAGCTGTGGCCATAAACTACATCTGCAGGGCTAGCTGATAGCCTAGGACCGGCCTGGACAATCGGACACAGAGGAAAAGGAGTGTCAGAGGGTGCGGTAGTGAATAGGGCGAAAGGGAGGTGTCGGGCGGGCACAGGGTGTGATTCTCAGGGAAGAACAGCGCAGATGGGGGGAGGTTTATTACCCATGCATAAAACAGAGAGCGGGGGTGACCACTGCCTGGGGGAGATGCTTGCGAGGGTGGGGAGCCATGCTAAGGATCGACAGCGTGCACAGAGTGGATCTGGTCAAGGCATCTAAAATGGCTGCCGTGCACGACAAAAGTGTGGCATTTGAAAAAAGACAAGATGGCGCACACAATGTTTTTCAACAATTCCTGATTTCCTTCGAATCGAACGTTAACAGACGTTGGGGCATATTACCAAAGTTAAGCGATATTTATCCCTAACGATGCATTGCAAAGATTTTTTTACCGTCAGAAATTATCGCAGATAAACCTTGCTATTATCAAGGTTTATCGCAAATACGATAAAAAACGAGCGCAATGCATTAATATCGCTGAAAACTCCGCGATATTCATGCATTACCGAGCTAATGCTCTTAGCCATGTTATCCACCTCCCATTGGATAACATGGCTAAGAACTGCTCAGGGCAGCTGTTACTTTTTGGAGATATTCGCGCTTATCTCGAATATTTCCAAAAGTTGATAATAGGAGATAGCGATGTTAGCGACTGTTTCCAGTCGCTAACATCTTGGCATGCCCACTTTGCATGTCATTAGTGATAAATATCACTCACATGCAAAGTGGGGCCCAAGATGGTCGCTATCTCCTACTAGCCGTCGCTAGCTGGTGTTAGCAACAGCTACGTAATACAGATATAATTTTATCTCCGCGAAGCGGAGCGCTGTTACAGATATATATCTTGTTTTTGAACGTTAATTTCTCAAAATGCACTGAAGCACATATATTGAGACCTAGCAAAGGCACATCGGGCTACCAGTCCCTAATATTTTACCAAGTTTCGTGCAAATCCATTCAGCCGTTCGATTATTATTATAATTTTTTTTTTTTGCCCCGCGGGGCCCTTTTAAAACCTCCACATCAAACCTAGGGGATCAGCGAGGATCTACTATGCCCCCTTATGGTCATTTGCCCCTTCGCTTTGGCCTCCTCTTGTCTCTCGATCCTACCGAGAGACAAGATGGCGGCCGCTACGGACTGTTTGGAATGTTTACAGACACCGGAGAGCCAATCAGCTTCGCTTCGCAAAGCTCCGTAACGCGAAAAGTACGCGAAGCGGTCCGCTGTTACAGATATATATCTTTTTTTGAACGTTAATTTCTCAAAATCCACTGAAGCACATATATTGAGACCTAGCAAAGGCACATCGGGCTACCAGTCCCTACAATTTTGCCAAGTTTCGTGCAAATCCATTCAGCCGTAAGATTATTATTATAATTTTTTTTTTTTGCCCCGCGGGGCCCTTTTAAAACCTCCACATCAAACCTAGGGGGTCAGCGAGGATCTACTATTCCCCCTTATGGTCATTTGCCCCTTCGCTTTGGCCTCCTCTTGTCTCTCGATCCTACCGAGAGACAAGATGGCGGCCGCTACGGACTTTTTGGAATGTTGACAGACGCCAGAGAACCAATCAGCTTCGCTTCACAAAGCTCCGTTGCGCGAAAAGTCCGCGAACCAGTGCGCTAACTGGTCCGCTGTTACAGATATATATCTTTTTTTAAACGTTAATTTCTCAAAATCCACTGGAGCACATATATTGAGACCTACAAAAGGCACATCGGGCTACCAGTCCCTACAATTTTGCCAAGTTTCGTGCAAATCCATTCAGCCGTTCGGGCTAAAAGTGAGGCCAACCGCCCTATGGAAAACTCAATGTTAAAAACACGTTTTGGGACCCCCCTTTTTTCTCGGCCCCCACTGGACGAACCCCCCCCAAATTTTCAAGGGCTGCTCAGAAACAAAATGTGCCATTTTCCTGAAAATTTCAGCCAATTCCGTCCACAAACGCCAAAGTTATTAGACATAGAATTTTCAAAAAACCCATAGAGAAAAAATCCTAACTATATATACCTACTGGCGACCGCCAGTAGGTAATATATATATATATATATATATATATATATATATATATATATATATATTCACTGAAACGAATCAAAGATTACAGGGGCATTATAGTTGGGCTCAGATTTCATTCATACAAAATCATAGAAATTCATCAGTTATGGGTACCTAAGCTAACTATAAGGTACCCCCCTCAATACACTGCTTGCAGTTCCCCACCCCCACCCCCAGGCCCGGCTCCTGCTACCTCCCAAGGTGCTCCCCCTTGGGAGGTAGCTGTATGCATTTGCTTTGTGGAAGCTGACAGCTCCCACAAAGCAAAAGCAAACATAACTCCACTTTCTGTAAATGGAAGCTGATAAACAACTTCAGCTTGCAGAAAGCGAAGTTTTAATCTATTGGAAATAGATGAAAACATTACTCCTGCAAACAGGGAGCTGCTATTTAAAGCAGGTCCTTGCTTACAGGAGCTATGCCCGCTCCCACTGGAGTTAGGAGCTGTCTAGAAGCGTGGGGTCTTGAGGCTCCCCCACGGTTCCATTGCACACTTGGTGCCTTTGGTAAGCTCTGAGGCACCCAGAATATATGGCTGGGCCCTGGTCTGAATTGGCCTGAGGAGGGGAGGCGAGTAACACTCCTCCCTTTATTAAAATGTTAAAAAATTATAGGTTGGGCACCATGGGATAAAGTGCCTGGGGCCAAAAGCATCCCAGGGAGGGGAGCTGCGTGACCCCACTCCTCATTAAAATAAAAAATGGATGGAGTCCCTGGAGCCGAAAGCAGCCAGGGATGGGGCTGTGTAGCTCCCCTCCCATTTAAAAATAATTAGTTGGCCCTGGGGAGATGGTGGTTCCTGTAGCACAGGGGGATCCATGTGCCTCCGCATAATTAGTTAATGTAGCCCAGGGTAAGGAGTTGGTCACCGGGACCCAGGGGGGTCTGCGTGGCCCCCCTCTAACTTGTTTTATGTTGCCCACAAAGAAGTGGTTGTCCCCGGGGACCAGGGTGTGACACTCCCTTATATAGATTTAATTTAGCCCCGGGGAGGTGATGGTCCCCAGGGGGCCATTTATAAGCTCTACCTAGGAGCCTTACACGTACCTGACTGAGGCGCGTCCTTCCCTGGATGTGGCTGGAATTGGACTCCAACCGGTAGGCAGGGTACATGTTCTCGTCTTCTTGGATCTCTGTGCTGCCCTTTGACTTTGGGTCTTCTTGCTTGGACTCCTCGGAGTCCGCCCTCAAGTCAAGGGTTAGGTTCTGCTTCCACAACATGGAACCCATCGGACGGACGGCTCATATTGTATTCTCCTACTTTCTCATCCGTGATCACCTCGTCTCCTCCTCCTGAGGTGCTAGCAGTCTGTGGAAGTCTCTGTCTCGCCCCATTTGCCTGACTTCCAGTTTCGTAGAGGGCCTGCAAAACAAGAAGAGCATAGTCTGCTACAGGAAGGCAATTCTTGACCCCAGGTTCATGACACTATAACTTGCACCTAAAGATAACTATAACTCGCACCCTCGCAATGCACTGTAATTAACCCCAATATTACAGCATTCATGACATCTTTGAAAAATTAATTGATAATTTCAATGTAATATTTACAGTTACATTTTTAACAGAAAAGCTGTGCATGGCGAGGGCCTTCTTTATAGTTACCTTTGGGCCTTAGTAATAGCTACTTGAAATAACACTAACTTTAACTGTTGAATTTCTATGGTTTTGTGTGAGTAAATTCAGAACCTAAATATAACGCTTCAGTTACCTTTGTTTTTTTAAGTGAATATATATGGATATTTATATTGGAGAGAGAAAAGGATGTAAGATCAAGTATGGGCAAAATTTGAGAATTAGCGGTCCGCGAATTCGTGCAAAATTGCAAAAAAAGTCCGCGAGTTCGCGAATTTTCCCGCGAACTCGCAGATTTTTGTGCCCTTTGCACAAATATGTGACCACGTGTGCCTGTAACTTTGCCAGCGCGCCAAAAGGCGCCGAGGTCCCTTGAGTGAGCTGGCCATTATAGTGGGGATGGGCGGGAAGACGTTTCATACCGCTAGTGTGTGGTGGATGGGGCCAAACGGGCGGGGTTTCTATGCGAGTTCACATGCATCTTGTTTATAAAGGGTCAGAGACCGAGCAGAGCAGCAGATGAGGAGAAAGCAGCCTCCTGGTCACAGGAGCTACACGGGGATGGCGCTCGGGAAACTCATGGATGCAAAAATACGTTTGGCACAGGACCGCAGAATCCTTCAGATGCTCAAGATAGCTCTGCTGCGCGTGTTGGTACAAAGCCATTTTGATCCTGCTCAGTGGGTTCGGGCGCATGCAGCTGCTGCTGCTGGACAATGTCCCATCTCATACTAAACTGCCCGGTACAGGCCTATGCTGGCGCTGGGCAGTAGGGTGCAGTGGCATGCGGGTGCTCCACGCCTGGTACATGCGCATACCGGTGCCAGGGGGGACACGTGTTTATTGGTGCTGTGTAGCAAGTTATGACTTTACATTTTGACTGCACCAGACGGTGGTTCCACCAACACGGATCAGGAGCATCCAGGCCCCAGACTTCATGGTGCAAGAGCATAATGGTGCTGTGCGGTACGGGTATATATGTACTGGGGGCAGGGGGACACTTAGCACAATGTGTGCTCACACCCAGAGGGCTCCCAGGCAATTGAGCACGAATGATTTTCACACTGAGAGGGCTCCGGGGCAGTTCAGCAGCACGGGGGCTCACACCCACTGGGCCCCGGGGCAGTTCAGTAGCACGTGGGCTCACAACCCCTGGGCAGCTCAGCCTGCCAGGGGCTCGCACCCACAGGGCTCCCGGGCAGTTTAGCAGCGCCACCCTCTGGTTCATCACTGCCACCCTCTGGTTCATCACTGCCACCCTCTGGTTCACCACTGCCACCCTCTGGTTCGTCACTGCCACCCTCTGGTTCACCACTGCCACCCTCTGGTTCACCACTGCCACCCTCTGGTTCACCAATGTCATCCTCTGGTTCATCACTGTCACCCTCTGGTTCATCACTGCCACCCGCTGGTTCATCACAGCACCCTCTGGTTCACCACTGCCACCCTCTGGTTCATCACTGTCACCCTCTGGTTCATCACTGCTACCCTCTGGTTCATCACAGCACCCTCTGGTTCACCACTGCCACCCTCTGGTTCACCACTGCCACCCTCTGGTTCATCACTGCCACCCTCTGGTTCATCACTGCCACACTCTGGTTCATCACTGCCACCCTCTGGTTCACCACTGCCACCCTCTGGTTCATCACAGCACCTCTGGTTCACCACTGCCACCCTCTGGTTCAGCACTGCCACCCTCTGGTTCAGCACTGCCACCCTCTGGTTCATCACAGCACCCTCTGGTTCACCCCTGCCAACCTCTGGTACAGCACTGTCACCCTCTGGTTCACCACTGCCACCCTCTGGTTCACGACTGCCACCCTCTGGTTCATCACAGCACCTCTGGTTCACCACTGCCACCCTCTAGTTAACCACTGTCACCCTCTGGTTCAGCACTGCCACCCTCTGGTTCACCACTGCCACTCTCTGTTTCACCACTGCCACCCTCTGGTTCACCCATGCCACCCTCTGGTTCACCACTGCCACCCTCTGCTTCACCCCTGCCACCATCTGGTTCATCACTGCCACCCTCTGGTTCACCCCTGCCACCCTCTGGTTCAGCACTGCCACCCTCTGGTTCAGCACTGTCACCCTCTGGTTCACCCCTGCCAGCCTCTGCTTTATTACTGTCACCCTCTGGTTCATCACTGCCACCCTCTGGTTCACCACTGCCACCCTCTACCGAGACCTTTTGTGACGCAGCGGCAGCACAAAAGATGCGCCATGGTGCTGGGTATTAACAACGTGACGCATCTGAGAGATGCGTCACATTGTAAAGCCCTGCACCAACAGGAGGCGTTCCAGCGCAGGGGAGGGCGTTCCTGCGCAGGAACGCCTCCTAAAAGTGGCTGAGTGAAATCTCCAAGATTTCACTCAGTCACTTTTAGGCCAATGCTGGGTCAAAACCCTGCGCCTGCTTTAAGCAGGCGCAAGGCTTGATGCAGCAGATAGGGCCCCCCAGAGCATTGCTGGAGCTGCGTCGCAAGCACGACGCAGCTCCAGCAATGCGCTGCTTTTATGGCACAGATGCGTGACGCATCTGTGCCATTTTTGCCACACGGTGCGCCGCATTGTAAATGCGGCGCACCATGGGTGGCGGAGCTGCGGCGCACAATAACTGGTGCATCCCTGGGGATGCGCCAGTTATTGTAAATCTGCCCCTATACATTTAGCCAACGAGGGAGCACTTACTGATTAGACAGTAGAAAGTACTCCAGTTGAGTAGAGGTATTGAACAAAAAGGTGGCATCTTTGTTGACAAACACGCAGGGCGGGATTCATTCTGCCCCTTGTTAGACTCGTTTTTTGTGCCCTTCTGCCCTCTGTTAGACTTGTTTTCCCTTGTTTTTGTGCCCTTCTGCCCTCTGTTAGACTCGTTTTTTGTGCCCTTCTGCCCTCTGTTGGACTCATTTTTCCCTTGTTTTTCTGCCCTTCTGCCCTCTGTTATTCCCTTGTTTTTATGCCCTTCTGCCCTCTTTTAGACTCATTTTGTGGGCCCTTCTGCCCTCTGTTAGACTTGTTTTTGTGCCTTTCTGCCCCGTTAGACATCGTTTTTTGTGCCCTTCTGCCCGCTGTTAGACTCGTTTTTCCCTTGTTTTTCTGCCCTTCTGTCCTCTGTTATTCCCTTGTTTTTGTGCCCTTCTGCCCTCTGTTAGACTAGTTTTGTGGGCCCTTCTGCCCTCTGTTAGACTTGTTTTTGTGCCTTTCTGCCTCGTTAGACATCGTTTTTTGTGCCCTTCTGCCCTCTGTTAGACTCGTTTTTCCCTTGTTTTTCTGCCCTTCTGTCCTCTGTTAGACTGGTTTTTTGTGACCTTCTGCCCTCTGTTAGACTCGTTTTCCCTTGTTTTTCTGCCCTTCTGCCCTTTGTTAGACTGCTTTTTGTGCCTTTATGCCCTCTGCATCACCACATCATCACTCAGCGCTACCCCAGCATCACTCAGCACCACCACATTATCACTCAGCACCACCACATTATCACTCAGCACTACCATGGCACCACTCAGCGCCACCACAGCATCGCTCAGCGCCACCACAGCATCACTCAGCGCCACCACATTATCACTCAGCACCACCACATTATCACTCAGCACCACCACATTATCACTCAGCACCACCACAGCACCACTCAGCACCACCACAGCATCACTCAGCACCACCACAGCATCACTCAGCACCACCACAGCACCAATCAGCACCACCACAGCACCACTCAGCGCCACCACCGCATCACTCAGCACCACCACAGCATCACTCAGCACCACCACATTATCACTCAGCACCACCACAGCACCACTCAGCACCACCACAGCTTCACTCAGCACCACCACAGCATCACTCAGCACCACCACTGCACCACTCATCACCACCCCAGCATCACTCAGCACCATCCCAGTATCACTCAGCACCACCATAGCACCATTCAGCATCACCACAGCACCACTCAGCACCACCACAGCACCACTCAGCGCCACCCCTGCATCAATCTGCGCAACCATTCAACAACAACTGGTTGAAATATGTTCTCTCAATGTTTCAAACTTTATTACAAATGTCACAAAAAGATGTTAATATTTCACTTCTGTTCTTGGATTTTCGTCACAATAAAATACACTGAACACAATCTTCACAAAAGTTATTAACAAAAGTTTAAGCTATTGCCATTATAAATAAAATCACTTTTATTTAAGTATTAATTATTTTAAAAAATTAAAAGCCATTGTAATTTGTAATATCAATACAGCTAAGTCACGTAAATACAAAACATGTTGCATTATAAATGCTATAGGTGTCACATTTGCGAAAGTTATAACTATTGGCATTGTAAATGACAAAGCTATTAATTTAGCTATTTTCAAAACCAACACATAAATAAAAAAAATTGTCATTTACAAGACCAATAGCTCAAACTTTCCTAATGCGAGACCTATTGCATTGCAAATGCTTGTTTTTATATCTGTCAGTGCCTCCTGTCGAGGTTTAATTTTCGTGACAGGCGCCTCATTGCCTACTTGTAACTATTCTCTGACCCTGCTTCAAGGGTCAGAGCAGGGTCAGAGAATAGTTGCAAGTAGGCAACGAGGCGCCAGGAAGCACTTACAGGCTTACAGCAGCAGGTGCCCAAGTTGAAGTTAATTTCTTTGTAACCCTTTTGTAAAAGGTTACAAAAAATTACCTTCAACTTTTGCACCTGCTGCCGTAACCCTGTAAGGAATTGGCTGAAAATTCGTCCCCCCTGATTCGCGGATTTTACCACGATTTTGCGAGATTTGCGGATCGCGAAATCGCGGAAAATCCGCAAATTCCGCGAGCGGAACGAATTTTCAGCCCATGCTTACTTCATAGCTCTGAAGACAGCATTCAACTTAGTCCCAAGACAGACGTGGCAGGTTCCTAATGACATGGGAATCCCAGTTAATATCCTAAAATTAGTCATAAGGTTACATGAAGACAACTCTGCTAGAGTGAGGTGGGTCACACAGGGGCAACCTACCAAACCTATCCCTGTAGGCTAGGGAGTCCGACATGGATGTGTTTTAGCGCCCACACTCTTCTCACTGTAAATGAACAACATAGTAAGATTCCTCTCTGTTATACCTGCCAATGCCCCAACCTTAGCTGGGGAAAAGATTGTGACCCTTCTTTTCGCAGATGACACCCTGCTGGTGCCCAAAACTCCTAGTGGGCTCCACCTACTTTTGGATAGATTTGAAAGCTTTTGTGATATGCGGGGTTTAGTGATAAATACCACTAAGGCCACATTTTTTACCCTAACTGGGAGGAGCAATGTTAGAAAGTTTAAACACTTTTGAATATTTAGGGATCAAATTATCTAAATAAAATGTCCAAAAGATGGCTCTGAAACACAAACAGATAGTTGGGGCATTAGGGAAAGAACATCACCAGTCATCAAGCAAACAAATAGCTGTGACCCTACAAGTTTATGATGCAAAGGTGGTCAATTCTGCCTTATACGGGGCAGAACTATGGGGTTTTGAAAACCTAGAGGAGATGACTAAATCTGAGCATACATTTTTGAGGACCTTAGTATACCTGCCCCAGAGCAGGAGATCGATACATTACATCGCCAAGCCCTGCCCGCTCTTATTCTGAGCGAGACTTAGGTCTGTTTCGGGGCTCTCCCCGTACGCAAACGCAATGCCAGAATTAATTTGCCTTGATAAAAACGAGATCAACTGGCTTTGTAATGTAAGGAGGCTTCTTGCAGATATAGGGCTACAGAAAACCTGGGACAACTATAGTACATCCTTGACACGAAGGAGTATAATCATGCGCCATTATTAAGATTGGTACAAAAGGGGGTGGTGATGGACGGAGCATCTGAACCAATCAAACACTCACACCCAGTCAACATATCTGGGTGTAATCCATCACCGTTCTTTAGCCCACTCTGCCACCCAAGTTCAGACATGGCCATATGCAAATCAGTCTGACCCTGTGCCTCATGGGAACAGTCCAGCCCGAACCGCCAAGCCATGCCTTCCCTGGATCGGAAACAAGTTTTCTATGACCGGTTTCTGGCATTTCAGCCGTCTTCAGCCAGGCTTGCTTGAATCCAGTGGCAAAGTGAGCAAGGGACTCACGTCTGAGCATACCCTGCCAACTTACAGCGAACAAAGCTGTACAAGAGGGGGTGGTGATGGACGGAGCATCTGAACCAATCAAACACTCACACCCAGTCAACAGATCTGGGTGTACTCCATCACCGTTCTTTAGCCCACTCAGCCACCCCAGTTCAGACATGGCCATATGCAAATCAGTCTGACCCTGTGCCTCATGGGAACAGTCCAGCCCGAACTGCCAAGCCATGCCATCCCTGGATCGGAAACACGCTTCCTAGGACCGGTTTCTGGCATTTCAGCTGTCTTCAGCCAGGCTTGCTTGAATCCAGTGGCAAAGTGAGCAAGGGACTCACGTCTGAGCATACCCTGCCAACTTATGGCGAACAAAGCTGTACAAGAGGGGGTGGTGATGGACGGAGCATCTGAACCAATCAAACACTCACACCCAGTCAACAGATCTGGGTGTACTCCATCACCGTTCTTTAGCCCACTCTGCCACCCCAGTTCAGACATGGCCATATGCAAATCAGTCTGACCCTGTGCCTCATGGGAACAGTCCAGCCCGAACTGCCAAGCCATGCCTTCCCTGGATCGGAAACAAGTTTCCTAGGACCGGTTTATGGCATTTCAGCCGTCTTCAGCCAGGCCTGCTTGAATCCAGTGGCAAAGTGAGCAAGGGACTCACGTCTGAGCATACCCTGCCAACTTATGGCGAACAAAGCGGTACAAAAGGGGGTGGTGATGGACGGAGCATCTGAACCAATCAAACACTCACACCCAGTCAACAGATCTGGGTGTAATCCATCACCGTTCTTTAGCCCACTCTGCCACCCCAGTTCAGACATGGCCATATGCAAATCAGTCTGACCCTGTGCCTCATGGGAACAGTCCAGCCCGAACTGCCAAACCATGCCTTCCTTGGATCGGAAACAAGTTTCCTAGGACCGGTTTCTGGCATTTCAGCCGTCTTCAGCCAGGATTGCTTGTATCCAGTGGCAAAGTGAGCAAGGGACTCACGTCTGAGCATACCCTGCCAACTTATGGCGAACAAAGCGGTACAAAGGGGGGTGGTGATGGACTGGGCGTGAGTCTTTGATTGGTTCAGATGCTCCGTCCATCACCACCCCCTTTTGTACCGCATTATTGAGATTGGGTCACACAGAGAGCCTGTCAGGAATCATCCTGGGGACGCTCACTGTGGAATTTAGACTCCACAAGCAATCCATCTATTTGGAGCCCTATCTAGACTTAATCACAATCCTGATTGACAGAAAACTGTAAATCCAAATTAGGTTCGGCTTACTTCCTTTGTTTGAATTTCAAAGTGGATGGCAAAACAATATATGAGTACCAAAAAACTCTCCTGGCTGGTTGCCTGTCTCTCTATATCAAACAACTTTCTTTATACTATTTCAATGTTTATGGTCCGCTTTATGGTTATTTATTGCTAAACTTTCAGATTCTCCTAATTGTTGGAATTGTAAGCAGAATCCAGGCTTGTTATGTCATATGCTTTAAGAATGTAATGTGATTCTTCAATTTTGGAATGAGGTGTGGAGGATCATTACTGCAATATTTCATATCACATATAAACTGTCATTTGTAGTAGTTATTTGTAAATCAACATCACCTAAAACAAAGATGTCTGTCATCAATAGTAAACTTCTAGATTTTTTTACATTTCTGCAGCTTTAAAATCAACTACTACCAATTGGAAAAATGCTTCAATGTTATCTGTGCATGTATGGTGGTCCTACTTTATATTTACCAGAAAAGGAGCTAAACTGACATTGTTGGGTGTCACTCATATTATTTCTAATTATCATTTATTTGGAAGCCTAGTGATAATTATATGGATTTACATTTTTGATTATCTTTCACAAAACATTTTGAAACCTTTACAAATCTCTCAGCTTGTCTGTAAAATTCTACAGTTTTTTTTAAGTTTTGGGAAATCATTTGTAAATGACAAAATATCCTGTCGGGACCATGGGACATGTACATAACCTCCACCTGGTACTTCTCTCATAGGACACAACCTTTCTACTTTTTCTGTTTCTTTTAAAACATATTCAGATGCAACTTTTGATCGAGCCTCTTCTTTTTTCTTTGCCCATCTAGTTCTCTATTTTTCTATATCTCCCCATTTTTGCAATAAAGTCAAAAGCTCCCTAATTTGTGCTTTTCTTCCTGGCACATTCATATTTTCCAAATCTTTGTCAGAAAATTCAGCTCAATGTGGTTTCTGTAACACTTTAGACTTGCCAATGTCAATTCCCATATTTGCAGCCATATCTGTTAGTTTTTTGTGCACCACTCTGGTGTTTCTAGTAATGCTTATACATGTGAATAATAATTCATCTTCACTGAGTGTATTTAATCTGTCCAATCCCACATTGCCAGCCATCAATTCTTCTAATTCGACTCTTAATTTATATATGTCTCATACTTTTGGCTGTGACTTGGGTTTCTCTATTTCTCGTGACCATCTCTCTATTTCCTCTGGAGTTACTACTGTGGCACTTCTTGTACCTGAAGATGTCTCAATCTGTACTTCTCTAGAATTTGTAGGATTGGTTTTCCTAACCGAGTCTCTCACTGGTTCTCTTATTGGAAAATTCATCAGAGAAATCACTGATTCACATTCACTTGCTTGATCATCGACTATTAATGGTTCTTTTCTTGGCTGAACTACAGGTGTAGTCATAACGGGAGTTTTTTGGACTAGTTGCTTATCTCCATACAAAGGAACAACTGGGCCAATAGTTACTGGAATTGTTAGGGCTTCAGGACTTGTATTTATTTGGGACATTTTCTGAATCAACTCACTTCTTTGTTTATTTAATGCTTCTCTTTCCCTGTCTTGCAGTACTTTTTCTAACAAAGTCTCATGTACCACTTGCGGAATCAGAGGTGGTTTCAGAAATGGAGCACTAGGATTACTCGTGCTTGGCTCCTCATTATACGGTGATGGATTTTTCATTAACAAATCCTCCAAATAATCATCTGGATTACCACTAATCATTAGATTTCCTGCTTTGTCTGTGCTTTTACTTCCTGACGGTTTTGCTTGTGTAAATACAGGCTACAACCCTTCTACCATCATAGACAGTCTCCATTGCTTCATTTGTTTATCTCTAGTTTCTCGTCGAAACTTAGGGTAGAACTTACTCAACCCTTTGTCACTTCTGGGTCTGTCTTGTTCAAAAGCTTCAATCTCCCATTCTTCTAGTGACTCATACTGCGTAAGTCTAGGTCTGGGATTTAAGGCATTCATGCGTGTCCTCAAATTAAACAAAACTCTACCACTAAAAGTACCATATTCGGGAAATGCTAAAACTCCATCATCTTTAGTGTATTCCACCCAAATTTCTAACCATACACAAATGTGGTAGCCCCTGTCAAACATCATGTATGATGCGGGTGTATTTGGTGGTGGAATAAAAATTCCTTCTCTGGTTTTAATCGGTTTATCTTTCTTAAAGACATTTTTAACTCTCTTAACGAATGACATTTTTCTTTCACCTCCATACATGATATAAGGTCTTCCCCTTATCATCTGTTCTTTAGCAAAACCTAAGTATCTTCTATCAGGTCGATTCGCTATAAATCCTGGATCTAAATGCCACATATAATTTGGAATTTTTAAACCTTTACGATAACACTCGATTGTTTACAAAAATACTTCCAATACCAGCTCGTCTTTTATTTTCTAGTGACCAATCAAAATTTTGAATTCAAATAAATCCAACCAATAGTTGCACGGCTTCTCTCTCTAGACTAGTTCTCACACTCCTGTACTCACAATTATTACCTCAGCTCAACCAATACCAGCGTGGCTCTGAGTGACGTCAGCGCAGCTCCACAACTCCCTCCTTTGCAAGGTAATATGAAAACTTAATTCCTTTCACTTTTAAATACAAATGTATTATTTAACAATGTAAAAACATTCGCCACTGTACCTGAGTGACTAAATCAAAGGAAAGATATATTTCATTTACTACGAGTAAATCCCTTCCGCTTACTCTTCATATACTACGAGTAGATCCCTTCCGCCTACCCTTCACACAAGCATTAGAGAACCTGCTACTTATTTAGACTTATCCCTTCTCGGATGTACTAAGGCCAAAGTTTCACCAGCGAACCCCTTTGCTATCAATGAAGCTCAGATGAACCTGCTACTCCTTACGTGTGACCCTTTCTAGGTGATATCACACCAAATGTTTTGCTAGCGAACTCTTTGCTATCATTTATTCATACATTCATACAGAAAATCCCTAAATAGTGCTTCCGGTTTTACCTAACCATGCACTTATTTCCTACAGGTAAGTGACCTCACTGCAGTGTGGCTTCCATTTACCACCCGCTATTCTGCCCCCGGGGATTCCAGACAAAACATATAACAGGTACAAACAATTTTGGTTAATACATAAAATCAATACAATCAATAATACATTTCAAATATGCAAAAATATTTTGCCTTAACCAACTAACTAACTACCTATTTTAACTAAACCCTAACCATAACCCTGCTACCAAAAGAATATACTGATAGAGCGCGCAGGTCACCCGACTATGGGGGTCATTAGGATGGTGGGCGGACTTTGCCCGCCCGCCATCCTGACGGGGATTGGGACCGTCCGCCATAAGGGCGGGGGTCCCGTGGGTGGTATTAGGATGCGGCCGCCAGTGTGGCGGACGCATCCTGCATTTATAACATTGTGGCGGGCAGTGCTCTCTGCACCGCCCAGCACAATGCCATAAATGCATGTATGCATTTGCATACACAATGCGGCAGGCACCGCGCGGTGCCTACCGCATTGTATATGTAAATGCAGGGGGGTACCACAGGTACCCCCCGTGTGCACCCCCCACCCCTCCTTCACTTTCGGGGCCCGCAGGGGGCCCCCAAAGTGAAGACCGCATGCCTTTCCGTGGCGGCATTGCCGCAACGGGAAGGCATTGTAAAATGCCCATCATAATATGGCTGGCGGTGTCTGATAGACACCACCACCATATTATTCTTTTTCTGCCCCAGCCGCACTGCGACCCGGGCGGAAAAGCAGCAGATGGTCTTTCCGTCCGCCGAGGTCCCCCCACCATATTAGTATGGAAAATGAGTGAGGATGTCGGGCAGATTGCCCCCGCCAGGCCGCCCGACATCCTAATGGGCCCCTTAATGTTTACCATACTCACCTGGGCCCATATACAATAAACATATAATTTAATCAGGTAACCTTTGCTTTACTACCAGATATTTTTCTCTACTAGGTCCTGTACCATTAACTTACCAACCCTTGTTGCTGGTACCTGTAAACCTATTGGATCAGGGAGTTAGTTTGAAAATAGGCAGTGAAAATTAACATTGCACTCATATAATAACCACAGACTTGGGAACGTTTTAACTCTTTATCTAAGTTTCTTAAATGGTCATGATCCAAAGATTAAACACCAAAAGACTTTCAATTATGAAGATCAGAATCTAAATGTAACTATGCAAAAGATGTACTAAACTAATTTCAATCATTTAGCAATAGGGAAGGTAACGAAAAGGAACATGAAATATGATCAAAATGTTTAGGCATTTAACAAAAGGGAGGGTAAAAAGGGAACATGTCAAACTTTAACAGTAGGAAGGGTAAAGAGAACGAACATGATATGCAAATATGCAGCAATTAAAACATATAGCGATTAGGAAGGGTAAGAGAGGGAACAAATCAATGACGAACCCATATAGATTTTATATTTACCTAGAATGGTGTGAAGAACTAACCCTGGCCACAGGTCAGTTTAATGGACAGAACCCCGAAGGTTGCAGTCGCCAGTAGGCTAGCAGGTGCAGATTAGAATCAGAACAGGTAAAGCCAAATTGGATCAGGACAGGACCACCAAAGGTTGAGAATGGCACCCGCAGTTAAGTTGCAACACCTGCGCTACTCCCTCTCTGCAGCTAACAGCCAGAACCCCGATTGGGTTATCGATTTCCGCGACAAAGTGCTTCGCCAGCACTTCAGCTCCCAGAACCCCGATTGGGTTATCGAATCTTCTGACAGAGTGCTCCGCAGCCCTCTGCTCCTGGTCACCTATTGAGTGCGTTGGGTCAGTGACAGGTCAGCTATTCGGACAAGTCTGACAAATTAACTAGCTAAGCCTACCCTAGTTATACTATTTTCCAGGTCAGTGTACCACCCCCCAATGTTGGAAGTGTAAGGATCCCCAATTTTGATTGGACAAGGAATGAGGAGAGGTCATCACACCATACCAGAATGGCACTTTTCTTTTGAATATTCTATTAACGTTCCCGCCCATCAATTTTTATTTTCCCATGTATATTTTATTCCACCCGACAATGAATGGTCTATTATTTGTTACATTTTAGTTCATATTAGAATTCTGTTTCCTTCGTAAAGTTCAGGAGGTGAGGTTCCCAGGCGTATCTTGGTCAAGACTGTCCCTGGCACTCATTCAATGCCATGACTCGATGGATTTTAGACTCTGGTGCGCAGGCTCAAAGGTTTCAATATGGAGTTCAGCGACAGGCATCAGGCCCAAAATTGATTTACATGTAAGAATAGAAAAGAAACAGTTTGAGAACACAGAATAAAAGAATGCACTGTAAACCACTTATCTCTACTCTATTCCCATTACTTTATATTTAACTATTGCATTAAGGTTAAGCAGAACGAACAGCTTAGCAAAAGAAGCAGTGCAAGCTTCATGCATGCTGTAACACAGATCAGGCATTTTTTATTCTAGTGCGCAGAAGTGAAAGTTTCCCTCCAAAGCAAAGAGTACGTCATGTCACGTGAGTGTGATAGACGCATGCGCAGTAGAAAATCCCGCGTAGCAGCAGCCATTTTAATGCAAGTGGATTATATTTAGTAAAAGCACATATGCAAGCTTCCCTCGGATGTCGTGTAATGCGATAATAGTAATTCAAACATGTTGGTTAGTATTTTTAACGTTATGTCGAGAGGACTAATACAAGCAAGTTGCGTTACGTGCGAATCCTTGCTCCTTCAATATCATATATGTCTGTTTCATTTTTAGAATGATTAATTGAATCAGTAGCTCTAGTACGTTATAATTCAAATTTTATCTCACTCTATTCCCTTTTTAGTTTACATTTTACTTTACTTATAATAACATTATCCGATTTGAGAATGTATAGGTACTTTATTAGCTTTAATACTTTACAATAATTGATAGTATTATTAGCTTAGTTAATATATTGATGCACAATTGTAGGTACTTGTTTTCTCTATCCTGTTTTTTGTATGGTCTTTTATTTCAACCCAAAATTCAATAAAATATTTTTAACAAAAAAAGTAAACATTTACAAAATGCCATGAGCTGTTCCAAAATGAGGCAGACAGACCTCAGAGCAAGTGCCTTTCGGTGGCTTACTGAAATAAACTAATGGCTTGAATGGGATGACCCAGAACCCCTTTCTGAATGATGAATGCTATATGGTGTAAAGTTGTAGGATGTTTATCACATGTTTAGTAGTGACATGAAGTCATGTCACACATCTAAAGCTGCCTGAGGTCAGACCTAAATAAAAAGAGTTTTTTTTTACAAACAAAAATATGATGCCTTTCAAATTTATATCTTTCAGAATTCGGAATTCTGTCCGTTTTTTCTTGTTTGTCACCATGTTCACCTTTGAACACATAACGAAAGCATTAACATCTCCCTCTTTTGGGCAGAAAAGCTGGTTTGGTTACTTTCGTTTCATTACATTTCTAATGGCTTATGCTGTCGGTTGACTTATTTTGAATACTACAAGAGGCGTTCAGTGGACTCTTTCTGATTTAAAGACTGTTTAGGATGTGAATACAAGGACAAATAGCTGGAAATTTAGAAGTTTCCTACCGGACTTGTGTCTGTGAGGCAGGTACAGTTCAGCACATCAATCATATGTCATGCTCTGATTGATGTGCTTCTGAGGAACATGGCGGCAGGCTGACGCCTGTTGCCAGAGCTCCGTGTCCAGGGAGGTTTCTCTCGAGACTCAGGCGGAAATGATGGTACCAAACGGTGAGGAGGGAAGGTGAGACTGTGCTCTCTTTAGCGGCGCAGTGCTAACGCACACTTTCTTTTCCCCTACCTTGTTAGGTCTCGCCTGTCGATGCGCATGCGCATCGAGCTTGCGAGACTATTGGGGCTTAAACAGTCTTTAACCAACTTGCAAGGAATCGTGGCGATTCCTTGCAGTGCCCGTGAAATTGAAGCTTAATGCGCATGCGCTTAAAAGCGCGTGCACATGCCCCCAGCCGCCTGCCTGCCCCTGCTGCTTTCACACCCTCTCGCCGTCTGTTCCCCCTGCTGCGTCATCAAAGGCTTTCACGGCGGCCGGCCATGCTTTCAGTTTCACTGCCGGCCGGCCGTGTAAAGTGCACTTCAAAGGCCGCTCTCCCTGCTCCGCCCCCTGTAAGTGCTCTTGTTTGGTTAACTCATGTTTCAAACATTGCTTTGTTGTTAACTTTGCTGCTCATGTTGCAAACCTGCTGCTTGCTTTTAAATTGCACAAAGGCACCTATATATGGCTATGTGTCTCTTGTTAATAGAATGTTTTATTGTCTTTTTTTAAATTTAGAAATATCTCTATAATATGGCGTTTATCAGCGTGCTGCTGTTATTTATTCAGCCTGATATTTGGATCACGTACTTAGGCTGCCGGTGGGTTTTAAATTGCACAAAGGCACCTACATATAGCTGTCTTTTTTTTGTTAATGGAATCCTTCTTAATTTATTTAAAGATGTCACTGTAATTTGGACTTTATCAGCGTGCCGTTTTTTTTTTCCTTCAGAGCATTTTGCACTGATTTCTGGACCGGTTTGGATTGCATTGTGAAACCGCTATGCATTGCATTTGCTTACTTTCTCCTTTATAATCGTACGTTGGCTTTTGTTGTGAGTTGGAAGCTGTAATTGTGACTCTATCAGCGTGGTGCTTTACTTTTAACATCAAAATTCGACAGGATTTTGAAACAACCCTGCACTCCATCTTGCTGCTGTCTCCTTTCCAATCTCACAAAGACACCAGTTATTGGCTTTGTGTCTCTTTTGTAAATGGATGTGCGTTGCTTTTACTCCAGTCTTCGTTTTCACAATCCACTTCCAGAGTATCTGCCGGCCAACTGTTTTCTTTGCCTATCGCAGCACATCTTGGGTTTGATTACTTTCCTGCTTGTTTTGTGGAGTGTGATCCCTAACACCCCTTGGTTGTTTACTTTGCTGCTTGTGTTCCAAACCTGCTGCCCCATTCGAATCGTATGAAGGCTCCTATACATAGCTGTGTGTCTTTTTTGTCAATCGCTGTTATTTAAAATGAGTACTTTCATGCTTCTTTTCCGTAATGAGCGCTGTCATTTTAACAGAATGCTTCAAATTACAAATCTAGACAAGAAGGAAAAAACACAGCCTTCCACATGCCCAAACAAGACCCATATGCTGCTGTGTCAAAGAGCGGTTGCAATCTGTATAGCTATTCGTCTGCTTTCAGTTCTTAACGAGAGGCTACTCGGCTCTCCTCCGTTACCCCTCCCTTGTTGTCGCAGCCTTTTCACTGCCAATACAGAAAGGTGACCGCGCTTACCAAACAGCTTGTTTTTTTTTTTTTTAATAATTAGAAGGTAGACACAAACTCGTACAGTAAACTCTACCCCTTTCTCAGCCTGGCATGCTCTAATTGCTGTTTCTCAGGGCCATCCGCACTCCCAGCATGTAATCTCTCCCAAGCTCTCAGCCCGTCGCACCTTGTTATTTTTATGGACGCATTTACGGCTAAGACTGATTTTGCTCGGGTGAAATGCTTAGGGCTGTTTTCATTTCCTAGTATGGCGGTACTTTGCCAGCAGTAGATTTAATGCATTCATTTGCTCAGTGCCATCTTTAGTGCTTCTAGGAGTCTTCTTTTTTTTTTTTTTTTACATAATTAGAAGGTAGACACAAACTCGTACAGTATGTGTTAGTTAAGGAGATGTTGTAGGGCAGGTAGGTAAATGTCTCACTTGCCCTTACTGCAAATCATGACAGCTTGAAAGGTAGAATGCTGTGAAATTTGTGTAATTTTTTTACCACTAACGGTATCCGTGCAAACATGCTTTCAAAATGGTATTTTTAAACAGTGCTTCCGGGTTTGTTGGAAGAAGTACAGAGGACATGAATCAAAGGGGGATGTTAAATTGTTATGTAGGTTTAGTGGTGTGTTAGTTGGTTTGGTGTGAGGACGCTCTAATAATTCTTTGGTGTAGGTATGATCACCTGCTGTGACTCGAGCAGTGCCATGGCCCCATCTCTCTTTGTTTTATCAAACAGAAACTTTCAACATGTTTATTTCTGTGAGGCACGTAAGTTTGTGAGAAAATGACACGTTGAAACTGTTTACACTAAAAATGCTAGCACAGTACATTAATGTGCACCTACACAAACTGTCTTTAAAGTACACGTGTCTTCAAAAGTGCCACGTCTAGTAGTTTGCAAGTATTTCCACTTACACGCCGAATATCCACCCTACTGTGTACCGCTGTCCCTCTCTGGGGATGCCAGAGGCTGGTTGCCATGCCGACGTTTTAGTTATTGCTATTATAAATTACAAAAACTTTTATTTCAGTCTTAATTATTTAAAAAAATTAAAAACCATTTGTATTTGGTAAATGTATACATCTAAGTCACGTACATACAAAACATTTAGCATTACAAATGCTATAGGTGTCACATTTAAAAAAGTTTAAAGTATTGGCATTGTAAATCACAAAGCTATTACTTTTGCAATTTTAAAGACCCACACATTAAAAATAAATTGAGAATTACAAAATCAATAGCTCCAACATTTCTATTGCGAGACCTATTGCATTTCCAATGCTTGTTTTTATTTCTCTTGCGAGGAGGGGGGTGTTTCACCTACCGAGGCGGGTGTGCCTGTCCCTGTATCCCACTCGCACTAGGACCCTGCGATAAACACCGGCAATGGTCAGGATCTGCGAGCAAGCCTGCTTGTTTGGAGACGCTGGTGCTGACGTTGTCTCCGTGGCTTCAACGCGGATCCACGCTGTGGATGAGCTGGAAGTCGAGCAGGGAGAGGCATACAGTGCCGGTTGCAATCGAGCGCGACTGCCAGGAGTCAGAAGAGACCGAGGAGACCGGACCTGTATGTGGCAAAGGTCGAGGCGGTTCCTAGCCCGTGTCTGCCTCAGTGCTCCTTTATGTTGTTACTCCAGCAACAACAGCAACAACAGCAAACGGTCAGTGAAGGGGGCAGGGGGGCATAAGCTGGGGTCTGAGCTCCTAACTCAAGGAGGTGGCGCTTACTTAGTAAAGGTCGATTCCCCCTGGGTGGTATCTGGGGTACCTGGGTGTGCTGAACAAGTGGGTAATGCAGACACTGCCATAGCTACCTGGTACTCGGTGCAGTACGAGGTGATGGACCTGGGTGCAATTTCCTTCTCCACACAATCATACCCCCCTTGCCCTCGCCCACAAGCAGATAAAGCTGGCAACACAGTGGGAGAGAAGTGCGACACCCGACTATATACACTCCCTGCACCAGCAGCCCAGGTGGCACCTGTTAGGAACAGATACCAGCTCAGGTCCTATCTAGAGCAACAAAAGTCCGAGGGTGGGTACCAGAGTGCGTCTAAGGCAGCGGCAACACCACTTACCCCAAAGAAAAAAGGGAGGAAAGAGAAAGAGAAAACGGACCGACCCGTGAGAACAGGCGAGCCCAAAAAAGCAAAATTGCCTGGCACGTTCCCGTCAAAACCCGCACCCTCTCTCAAGGCATACTTCAAAATTATGGAGCAAGTTGTCGACCCTAAGGGGAAAAAAATCTCCTCTCTCATCCTCCGCCTCCGTGCCCACCAACTCGGTTAGTACCTCAAACGTAAAAACCACTACTCAGCTCAATGGGTCCCAGTCAGGCAGCAGGTACACCGTATTAGCTGACATGGAGGATTTAGTGGATATAGCGGATCAGATGGAAAATGCACAAGAAACTCAAACAACAAGTACGGCGGTGCCGGCCTCAGCTACTACGCAGGAAGAGACGCCTGTAGTGGGAATGGTGGAAGTGGTGAAAGCTCAAGGTTCAGCAGAAGAGGTAACTGGGGCTAAGATTCCGGATGGAGGCCTCTCGCAGCTTGAGGCACTCCTTTTCAACCTTAGAGGCGATCTACTGTCCAAGTTTGATACCTCAGAAGCAAATCAAAAGAACATACAAGATCAGTGTTCTAACTTGGAGACTAAATTAGACGATGTCTGTAAACGGACCGTTGTGCTGGAAGAAGACGTCTCTTTGCTCACAGGGGCTTCCAAGAGGCATGAAAGGGACATCGAGACCCTTAGAACTCAGAACAGGGCACTCCAGATGGACGTAGAAAGGCTAGAAAGCCACTCTAGGAGGAATAACCTGAAGTTTTTAAAGATTCCGGAAGGTGCGGAAAATGGAGACGTAAAGGGCCTAGTGTGTAAACTCCTCAGGGAAGGAGTGCTCAAAGATGGCCCTGAGATAGACTTAGAATCAGAAATACAGAGGGCGCACCGAGACCCTTTTAGGCGCCACGCTGACAGGGCCGCCCCGAGGAAAATCTTAGTTAATTTCCACACATTTTCTGTAAAGGAGCTGATTCTGAGCAAGGCATTGTCAGATAAAACCCTCCAAATAGGTTCAGCTCACTACCTCATTCGCTCTGATGTGGGGAGGGTTACGGCCCAGCGACAATGGGAACTGGGTAATCGGATGCCAGATTTAAGAAGTATGGGCGCACAGGTGCAAATGAAATTTTCGGCCTTCCTGAGGGTGGTATGGAGAAACAAAACGCACAACTTCACTTCCCCCCAAGAAGTGGACACCTTTTTAACTCTAATGCGAGATAGTTCCCATTAAGCTCAAAAAGGCTATCCAAGGGCAGGCTGAAGCTTGCAATAATGCAATGTGCCCCCACAATGCTAGAACATAAGTACAGGGAAATAGCGGGTGTGGATCAAATGTCACAAAGGATCTTAGGGCTCTAAGTATTATGGCTCATTTCTATGGCTTTTGCCCCTATTATCCCTCCTGGAGTAGTTTAAAAAAAAAAAAAGAGAAAAAATACCACACATATTTAAAACCTCACATATGCTAGGAGTTGGGGAAATAACAGGAGAAAAAAAAAGGAGCAGGGGAAAAAAAAAATTATAAATAAAATAATAAATAAATAAATATATAATCTTTGCACAAAAAAAGGGTAAGCTCTGCTTATCCATATAGGTACATACATTTAAATTAGAATCACATTTTGGTGCCTACCTCTCGCTTTATTGGAGGGAGTATCCGACTGGATATGGAGAGCTCTCACACGGCGAAATGATCGCCAAACACAGGTATGGGGGGGTTCCTCAGGGGAGGTGGGCGGGAGGCTGGGGGGTGGTAAGGCAAAAAAATGGAAAAAATAATCCTCATATACATAACAGATATACTATACTTACTGGGTGCTGGGCACGCGCCTTTTTCTCTAGAAATCGGTTCTTATGGCCAATATGACATATAAGTTAAAAGTTATTAGTTGGAACGTAAATGGATTGAGGGATAGGAGAAAGGTACACAGGGTAACAGATTATTTATACAATTCGGGAGCACACATTTGCCTATTGGAGGAGACACACCTAGAGAAAGCAGAATGTAAGACGGCATTTAAAAAATGTAGGTGGATCCAGGATATTCTCTGTTCTGAACAAAGTGGTAGTACAAGAGGGGTGGCCATATTAATCAGAGTTAATGTAGGGATCAGGGTATCGAAGTGTGAAACGGACCATTCTGGGAGATGGCTGGTGGCTTCGTTAATAGCAGGACAAACTCCCCTCACTTGTGCAATTTATTATGATCCTAATCAGGACGCGCCAGGGGCCCTCACGAAACTAAAAAACAGCCTAGTAGAGACTGACGGACCGGTAATTATAGGGGGCGATTTTAATCTGATATTTGATAAAGATCTAGATCGTACCTCTAAAGTTAGATTCACTCCTCCCCAAAAGTCCAGATTGGAACTCAAGAACATTATGAGGGACTTTAACCTCATAGATATCTGGAGGCTCAAAAACACAGGGAAAAGGGAATATTCTTTTTATAGCAGAAGGCATGGACACCACTCAAGGATAGATTTCTTTTTACTCGATAAAACCCTCTTCTCGGCAGTAGACACCATATCCTACGCCCCGGCTATCCTGTCCGATCATTCTGCTGTCGAGATAGTAATTCGACTTAAACAGCAGATCAGGCAGAGAAGGTGGACTTTAGACAGAACACTTCTTCTGGAAAAAGCTGTTAAGCAAGATTTGGCAGCCCAGTCAGAGGAGTTTTTTAGGACTAATGTTGGGTCAGCAAGCAAGCAGATAGTCTGAGAAACATATAAAGTCTTCATAAGAGGCTGGTTGAGCACCCTGACGATTAAGAGGAATAAGCTTTCAAGAGAGAAGAAGGAAGACCGACTTCTGAGACTTAAATTAAAGGAACAGGAACTCCAGAAGGCTTCCTTAGGCCAGCTAGAGACTAGACTCACTCTACAAAAAGAACTTGATATCCTGCGGGCGGAATATCAAGCAGAGCTAGACAGAATCCTGAAGCACAGGTGGGATGTGAGTAAACTTCAATCCTTCTCATATGGGGAGAAATGTGGTCGCCTCCTGGCGTGGAAGGCCCGAGTAGATAAAACTAGGAATCAGATTGACAGCTTATCCCAGGCTAGTACAGGGGAAACCACATACGATGATGATCTCATTAGAGAGGAAGTCAAAACCCATATGCAATCCCTGTATAGAACTACTCTGCCCCAGAGTGGACGACAGGCTGGAAACTGGCTAAGTAAAGTCCAGCTCCCTGAATTATCAGAGGTAGAAAGATCTTTCCTCAGCTTCGAGATAAGGGAAGGAGAGGTGAGGACTCAGATCTCAAAAATGGTTAATGGCAAAGCGGCAGGTCCCGACGGGCTCCCGGTAGAGCTATATAGGACCGTTATAGACCAAATTGTTATAAGCTTAACGATATTATTCAATGAAATCCTGCTAGGGGGGAGCTGGCTCCTAAGTCATGGGCGGAGGCCACAGTCACTCTAATACTGAAACAGAATAAAGATCCTCGCAAGGTAGAGTCGTATAGACCTATTTCTCTACTAAATGTAGATTATAAGATCTTTGCGGGTGTATTAGCTACAAGACTGGCCAAGGCAATTAAATCTATTGTCCACTGCGACCAAAGGGGGTTTATCCCTGAGCGGCAACTCAATGAATTAACTTTCCAAGTTATTGCTGCAATAGATGTCGCCATTGAGAAAAAGCTGCCCCTGACTATTGTAGCTGTCGATGCTGCTAAAGCATTCGACCAGGTGGAGTGGGAATATCCATGGTTGGCTCTGGCAAAATTTGGCTTTCCTATTAATTTTATAACCGCGATTAAATCCCTATATCATGCACCACTAGCTAAAATTTTAGTCAATGGCTCTCTCACAGATCAGATATTTATAGCTCAAGGAACCAGACAGGGCTGCCCCTTATCCCCCCTTTTATTTGATTTGTACATTGAGCCTTTTGTTTGCTTACTCAGGTTGGACCACCTTATTAAATCATTTAAGATTGCCGACCTAGAATTAAAATTTGCACTTTATGCGGACGACCTGTTGATGTACACCTCAAACCCGGGAGTAGCCATACCTAGATTAATACAACTAGCAGAAAGTTTTGGTGAGATCTCTGGGTATACAATCAATAAGGATAAAACTGAGATCATGGAATGGAATCAGGGGGTAGCTACGGTAGGTTGTAGGACAAAAATGAGGTATCTGGGAGTACACTTAGTTAAAAAAAATAGAGGACATCCCAAAAATCAATCTTGACAGGGTTATAAAAGATACTACAGCCCTACTCCATCGCTGGTCATCTCTCCCATTAAATATCTTTGGGCGGGTGAACCTACTCAAGATGATTATCCTCCCCAAGATCACCTTTTTATTTAATTCAATACCCTTATCCTTTCCCTTAATAACAATTAAGAAGCTACAAGGGAAATTGGGATCCTTTATCTGGAACACGAAAGCTCCCCGAATAACTTGGAAGAAGCTTAGAAGAAGTTTAAAGACTGGAGGATTAGCCTTCCCTGACCTATATATCTACTGCCATGCCTTCCACTTCAAACACTTCAGACTAATGGCCGGCAAAACTGATCAAACTTCCATGGGTGTACTATTTCTAGCACTACTGCAGGATATCCCCCAGGGACAGGACTCTTTCTTGTTTAAGTTTGGGGACCCAAAATTCTTCAAGAAGGTCAGGCTTAAGATTCTGGGGACTGCGGTTAGAAACTGGGTATTTGTCAGGAAGAGGCTTAACATTCCCTACTATGCAGCGCAGGCCCCGATATGGGATTCCCCTGGGACACCAGCTTGTCTTGACGACCAACTGTCTCGATCATTGAAGGTAGCAGGACTGGAACACTTGGGGGACCTACAGGAAGGAACCCAGCTCCTGACATGGGACGCTCTTTCTAACTTGACAGAGGGATCACTCACCAGGTTCAAGTACTACCAGCTGTCTGGTTGGTGGTCAACCAGAAGGGAGGGCAATAAAACCCCAAACCCAAGATTTGACGCAGTTACTAGAAGAGGAAGGTGGAAGAGTCAAATTGCATACTGGTATACATCGTTGCTTGAGGAGGATGATGTAACCGAACCTGAACTGAAAAAACTCTGGATGAATAAGTTAACCACGAATATTATCAACCTTAGAGACTGGTGGCTTGACTACTTTGCTATCCTACATTCAGTAGTTAAACCCGCAACGTTAAAAAGAAATCATCTGTATACTATGTATCGGGTTTATATAACTCCTAAGAAATTAGCGAAGATCACCAAGCTAGAGCATTGTTGCCCGAGATGTAGCCATCCTGAAGCTGACGATGATCACATGTTTGCTGACTGTCCCGAATTGAAAGGTTACTGGGAGAAAATTACTGATTTCCTGGGAGAGGTTCTAGGTGTCCCCTTGGTAATAACTATAACTACCATCCTGACGGGGCTAAGTATGGGCTATAACATCAATGACCCCTCTACAAAACTTGTCTTTTATGTCATCCTCCTTGCAAGGCGAGAAATTTGTAGAGCCTGGAAGGACATAGCCCCACCCACCTTCCCATGCTGCTTACGACAAATCATCCTTACCAGTAAGTCCGATTTGGCATGCGATCCTACAAGTTTGGTTAAAGTTTGGGCGGCCCTCGAGGCATGGCAACACGGTTGATTGGTTTTCCAATGATTTAGCAGTGGACTCTTTCTGATTTAAAGACTGTTTAGGATGTGAATACAAGGACAAATAGCTGGAAATTTAGAAGTTTCCTACCGGACTTGTGTCTGTGAGGCAGGTACAGTTCAGCACATCAATCATATGTCATGCTCTGATTGATGTGCTTCTGAATCTGATTATTTGCAAGCTACTTCTGTCTTTCAGCCGATTTCTGCAAGATTTCATTTGTTGTATTTAATGCACTGGCAATATTTGGGGACAGGGAGCCCTACTGACATCTCATCCTTTCCTGGTTCTTCTATGCATTTATTTATAGCATAATACAGACGCACTACTATTTGTCCAAAAGCTGAACAAAGCGTTATGAATAGCTCACATTGCCCCCAAGTAACCATATATCATGCTGCTTTGATTGGCAGGTACAACATAGCCATTCAGAAAAAAATGCTTGTATATTTCCCCATGTCACTAAATTGGTCAAATAAAAAACACAACATATGTGTGCCAGAAAGGGTGTAAAGGGTTCTTAGGTTACTAGACATTGACTCCTAGATTAAAACAACATTGGCAAAGCCACTCGGTCTGAATTGCACTATGGGCCTTAAGTAAAATGCAAATAACAGCAATGAAAAAAAAAAGAAAACAATTGGTTTCTATATACTATGCACCCATTTAGATAAACAATGTATACTTTTCTAGATATAAAATAGTCCCTTATGCATTTCAATGCAAGCACCCCATAAAACAGAGTATGGCAGACCATGGTATAAGGTAAGAGAGAAATATTGATAAGGTCGGAGAAAAGTACACTCTACGTATATTTTAAAGAATTGATAAAGGTAGGCCTGCAGACAGCTGGACAGTCAAGCCATATATACAATAGAGCTCCCAGTCTGTCTGGAGCTATCGCTTTGCATACACACCCAATTTATTTGCAAAGAGTGCTGGGGTAACACATAAAGTAAAGTTTTAAGTTATCAACATGAGACTCTAAGCAAGATCACCTACATACCGAAGTTCACAGGTGCCATAGGAAGTCCATAAGAGCTTGCAGTCTCCTTTTGCATAGCAGCGCAGGCATATCAAGCAGGATATCAGAACTGATCTGCCATGCACATCTTGCCAAGATGTCAATAGTGATTCTTTGGAGAGGTTCTTTGCAGTCAGCTACCTCTGTACCATCCATACCAAGAGAGCCACTATTACGGCCAAGGAGAAAAAGATTGCCTGATAGGTAAGATGGCAGTCCATAATAGATTCACCGCAGTCAGACTCAAGATATGACATGTGACATTGCCTCCAAGTTGCTATGAGGAACTCTAAACCACTAGAAGAGTAGAGCAAAATTGAACAAGCTTTAGAATATTTCTCCACCACCGCCTGGCAATGACAGGCTAACAATTGTTTTAGAGTGGAAGTAGTACCAAAGACAATCAACTAACTGCAAAGAAGCCCTTTGGATCCCAATATGACCAGTTAAGGAATCTGTGACCCATAGAGCATGCCCCAATCTTATCAACAGTCATAGTCGTAAATTGTTTGTATAAGTAGCTCACAGGACCCACTGGCAGCATTTGTGTTTCAGTGTGTCTCCAGAGGAGGACGAGGTGTGTACGATTTATTGACCGCAGTGGCCAATTACACATACATGCCAACAGACCCGATTCAGGCGGGAGACTACCGATTTTAAAAGCCAAAAATGGCTTTATTTTAGCAGTCTCCCGCCTGAAATTGCATTTTCTACAACAGAAGTCAATGGGGAATTTTCATTCTCCCGATTTTTTCTTTTAAATCTCCCACTTCCTTGTCCTTAAATGTTGGCATGTATGATTACATCCTATTAGCTTGCTTCATGATTTGTGCATTTTCGGTTGGTTTTAAGTCAGAGGGCCAATCAGGTAGTGCCCATAGGGCCGGTCTGACACTCAGTGTGTGGGACAGTTTTTTTTTAGCTGTTAGTGGGCCCGTTTGACAGTCTGCTGGGCCGGTTTCACCACTGTTTATTTTTCTGATATTAAAACAACATTGCCTGCAGCAAGCTCTAACCCATGCAGGCTTCTAAACTTGCTAAACAAAGATTGTGAGTTTCTTTGCAAGTTCAAAACAACTACCCCAAATTAAAAATGTGGGCCACGTTTTTTTTAGCCATCTAATTCACTAATTTTGGCGCCCTGTTCAAGTCTGAACCTGCTGCTGTTGTTTTTTGGGGCGCCAAGAGCAGTGTGAAAAACACACACGCCGGTTGCCAAGTAGCAGGCTAGCAAGAACTTGTGCCTCTAACCAGAACACACTGTGATGCACTCTTTGGACAGAATTGTCAGGTGTCTGCGGAGCCGGGAGCGCGCTCGCGGCATACATTAATGACCTGCGCCTGCCTCGGCAGGACATGACGTGCACTAATCACAGGAAACCGGTGCTCAAGGGTTCTTCCAATTCATTTGTCCACTTAATAGTTTCACTTAATCTGATATATCAGAGGGTCACTAACCTTTCCAATGTAGGTCATTTTCCAGAGAGAAATATATTGTCAACGCACTGTCGAGTCAACAGAGGCAATCTCTGTTACCAGGCAACCGGCTGCTTTGCTTTACTGCTGCATAATTCTGCAAATTCTGCCACGGTCCCTCTCCGCTGATAGGCGAGGAGCCAGGTATAGAGACAGGCTGCATAAGCAGAGCGGCTTTCAGATGGGATGCATTTTGAAAGGCATTAAGCAGCGAGTTTGCTCAATAAACAGCCGTGCCAGAGCTAATACTCCATAATCAGTATGCGTTGTAAGCAATTAGGGACTTGAATCGCAAACAACACACTTCAGCGGAATGTATGCTTCCAACAAGGCAAAGCGAGATAAGAGGCTTGTTAAAAGCATCATAATTCTCCTATTAAATTAACTCTCCATATTTTTTTAGGCTGAGTGAAGAATTCCCTTTTCAAAGCAATCACCGAGAGCTCTAGCCCTTTGTGGGACATTTAGCTCAGCGATCTTACTTTTTATTGTTATTAAGGCGCCCATATTTATACTTATAAAATTGTTTGAAAGTATATTGCTATTGCCAGAAAAAAAAAGCATTACGCAGTTCTTTGTGCCCTAACTATTGAAGCGGGGCTGAAAATGAGCCCTTTTCAAAGGGCAGAATAAGACACTGGCGATGGAGAGGCGGGAAGGCCATAATCCTCAAGCAAGAAATGGTTAGATATTGCAGAAGTAGCAGAAAAGCAGTACACAAACTATATAGTACCAACAGATAAGGAAATATAAATAATAAAACGGAACAAATCTTAATTTTTTTTGCAAGTGCAGGTGTGAAAATTGCCTTCTGAAGCATTTTTCAAACAAGGACCTTGAATATATTACCGATTGTTGAGTATATTGGACGTGACGTTTAAGTAAAAATACTCTTCTACGTGTTTTTTGTTACAGTGCTATTTAAAGCATGAGAAATGCAGTTGCTAATTTTTAGAGGCTCCACAACAGAACACGCTTCACCAGAGATAGGAGCTGGCAACTCACCCAGCAAGAAAGCACATTCAAGTTACTGAATTATGCATGCAACTTTTTTGATAAAACAGCCAAAACAACTTGCATAGAAGACACACTTATGTAAAAAAAATATGTTGTTCGTCACTATGCATGCTTATATTCGAGCTGAATTTCCTATTCAATATTTTTTTTCATTTGTAAATGTTGTATACAAATTTGGCTTACTTCTGCTGTACGCTATTTTGTGAGCTTTGACACTAGAACAGGACGAGACAAAAGGAGTGGACAGGAAGCACAACCTGTAGATCTAATTGCACTTCATAAAAGGTTTATTCAACAGTGAAGGAAATTCACACTTTTATGTTTGCACATTTTCTGAAGTACTAGTTCTGCAGATATCATTTCGTGTAATCTTCAAATACTGGTTGTGTTTCAAATGCTGTTGTACTGCCAGACTTTGTAAGGTCAATCAATAGTATTTCTATCCGTGTGCCCACAATAAACGAACACTTTAAACCACGGCCTGGACTTATAATGTGGTTAGCCTTCATCTCTGAAGCTCACAGCACATCAACTGCTCTCACAAGATGATTTGGTCCTACTCAGCAATCATGAAAACTGTGATTTTATGAAGGAGTTGGGGCATTTGCAATATAGTGTGACAACAAAAGAGAGGGGTCCTACTCTGCCAAAGGGACAGGACACCAACCAGACTGCAGTCTAAAAATTATAATCCCTTTGGGAAAAGATCATACCACACAACTCAATACTGATTACCACAGAATTTGATACCACCTCGCAAACATACCTAGGCCAATGAATCAAAATATAAATGTTTATTGCTTATCCATAAAACATTAAAATCATGGTAAGAGCTGTTCACTCTGATAAAATCACAATCAATTCAATATAATATCTCACAATGTTCTTCTCAAGTTGATTACAATTTCTCTCTACTGCCAGCAATGCAAACGATAGTAAAGTGCAATGAGGACAAAACATCATTTTCTCACATTATATTTGAGATATTCCATTATACAATAACATATACATAAAAACAAATTATAGATAAAATTTGACCAAGAAGCGACGCATTTCGGTGGAAAAAACGGTCCAACCACCTTCTTCAGGCACAATAATCACAATTTTGTGAGACAAGTCCCAGCACTTTCAATCTTCAATTCAAATATTATAGGTGCCGGAGAAATACTAATGCAATAATCGTGGTCTCAACTCGATAACGTTTCCATCTAAAATCATAGAGCAGGTAATACCGATTATGGTTACCACCAGGGGGTCAATGCCATCAAGCCTTTACTCTACGAATATTTCCTTTAGTATGCACTGATATAGATTGGATCTTGATGTCAAGTAAGGAATCTTTCAAGGTTTCTCTTAAATAGAGGCTCCTCTCATAATAAAAATTCCTTATTCCGAGCCAACGAACATGGAATTCCGTAATTTCAGGCGGGTCAGTGTCCGGGATTCATAAATCTCCGTGTCTCTTCTGACTTCGTAGGTAGACGGAGTCAGAAGAGACACGGAGATTCATGAATTGTAATCAACTTGAGAAGAACATTGTGAGATATTGTATTGAATTGATTTTATCAGAGTGAACAGCTCTTAACATGATTTTAATGTTTTATGGAAAAGCAATAAACATTTACATTTTTGATTCATTGGCCTATGTATGTTTGTGAGGTGGTATCAAATTCTGTGGTAATCAGTATTGAGTTGTGTGTTTTTAGACTGCATTTGCAATATAGCCTGGCTTTCCTCAATGGTAATCCTCTGCTTGATCCTGTTTTCTGATCATGTCTTGTCACTGTTGATTTAATGCTTGGTTGGCCCTCTCCCCATAATGTAAGAGAACTTTTAACCCACAGAAGTTACTACTTTCTCTTGTCTGACTTTGTAAAGATGCAAACACCCATGATACAAAAGGATCACAGACTAAAACACATAGGGCCTCATTTATGAGAAATGACGCATCGCTGCGTGAAAGCAGCGATGCGTCACTTCTCAGTGCGCACTCCTTGCGACATTCCCGAGGCTTCATATTTAATGTATGACGCATCATGTCGCAAGGAGTTACAGATACGTCAGTATTTCTGACGTATCTGTAAGCGCAAAAATGACGCATTGCTGGAGTGTGTCACAAAAGTGACGCAACTCCAGAAATGCGTTCTTTCACATGGGGCAAGCCCCATGTGAAAGGGTCTGCGTCAGTCTTACGCCTGCTGTGAAGCAGGCGCAAGATTTTGACGCAACGGCGTCCTAAAAGTGACGCAGTGAAATCTCATAGATTTCACTGCGTCACTTCTACGACCCTTCCTTGCGTCAATACGCCCCCCTTGCATACATTATACCTGGCGCAGGTATAATGTGGCGCAGGGGTTTACAAAGTGACGCATCTACCTAGATGCGTCACTTTGTAAATATGGCGCAACAAGGTGCATTTTTTACGCCACTGGTTTGTCACAAAAAGTGACACACCGGCGGCGTAAAAGTGACGCACGACCTCATAAATGAGGCCCATAGGTTCCCAGTGCCATGTTCTAGAGAGAGGAGTGAGGGAAATGGAGGAGAACGTTGGAAGAGAGAGGGAGAGGTATACCCCTGGAGGATTCTGAGTGTTCGGTCTTCTTTTTAAGACTTGAGAAACTGGAGTATCATGTGCTTTGTGTTTATGCTCTCGTCTTATTATTCAACCTGCATCGTTCTTCCTCAGTCATTGCCTTCTTGACTCTTTCGTGGTAGTCTTTTTTAGCACGGGTTTGCTGCTCACAGCTAACTCTGACATTTTGCTACTATGAATGCAAAGGCCAGTCTGTATTTTAAAAAGGCAAACTTGAAAAGGCAAAGGTCATTTATATTGAATGAAAGTAATGCTCAAAAATAAATTGCAATCCTACAACCTTCTTTACTCAAAATATTTCGCAGCTGAAAAATGTTCTGAGTCAAGCAGACTGAACACGAAGCTTCAATTGCCGATGCAGCATGAGAGTTAATTTACTTCCACTCTCTTTTTCACTAAAATTGTTAGAATGTAAACTTAAATCCATATCCAATTTACAAGACATATCCATCCAACAAGTCGCTGTTCTCTGGAGAACCAAGACATCAGCAAGCTAGTTATTTGTCCAGGACTTCAAATAGTGAATATAACAATCAGTCTTAGCCAGAACACCAGATGCATTCCCTTGATTTTTTTTAAGGCACTACATGTGGCACAAATGCTGAACCCGAAATAGTAGGTGCTACGTGTATAATAATAAAAATACGAGGATGATAGTTATTCACGAGAATTTTTTGGTTTGAGAAGTAAGATGCAAAAAAAGCAACTGGGAGACCATGAGTCACATCAGAAAAATGATCCTTTGTTTTCCTGTAAAGACATATTGTAGATCCCTTCAGAGTATTTTCAGAGTGACTAACATCTGCTACAAATGTCACGTTAGAGCATAAATTCAAGAGCGGCACACTATCATTCATTTTCTGTTCTTAGTATGGCATAATCGTCGAGGGAGCTGTGGAGGGTTTTATCAGTGCTTTAGCCAAGAGAACAAATAGATCCACACATTATGCAGAAAGAGTGATGAGACAGTTCTATCTGTGATTGACGTGCCTGTCGGGGAAACAATTCACAAATAATGTGTGCTCACTATTAAGTAGGGCATGAAAAGGGACAGGTTCTGAAATCTAAGGTAAAGTCTGACTGATATTTGCTCAGCAAAAATAACTTGCATTCCTTTGCAGTGGTTTTGATTGCATGATTAGGGCTGGTTGGCTGGTATTTGTTTTATGCATGTTATTTGATAATGCAATTGTAATATTGCTTTGATCTAGTAACTTAAAAAGTGTTTACATGATATTACACATTGCTTTTAAACACACAGGGGCGAAACTTACTCCCTTAAAAGAACATGTAATAAATAAATGAGGGGCCGATGTGCTAATTCCTGTATGCAAACCAGGACGTGGTACGCACTAATTTGTTTGAGCACAGGGAAGCAGGTTGTGATGTGTTCTATGTACAAAGAGGTCCATCTCAGATTGCCCATTCACAGATAGGGCCAGATGTAGGTAAATTCAATTTAGCGAGTCCTTAATAGCGATTTTTACAGAATCTCTATTAAGGACTCGCTAAATTGAATGTAGGTACGAATCGCTAAAATATTAGCTATTCCTTAATATTCCTTAATAACAAATCGGTAATTGAGATTCGGTATTAAGGAATACCTAGCCATTCATTCCTAAGGGCTAGGAGGCCCATAGGAATGAATGGGAAGATATTCACTATTTGCAATTCGGTATTGCAGAATCGCAAATAGCGGGAGCTATTTCAAGGGTGCCAGGGTGTCCAAAGGACACCCTGTTGCACCCCTGAAATGTGCATCTGTGCACATGTGGCGCACATACATGCCCTAAGGGCATGGATGTGTGCCACATGACACTTTAAAAAAAGCAAAAAAGTGTTTTTTTAAAGGAAATTGCTACTTACCACCAACTTAAAGTTGGTGGTAATTAGTGATTCCATAAGGATGAAGTGCACTTTTTTTAGTGCTACTTACATTGCATTTAAGGTATCGGTATTTCCGATTCCTTAAATGCAAGAGCAAAATAAGGAATTGCAATTTTGCGATTCCTTATTTTGCAAGTAGGTTTAAACTCATCTACATTGCTCTCAGCCAAATACCGGTCGGTAATGCGCGTTACCACTCGGTATTTGGCCACCTACATCTGGCCCATAGACATAAACCGACCTGCCTAAAGAATATTTTTTAGGAAAATTACCATTTGTACTACGTAAACAAATAATGGACGAAATGCTGAAATAATCATACATTCAACCCCAGTCAAGAGATCTGGGTTAAATCCATTGTTCTTTTGCTCAGCATGCCATCCTAATTTAGACCCAGCCATATGAAAATCAGTCTTGACCCTGTGTCTCATGGGAACAGTCCAGACCGAACTACCAAGCAGGTCCTCCCTGGACTGGAAACAAGCATCCCAGGACAGGTTTCTGGGTATTACCCTTCATCAGCCAGGCTAGCTTGAATATAGTGGCACAGTGAGCCAGGGACCCAGGTCTGGACATACCCATCCCACTTATGGTGAAAAGTGCTACGCAACCAAATGATGGACAGAATGCTGCATAAATCATACATTCTCCCCCAGTCAAGAGATCTGGGTTAAATCCATCGTTCTTTTGCTCAACATGCCACCCCAGTTTAGACCCAGCCAATGGCGCTGGGTCAAGACTGATTTGCCGATGGCTGGGTCCAAACTGGAATGGCCTGGTGGGCAAAAAAACAATGGGTTTAGGTCCAGATCTATGTACTGGGGTGAATATATGGCATTGTTCTGCATTCTGTCCATCAATTGTCATCCCGAGTGGGACAGGTATGCCCAGACGTGGAGCTCATGCCCTCTGTACCACTGGAGTCAAGCTATCCTGGCTGAAGAGGGGTGAAACCCTGAAACAGGTCCTAGGATGCTTGTTTGTAGTCCAGGGAGGACCTGGCCTGGAAGTTCGGGCTGAACTGTTCTGAAACCGGTCTTAGGATGCTTGTTTCCAGTCCAGGAAGAACTTGGCCTGGCAGTTCGGGCTGGACTGTTTCTCTTGGGCGCAGAGTCAAGACTGATTTGCCTATGGCTGGGTCCAAACTGGAATGGCATGGTGAGCAGAAAACGATGGATTTGGGCCCAGATATCTGTACTAGGGTGAATGTATGACATTGTTCTGCATTCTGTCCATCAATTGTTCTTTTTGCAAATTACTATTTGTGGCACCCTGTAATTGGCTACAAATGAAGGAATCGTGGCCTGATAGTGACAGCACACTTTGATCCCTACATTCCCATTCCCAAATGGAATATTAAAAAAGGCAAAACAAAACAGCCTTTGTCCCTTAAAGAGACAGGTGCTGCAATTAAACAGTTTTCTATTGAGAAAATTATTAGGGAAGAATGTAATCGTCTCCTGCATCACTGTCTGTCTTATACCCCCCCCCCATGTCCCCCAAAGCCCCTTATAAGATTCAAAAGGTGAAGCTGGAAATCAGGTACCACCCCTAATTAGGTTTTGGTGATCTGATCAATGATTTGCAAGTTCAGTTGTTGTGGTCACAAATCATTGATAGATGTCATTCTGGCTCATAATTATAGGGGATGTCGCTTTTACGCTTTCCTTCCAAGCCTGCCTTCAATCTGAAACAGGATTGCTTGAAAGGTTTATAGGTAGACTACTCAATCTCTCCTCGCTTTAAAATTTCACAAGGGACTGATTGCAAATTTGTGTCTTAAAGTGACTTCACTGTAAATCCTTCTTTACTGCTAAATACCATATCACAACAGGCAATACCTATCCCTCCGAATGTTATGATTTCCAAATATAGGCCATTAATCAATAAACGATAGAAAACTCAGATGGGGAAAAGAAAGCTACTACAATATTTAGCAAAAAAACATGCATGGGTGAGACATAAGGAAATAATTATTTCTTTAACAGTCCCATTCCTCCTTAAATGATAACAGAAATGAGAAACAAACCAGGAGGCAACCTAGGAATACAGCCATATTTTCTAATTCAGGCACCCCTGTATATTTTTGGTATAGTATAATGTTTACTTTAAATTCTTCTGAGTAATTCATCACAAACGCGTATTTTGGAGAACATTAATATAATAAAGAAGTTAATCACTATGAGCATTAATTATGAGGTGCATGGTGGAACGAATAAATACAAATATGGGGATTGAATATAAATGTAACGTGCACTTACAAAGCACCAAATGTGCTATAGACGGCACATGCTTGAGGTTACACACAGGACACAGCAACATTAACTTAATGGCTTATCTCACTATACATGGTAGGTAAAATTCCTAATTTCAGTCCTTGCTGTGTGAGAAAAATGCTAACATATTGGGTGACTTTTCCACGAAAGTTCAGCCTGCAGACCATACTTATTGAAAGGTATTTTATGTTTTTGGAAAGTAAAAAGTATATTTAAGGCATTCCCATATAACTATTAGATATTTATGCTGGGTTCAATTTGCAGGTACATTTTATTAAACAAGCTAATTTCTTGAAAAACATCAAAAGCTATATCTACATTTCCTACTTGCCGCCTTAATTTTTCAAAACTCCTGAAAATACTATTACTTATTAACAGCTGCACCTTTCTATGATGCTAAATACAGCCTTCTAATGACAAACAATGACATTTTCTTAAAAAGTAGAGTACTTTTTTGAAGATTTAGCTAGCATGCACAATGTAAGAAATTGAACGAATAACATATATATCTTAAACAATTCATATGAATTAAAGTTAGGCTGTGTATTATAAAATATAGATGTATTGTATACCGCTTGTCAAAAATACCACATAATTGTATAGACAAAACATATTTTCTAAAAATGTATACCTATTCACCAGCACATTTTAACAAATACACACTACATTTTTGAAACAGGTAAATGATATAGAATTTGTTAAAGACTCTTGTATATCTATGGGCTTATTTTCCAGAAATAATGGAACTATTCTACAACTTTTAAAAAGTTGATCTTGTCTGTGAACAATCCACCTTAACTGTGAAAGAAAAGGCAACATTTGACATTCCAATATTTGCTTGAGAAATTTTACTTCAGCTCATTCAACTATGTTACATGGAACAGCATTAAGGTACAATTATAATCACATTCCCAGTGGGGATGATGCAGGTATCTCTTACTAGCTATCGCAGAAGAAAATTAATTTAGTAAATGAAAAAAGACCTGTACACAGGGCTGGATTGGCCGTAGCAGGCACTGGGCCTTTCCCCGGTGGCCCACCAGGGTCGGGCCAGTTTTGTTACTGGGAGTCGGCAATATCGGCCACTTGTAACAAAATCGGCCATGACTGGCACTATCAAACAGCTCGACTGCACCCCCTCTGCTTCCCAGGGGGGCCCGGCCAAGCAGTTTGCCAGGGCTGGTTTCCATTCCCAGTCTGGCCCTGCCTATACAGCATGACTCTGCAAACAGAATTTACATATTGATTCTAACTTAAGCGGAAATGCTTTGTGTCAAGCTACTAGAGGCTTAAGCAGAGGTTTAATTATTGACATTTGTAGTTCACCCTGACAAGGACTGTAATTATTCTTGAAGTGGGTTCTTATTACCTTCACCCAAGAATCTAATTTCTTAAAGACTGTTACCATTTTCCTTATTGCTGTTTTTTTGGACTGTATGGGGATAATAATTGCAAAGGCAGACCATCTCCAAAACCTGATGAGATTTAGTTAAAACCTTAACAAAATAAACTCCTGCACTTTATCCACTCTACCTGTAAGACAGGCCATTGGGTGGCTGCCCTTTCTGAAATATGTGAATACTAGTTAGCCTTTTTTTTTTAGAACTCGCATCAATGGTGTGGTTCTCCCCTAACTTTTTGCCTTTAATCTTCCTGTTTTGCTGACTTTGTTTTTGCTCACAGTTGAACTCTGCACACTTTATCACTGCTAACGTGCATATGCTCATGCTCTCTCCTTAAATATTAATAGAATTGGCTTACACCCAATTGGCACAATTAATTTACCTGTAGGACCGCAGTAAACTGGCACTGCCTGTAGCCAGAGCCTGTAACTTAAATGATAATTGTGGGCCTGCAACACTGATTGTGCCTCCCACTTAAGTAGACATTTCTCAGTACTGCCATTGGAACCTTTGTGTGTAGTTTTAAACCGCTCTTTTGACCTGAGAAAATAAACCTTTTGCCAATCCTGCTGAACTAAAAATCATGTTTTCACATTGATTCATGTAAGTTAGCATTCGCTGCACCATTTTGTGTATGGTCGCTATTTTGTATTATGATCGAAACCTATCCTTTGCCACTTCCAAGAAAGGACCATCTCTGAGTTATGTTTCTTTGGAGCTGAGTTTTGATACACTAATGAATGTACTGTTATTATTAGCACATACCTTTCTCATAAGATATGGTTCTTCTCCAACTAGTCTGAAGACAGGCCTGCCTGCAGTGGCCGCGGAATCTGTAACTCTGTAAGATATAAGTACTGAGATTGTTTTATTTTTCTCTTTTCTCTCTCGTTTGTATTGCTTCTCAGCACCTGAAAGGAAAATTCCAGTATGGGCGTGTACTAGCCCAGTTACGAAATGTACTAAATGTATCTCTATGCTTGTGGACTTTAGTCCCCCTGCAGCACTCCTAGTGATTGGGCATACAGGGCTCCACTCTGAGTGTACTTTGTACTTTAAATAAACAATTAATGGTTTGTATTCTCTACTGCCTGACCGACTCTTCATTTGGTATGGAAGGCTGAGAGGTGGTCGTGAGTGGCCCGGGTGACCCTAATCAGGCCACTTCCTTCAATTGGTACCCGAACAGGGACTCCTTCGGGTGAGTGACTCATCTCCTTCCCCGGACAGGGAGAGGTCAAGGCTATCGTCGGGTCAGAGGGACAGATCAGGGATCTCTGCATGAAAAGTTTCTGGTACTCTCATCTGCCCCTTCTGTCTCGCCGGACAGTGCCTCACCCTGTGGTCATCCCGACTGGAGTCCTGAATGGCAAAACCCTTGGATCTGACCGTTTGTTCTGAAGAGTCGGCAGTGGAGAATGCCTTTGTTTGACCTGCATATATCAGGTGAGTTTGTTTTGGTTCTTTGTGGTTATGATACCATTTTGGTTTGTATTTGGTATGGTCTAAGGACCATCTTTGGGACAAAAACAGTTGCAATTGTTTTGCTAGGCATAAAATAGTGAACTTGTTTTCTTTCAAAATGCCTAGAATAAGTAAGCTGTTTTCTTTGTGTTGTTGTTGTTCTACTGATGCTTGATTGGAAGAAAGTCAGCTGGTGCCTCCAGAAGGCACTCCGAATTTTGATATGTATGTGATGCATGGTCTTGGCCCTATTATGTTTAGTACATTATGGCACAAATATGCAAGGGACAATGCCGAGTTACAGTGGCCGTTGATAGGAACTTTTGATGAACAAAAGTTTGAGTATTTACCTGAACAATTGTTTAAGAAACAATGTAGGCAGTCTATGTTTAATTCCTTCAGAACATGGCAAAAGGCAGCTATGCACAGGCGATTAAAGGCAGAAAAAGAAGCCCAGAAAGGTAGAATGCAGACTTCGACTCAGAAGACTGTGGCATATGATAGGGAAAAACAGGAAAAGGGTATTGAATGTGAAGATAGGAGGTTTGGATTACAGATTTATGAATCGTATGTAGTTCAGGAAGAAGATGACACTTTTGTGGAAGAATTGTTAGACACTCGATCCCTGCCTCCATATGCTCCACAACGAATATACCCGACTGTTTCGGTGCTAATGCAGCAGCACGTTACAGTTGCACCTACTGTCTCTGTCCCTGTATCTACTGCTGTTATTTCAAGGGCTGTGACTTCGGCTACTCCTCCTCCTCTTCCTGCTGTTGCTTTGTCCTCTGTGGCAACTGTGCCTGTTAGTAGCCCTGCCACACCTATTGCTTCAGCATCCCTCTCGCCAGCTCTTTCTCCTGTGATACAATCATCAGTGATGTTAGTGCCTGTTACTACTAATGCTTCTCCTATTGTGGTTTTTCATCCTCCAACATTAGTAAGTAGCGGGACACCGGCACACAGGTTTCAGGATAGGGATTGGATTAAATTTAAGGAGCACATGGGACCGTTAGTGCGATCTGATGTGGGAGACGATGAGAAACAGGTAATAGCCAATCAGGCTTCCCAATGGGTCCATAAACCTTTGATAGTGTAGAGGATGTCTGGGCGACTATGAGAGATTTTGAGCCTTTCATACAACAGCATGCCCTTAAACATATGTGTGCAACTTTATTTGGTCTTTGGGAGCAGTGTTTTGGAGCGGAAGCACCTCAGATTTCATATAATATTAAACATATGGTGTATATTAGTGAATTTGGGCCAGGACAGATTTTTTCTAACGTTGTTACAATAATAGCTTATTGAGGAAGATTGCCTGAGAAAAGTCCCAGGTCAGTGTCTCAGTTTCCAATGACAGAGGTACATCCCGTATATCACCCTGAGATACCAGAATTAACAGATGGTCGCGGTAATGTTACTCGAGCGGCAGGGGCAGCCAGGTTTCAGGAGCAATGGGTTTATACTCCGTGGAAAAGAAGTGAAGTATTGTCTCCTAAGACTCAATTACCTGACCCTAGGAAAATCTTGCTGCATATTAAAAAGAATTGACCGAAACAGCTTCTACCACTGTAATGACTCTTGCTGATATTGAAATGTTCTTTGGTTTACTAGTTCCGGTTGATATTTGGAGGCAAGTACACACACAAGATCATGCTGTGGAATTGGGAGGTACATGGGATCAAATTAAAGCATGGGACCATCAGAGAAAGCCAGGTGACAAGTCTAGGGGGGAGATTTTGGCATTGCCAGCCGCATTATTACCTATATACATTCTCTTATTCCGTAGAGAAAGGTGTATTGGGATAATTTATCGGCTTGTCGACAAAAGAAAGATGAGAGTGTATCTGATTTCTCCACTTGGTTTGAAGGTATGTTTTTCGATTACAGTGGCAGGATTTGTCTATTGAGGAGGTGTTTGATTGTTTGTGAACAGATTTGTTTCTAATTAGCTTCCTGAAATTGCAATTCGATTACAGGCTTCTTAAAGTACTTGGACAACTTCTTCCCCTTCTGTTATTTTGAATATGGTGCAGTCATGAACATAGGTATAATGAGGAAAAGGAGAGGACGGAGAAGAGGCACAAGGATTTAAAGACAAAGGTGTTGTTACAGGAGTCTTTTATGGGAAATGGTAGAGGACGTGGTGGTTCTGCCCAAAGGCATCCAGGCACTAGTAGGCAGCCAAATACTACGCCTTTAGGACCGAATCTGTGTGCATACTGTAAGGAGGAGGGACATTGTAGTAGTGAATCTCCTGTTCTATTTCAAAAGGTGGTGGTCCCCAGAAGACGGGGTTCTCGTGGACGAGGTCGTGGAGCTGCTGGGACTGATAGAGCTCAGAATGTTGCAGTCTCACAGGGTTGTTCTGATAATAATTATTTTGATTACCCTCGGGATGGGCAGTACTACCATGATGACCATGATATGGATGAAGTGACAGGAATGTCTTACAGCTAGGACAGGGTGAGGGACCAGTTCCTATACCTTTATAACAGAGTGGTCCTTATGTAACAGCGGAACTGCAATGTTCGACTAAGGAATTTTTGGTGGACACTTGTGCAATGAAAAGTTCTGTTTCTCAAAACACGGTCCCTGGGGCGGGTCTGTCTGGCCATAATAATGTTTCAGTAGGTTTTTATGGTATACCGGTCGTAAGCCCCATTTCAAGGCCCCTTGTGTTGACTATTGGTCCTTTTACTGTGGATTCACCATTTCTGTTGACATTAATTATGGTGAAAATTTGATGGATTTAGATTTATTGAAGAAATTGCATGCTACGATTTATTATTCCCCGGCAGGTGTCTACATGACCATGGGTGCAGATGTAGAACGTGCTAAACAGTGTTTGTCTAAAGATGCACCCCTTCCTGTTAAATTTAAGGATGTGCCCCCACTTTGTGGGTGACAGGTGGGTGATGCAGATGTGGGACTGTTGCAGATCCACCAGTTTCAATACAGGTTAGAGACGGAGCTATTTTGCCTCATATACCCTAGTATAAAATACCGCAGGCAGGTGAGCGAGCCTTATTGAAAATTATACAGGATTTTAAGAAAGAAGTGGTTGAGGAGACAACAGCTAATATTTGTAATAGCCCCAGCCTTCCTATTCTTAAACATTGCCCACAGGTTCTCTTGATGAGCATGAAGATGTTTATCGTTTTGTGATTTATTTGCATGAAGTTAATAAAATAGTAGTTCTCCAGTTTTCAGTGGTCCCTGACATTACCACTCTTTTGACAATTCTTTCTTCTGCTACCTTCGTTTCTGTTATTGATTTGAAAAATGCATTCTTCAGTATTCCTGTTCATCCGGATAGCAGTTATCTATTTGGGTTCACCCTAGCTGTTAGGAGCTTTAGGTTTTGTCAAGCTCCTCAAGCCTATACAGAGAGTCCGAGCATTTATAGTCCGGCCCTGAAACGTCAATTGGATTCCCTTTCGCTTCCTGCAGGTAATGTATTGCTGCAGTATGTTGATGACCTCCTTATCGCTTCTGATACTGAGCAGAGTTGTAGAGACAGTACCGTTAGATTGTTATTGCACTTGGCTAAACATGGACAAAAGGTGTCCCTTTCTAAATTTCAGTATTGTCGACAGGAGGTCAGCTACTTAGGTCACCTTCTGTTGAAGGATGGTATGAGATTGACCCTTGAGTTCATCAGTACCATTGTTAAAATGCCCATCCCACAGATTAAGAAAGATGTGCGTGCTTTCATAGGCATCACTTCCTACTGTTGACAATGGATACCTGATTTCTCCTTACTAATTAAGCACTTGCTTGCAGTAACTACTAAATACGTGCATGAGCCCCTGCCTTGAACCTCTGAATGTCAGCAGTCTTTCGAGCAATTGAAAATAGCGCTTTGTTCGGCTCCAGTACTCAGCACCCCAGATTACAGTTTGTGTTGTACGTCCATGAGATGGCTGGTTGCTCGCTTTCTGTTTTAACAAAAGAATTTGGGGATAAGCAACAGCTGTGTGCTTATTTCTTAGCTGTTCCTGACCCTGTTGCATGAGCCCTCCCGAGTTATCTAAGAACAGTCGCGGCTGTGGCCATCTCAATAAGACAATCAGCGGGACTCGTACTTGATACTGATCTCACAGTCATGGTACCCCTAGCTGTGGATACACTATTGAACAAAACTAAGACACTGCACCTCACCAGTGCACGTCTGACTGGCTATGATTTAACATTGTTTGCAAAACACATCTCGATTAAAAGATGTGCCACTCTGAATCCAGCCACGTAACTGCCCCTCCCTTCCGAGAATGATGAGATTGATAAACATGATTGTATCTTCCGGACGGAAGAAGAGACGAAAGGACGGGTAGACTTGACTTATGTTCCCTTATCTGACCCACAAGGGAAATTTTATGTTGATGGCTCTTGCTTTCAATAACCAAATGTAACTACAACCGCTGTGTATGGGTATCACCACGCTACATATAGTAGTTGAGACATCACAAGTTCCCTTTCAATCGGCCCAAGCTGCTGAACATTTTGCCCTAATACGAGCTTGCAAATTGAGTGATGGACTGGTTGTCAATATCTATACTGACAGCCAGTATGCCTTCGGAGTCGCACATCATTTTCAGTGAATCTGGGCAGAGAGAGGGTTCCTTACTTTGCATGGCACCAAGATACAACATGTGCACCTCATATTGAGGCTTTTATCTGATTTGCCGCTCTGTAAGCGATTGGCTATAGTAAAGTGTAGTGCCCATCGGAAAGTCTCTGATGATGTAGGTAGGGGAATGCTTTTGCCGATCAGACAGCAAAGGAAACATCCTGTACTAAAATGAAAAGAATGTTTGTAGCAGGTTCCGCTAAGTGGGTGCCTGAAGTTAGCATGTTTAAGGATACACTTGAAAATGTGAAAGAAATACAAAGTGAGGCCACAATAGAGGAATTAGCAATTTGGCAAGAAAGCACAGCACAATTGACAAATGACAGGTGCTGGATTGATAAGTCAGGGAGGCAGAGATGGATGTTTCCAGATGCATATGTTCTTCCTGTAGTCACGATGGCCCATGGTCCAGCTCAAATCAATGTTAAGGGTATTTGCAAGTTGTTAGACTGTGTATGGCAGAATGATAACATATCGAAGACAGCTGCACATTTAGTGAAGTATTGCATGGTGGGTTTGATGCACTATCCTGGAAAGGCGGGTCTTCCAGATGGACTACATCGAGCTAGTCCATCTGGACTAACTCGATGTAGTCCAGATGGTGTATTAATTTGAAGTATGTCTTGGTGGTCATTTGTACCTTTACTGAATGGGTGGAGGCTTATCCCACGAAAAACAATACAGCCGTAACGACTGCAAAGGTACTCCTGAAGGAGTTCTTTCCTCGTTTTGGCTTGCCCCGTTTGAGCTGGAGTGATAATGAAAGTCATTTCAATGCCAAGGTAATCCAGGTATTAGGCAAAAGTTTCATGCTGCCAATCATCCACAGTCAGCAGGTTTGGTTGAGAAGTACAATGTGTGTGGGCGCCAATTTGTATTATGGTCAAAATCTATGATTTCCCACTTCCGAGAAACGACCTTCTCTAAATTATGGTTCTTCAGAGCAGAGTTTTGCTACACTAATGAATGTACCTTTCTCATAATATATGGGCCTTCTCCCACTAGTCTGAAGACGGGCCGGCTGCAGTGGCCTTGGACTTTGTAACTTTGTAAGATATTAGTACTGAGATGTTGCTGTGCAGCACTTGCCTGGAAAATTTTACTATGGGTGTGTTCTGGCCACAATCTTCAAAGGGTGATCAGGGATTTTCGAGCGGACGTCGACAGGTGGAAGACTCTGCCACTATATAAAATGATAGTGCTCCTCAAATTTCTGTATGTGCTGCAGAATACCTACCAGCTCATATCGGTTGAGGGGTTCAATAAAATTGATGACCTGCTCCGTATGTTTCTCTGGGACTGGAAGCCACCGAGGATAGCACTGGCGACGTTACAATGTAATCAGTATAATAGCGGTATCTCGTTGCCTGGCCTTCGGGCATATTATTGGGTGGCCCATTTAGTTGTTGTGAACGAATGGCAACACGTAGAGAGAGATCACCCCACGTATGTACATGAACACACACAGTTTACCAAGCGCCCATACACACACAACAGATATGGGGGTAAGGGTGCTGTCCAACTCCTGATGGCGACACAGATTGTAATGACAGCCTGGAAACAGGCCGATAGACAAATGAAATGGGATGGCCGAGTCACTAAGGAAACCCCGCTTTGGGTAGGTAACCGGCTTCAGGAAATCGCAAAACTACGAGGTTTCCAGCAATGGGATTTACTAGGCATTTCTCAGCTTAAGGACATAATACACCGTAAAGAGCTGGTTACGTTCTCACATCTTCAGCTGAATATAACATGAATAAGCCTCAATACTGCAAATACATATAGCTGACTCATGCATGGCGAGTGCAACACATAGACACCACTGACATTCCTAAGTATGCACCTCAGGAGGGGTGACTCCCAATTGGGGAACTCGTAGAGAAGGCTGTTTCCTGGACATATAGGACACTCATTAATAAAAAGCCAGACACTCTGCAGAAACTGCAGGCAAAATGGGAGACAGACCTGGGTGAGATGGAAGACTTAGATTGGGAGATGGCGCTGATGCACCCCAGAGAAGTGGCCATTAGGTCCAGGCTCCGACTGATTCAATTTAAATATCTGCACAGAGGGTACTATGACAGGGCACGACTGCACCACATAGGGAGGGCGGAAACACCTGATTGTTTGCGCTTTAGGGGGTCGGCAGGTACATTCTTTCACACATTGTGGGACTGCTCTCAGATCCAACGGTATTGGATCACCCTGTTAGAGGAGTTGGGAAATGTGCTGGGTGAGACGATTCCACTCAGTCCTCAGTTTGTTCTGCTGAGATTATACACTGAAATTGATCTCCCCAAACCAAAGTTAACCCTACTTCAATTAGGACTAGTGGTGGCGAAACGTGACTTGGCCAAGGTATGGGGGCAGCGGCGAACCCTTCTCTGGTTGAATGGAAAAAAGCATGGATATGTATATGTTGGGGGAAAAGATGACTTATAAAGCATGGGGTTGCCGCAAAAAGTTTTGGAAAATATGGAAGCCATGGCTAGCACATTATGAACTTTCACTCTCTGACTCACAATGATCCCCTATGGTGGGTGTACGGGTTTTGCGCAACTGGAAGGGGCCCACAATAATCTATAAAAATATGCTACAATTATTTGATTGTCCACCACTGTCATTCATGTATGATGCTGACGTCGCATTGGATATGCTATTACGTTTTGCTGCTCAACAGTGTCACTTATTGTAATTAAGAATATGTTAATAAACATATTTATGAAAAAAAAACAAATTGCATCATTATATGCCCAGGCAAAACATTCATACACTCAGCCAGAACATCCTTTTTTCCCCAGACACAGCCTCTATTCGAACAAGTGCAGCCTGACATGTCCTGATACAATCTTATAAAAGCATATGTGCAGACTCTTCTCTGTCTCAAAATCAGTCTGCACAGAGGCTTCATGGAACCAAACCATGGATACAATGATTGTTTTCATGATTATTCTTAATAATAACAACAATAATTTCAATAACAATAATAATATTCATAATAATAATAATAATAATAAGAATCACAATAATAATCATATTAATACCAGAGCCACACTGGAAAAGCCTGTTGAACAGTTTTAAATGTTTTCAGGATCTGTTTGTATTTTCCAGTGATCTCTATGCTTGTGGACTTTAGTCCCTCTGCAGCTCTCTTAGTGATTGTACTTTGAATAAACAATTATTGGTTTGTATTCTCTACTGCCTGACGGACTCTTCATTTGGTATGGAAGGAAGAGGTTGTCGCGAGTGACCCGGGAGACCCTAATCGGGCCACTTCCTTCAATCCTAAACCTTCTTCTTTAATGCATATAAATCACCCCATAGGGCAGGGTGTAGTGTATTTAAAACGTAGGACATGCACTTTTAAGTTTTACATGCCCTGGTAGTGAAAAACTCTTAAAGTCGTTTTTCACTACTGCAAGACCTACCTCTTCCATTGGATAATACAGGAGTTACCTTTTTACATTTAATATGCTGTAACTTCCAATTGGAAGCAGGTAGAAAGGTCAAGTTTGATGTTGAAAGAATTGTAATTAAAATCCATCTTTAATTGTAAAGTCAGATTTTTAATAACAATTCTGCAAATGCCACTTTTAGAAAGTTAGTAAGCAGAGACAATGCTCACAAGGAACTAATTGTTTCATAAAAAATAATTCGTTTTCACAGCAATTAGTGTATCCTGCTTGACTCAAACAGAACAGACAGATATAGAAGGAGACTGTACCTCATTAAGGCATACAAATATTTGAACAAGGTTGTACGTCAAGGGCCGCAGAACAAGATTTTTTGTAGTCCTCACTTCAGCTGTAATGAGTGTTAATACAGTTATGCTAAATAAATAACACTCACTTCGGCTGAAGTGAGGACTACAAAAAATCTTGTTCTGTGGACCTGGCCTGGCAGTCCGGGCTGGACTGTTCCCATTGGGCACAGGATCAAGACTGATTTGCATATGGCTGGGTTCAAACTGGAATGGCAAGGTGAGCAAAAAACGATGGATTTAGGCCCATATCTCTGTACTGGGGTGAATGTATGGTATTGTTCTGCACTCTGTCCATCAATTGTTGTTTTTGCATTTGTCACCCCGAGTGGGACGGGTATGCCCAGATGTGGGTCCCATGCTCTCCATGCTACTTGAGTCAAGCTATCCTGGCTGATGAGGGGTGAAACCCCGAAGCCGGTCCTAGGATGCTTGGTTCCAGTCCAGGTAGGACCTGGCTTGTCAGTTAGGACTGGAGTGTTCCCATTGGGCACAGGGTCAAGACTGATTTGCATATGGCTGGGCTCAAACTGGAATGGCATGGTGAGCAAAACAATGATGGACTTAGGCCCAGATCTCTGTACTGGGGTAAATATATGACATTATTCTGCACACTGTCCATCAATTGTTGTTTTTGCATTTGTCACCACGGTTGAGACGGGTATTCCCAGACATGGGTCCCGTGCTCTCCATGCCACTGCAGTCAAGCTATCCTGGCTGATGAGGGCTGAAACCCCAAAAGGGGTCCTAGGATGTTTGTTTCCAGTCCAGGGAGGACTTAGCCTGGCAGTTCCGGTTGGACTGTACCCATTGGGCGCAGGGACAAGACTGATTTGCATATGGCTAGGTTCAAACTGGAATGGCATGGTGCTTAAAAAAAACTATGGATTCAGGCCCAGATCTCGTGACTGGGGTGAATATATGATTTATTCAGCATTCTGTCCATCATTTGTTTGTGTAGCCCTTTTAACCCTAAGTGGGATGGATATGCTCAGAAATGGGGCCCTTGCTCACTGTGCCACTGGATTCAAGCTAGCCTAGATGATGAAGTGTAATACCCAGAAACTGCTCGCAGGATACTTGTTTCGGTCCATGGAGGATCTGGCTTGGCAATTCGGTCTGAACTGTTCCCATAAGGCTGATTTGCATATGGCTGGGTCTAAACTGGGGTGGTATGGTGAGCAAAAGAGATTTCTTGACTGGGGGTAAATGTATGATTTATTCAGCATTCCGTCCATCATTTGTTTGCGTAGCACTTTTCACCCTAAGTAGATTGGGAGACATATGTCGGACCTGTCAGAAAAAGTTTGATCTTCCACCAAACTTTCTGCTTCCACCTCTATTTTTGCAGTTCTCATTTTTGCTTTTAATAATGAATTTTTTATACATGTTAAATTTTTTAAAATCATTACATGTAAACAATAATACACAGCAATTCCCAATATACACAATAAGAAGCAATAATTAAAAGGTGTAAGACTTTAGAACAATTTTTGAACTTGGTCCTTTCTGCGGAATCATCTGAAAATCTTTTGCCTTCACTCTCCTGAGTTCTACACCCATTTCTGCTGGCCTAAGGACTCTGGACACTTTACTACTGCTAACCAGTGATACATTGCATGTGCTCACAGTGTAAAATGTGGTAACATTGGCTTATCCCGAATTGGTATATTTAATTTACTTGTAAGCCACAATTAAAGTGGCACTACATGTGCCCAGGTCCTGTAAATTTAATGCTACTAGTTGGCCTGCAGCACTGATTGTACCACCCACTTAAGTAGTGTCTTTAAACATGTCTCAGGTCTGCCATGGCAGCCTGTATGTATGGAGTTTTTAACTGCCATTTTGACCTGGTGAAATATCCCTTTTCTTCCTATTTAACATATACATAAGTCACTCCTATAGGAGGTCCAGGACAGCACAGAGGGCAGGGTGCAATGTATTTAAAAAAAGAGGACATGTAATTTAAAATTTTGAAGTCCTGGTAGTGAAAAACTCTTAAATTCATTTTTCACTTCTTCAAGGCCTACCTCTCCCATAGACTAACCTAGGAGCTACATTATCACATTTAATAAGCTGGGCTTTCCAAATGAGAGCAGGTAACCCGTTCATGTTTGCTGTCTTTAGAATTGTAATGAATAATACGAACTTACAGTGAAGTCAGATTTTCAGTTAAGATTTTTAAAATGGCACTTTTAGATAGGTGGCGTTTTCCTACCTCAGCAATTTAGTGCCTTCAGCCTGTCTCTGGTCACATGACTGTGTGTATCTGACAGTTGGAGTTTGTGTATTCCTCCTAGACAACCACACACAATAGAGAGAGTAGGTGTTCCTGGATCAGCCATCACTGGCACCACTGAACACCTACACTTCCAGATCCACACCAACCCCAAAACCACCCTCAGAGGAACTCTCGTCTACAGACCCCCCCGAACCACGGCATCAGTTCAGCGACTCCATTGCCGATTTCATCAGCACACACGCCCCGGTCTCCACAGACTACATCCTCCTCAGAGACCTGAACTTTCACCTTTAAAACAACAACAACAGCAACCCAACCACCCTGATCGACAACCTTGCCAACCTCAGACTCATACAGCTCATCACAACACCCATCCACTCCACCAGTCACACGCTCCACCCCATCTTCTCCGCAAGCCCCGCCGTCACCTTCAGCCACACCACCGAACTCCACTGGACCAATCATTGCCGCATCCACTGTACCTTCCTGAAACCCAGAAAGCTGGAAGCACGCCGAGATCAACGCCTTACTCAAGAAACCCAAGGCGGATCTGAGAGACTTCAAGAACTTCCGGCCCATCTCACTTCTCCCACTCCCGTCGAAGGTCATCAGGAAGATCGTCAACGGACAACTCACATGTTAGCTCGAGGAGAACAACATCCTGGACCCGTCCCAGTCCAGTTCCGTAGCAGCCACATTACCGAAAGTGCCCTCCTCGCTGCCACCGATGACATCATGGCCCTGCTGGACAACAGATAAACTGTGGCCCTCATCCTCCTCGACCTCTCAGCCGCCTTTGACACTGTCTGCCACCACACTCTACGCACACGCCTCCACAATGCAGGGATCCGAGACAAGGCCCTGGAATGACCACCTCCTTTCTCTCTGGCAGAACCCAGAGTGTCCGCCTCCCGCCATTCCGATCCAAAGCCTCCGAGATCATCTGTGGAGTTCCCCAAGGATCATCCCTCATCCCACCTCTGTTCAAAATGTACATGGCACCACTCACCCTCATAGCCTGATCGCTCAGCCTCAACATTATCTACTATGAGGACGACACCCAGCTGCTCCTCTCCCTCACCAAGGACCCCCTCACCACCAAAGCCAATCTCCACAAAGGAATGAAGGCCGTCGCCGAGTGGATGAAGAACAGATGACTGAAACTGAACTCAGACAAGATTGAAGTCCTCATCCTGGGCTCCACCCCCTCAACCTCGAATGACTCCTGGTGGCCGTCCCTACTGGGAGCAGCACCGACACCCACCGATCATGCACACAACCTAGGATTCATCCTCGACTCAGCACTCTGCATGACCAAGCAAGAGAACGCTGTCTCATCCTCCTGCTGCAACACCCTCCTCATGCTCCGTAAGATCTACAGATGGAGCCCCACCGAAACCAGAAGAACGGTCACCCAGGCCCTCGTCAGCAGCTGGCTGGACTACGGAAACGCCCTCTACGCTGGAGCATCGGCCAAACTACTGAAACGACTACCACGTATACAGAACGCCTCTGCACGCCTCATCCTCGACATCCCTCAACACAGCCACATCACCTGAAAGACCTGCACTGGCTCCCCATCAACAAGAGAATCACCTTCAAGCTCCTCACCCATACACACAAGGCACTGCACAACACCGGACCAGCATACCTCAACAGAAGACTCACCTTCTATTCCCGAACCGCCAGCTCCGCTCCACCGACCACGCCCTCGCCACCATCCCTCGCATCCAAAGAGTGATCTCCAGTGGTAGATTGTTCTCCGACCTCACCGCCAAAACCTGGAACACCCTCCCCATCCACGTGCGGCAGACCCAGGACACACTAACCTTCAGGAAGCTGCCCAAGACATGGCTGTTCAAGCAGTAGCAGCACCCTTTCCCCCCAGCTCCTTGAGACCTCATGGGTGAGTAGTGCGCTTTACAAATGTTTGATTGATTGGCAGGATGGGAGGGCCAAGCTGGACTCAGGTCTACTTACACTTGTATAGGCTGTGTTCTGTCTCCACACATGAGCCAGGGCAGGAAAGGCAGGATGCCTGAGGACTGGAAAGGGAAACTTCTAGAAGCTTTTCCCTGATTTCAAAGGCACAACTACATAAAATTACTGGACCTCAGACACCAAATCTTCAGTACGCTTCAGGACCTGTGGACTCTTTGCCAGGAAGAAGGGCTGCTGTGCTGCTGAAGGGCTATCACTCTGCTATACTGCTTCCTGCTGGACTACTACCTTGCTGTGCTGCCATGCTGCCTGGGTGAGAAGGATTGGACCTGCATCTCTTGAACCCAGAACCCAGAGTAAGAAGAATGGCTAGTTGGCTGGCCTCCTGATCTAAAGCCTTACGGGCACAACAGGCTTCCAACAACCTTGCACCTGCACTCTGCCATGCCATCTGTGAGTCTATCCTGCCAAGTGGTGCCAAACCTGTACTGGACCCTTGGAAGTGGGCCTAAGGGGCTCTGCCAGCCTCTATGGATCTTACGGAACCGATGCATCTCCTCTGCTGTGCGAGGCAACCCTGAGCAGAACTGGCACATTGCAATTACTGCATGGATTCGAATGACCCCAAAGACCCACATTTACAACCTGTCACTACATCGGAACCGCTGTAGCGCAATGCATCCTATGCGCTGGCCCTCACATCCCTCATCAATGGCTGCTTCGACAACAAAGCCGGACTGCACATTGCAGCCTCACAGCTCAGAGGAAGCCAATGCTTTGCCCGAAGTGTAAAAGCAATGATTTACCTGCACTGTTTTATGTTTAAATAGTGCGCGTTGCTCTGTCCTTCATTACATTGAATTTGAAGTTGAACCTTTTTAAAATTGAAATTGAATCTTTTAAAATTGAATTGCTCACCTTTTAATTCACTGTAGCGTTGCTCGGTGTTAGTAGAGCGTCAGACTCCAGCGGGGCTTGCGAGAAGCTGATTGGCTGTTGGGGTCCAATCAGCTTCCTGATTGGTGAGGGGACAGGGAGAGGGCAGGCTTGCCATAAAAATCCACACATGGCGCGACCGCGCTGGTAATGTAAAAGCGATGTTTTACCTGCACTGTTTTATGTTTAAAAATTGCACGTTGCTCTGTCCTTGGTTACATTGAATTTGAAGTTGAACCTTTTTAAAATTGAAATTTAATCTTTTAAAATTGAATTGCTCACCTTTTAGTTCACAGTAGCATTGCTCGGTTTTAGTAGCGTCAGCCTCCAGTGGGGCTTTGAGATGCTCATTGGCTGTTGGGGGTCCAATCAGCTTCCTGATTGGTGAGGGCATGGGGAGAGGGCAGGCTTTGCCATAAAAATCCATTCGCGGTGCGAATTTCCTATCATAGGAAATAAAATGGGCATAGCTGCTGGCCCCTGGCCCCGTCCAGCCGTAGACGAGTGCCGATGGGCTTGCCTTGGTGCCCCGATGGCATCCACGGCCGGACGGGGCCAGGGCCAACCACTATGCCCATTTAATTTCCTATGATAGGAAAGTTCTGCTGGCTGTGGAAAAGGAGACTCATAGCATCCCTACTACCCTCCTGTCCTTCCTGAAGGCAGTAGGGCTATGGAGCCCCCCAGAAAGGTAGACTTAGAGGAGGGTTGCCAGGTCAGTCCTAACAAGAATCAAAGGGTAAGGAGTGTCAACCCCTCGGCAGAGGCGAGTGAGAGGGCAGACACCAAGATTATCTATCTTAACACACACTCTTTGGCTAAGCATCACGATGACATTTTTCATCTTCTAGAGTCGGAGGCTCCAGATCTGCAGTTACTTACGGAAACATGGCTTACAGAGGAATCATCCCCTGACATTTTGGCAGCACTCCCTAGTGAGTATAATAGTTTGTATGCCAACAGGGAAACGGGGAAAAAAGGGGGGGCATTCCAGCCATAATCAAAAAATCCATCCAATTTGCCAAACTGCCCTCGCTGGGGCTACTAGCGGTAGAAACACTAGTGATCGGGCTAAAGTCTGCCACAGAGGATTTTGTGTGTGTTTTGGTTTACAGGCCTCCGCACTATATGCAGACGTTTGCTCAGGCTCTTGCTGAAGCCATCGCTCCGCTAGTAGTAGACCATGGCAGTGTTCTCCTGGTTGGAGACTTAAATTACTGGGACTATGATGAAGATGGGGGGCCTCAAGCCTTGGACCTTACAGCTACCTTACATGAATTGAACCTGGAACAGGTGGTGAACGCACCAACTCATATTAAAGGCTAAATATTAGATCAAATCTGGACCTCAAAACTACCTGTGAAGATCTTGAGCATTGTCCCGTGCGGGTGGTCAGACCATCATTTTATCTCCTTTTCGGAGACCAGACCAAAGGAGCTAAGCCCCCTTAGGGAACCAATGCTCTCACTTAGGAACTGGGCTTGGGTTAACCTCACTGAGTTCTGCAAGGACCTGGGGAAATCCCCTCTGGCTCCTAGGCAGGACATTGATGACTGCAAACAAAATGTGTTTAACTGGGTGAAGGGGACTAGTGACACCCATGTAGGCATAGCTCTAACAAGACAAGAAACCATGAGACCGACAAATGGTTCTCTGTAGAACTGAGAATGGTGAAACCTAATCTCCGACGAGCAGAAAGGAAATGGCGTTTGGAATAACCGCCAGCTCTGAGAACCAGTTATAGCCAACAAATTAAAATGTATAAGTCTTGAGTAAAGCAAACTAAAGTCAGTCATTTCACAAATAAAATCCTTACGGCATCGAATAAATCCAAGGAAATTTTCAGAATCGTCAACAAACTATCTAATTTGGATAGGGTGACCCTCCCTATCACGCCGTCATAGAGTCTGTGTGACACTCTAAATTACTTTTTGGTGGAGAAGAGTGCCGCAGTAAAAAGAAGCATCCCCTTGGTCTTGTCTGCTCCCGACTCCTTGCCGGGGGACATGAATAGCTTTATAATCTCGCAATTCTTCAATGTATCGCAAGACGACCGGATGGAACTCATGACGAAAGTTAAATCAGGTTTGCCTAACGGCATCTGTCCTCCAAGAGTCCTTAGAGAGGTGGCAGCCTCTGGTGGAGACAGTCTCCGACAATTTCTTAACTACTCTATCAGCTCGGGCCTCATACCTAAATCCTTTAAAATGGAAGTCATCGTACCCCTCCTGAACACAGTGGGGGCTGACCCTTCAGACATGAAGAACTTTTGCCCAGTCTCCCGTATTTTGCCCAAATCTTGGAAGCCCACATTGCTCACCATCTCTGCAATTTCATATAGAAGTCGGGGTTTCTGGACTGTGTCGGGTAGGGTTTCGACCAGCACACTACCCTGAAGCAGTGGTTACATCGGTGTTGGACGAATTGTAAAGAGAAGTGAATAAGGTGAACACTCAAGCTTTAGTGATGCTTGACCACATTTGGGGCATTTAGTTTGATCGGTATAAGAGACATTCGTAGACCATTTTGATATCCTTTCTGGGGTATGATAGAGCATATAGGTCGTTTTAAATTGCTGAAGTCTTAAGCTTGAAGAGGAAGTGGAAATATTAATATTGCAATTTTACATTTTACACTGTTTTACCCGAACGCGCGATTGTGTTGATCAACTTAAATTAATGAAATGAGTTCTTGTTAAAATAGCAAATTGATAATTGTTAGTTTTTATATTTGTTCATAGTGACCCCTGACAAAGGGCGCCTTTAACGCCCGAAATGCATTGGGATTTTGACAAATAAAGCTGCTTGTGATGAACCCTACATCATTCGTATTTTGCATGAGGTCCGGATGGGGACTGTTGAAATATTAGAAGCTTGGAAAAATGGCACACTGTTCTGGTTGTGGATTCATGGTCAAGTAAAGAAGAATATGATAGTTTGAAGTGGATAATATGGTTTAAATGGAGTACATGGATATAATTGGAAAATGAAAAAATAAATACGCCCAGGGTGGGCATTCCGCAGTGCGTTTGGAGGGGCAAGAAGGTGTCCCCACCTCGTAGTTTCAGTTATGCGCAGTGGCATTTGGGCATGCCACCATACCATTCAGCACGCATCAAGGAGTACCGGGATCACATTTGAAAAAATTGGAGTAACTAGGTGTGCATCCCTACCCCCAGTAATGTTGTTGTAAAATTGTGCCCATTTGGGGATAGCACCCATTGTTTAAAATGAGTAACACAATGGATACATAGATGCATTTAAGTGAATCCTCAACATCGGCAAAACATCGTGGTTCACCACAAACATTTAATGGAAACATCAGAAAACTGACTATTTTTAGCGTCCTATGAGGTCAAACTGTTTATCACCAACCATCGTATTTAAAAACGATCGCAAATTATAGGGACAATGGCACATAGCATCATGGGTAATGGAGTTTTTTAAATCAATTAGCAGACATAATGGCGGGAAACGTAGAGCACTGGGCCAATCGGGAGAGAGCTAGGATGGAAAGTATGTTGATAAGGGGGAGGGGAAATGTGAGAACGAGTGGAGTTTGAACTAGGAGGAAGTTGGAAAGTTTTCTATCACGGCAGGTACGCGAGGAATCATACTGGATTTCGTAATGGGTTTTTTAAGATTGGGTTAAGAATGGGGAATGTTGATGCTAGATGGAATGAAAAGTGAGGTATGACAGCGGGAAGGAGTGTATTTATATACCAGGGTGAAGCGAGTGGCACAGAAGAAAAACAGTTTACGTTTAACATACTGCTAAAGAATAATGTGCATTTTACACTGTTTTTCCCGAACGAGCGATTGTGTTGATCAACTTAAATAAATGAAATGAGTTCTTGTTAAAATAGCAAATTGATAATTGTTGGTTTTTATTATTGTTTAAGTGACCCCTGACGAAGGGCGCCTTTAACGCCCGAAATGCATTGGGATTTTGACAAATAAAGCTGCTTGTGATGAACCCTGCATCATTCGTATTTTGCATGAGGACCGGATGGGCACTGTTGAAATATTAGAAGCTTGGAAAAATGGCACACTGTTCCGGTTGTGGATTCATGGTCAAGTAAAGAAGAATATGATAGCTTGAAGTGGATAATATGGTTTAAATGGAGTACATGGATATAAATTGAAAATGAAAAAATAAATACGCCCATGGTGGGCATTCCGCAGTGCGTTTGGAGGGGGCAAGAAGGTGTCCGAACCTCATAGTTAAAGAGATAGATTAATCATAGTGGGGGTGATATTGTTCCCCAACATTTTGCTCCTTTTTCCCGCTAATTTAGAGCAATCACTAACTTTATAAGAGTTAAGGCATTTATAACCAATACTAATTAGAGATTTATTCTTATTCGAATACAAACAGTCCCAGATATTCGAATACGATATATCAAAGAGTTTCATCTTACGAATAAAAAAATCATATATTTGTATATATTTAAACCTCATTGATTCTGTACCCTTATATAACATTTTAAGCGTCTAAAAACTCAGAAAGCCTTGCGCCCCATGCAAGACCCCAAGTGTCTTTATACCATGAATAAGCCAAATATTTGTTGCGCCATCATTAAAAATTCCTGGAAGACCAGGGTTCCCCCACAGTAAGAGTTTGGGATGGTAAAAAGAAGTATGGCAAAAAGCCAAAATTGTACATCAAATTTTAACTAAGTCCTTGGCAACCTTGAATTTCAACCTTTTGAAATAATTGGGATCGTTAACCCTTAGCGAAAACATATTAGAGTCCAAATTTAACATAAAAGTAAAAAAGTAAGATTGATTATCTCTGTTAAGTAGACCCCGTAAATGTCCTAGGAAAGTTGCCCAAAAATATAACTTAAAATCCGGAAAATTCAGCCCCCGCGTTATCAAATGCACCTTTAAGCAGCTCCATGGACCTACGAGCTTTACGATATCCCCAAATAAAACTGCTAAATATTCCATCTAATTTTTAAAAAAAAAGAGTTGCTAAGTGCGAGAGGGATAGAGCGGAAAAAATAAAGGAATTTAGGTAATATTTTCATTCTGATCAAATTAATCCTGCCTATAATGTTCAGGGGGAGTTTATGCCACTTATTTAATGATATTATAGTAGCTTTGACTTAGGCATCATAATTAATTGTTATTATTTCCTTAATTTTGGCTGAAATATTTACCCCCATAAAGTGGCCGTCTGACATAGTCCTGATATTGCCACCGCTGGTTTATGATTAACAATTATTTGAGTTTCATTTAAATTTAATTTGTACCCAGAGACGTCTCCAAATCTTCTAGCCTCATCAGTGATTCCTTTAACAGCCTTTTTAACATCAGTAGAATAAATGGCAATATCATCGGCATATGCCGTTATCTTCAATGAGTGAGGGCCCCACTTAAAAGGGATAATGCATGATTGTAGGTGTAAAGCATGGAGAAATGGTTATATTGATAGGGCAAACAAGAGCGGTGACAGGGGACACCCCTGACGGGTGCCCCGAGATATGGAAAAAATAGTTGATGTCAGGCCCGCATAACTAACTTTCGCGGTAGGTTTATCATATAAAGACTGTATCCAGCTTAAAAATGTACCGCTAAAACCAAAGTTAGTCATCACCAGCCAGAGATAATCCCACCCACTCGGTCAAAAGCCTTTTCTGCATCAAGCAGGATCATAGCGAGTGGGGTGGATTCTGTCTCTGCTATATCGCCTTTTTTTTCTGCAAATTTGGTGGCATTTTTTCCAAATATGGAAGGTAGGAGGATAAATATTCTCCACACTGTGATGAATGCTTTTTCATAAAATAAGATTTTTATGATTAATATCGAAAGTTTTGATATTTGAGAAGCGAACAGCTACCTGTACCTTCAATAAAACCAGTAGGTCAACTTTTTGAAATACCAGGGAGGAAACATTCATTTTTTGAGCCCTGACGAAAGCCCCTGACCAATCTTTTGGCCTTTTGAAGTGGGCAGAAACATGTTGGCTAAACTTTAGGGTCCTAGGACCAGTAACTCCAAAAAGACCCGTTTTCCATTTTGTAATATCCATTGCATCCCTGAGAATACAGGGATACCAGGGGAAGCAATATGATTCTAAATATTTGAACTTCCCTGCAAATATCTCCTAAGAGCTCTCTGAAAGATGGTTGAGCCCACCCAGACCTTTTGGAGTCTGGGTGAACCCGATGATGAAGCATGACACCAATAGGGTGTGTGAGTGTTAATCAATAAAAGGGAACTTTTTTCCTTCCCGCGACTGCGGAGTATATTACCACCAGAAGAATTAGAGGCTGTTTAGAGCCAACTATGTGGTTTAGATACAATAGTGGGATAAGACCAAATGCATTCTCTTTTAAGAAGTAAAGATAGAGGAGAGATGTATGAACTATCAAGTCGGTGATTATAGCAGACACTGTACCACCAAGCTTGAAAAGAAAATTGTGTTGATTGTTTCCAATGTTTGTTATTTGCTGAAAAGCAACTGCAAATAATAAATCTACAATGGAAGTGTTAGATGTGAGGGATTGCCAACAGTCAGCGAGTGTGCCTAAAAAAATATTCAAAGGAGAAAATGTAAATTGAGTTTGGAAAATTATATTACTTTGAGACCATACCTTCAACCAGAACTGATGAGTAAAGGGACATAAATAAAAAGCACATGAAATAAATCAGCATTTAAAGCATTACATGTCCAACACTTTGAGGTGGCTGTAGACGGTTGTATGGCATTACAATGCGGGCTTTTACCCCGCGTGCCATTACAACGCTGTTTTTACAACGCAAGTCGTTACAACGACTTGCGCTGTAAGCGCTGGATAGTGGAATGGTTTAATTTTCTATACCAACTCCAGCCCACGTTACAGTAGGGAAGGTGTTGGAATCGAAAATTAAACTATTCCCTTTCCAACAGCGCCCTCCAGCGCAAGTCGTTGTATTGACTTGCGTTGTAAAAGCAGCGTAGGTAATAGCAGCGCAGGGTAATGCCCGCGTTGTTATGGCTGTTTACCCTGTAGACCTAAATTTATGCAATGAAATTGGAGTAATCAAAAGTCGATTGTATAGAAAGAAAAGAGTTTGAGTAGCACTAGCCAATCTTGAAGTCTTACGAATTTTTAACCATAACTTTTAAAAAAATTCGGAGGGCCACAAGGAATGGAAGCCTTGTTCTCATTGTAATTCAATGTTAGTCTTATTTCTGTGAATTGGAAGTTTATTGAGGAACTTGTAAATAGATGATGCACTCGATTGGGCACTTAATAAATGGAGAACATTGTTTTGAGATAATAAAGAAGGCAAACTGGAAGATAAAGAAGACTGAGAATAGTATATGGTTTGAAGTAAGATCCCATATTTATTAGAATATGACTTGGGTAATTTATAGAGTAATTGTGCTTCAGGAAAGGTAAGACATTTACCACTTGAATAAAGTTGATGAACCCAAAGCAAACCTTTATCCTGCCAAGTTTTCCAATAAATGGATTTATGATTGATTTTTATTAAATGAATATGCCAGAAGTAAGAAATCAGTCGCTGTCTTAAAGGTGTGAGATAAGTGTTGAATGAAAGAGTTTGTGGGCAGTTTTAAGTATGGGTGAGGATAAGTAGTGTGTCTTATGAGTCAATGAAAGAAAGAGATTCTTGGGATGAAATGGAGAGAGAAAAGAAAGTTTAATTTCCTTCCAGAGTGGGGAGAGGTCCACAACTTGATGCAAACATTTAGAAAGTTGTTTAAGGAGAAAGGCATTATGATAAGATTGAAAATCGGGAAAATGTACACCCCCCCATATGATCTATTGCGTTTAAGCCTGACCAGGGACATACGTGGTATCTTTTTGTTCCATAACAAGAAAGATAAGATAGAATAAATTATTTTAAAGAAATATGAGAGAATAGTGAGAGGTATGGCGGAAATAGTAGAGAAAACAACAGGGGCAAACATCATTTTGATAGTGTCAAATCTACCCCACCATGATAGATAAAGAGGGTGTCATTTAGAAATAGAGTTAGATAGTGTGGATAGAACTTGAGTCATATTTAGAGATAGAGTATGTTTTATAGATGGAGCAAACCAGAGTCCTTAATATTGGATTTTCTAGGAATTCCATGTAAAGTTGGTAAGGGTAAAATCCTGCTTAAAACAGAGAACATTTAAAGGAAGGCTCTCACAGTTATCATGATTCAATTTGTAACCACAAATTAAAGAAAACGCTTTCTTGTCTGTGGTAAATGCTGGAAGAGAAGATTCCGGATTAGATAAATATAATAAGATATCGTCTGCGTAAACACTCAATTTGATGTAGGTTTTGCCATGCTGAAACCGGTGAATAAGTGAATTGTGTTTAATTTTATAGAGAAAAGGTTCTAATTCAAGAATGAAAAGAAGTGGGGAAAGAGGACATCCTTGAAGAACTCCTATTTGGAAGTGAAAAAAGGGATGAAATAGAACCATTATCAAAAATAAAAGGTCTGGGTGACGTTTAGAATAAATATATATAAAAGATAAACTTAGGACCAAAGCCAAACCTAGAAAGCGTATGAAAAATAAAAGACCCTTCCATAAGGTCAAAGGCTTTTTCTGCATCAAGAGAAATAGCTGCAAGTGATAGGGGGTATTTATTGGATTTATGTAATATATTATAGAAAACGTGGGTATTGTCAGAAACAGTTCTACCTTTGAGAAAGCCAGATTGTTCTTTGCAGGTAATTGAAGGTAAAAATGGTTTTATTCAGAGTGCAAGAATTTTAGCAAAGATTTTGTAGTCAGAGTTAACTAAAGATATTGGTCTATCATTTTTACAATTGTGAAGATCTCTTCCCTCTTTAGGAATTAAACAGATAAGAGCTTCTTGAAACGTACCACTGGAAATTTGGGATGAAATGAAATGTATAAATAAAGAATGAAGGTGTGGGAGAAGAGTTTTAGAAAAATTAGAGGAAACCATCTGGGCCAGGAGCTTTTCCTGTTTAAATGATTTTTAATGCATGGAAGATGTCGTTGATGGAAATATCTTTTTCTAGCAATGAAAATTCAAGATCAATAGGGGTTTTTTGCAGCGAAGAGAGATAATTCTGTATGTCAATAGGATTTGGTATGGTTTCAGGGGTGTATAGAGTAGTGTAATATGTTTTGAATTCTTCTAGAATATCGACATTTTTTACTATTGAAGTTGAGTTGAAATTTAAAATATAATCAATATTCATATGTTCCTCCCTAAATTTACTTTTATTTTTAACACCTTACCTTTACACTTTAAAAACTGAATGTTTCAGAAACTACAAGAAGATCTAAGCAGTTTCATATGGAAAAATAAGGCTGGGTGAATATCTTGGAAAAAACTGTGTAGAAAGAAAATAGATGGGGGATTGCCTTTCCGGATTTTAAATTGTATCACTGGGCCTTTTTTCTCAAAAACACTAGACATCTTCTAATGGACAATACATAAAATATTCCCCCTCATTTACGGATTTTAAGAAAGAATCTCCCGGATGAAGGAAATTCCTTCTTATTCCAATATGGACACCACAGAAAAAAAATCAAGTTCAAGGTGTTATTAGCAGCCTGTAAAGTAGGGGTGGAAGTCAAACAAATCTTGGGAATACCTTACTACAGTTGTAATGCCCCGATCTGGAACTCACCAGGCACCCCTGAGTGTCTTTCAGACACTTTAGCTCTAACTTTATTAGCGGCCGGTTTGACAAAATGGGTGCAGCTATACAATCAAAGCTCTCTGATACCATGGAACACATTTGCATTGAAACGAACTCTACATTATCAAGATTCAAAAATCTTCAATTGACAAGCTGGTCCCAAAACAAATCGCAAATTGTGTTGGAGACAGAATGGGAGGGAGAGCTTGTTAAAGACCTAACCTTCACAAAGGAAGTATCTAAATGGTACTGGATATTGGTGGAAACAGAGGATAATACTTTAACAGCGCTAGAGGAGATATGGAGATCAGACACGTCAGATTCAGATATACAAAGTCTATGGCAAGCATCAAGTGCTACACTTTGGTCAACTGTCAGACCTGCACCTTTGAGAAGAAATCATCTTTTTACTTTACACTATTGGTCTCAGAAGAAGTTATCTAAGATGAATGGAAGTAAGAGAAGACAATGCCCTAAATGCATGCTGAAAAATGCGGACGATGCTCACCTGCTATGGCAATGTCCAGTAAACCAAATCCTCTGGCGCGAGGTGGGTGAGTTTGCCTCTAGTACACTTGGGGCCAAAATAGAGGTAAGCCTCTAACTGGTTATTTTTGGAATCACACTTAGAGGTGATAAAAATTATGTGGTGAACAAATCCCAGGCACATCTGTTATTTGCATTGATAATTATGGCACACAGAGAAATTTGTATAAAATGGGTGGTCCAGGTTGCACGGTCACTATGCAAGTGGATTGCATATGTAAGAAACACCCGCTGGGCCGACTGCACGAGGGGGTCCATTAAAAGAAAAACGATGTGGGGCCCAATATGAGCGGCATTGACAGAAAACATTCAAGGGGAGAGTCATGCCTGGGGAATATAATTGAGATACCACCTAACATGTCAGATGATTAAGGCATATGTACACATAGTTAGGAAAAGGCCATACGGATCTCATAGATGAAACTACCCGGTTTGCCTACCCCAGTGAGATTTTACACAGCTTCAGATCTTGGGTCAATGCCATGTATGAGGACTAAAAAAAAATTATATTGAATAAATACATATTTGTACGTTCTTTTTTGATTTTAAGATATGAGGCGAGAAGTTTGCCTGCATTGTATTGGCCTCCATAATAATGAGCACTACCTCTAAGAAGGTAGAAGTTCGCATTTTCTGTGGATAGTTTATTATATTTATATTTTTCTACAATAAGATTTTAGAGATCAGATTTAGAGTTAGTGGTCGTTTATAATGATTCTAAAAACTTGATGTTTTTAAGAATTTGAAGTACTTTTTGGGAATTATATCTTTTCTTTCTAGCAACATACAATATAATAACGTCTCTAGCTGAAGCTTTAAAAGCGTCCCACACAATAGGAAAAGAGGAAACTGAGGAGATGTTACAAGTAAAGTAATTGGTTATAAAAGTTTCAAAGGTAGAAGTAAAGGTCTGGTCAATTAATAAGGAGCTGTTAAAACACCATCTTTTGTTGATCATGGAAATAGGGAGCAATTCTAAATCTACAATAACTGGGGCATGATCAGAAATTAATATGAAACCAATGTTTGTCTGTAATATGTGTTGTGATAATGATTGAGAAATAAAAAATAAATCAATAAAACATTGGGAGGGGTGAGAAAAAGGTGTATTCATGTAATTGTGGATTACATAGTCTCCAGAAGTCAACGAGACTGAGTGATTAGGTTGGTAAAGTGTTGGTGCATTGGAGAGGGAACAAAAGATACTTTGGAAAAGCGATCTATGTATGGGTCAACAACAAAATTACAGTCACCATCGAAAACAATATATCATGCAGAAATAGACATCAACAGAGTAGATATATCTGGCCAGAAATTGTTATCGGGTTTAGTAGGAGCATACACATTAAACAAATAAATAGGTATATTATTAATGTTAAGATGAACAATCAAAGGGAGGAGTATCCACTATGATTTTGAAGGACAGACGTATCTGGAGGATCGGTTCTTGGCAAAAAGAAGGAAATTCATCCTTTTGATAGAAACCCCTCACTCACCACCTAGTGGTGACATGCTTCATCATTGGGGTCCACCTTGGCGTCCTAGCGACACCAAGGTGTGCTACAACACCTGGACTACAGTGGAGCGGGTTGTGGCTGTAGGTGCAAAAAAATGTTAAAAATTGTCCTGGTTGTACTCAGAAAAAGTAATTTTATTTATAGAGCAACTGAACAATGTTTTAAAATTAATACTGGCGAGATCCTGGTAGGGAGGGTTACGACCCTGGGATCTCTATATGTGTTGAGTGGTCAACATGTTTCTACCATAAGGGCTATTGCCCGGTATTCGTCAGGACCAGAAAAAACAGGTGGACAGGGGGTGCGTGCTCCCTAAAAAGCACACCCGACCTTGATCCCCTGTGTGCCTACTGGCAAAAATTGCCAGTGGTGAGTGCCGCTCAATAAAATAAGTGAGCTGGCGGGTTAAAACAAGAGACCTGTAAGGAGAGAAGAATGGATAAAGAACAATCAGGTATTGAGTGATAGACTTACTCTCCTGTAACGTCGTGCAGTCTCTCAGTGCAATAGATATCTAGTGCCAAATGGGATGGGTGGTTCTCCAGATATACGTAATACCGAGGTGAGGTGATACTAGTCAACATCTATGGCAAAGGGTGGGTGCACGCAAATTGCATGTAGTGCTAGCACGACCCAGGGGGGGTTGGGGTATTAGATGTAAAATACTAGTGCTACACGGAACAGGTCTGTCACGTGGTGCCTAGGCTGCCCGCTGGATGCTAAATGCCAGGGCGGAACCTATTTCATTATAGTTGAAAGTAAGGTGAAGTGAATTAGGGCATAGATGTAACTCGGTAGTGCTATATACATTTGTCAGCAAACGACTCAAAACGTGTAAGTGAATAACATTAAATCAACAAACAGGAACAAACATACATGTAACACTGAAGGACACACTTAGGTTCAGAATGACTTGGGAATATGCTTACTCCAATATGAGTACTCTAGGCTTCAACGGGCAGGGCGTAGGGTCAATGCCTGTATAATAACATTTTCTGTAAGAGACAAACAGTGCGCGAGCGTTGTAAATCACTGCGCCGCTCAGGACGCTATGTGGATGGTGGGCGGCGCCCTCGTGGACCCGGTATGTGGAAGTATATCCGGGGCTTGGTATAATGAAACTACTTACAGTATCAGGCAGGTAAGATCAGAGTCGACCTACTCCTCGCGTCCACTGCTCGGCTAGTAATGCCGATGGCAGCTGAACGCGGTAAAGAGGAGTCGACCGCTTCCGGGTTTGGGCGCGGCCTGGGCGTGTAGGGGGCGGGGCTGGCAGTACGCGGTGGCGTGCTGTCGGTAGCTAGGCTACCGTTTGGGATACAGCCAGCAGGTTAGGTAGTACCACAACACAAAGCAGGGTCGGTTGGCTCACAGGGTAGCGCCGCAGTGCTGGAAGGAAAACGAAGCGTGGGGTGCACGCCAGGACTAATATGGTGGGAACAGATATTCACGCAGCAAATAGTTGTGGGCATTTATAATTAGCGCTGCGTTTAGACTAAAGACCTGTGTCTGGTCACTGGTAAATTAAGTGCCTCACTATCAAAAGGAGTCTTATTACAAGGTTGTTGGGGGTGATATATTAATATAAACAAATTAAACCTGCTGGGTCAAGTTGGTAAAAAGGCCCAACGCAGATGCGTCTGAGCGGTTCAGTGGGGCCAAGGTGATTCATGCTATGGTATTTCGTAAAGCGAGGAACAATAAGTTAAACGCTCAGTGGAGCAAAACTTAGGAATATATTAAGAGTATAGGGTGGCAGAGCTCTGTTGTTAACTCTTGGTCTTGGAGGCCCTAGGGATGGAGTCTCATTTCAGGACCGAGTTCCATGGAATATTGTCGTTGAGCCCAATTTTATGGGAGGAAAGACGATAGATCCATCGTTGCTCTTTTTCAAAAAGCCGTGCTTGTGCATTGGGACCTGGTTTGATTTGCTCAATTACAGTCCATCTCATGTCGTTGGGTGTGTGATGGGCTGTGAGAAAATGATCAGTGAGCCTGGTGTTCGTTTTTTTGCATCGAATTGTGCTACGATGTTCCGCTATTCGTTGCTTGACCTTTCTTGTCGTCATGCCCACATAGGGCTTGTCACAGCTACATCGGATAAGGTAGATCACAAAAGTGCTGTTACAGTTAGTGTGTGATCTTTGTTGCCAGACTTTGCCTACCTCAAGGTTAAGAGTTTTGGTGTTGTTCGTGAGGTGGCAGACACTACAGTCACCACATCTGGAGTGTCCGGTCACTGGGGGAAGGCCCCAAGCGTTGGTGATGGTTTGGTCGGTTGTAACCATGTCCATTCTAGGTCTGGTGTTGACCAAGGTGTCTTTTAGGCTCCGTGCTTTTTTATAAGAAAAAAGTGGTTTGTCCCAATTGTGATTTCCAGTGTTCAGTATTTGCCAATGTTTTCTGATACTTTTACTGACCTGGTTGGACACCGCATTATATGTGGTCACGCATGTAAGTGGAATCTCTCCCTCTGTTCTTGGTGTGTCCTCTAGGAGGGCTTGTCTTGGCTGATTTCTGGCCCTTTTCTGACATCTCCTTGTGATTTTCTCAGGGTATCCTCGGTTGGTTAGTTTCTCCGTCAGGTCTACTGCCTGTGTTTTGTAGTCCTGCAACTCGCTGCAGTTCCTCCTGAGTCTGAGATACTGGCCATAAGGTAAATTTTCCCTCAGGGGGCGAGGATGGAAACTCTCAAATCTCAGCAGGTTGTTCTTAGCGGTGGGTTTAAAGTGGGTTTTGGTCTTGAGCTTGTCATTGTCTCTTGCGATCTCAATATCAAGGAAGACCATTTTGTCTTTGTCCACATTATGTGTGAACCTCAGATTAGGGTCACACGTGTTAAGCCACCTGATGAACTCCATTAGTGTTCCTTGCGGTCCTTGCCAGATGGCGAGGACGTCGTCTATGTACCGCCTCCAAAATTTGATGTGGGTGTTGTAAGGGTTGTTGGGGGTAATGACATATTTTTTCTCGAAGTCATACACATAGAGACCCGCTACGCTGGGAGCAAAGACACTGCCCATTGATGTCCCACCTATTTGGAGGTATAGCTTTCCATCATGTTCAAAGAAGTTTCTTTTAAGTGCAAGAGTTGCACATTCTACAATGAACTCTGTTGGTGTTGTATGGTCCCATGTGGAGTTGTCCAGTGTTTGTTTTAGTACTGTAATGGTGGCGTCTTGGGGAATGTTAGTGTACAGGCTCTCTATGTCTAGACTCACAAGGATGTGGTCCGGTGCAATCCTGATGTCTTCCAGCATTGTCAGTAGGCTTTTTGTGTCCTTCAGATAGGTTGCAGTATTTTGAACAATGGGTTTCAGGAAATAATCACAGAAGCGTGAAAGGGGTTCCAAAAGCGAGCCTATACCTGACACGATTGGTCTGCCAGGTGGTGGAATCTTGCCTTTGTGCATCTTGGGGACAATGTAAAAATAGGGGATCTTACCCTCCGTTTTGCAGAGGTAGTCCGCCTCTTGTTTTGAAATTTGGCCTGATGTCTCTGCTGCTTCCACCATATTGGTTATTTCCACCCTTAAGTCGTCAGTGGGGTCGGCTGAGAGTCTCCTGTAGTTGGTGTTGTCTCCCAGGAGGCGTTGGCATTCGGTGTCGTAGTCTGCCTTATTCATTATTACCAGTCCCCCAGCGTAACAAGGAGCAGATCGGGAGCCAACAAAGCGGGCCCCAGCACAGCGAGGAGCTAGTTACCAACCTATCTTCACGTACACTGACAACTACAGAAACTACTGTACTAAACAAAGGTCTAGGTTTTGTGCCCACTGCAGCCCTGGACAAATTTAAATTACATTGTGAGCTGGCTGCTTTCTTTAGGAAACTTAAACTGAAAGCATATTTCGAAAAGATTACCACCACTGAATCTGAAGAAATCAAGAATGAAACGGGCCTTAGACTGAGGTCCACCTTCACGCCCCCGCCACACTCAATCCCAGTGGAGATCAACACCTTCGAGCAAGCGGTATTTAATGACGTTGAAGCACTAACTGTCACCAAACAATACCATAATAACAGCCAAGCTGAGAACAAAGCCATAACCGACTTGAAGAATGACGATTCAATCATAATTAAACCAGCCGACAAGGGCGGGGGACTGGTAATAATGAATAAGGCAGACTACGACACCGAATGCCAACGCCTCCTGGGAGACAACACCAACTACAGGAGACTCTCAGCCGACCCCACTGACGACTTAAGGGTGGAAATAACCAATATGGTGGAAGCAGCAGAGACATCAGGCCAAATTTCAAAACAAGAGGCGGACTACCTCTGCAAAACGGAGGGTAAGATCCCCTATTTTTACATTGTCCCCAAGATGCACAAAGGCAAGATTCCACCACCTGGCAGACCAATCGTGTCAGGTATAGGCTCGCTTTTGGAACCCCTTTCACGCTTCTGTGATTATTTCCTGAAACCCATTGTTCAAAATACTGCAACCTATCTGAAGGACACAAAAAGCCTACTGACAATGCTGGAAGACATCAGGATTGCACCGGACCACATCCTTGTGAGTCTAGACATAGAGAGCCTGTACACTAACATTCCCCAAGACGCCACCATTACAGTACTAAAACAAACACTGGACAACTCCACATGGGACCATACAACACCAACAGAGTTCATTGTAGAATGTGCAACTCTTGCACTTAAAAGAAACTTCTTTGAACATGATGGAAAGCTATACCTCCAAATAGGTGGGACATCAATGGGCAGTGTCTTTGCTCCCAGCGTAGCGGGTCTCTATGTGTATGACTTCGAGAAAAAATATGTCATTACCCCCAACAACCCTTACAACACCCACATCAAATTTTGGAGGCGGTACATAGACGACGTCCTCGCCATCTGGCAAGGACCGCAAGGAACACTAATGGAGTTCATCAGGTGGCTTAACACGTGTGACCCTAATCTGAGGTTCACACATAATGTGGACAAAGACAAAATGGTCTTCCTTGATATTGAGATCGCAAGAGACAATGACAAGCTCAAGACCAAAACCCACTTTAAACCCACCGCTAAGAACAACCTGCTGAGATTTGAGAGTTTCCATCCTCGCCCCCTGAGGGAAAATTTACCTTATGGCCAGTATCTCAGACTCAGGAGGAACTGCAGCGAGTTGCAGGACTACAAAACACAGGCAGCAGACCTGACGGAGAAACTAACCAACCGAGGATACCCTGAGAAAATCACAAGGAGATGTCAGAAAAGGGCCAGAAATCAGCCAAGACAAGCCCTCCTAGAGGACACACCAAGAACAGAGGGAGAGATTCCACTTACATGCGTGACCACATATAATGCGGTGTCCAACCAGGTCAGTAAAAGTATCAGAAAACATTGGCAAATACTGAACACTGGAAATCACAATTGGGACAAACCACTTTTTTCTTATAAAAAAGCACGGAGCCTAAAAGACACCTTGGTCAACACCAGACCTAGAATGGACATGGTTACAACCGACCAAACCATCACCAACGCTTGGGGCCTTCCCCCAGTGACCGGACACTCCAGATGTGGTGACTGTAGTGTCTGCCACCTCACGAACAACACCAAAACTCTTAACCTTGAGGTAGGCAAAGTCTGGCAACAAAGATCACACACTAACTGTAACAGCACTTTTGTGATCTACCTTATCCGATGTAGCTGTGACAAGCCCTATGTGGGCATGACGACAAGAAAGGTCAAGCAACGAATAGCGGAACATCGTAGCACAATTCGATGCAAAAAAACGAACACCAGGCTCACTGATCATTTTCTCACAGCCCATCACACACCCAACGACATGAGATGGACTGTAATTGAGCAAATCAAACCAGGTCCCAATGCACAAGCACGGCTTTTTGAAAAAGAGCAACGATGGATCTATCGTCTTTCCTCCCATAAAATTGGGCTCAACGACAATATTCCATGGAACTCGGTCCTGAAATGAGACTCCATCCCTAGGGCCTCCAAGACCAAGAGTTAACAACAGAGCTCTGCCACCCTATACTCTTAATATATTCCTAAGTTTTGCTCCACTGAGCGTTTAACTTATTGTTCCTCGCTTTACGAAATACCATAGCATGAATCACCTTGGCCCCACTGAACCGCTCAGACGCATCTGCGTTGGGCCTTTTTACCAACTTGACCCAGCAGGTTTAATTTGTTTATATTAATATATCACCCCCAACAACCTTGTAATAAGACTCCTTTTGATAGTGAGGCACTTAATTTACCAGTGACCAGACACAGGTCTTTAGTCTAAACGCAGCGCTAATTATAAATGCCCACAACTATTTGCTGCGTGAATATCTGTTCCCACCATATTAGTCCTGGCGTGCACCCCACGCTTCGTTTTCCTTCCAGCACTGCGGCGCTACCCTGTGAGCCAACCGACCCTGCTTTGTGTTGTGGTACTACCTAACCTGCTGGCTGTATCCCAAACGGTAGCCTAGCTACCGACAGCACGCCACCGCGTACTGCCAGCCCCGCCCCCTACACGCCCAGGCCGCGCCCAAACCCGGAAGCGGTCGACTCCTCTTTACCGCGTTCAGCTGCCATCGGCATTACTAGCCGAGCAGTGGACGCGAGGAGTAGGTCGACTCTGATCTTACCTGCCTGATACTGTAAGTAGTTTCATTATACCAAGCCCCGGATATACTTCCACATACCGGGTCCACGAGGGCGCCGCCCACCATCCACATAGCGTCCTGAGCGGCGCAGTGATTTACAACGCTCGCGCACTGTTTGTCTCTTACAGAAAATGTTATTATACAGGCATTGACCCTACGCCCTGCCCGTTGAAGCCTAGAGTACTCATATTGGAGTAAGCATATTCCCAAGTCATTCTGAACCTAAGTGTGTCCTTCAGTGTTACATGTATGTTTGTTCCTGTTTGTTGATTTAATGTTATTCACTTACACGTTTTGAGTCGTTTGCTGACAAATGTATATAGCACTACCGAGTTACATCTATGCCCTAATTCACTTCACCTTACTTTCAACTATAATGAAATAGGTTCCGCCCTGGCATTTAGCATCCAGCGGGCAGCCTAGGCACCACGTGACAGACCTGTTCCGTGTAGCACTAGTATTTTACATCTAATACCCCAACCCCCCCTGGGTCGTGCTAGCACTACATGCAATTTGCGTGCACCCACCCTTTGCCATAGATGTTGACTAGTATCACCTCACCTCGGTATTACGTATATCTGGAGAACCACCCATCCCATTTGGCACTAGATATCTATTGCACTGAGAGACTGCACGACGTTACAGGAGAGTAAGTCTATCACTCAATACCTGATTGTTCTTTATCCATTCTTCTCTCCTTACAGGTCTCTTGTTTTAACCCGCCAGCTCACTTATTTTATTGAGCGGCACTCACCACTGGCAATTTTTGCCAGTAGGCACACAGGGGATCAAGGTCGGGTGTGCTTTTTAGGGAGCACGCACCCCCTGTCCACCTGTTTTTTCTGGTCCTGACGAATACCGGGCAATAGCCCTTATGGTAGAAACATGTTGACCACTCAACACATATAGAGATCCCAGGGTCGTAACCCTCCCTACCAGGATCTCGCCAGTATTAATTTTAAAACATTGTTCAGTTGCTCTATAAATAAAATTACTTTTTCTGAGTACAACCAGGACAATTTTTAACATTTTTTTGCACCTACAGCCACAACCCGCTCCACTGTAGTCCAGGTGTTGTAGCACACCTTGGTGTCGCTAGGACGCCAAGGTGGACCCCAATGATGAAGCATGTCACCACTAGGTGGTGAGTGAGGGGTTTCTATCAAAAGGATGAATTTCCTTCTTTTTGCCAAGAACCGATCCTCCAGATACGTCTGTCCTTCAAAATCATAGTGGATACTCCTCCCTTTGTTTTTGCCATATTTCCTCCTAGGGGAATAGGAGAAGTCTCTAGTTCACTTTTGGGTGAACGAACTCCCTTACTCTCTCCTCTGTTTGAAACAAGATGAACAATCAACCATCGGCCTTCATCATCTGAATCTTGAGATAGGAGGGAAACATTAAGCTTTTTGTGACAAAGATTCATAACTCCATTTTTTTTGCCTGTCCCTGGAGAAGAAAAAACAATTCCCACCCATTGACGTTTAAGTTTTAAAACTTCTGAAGCAACTAAGTGAGATTCTTGTAAAAATACAAAGGCTGATTCAAGATTAGACAAATGGGTAAGAACTCTTTGCCTTTTAATAGGCGTACCCAAACCTTTAACATTCCAGGAAACGATACTTAATGTGATTTATCATGAAATAAAAAAGAAATCGATTTTTCTTCCCACATATTCATTACAAAATTTGAAAATAACAGAATAATAAGAGAAACTCTCAGATAGAAAGGAAGCAGGATGAGAGTTACTTCCTGTGAATACCTCTGCCTCGATATCATCAGCGAAAGCAAACCGGTATGCTCACCACACATTATATACCACCCACCTGGGGACAATCTCTCCTTCGTCCAACAACTCATGGATACAATATCAGCCAACTCAGGACGGCAGCACACCCAAATTTTCCTTGGCGACTACAATCTCCACTGGAATGACAGCAGTGACACAGTGGTAAACAGCCTCAAAAGCTTTCTCAACGCACTTGATCTCAACCAAATATGCAATAGCCCGACCCATAAGAGAGGTTCTACCCTTGACCTTATCATCTCCAAAGAGGGCGCTATTCAACTGGAGTCAATCCAACCTTGTGACTGGTCAGATCATCATATTGTCTCCTTCCTCATCAAGGAAAAAATCAGACTTAACTCAGTTCAACCCCCTAAGCACAAAGTGTGGAAAAGAGACTTGAAGAAATTCAACCCAAACTCCCTACCGCCTAACAGTTGCAATAGCCTACTTCCCCCTCCCGGCGTTACAGACGTTCAACTTCTGACTGACTACTATCTCAATACTATGTCCACAATAATCAATGAGGCGGCGCCCATGCAACTGAAAAGAGTCTCGTCCAAGAAGACTTCCAACCCATGGTATGACGGAAGCCTCAATGAGGATAGACGGGCCATGCGAATGGCAGAGAGCACCTGGAGGTCAGCCCCTTCTGCAGTGCACCTAAAAAGTCTAAAGATACAGAGAAACGCCTACTTCAGGAAAATAAAACGCTAAAAAAGAGACTTCTTCAGCCTCCAGCTCGCCCAAGCTAAAAACCGTCCAAGAAAACTGTTTGAGTTAGTCAGAACACAATCCAAAGAGCAACCCCAGACACTCAGCTCCATGGACGTTACTCCTTCCTGCGAAGACTTCTCTGCCTTCTTTATCCAAAAAACTGAGAGAATAAGAAGCGATCTCCTCAATGACGCTATCCTGTACTCCAATCCCCGACACACAGCAGTGCCTCAACCAAAGAACAATGCTACTTGGTCATCCTTTTACACCTACTCCGAAGAAGAAATTGGCAGACTGCTCAGCACCTTGAAACCATCCAATCACCTCTCTGACCCCCTTCCTGCTAACGCTGTAAAAGACTTTTCCCCTTGGCTTCTCCCACTCTGGTCTAAGATTATCAATAGCTCTCTTCAACAAGGATCCATCCCCAACGACCCTCAAAGTAGGGCAAGTCACACCGCTACTAAAAAAACCAACAGCAGACCCCACTGATCTAAACAATTACCGCCCTATTACAAACATTCCCACTCTCGCTAAACTGTTGGAAAAATGCGAACAGCTACAACTGACTAAACACATAGATAAGTTTGATCTCCTAAACGCTCATCAGTCAGGCTTCCGAGCAGGGCACAGTACCGAAACTGCCATGACTCACATAGTGGACGATGCCCTCCAAATCCTAGACCAAAATGATACCTGCCTCCTCATCCTTCTGGATCTCTCCTCAGCATTCGATACAGTTAAACATGAGAACTTACTCGAACTGTTAAACACAAGAATGGGCATATCTGGGACTGTTCTAAAGTGGTTCACCTCATTTCTACACAACCGGACACAAAGAATCAAAAGCAGCAACCTGCTGTCCTCTCCGGTACCTGTATCGCTAGGCGTCCCTCAAGGATCCTCCCTCTCCCCAACACTGTTCAACCTAGTTATGGAACCTCTCACTAGGTTGCTACAGGCATCTAATGTGCACTTTCACATGTATGCCGACGACACCCAACTTTATCTCAAAATACAATCTCCCAAGGACATCATGCTTCTGAACACCACGATCAGAAACACCCAATCCTGGCTTGCTGAGAATCACCTCAAACTCTGTTTCTTTTTTTTCAAGGCCTGACTATTGTCATGCAACGGTGGAAAGACGCTGGCGGCTGCGTCTCCTAATTAAACCCTTCCAAGAAAAGGGAGCCCTGGCTTACCTGAACAATCCTGCTAAACTTAAAATCGTTCATGGTGGCACAACAAGGTTTTTTCAATCAGAAATTAAGGCAAAAGCGTTTCTTGATGAAATATCGTAGATGGACCCTAGACAATCTGTAGTCAATTTTGGAAAATAAATCTAATCGCTTAATTAAGAACATTTTGTTCGTATGAAGGAATCCTCTTTTGCAATTAATTAATAACGAGTCATGGGATGTAGAAGCTTTATTCAGGATTTTTCTGACTTATCTGAGTAAGGTCATGGTACATAATGGCTTGTATTCAGTGTTCAGTATTCAGTACTCAGTACTCAGTACTTAGGGTTTTTCTTTTTTGTTGTTCTTGTATTTCTATATCTGGGAAATTTTCTTTTTATGTTTATTTTCTAACTTAGGAAGCGGTAGCTCAGCAGAAGTGCAGCGCTCCATCACACAGACTCCAAGTGGAGTCTGAACGCCTACGAAAAGGGGAAAGGGGAGGGGGGCAGTTGGGGGGGACCAGGGGAGGGATTGTAGGGGACATGGGGAGGGGTAGGGCAAAGGGGGGAGCGGGGGAAGGGGGCAAAAAAATAAAAAAGGAACCAGGATCAGGGACAGGAGCATTGCTAATTTTCGTATTAAAGAGAGAGGTGATATTACAGGGCAAAGAACACAATATGAATAAGTACAAGAACATCTTTCAATTTTTTCATTTTGATAATGGGTAAATTTACTGTGCAAACCTGGAATGTAGGGGGGCTCTTATCCAGAGATAAACGTAATAGACTGGCCGAGTTAATTAAATTAAATCCCATAGATATTCTGTGTATTCAAGAGACACACATCCCATGGAACAAAAGAGCCTTATTAAGCCTTAAAGGGTATAATCTGTTGATAACAACTTCCCAATCCTTAAATATAAGGGGAGTAGCAATTTTTGCGAAATCTTGCTTCGGACAGGGAATTCGTAGTTTATCGGATACACATGGAAGGTGGGCAATCGTTAAACTTGCTAATGGAATTACCATTTGTTCCGTTTACGGATCTAACCATGACGATCCCGCAATATTCGATTTCTTAGAAACAGAATTAGCTACATGGCAGGGTCCGCTAATTTTCTGTGGCGACTTAAATATTTCACTACCCCCGGCATTTACAACTCAAGCACCGGTACAGAAATATATGGGTAGGAAACCGAGAGTATTTCGAGCGGTTAAGAGCTTAATATCCAGTATGGGACTGATTGACATATGGGTTTTTAATAAACCAAATGATCCTGGACATACATACTTTTCCCATCCACACCAAAAACATGGTCGGATAGATTATATCTTTACTTCCAGAGAATTAGTAAATCACTCTAACATAACTAAACCACCTAAGATAATTTCGGATCATAATCCATTAGTATTACTAACCATGTACGTTAATAATCCCACTCAAACCCATTCTTGGACTTTTGATAGGAAGTTGCTAGTTAATAATGAATATATAAATTACATTAAAACTTGGACTAATGAATTTTTTAATATGAATCGTTATAGTGCACCAAGAAACATAGTATGGGATTCCTACAAAGCTGCATTAAGGGGTGAGACTATTAGTTATCAAAATAAAGCTAGAAAAACCCTGAAAGTGAATTTTGAACTGAAAATTGCTGCCTTAGCGAAAGCCGAGGAAGAACACACTGTTAAAATATTGCAAAAACAAGATGCAGGGAATCTGTTGACCCAGATAGCAATATTAAAATCAGAATTAAACACCAGTCTCAGCCAGAATGCGGCCCAAACGTATCAAACCCACAGACAGTTAATTTATGAAAATGGAGAAAAAGTGGGTAGACACTTGGCTCTTTCTACACGCCAGAGAAATACAAGGAATAATATCCCCGCAATAGTTGAAAATGGACAGACCTTTACCCATCCGACAGATATCAATTATCAATTTCGAAGATACTATCAGAATTTATATACAGAAGATACTCCGGCTACCGAAAGGGATTTAATAGACTATGTGGATAATCTTCTTATTAATACAGAGGCAACAAAGTTGTTAGATGATTCTAGTAAGGAAGATCTTGAAAAAGAAATTTCATTGGCAGAGGTGGAGGTTGCACTATCCTCATTATCTTCGGGTAAGGCAGCCGGTCCTGATAATATTCCAATTGATTTATATAAGGTCCTTAGTCAACAGCTGTGCCCTATTTTTCATGATTTATTTCTTGGTATTCAATATAATGGCGCCCCACCAACATCTTGGGATGAAGCTAAAATAATTGTTTTTCCAAAAAAGGGAAAGCCCCCCGAACAATTAACCTCATACCGTCCCATATCCCTGATTAATTCGGACTCCAAATTATATGCAAAAGTAATAGCACTCAGACTCAGTGGGGTCATTGAACGGCTTGTCTCCCCGTGGCAACATGGCTTTATCCCGGGTAAAGGAACTACAGAACACACTCGTCGAGCAATTGCCCTATTCGACGCCATGGCTGCCACGGGGGGACAGATGTCAATGATCCTACTTGACGCTGAGAAAGCATTTGACCGCGTTTCATGGAAATTCCTTTGGGAAACGTTGAAACGTAATAATTTCGGCCCCAAATTTATTAAATCTATTAAGTCAATGTACCTTCAGCCCAAAGCAAAAATACTAGCGGCAGGACTACTTTCTGAAAATATTAATATTTCAAGGGGTACTAGGCAGGGATGCCCTTGTTCACCCCTGCTTTTTGCTTTATATATTAACCCTCTCATTTTGAATCTATTAGAAAACAATATTATTAATCCGGTTATTAGCTGTCAATTCGAAACTAAAGTACTGGCGTATGCCGATGACATCGCGGTTATCACAACAGACCCGATTGAGGCTATACGTGAAATAGAAAAGCTCACTACTGAATTTGGACGCTGTTCGGGCTATTCACTTAACAAAGGAAAAACGATTATCTTGTGTACGGATAATAATATCTGCACGGATCAACGTAGAGCCAGAAAGGCTACGTATTTGGGAGTTGTTATGTGCGCAGATACTAAATCACTATCTAAAGCTAATTTTGATCCATTACTGGCTAAGATTAAGAATGATTTTGAAAGAGTTAATAGTCTACATCTGTCAATTATAGGCAGAGCCAACTATGTTAAAATGAATACACTCCCCAGATGCTTGTATCTCTTTCGGGCTATTCCTTTAGCTATCGATCAGGAAACGTTAGAGGTGATTAACTCACTTATTTCTAAATTTATTTGGCAGAATGGTAAGATTCGGAGATCCTTGGCGCTACTATCACTGCCCGTGAATAGAGGTGGCCTGGCAATTCCTGATATTCCTTTGTATTATTTGGCAGCATTTTTAAAACAACTCACACCTATGATTAATGGCTATAATCCAGAAGGAGTTGAAAATATCCCCTCAATTTATGAACTGCTTATAGGTCAGGAGGCTAAGGGTTTACTTCTACGGAAAACTGAGGCAAGAAATTATAAGGCTTTCAAGGGTGAAGTTATAAATAGCGCATGGAGGGTTTGGAAGAAAGTGACTAAATATTTGCATATTGCCAGGATTAATCGTTATACTCCTCTTTGGCGTTCAAATGCGATTGGAGGTAAGGAATTCAATGTGGTCCTAAAGAAATGGGAAAAGGTTGGAATAAGAACAATCGGTGACTTTTTAGTAAATAATTTTGACTCCACCTTTTTTGATTTAAAAGTTAAATTTAAGTTAACTAATGGAGACTTTTTGAGTTTCGCCCAGATATTCGCTAAATTAAAGGCCAAAGAGTCCTTAATCTCCCTTTCTAAACTTGAAATTTTGGATGTAATTCCCAGAACAAACACTAGGATGAGAACTCTATACAACATTCTTTTGACTTTAAAACAGGATGATCTTGACAAAACTGAAAATAAATGGAACATAAAATTAAACAACCCCAATGTCGACATTGATAGAGTCTTGGAGATGAGCCAGAAGTTATTTATGGCCAGCAACCTCAAAGCACAACTCTATAAAACTGTATTTGATCTGTATTTTACCCCTGCCAAATTGTTTTCATGGGGGAAGCGGGAGAATGATTTATGTCCTAGATGTAATCAAGGACCTGCGTTGTTAACTCATATGTTTTATAACTGTCCTGATTTGATGGTAATCAAAAATATGATTGCAGCTTTTTGGGAAGAGGTATTCAATCACAAAATACCAGAATCAGAAACTCTATTTTTACTAGGACATGATTATTCTCTAAATTTAAATAAATCTGAAGAAAGATTAATTTTTATAGGTACGGCAGTACTAAGACTTACCTTATCAACCCGCTGGAAAGAAAGAGATCCTCCTAGCTTTCAGATGTGGCTAGCACGCTTCCTAGCAGTTTATAGGTTTGAAACAGCTATTTTTGAAACAAGAGGAGCCAAAACAAGGGCTCGTGGGGAGGCACTTTGGCGCCCAATAACTAGATGGAAGGCAGGCATTATACCTAGTGGTATTGGTTGAGTTAAAAATTAATGTTTATTAATGTTTATATACTTCTTGTCTCAAATATTTATTGTTGTTCTTTTGTTGACCTTGTTTAACATACTGTTTCCTTTTTTGTCTGAGTATCGGCCCAATGTGTAGTACCTGCTGTATAGATAACATTTTATTTTTCTTCGTTATGGTCTGTTTTTTATTTCTTGTCTCTGTAGTAAAATTGCTCCTGCTGTTTGTTTTCCTGGTTATAAAAATAAAAAAAAAATAATAATAAAAAAAGAGAATCACCTCAAACTCAATGCTCTGAAGACCGAGTTCCTCCTGATCTCACCTCCCGCTAAAATATCCACGGCTCAAACATGGCTTAAGCACTTAACGGCTCTAAATGTACAGCCCATCGTAGTAGACTCAGCAAAATCTTTAGGCATAACACTTGACACCAATCTCAACATGCAGCAGCACATCAGCAAGGCAACCAAAGGAGCGAACTTCCAAATCAATACCCTGAGAAAACTTAAACCCTTCCTTCCTGCCAAAGACTTCCAAACTGCAGTACAATCTATAGTCATCCCGCACATAGAATACGGTAGCACCGCCCTCTGCGGGCTCCCCCTAACTACAACGGCACCCCTAAGAGCGTCCCTTAACGCCGCAGCGAGACTCGTCACAGGCTCAAAAAAACACTTGCATATCTCCCCAGACTTTAAATCACTGAACTGGCTACCTTTTGAAGCCAGAATACAACTGAAAATCGCATGCATGACACACAAGGCTGTGCACCTGAATTCACCCGCCTACCTCACTCAAAAGCTGACAATTTCGGGTGGCTCCCGAACTACTAGAAGCACAAACAATCTTTTGCTGAAACCTCGAAGATTTCGGAAGGAAAAAACTTATAAATGCTCCTTTTCAGGAATGGCACCAAGGATCTGGAACTCACTCCCTCCTGAAACAAGGCTCATCTCCTCCAACACAATCTTTAAGAAAGAAGTTAAAGCGATCCTCATGGCAAAATACACATGATCTACTATTCCGTATCACTCATGAATCTGCTCTGTAAGTCCTGCTCGACCCTGGTCTATTGTACCACCCGTATTATCGAATTACTTAACTGTATACGCTCACTCTTTGTATTTTGTTATAATGTTTGATGCACCTGGTTGATTATGTATATTGTTATATTGTTGACGCACCTGGTTGACTTTGCACACTTTACCCTCTCCACCTCAACGATCCCTACTTCCCTACTACTGTCGCACCTGTGGGACTATACATCCTGCACACACCCACCTCAACTTTGCCCACCTTTAAACTCTAAATATTCTAAACACGCTTAAGCAAGTAAATGCTCCTTATTACTGTACTTTATACTATTGACGCAATTGTTTGTCTATACACAGTGTACCGACACTACCTCACCTGTGACCTACCTCATGTCCTTTGACCTACCTATGTAACTAGCACCTTGTACCTAACTACCTCATATATTACTTTGTATATACGCTTTATTACTTTGTATTTTTATCCCCATGCCCTTGTAAAGCGCTCTGATATCTGCAAAGATCTTGTTCGCGCTATATAAAACTTTCAAAATAAAGAGGTGATAAAAGAAAATGAGAGAAAAACAGAAAAGAGAGAAGGAGGAAGATAAATTGGAAGAGAAGAAAATAGATCAAAACAACTGGTAAAATAAACAATGAAGCATACCAAGGCTCAACAATGGATGTAGGGTGTTGAAGCCACAAGGAGAAGATGGAACAACCGATAAACAACTCCGAGACAAGCAACGAGAAGGGGGAAATCAAATCAAAACTAACACAATTAATGCTTAACACAATAAAAAGAGATAAGATTTCTTTTTTTATAGAATTTTATATAGCACAAACTTGACCCGAATCGGGTATAAGAGCGCTTTACAGACCTCCAGCTGCATTACATTAGGACAGATTCATTTTTGTTAGGTATGGGGAGATTAAGTGATTTGTTCAGAATCACAGGATGTTCAGCGTCATTGCCGGGACTCGAACCCAGTTCTCCAGATTCGAGATCGACTGCCCTAGCTGTTAGGCCAACTCCTCTCCCCTAAGATTATTATCAAATAGAAGATGATGATCTTGCAACTTCCATGGTCTCTTCTCTGCAACTGTCGATGAATCGTTGGAGAAGGGCTGGATCCTCATAAGTAATTGTTGCATTTTTAAAAGCCACCTTGAAAAGACAGGGGTGGATTTAACCGAATCTGGCATTTAAATCTCTCTGTGCTGGTCGCAAAGACTATGACTTCAGAATAGTCTTGCAAGAAGAACAATGGAGAGCCTTGACAAGATATACAGTGCTTAGACGTAACTGCCTGCAAAACTTTCAACAAGTCAGTATATTCAAAAAAATAAAAAATTCCACCTCTTGGTTTGTGTGAGGACATTGAAGTTTGAAGGGTATGACCAGGTCTATGTGTTCTTTGTATATTTAATTGTGGTGCTGTAGGAAAGTCACGGATTAACTGACAGAAAGAAATAGGATTGGAGCCTTCCAAACCATCAGCTAAACCATAAATTCACAGATTGTTACATCTGCTTCGATTTTCAAGGTTTTCCACTTGTTTCTGAAAATGAGATATCTCTATCTTCATAGAATGTATCAATTGAGAAGATGTTTGGAGAGTTTCCATTTGACATTCCTTTAGATTAATTCTGTTATCCAATAGTATACCATTTGTCTTCCAAACCGTGCAAACGCAAGTTTGTTTCCTCCATATAGGTCTAAAGAGCCTGTTTCTTCTCTAAAAGTAAATCCAGAGATGTTGGCGGAGATTAGATAGTTGGTTAGGGAGGATCCTTTTTAACCCTCTTAGTAGTTGGTAATACTGAGGGAGGCGTGTGCTTAGCTATTTTTTCCCCATTTGACATAGAGGAATGCGAAGCAAGGTTAGAGGTGGATGCAGAAGTAGGTGTGGACACCCCCATAGGAGGTGGGGAAATAATCTGCTCCAGGTCCTCCATGTCGTTTTGTAATATAGAGAAAGGGTTTGAGTTTGCCAAAGCAGGGGATTTAGGGTGCAGTACATTAGTGGAGGAGGCGCCTCTGATAGATTTGGTTTGCCCCATAGGCATGAATGTCACAGTATCAAAAGAAAGAGTTCCTGAGAGAAAGTTATAACGTAGAAGTTACAGGGAGCAGAGATATGAAGATTCTCAAGCTTGAAATTTATTCTGAAATTGTATAATGTATGTTAATTGACCGTAATGTCAGTAACGTAATTTACAGGTAACAATTGAGGAAGAAAAATCATCTATTTGCTAAATGACTTGTGACTGAAACAAGAGGACCAAGAGCATGTCTTGTGCCAGCAATAGGAAGTTGAAAAAAACATTGGCTTTGTGAAGAGAGAAAATGGAGGCTGTGAAATCCAAAAGAAGAAGAAGAAGAAAGAAAATGTTTCCTAGTAAACTCAAAACCAATCATGCCCTACTTTTACACCATCCCAAAGATCCATAAACAACTAGACAAACCACCAGGGAGACCCATTGTATCTGGAATAGGTTCTATTCTAGAACAGCAGCACTCTGCTCCTCTCACTTCAACACAACTCTTTCCTGGCATACAGGATTTGTGAGAGCACACACAGGAAAACAGCCCCTTCAAGTCACAGCATTGCCCAGGCCGACGTCCCTCTGCTCAATTGAGCAATGCACCAGGACTACAGCCCTCAATCATCACTACCTACCTGGCCAATGGAGGTTATGGGCAGCACACAGGTTTTCTGCATTCACTTTGTGTAATTTAACCACTAAATAGACATCTCTTTATTTTACCTATTTCACATCAAAGGTCAATGGTTTGCCTTTCAATCTTTGCGCATGAGGTTAGAGTGTGACAGGCAGACGGAAGCCACATGAAAGTTAAGTGTCAAATTCATCCTATATTTGGTCTACCTTCCTATTACTATATTCCTAAAGGAAGGAGTGAGACGTGTTTTAGGGTTCTCTCACATTCTCAAGCACCAAACCATACCAAAAAAACCAGGAGGAAATTCTCACAGTTCTTATCCTCTCTCTCCATAACAGCCCAAGGTGATCACCCTGGCATTAAAAGGAATCTCAGACACTGGAATTCCAAGTGGCATGCTTCATCATAGAGTCCTTGCCTAGTGTATCTGGGCGGGCTCAACCCTGGTAGCGAAGGAAGCTCTTTGGTTAATGGGTGCGGTCCTAGATTTAAAAAAGTCCACTGTGTCCTCAGGGTTCATTTTATTTTCAAAGGCACACTGATGGAGTTAAAAACAAGTGGGAATGCACTAAGGAAATAAGTATCCTCTTTATACATGGGTCAACATTTTTCAGCCATCACACCAATGCCTCACTGAAGTAGTTAGCTTTTGCCAGGACATCACAAGGATCCAGTTAGTATCCTATTTGTATGCATTTAGATGGAAACTTTCATTCATGCCATACATACCGACCCATTTTGTCCCTATGTTCGCTTTACTTTAGTAGCATCCTATTTAGAGCTCCATTGGGGTAAGGATGTAAGTGGGCCTTGTAGTCAAACTTTTATCAAAGTTCTCTTCCCTGCCGTGAACCTATTTCTTTCCTTCATCTTCCACTTCCTATATTCTTATTATACATGGTGCACCATTACAGCAAACTAAATAAAACAGATGAGACAGATTTGCCTAGGATCACAGAATTTGGTCAGGCTGGGAGTCCCGGATTGATCACACGCTTTCTGAATTCACATTGTTCACTCTTTATTTCTCCTGTTTAACATCAATGATTAATGCTTTGTCCTTAATTCTTGTCACATGAGGTCGAAGCATGGTGCGACTGAGCACTTTTCACTTCAAATAAGGACGGCCTTGTATAATCCTGCTTGCTCCTCCATGACCCAAATATTTCAGTTTTAAGGGCTGACTCATTCAGGATGAGGTTACAGTGAATAGGCGAGCCCACAGGTCGCTGTTATTGTAAACAAGTGGGTCAAGTAGGCCGTCTCCTTGTTGGCATTGTAACATGTCTAGGATATGCAAGATTCATATTAAAGAATTCAGTCAAGTGTATATTCTGAGAACTAGCCATAGTGTAAGGTGTCTCTTGCTGTTCCTACAGTTCCCCACTGCTGTAGTTTTTCAATGCAAACTAGTAATATTTCTTACTGAAGGCCAACATTTTCTTGAAGGTGCTAGTTGAAATAAGAATTGCATGTGACTTTTTATAGTGAGTTACCTTTCTCACCATTACCTTCTCAGCCTTGGATACTGAGTGGCTTACAATTATTTTGATGTGGAGCTGATACCTCTTACTTTGAAATTTATGGTCTTTTCTTGTTGCATTCTGGTGGTACTGATTCCAGGGTGAGCTGTTAGGTTGAGCTGGTGAATGTGAAGGTGGTTTACATATAGTTATGGGAACAATAAGAATATGAGAGATGTATGCTGCTAAATGCAGAGGTGATACTTCGAGGGGCAGTGTGCAGTTTCTAAAGACAAAAACGCAGAGCCTCAAACTTTTTCTTAAGGTTCTAATGCTGAATGCAAACATTGACATAACCTTTTTCTTTCACTGCCCTACAATTGCCTATTCTTGCAGGTTTTTTCTTTCAACCAATTTTATGCCTTCATCATTGTTTTCTTATCTCTCCTTCACCTTTCTTCCCTTTCTGTCTTTTTATCTTGCTTTGGGTCATGGTCTGTCGGTGAAAAAGGAATCTCAATCTTCTAGAATGAGTGCAGGTGTGCAAGGCTGAGTCAGAACGCTTCACATATAAGAGCGAACTCACCTCTTGAGAGCGCAGGCAGCTAAAATTACTCACATATACATGGAAGTGGGCTGCATATGGAATATTATGCCTGGTTGGCTAGGCTGGCGGTGGAATTAGTTTGTTCAATCCCCGGGTAAAGGAAGCTTTGCACTAACAAAAGGCAACATTGTTCATGTGAAATATACAAACATGTGAATCTTCTGCCTAAATCAGGGGGGTTTTGATCTCCATCATACCTGTAATGCACTCAAATATACCCAGGATAGACCTGCTAAACATATATGTGAGGTCTTAAGATGTGATGTCACTTCTTGTGCTACCACTTCCTGTAATGCTGCATGCGATGTCACGTGCCGTGTTGTCACTTGCATACTGCCTAAGTAGGTTAGTCTCCCCACTTTTAAAACTTGTGCCTGTAGTGTCGTGCTAGACACGTTCTAGTGTCTCAGAAGGCACTTGTAGTGCCAGCCACTCCTATGAAGGCTGGACACACTTGAACCACTCACCCATCCACCACAGGCATCACAAGTGACGTGACCCTGCAATGAAAGGGCCTGGGTGCACATGGCCAGTTTACTAACTATCACCCAGTGTCTGTGTTACTTATTTAAGCAGTATGTGGGCCTAAGGGCCACAACTCTACAATGGCGACAAGGGGGCCCGAGTGTATGCTGGCAGCTGCCTCGCAGTTCCTCGTGCGGGTGAAGAGTGGCCTTAGCAGAAGGCAGACATAGCCCCCTACGTAAATGCAGCACCGACTAACCTGGTGTGGCTGCTCCAAGAGGGCCAATAAGGAAACCGATGAGCTGCCTTACTACACCGATGCTGCATGGGCACCTGCATCATCGCTGCACAGAGAGTCCTTCACAGGCCTCAAGAGCTCACGTCTAAATTAACAGCACCCCGTAACCGGTATGCGGCAGACACAATGGGGCTCAGGGTACAGTGTTGTAAATAAAAGATCTTCTGTAGCCAGGTGGTATATAAGTATAGTGTAGATTTATTCATGAGTTAACAGCATCAGAAAGTTACAGGAAGATGTAAAGTCCAGGTGACGCCCCACCAGGAGCAGCCACTCTCCTGCTCAGCCTGCACACTCCAACTGATACTCCCAGCCTCACCAGGCACCCATGCATTCCACGACATCATCAATCATCCAACATTCCAGACATCTCCCGGCACACCAACACTCATTCTGGCTGAGCAGTAGGGAAGAGATACATAGGCAAGGGGAAAGGCAAACAGTAGATCATAACACATCCCCCTTCCTAAGGAAACGAAAACCCAATAAAAACAATTGAAAGTACATAAGGCAATCAAAATGGAGAATACATTAGACTGTAAAAGATGCATGAAAATGCATTGAGCAAATGAATCAAGAACATATCAAATGAATGAACTGCATGACAGTTCATTAAGCCAACGAATTCACACACCTAGAATCAAGATGAAAGAGTTTCAAGAAAAGCATCAGGCTTAGACAATACTAGAATATTCAAGTCAAACATTTCAAAGGTAAAACCAGGGAAGCTTTGTAAGACTTATATCAAGGCATACACAGAGAACCTTCAAGTCAAACGTTTCAAAAGTAAAACCAGAGAAGCTTCGTAAGAATGTGTCTTCTCTAACACAGTCCAAACAGGGAAAACCTTTCACCCACACAAGTGACACACTCACGGTACACACAGAGAAGCTTCATAAGAAGGTGTCTTCTCCTAACGTAGCCCCATCAGGGAAAAACCTTTCACATACACAATCCTACAGTGCGGGAAACCGACACAATCATGTCAACAAATTACCACAAATGAGTGGTTGATAAACCAAAGGCTACAGGAAAACTAGAGCAGAATCATGTCAACAAATAACCACAAATAAGTGGTTGATAAACCAAAGGCTACGGGAATACTAGGGGTCAAATAGTGGGAGAGACCTTACACTCACACAGAGTATATTGACAACCACGCACACTAAGGTAACCAGGAACACTACACACTCAGAACACTACCCACTCATCTCCCCTTTTCCATTCAGTAGCAGAAGCAAAGACATTACAAGGTACACACTTCCCCCCCACCAAAACAGTGTAATTAAAGTCTTTAACTCCGGTGAGCGACCTCTCACCCGAAGTCCTCACTCGCATTGAAGTCCTTGTGAATGAGCTCCATGTAGCTGCAACACGATACAGTGAGTTCTTCCTCCCAGTTGATGTCTCATTGTAGAGGAAATAGCCATCAAAGATGTGCTCTGTCCATCAAAGCACCACACAACTGCAGGCCAGGTCCAGTGCTCTTCATGTGCTTGCATTTTACTCCATCTTCAACTTGAGAAGCGCCACAATCCCGGTCATGACGGGGATGCCTCAACTGACTGAAATATGGTTGGCAAAAATGTGTGGTTGGCGTGGTAGAGTTTATCCCTTATATCGGTTAATATTCCAAGTAAACAAGTTCTCAGATGGGAAAGTATATAATTATCTATTCTGCAGTACATGGGTATTTACCGGTGGCATTTCAACTCAGGAACTATGCTGGTCACGGGTACGGTAAAACAGGGGTTGCCTTCGTAAATACTGCGTGCCCTTGAAGCACCTTCATGAGCATAAACACACCAAGCGCTCATGGGAAAAAAACATGCCCACAAGGGGAGGCAAACAGTAGATCATAACATACAGCAAGGTATAAATCCCCCCGGCACGAGGAAACCCACAATGCCCCCACTACCTTGTGATGCCAGCTGCAGGGGAGAGGACCGTGGATCGGCCCACGGCCATCTCCACCCAGAAGCGTCCTCTCCCCTGCAGCAAAATGCATGGAGTAACTGCCATGTCCCATAGGTGCACAAGCAGCACTGAGCGCCTTGCATGTGGATGGACCAACTGGACTTTGCATTGAAAATATGCCGCACTGCCACGCAGCCGGATGAAGAGGTACTGATCATCCCACAGCGGCCCAGTTATCCCTGAACCATACAGATGAAACTGGCCAGAGCAGACTGTCGTGGCCTTCAATGTCAAAGTGGCAGCAACACTTACCTAGGTGACTCATGTGTGATGGCCTGGCCGAGTCTGACTTTGATGAGTGGACAGCCACCTGGCTGCACCCACAGAACAATTCTCACTGCCCTGCCTGCTGCCACCAGTCATGGAGAGGAGGAGCTGGGTAGAGGCACCCACAGCGAGGAACACTAGCATCTCCATCTCCAGTACACCCCGAGGCCCGCAGCATGAGTAAAGTTGTTGCGGCCTCCTGCAATGCCTAAAACACCCAAGATAGATTAGCGAAACCCACAGCAATTAGGAAGACCTGCCTGACCTCTCTGTAATCACCTGCAGGAAGAGGTACTGTGCTTACAAAACAAAACTACTAAACGCTTCTGCAAAAAAAGGCAAGCAGCACAACAGTAATTACAACACTAATCTCAGAATAACGGTAGCGTAGCTTCACTCCCATACTGGATGCACAGCTTGATTCCAGCATTGCAATAAAGATACTGATGTTTTTCCTTTCAATCGCATTTATTCTTGATATTCTAATGTTCCAAATATTCATTCCATTTTGCTCTGTCACATGAGAGTCATTACATGCATTAAAGTTTCTGGTACTGCAGATATATACATACAGACCTTTTTCTGAAGCAGGAAATATACATGGTACATCCTCACTAGTATAATATTCCCAATGCATTTCGGGCTATTTCATCGCCTTACGTCAGGGGTTCACTACAAACATTAAACACCTACATTAGATAATGTATTTCAACTTCACAATAAGCTCCCGTTATTCTGAGATGATTCTTGCTCACATGTTCGTAATGCGGAACGCGTATCCGGGCTGCACGCATAAATAACTAAGTTGATAAAATTGACAAAAGTTAGACGGTGAAGAAAAGGTGTGCACATTCATTCTCAAGTTTGAAATGTACATTTCCTGCCCACAGAAAAGTTAAACCCGCGGATGACATTGGTTAAAAGGATTAAAACAGACAGTCAAACGAGAGCCCTGCTATCCTCAAAAGGGGGTGCCTTTTTGAACGGCTCCTAAGCCAAAGACACAATGGTCAATGTTGTTTTAAATTTCAGTATAAGTATTGCACTCGAAAAATGGTGAAACAATTACAGACATTTCCAGCTTTGATTTTGCAACTCGTTGTTTTGTACATGTATAATGTTAACCACTTGCATGCTAATGACAAGGTGAACTCGTCATGAGGCACACTGGAGCTGTGCTCATGACAAGGTCAACTCGTCATGTATAATGGGATTCATAAATATGCAGCACAGGAGGGGAAAACCCCTTAGCAGCTAAGTGGTTAAATTTCATGGTTAATTTTATTATTAACATCTTGAGGGAGGGCGGTGTAATCAAGTTAGTTGATCCTATTGTTGGGAGGGTTCTGTTTTTCATAAACGATTGATAAACATAGGTTCAAGTGGAATGGTTCAATTACCTGTTTGAGTTCTGTGCTCACACATAGTGGGTTATGGGAACTGGAGGAATGAGGTAGATGGAGGCACACACAGTTGGTTACCCAGTAGGGGAGGGGTTACACCCGGTGAGTTGCAAAGGGAAGTAGATGCTAGTGAGTTGGAGAATGATTCGTGAAAGGATAGAACAGGAAAGAAATAATGTGGACACACTGCAGGTTTAGGAGAATTTCAGTGAAGCTTTTTCTTACGGGTGTGGTTGTATTTGAGTATAACGAGGGTGGAGAAAGGCTCTTTTGCGAATCTGCATTAGATTGAGGAGTTTATAACCAATGAGGGGGCTGAATTTTGGGAGACGCCCGCAGTGTATGATTACGTAATTAGAGGGAGAACGTTGGTTATGGTAACACATTATAAATATGGATTAAGTAAACTAAAGTTTAGTATGTCATACATTGTGAAGTTTCAATACATTATCTAATGTTGGTGGTGGTGTTGATGTTTGTAGTGAACTCCTGATGAAGGGCGATGAAATAGGCAGAAATGCATTGGGAATATTATACTACTGAGGATGAACCATGTATATTTCCTGCTTCAGAAAAAGGTCCGGTTGGATATATCTGCAGTATCTGAAACGTTAATGCATGTAATGGCTCTTATGTGACAGAGAAAAATGGAATGAATATTTGGAACTTTGGAATATCAAGAATAAATGTGATTGAAAGGACAAAACATCAGTATCTTTATTGCAATGCTGGAATCAAGCTGTGTGTCCGGTATGGGAGTGAAGCTACGGTTCCGTTATTCTGAGATGATTTTTGCTCACGTGGTCGTAGGGCGGACCGTGTATCCGGACTGCATGCATAAATAACTAAGGTGATAAAATTGACAAAAGTTAAACGGTGAAGAAAAGGTGTGAACTTTCATTCTCAAGATTGGTAATTACAACACTGCCAGAAGGAAGCAGAGAGCACCACACGTCCCTGTTGGCCACCTTATTCTGCCACAAGGAGAAACAGACACAGTTGACCTCCCTAGGCAGAGGGGACTATTTTACCTCTTCAGGGTACTGCTAATCATCCAGCAACACACTGAATGCCATTTACTCACCATAGTACTCCTGACACCAACGTATGCTGCCAACAACAACAGTCACCAGGTCCAAGAGTGCTGTGTGCCCCTAGAAGAAAAACTGCTTGCTCAAGCCTGACTGCGCTCGCAGGAGAGACCGACTGACACAAAGTCTAGCAAAGTGCACCCTCAATGATGAATTCCCGAGTGAGTGGCCCTCTGCCACCACTGCAATTGAGAACAGCAGGAACACTCCCACTGATACTAAGCAAGTTTCAGAGAGAGCATTGTTGCCTGCCAGGCAACTAGCGCTCCAGCAGAAAAGAGAGGGGAGTAAGGCTTAGCATGGCCCGAATGCAAGAAGAGAACCTCTACATCTCCACTGCATAAGCAAAGCCCTGCAGTAGGACAGAGACAATCAAGGGAGTGCCCCATCACTGCCATAAGACTGTGTCATGCATCGGCCTACTACTAGCAGGAGGAGAGCAGCACGTCCCCAAGTTGGAAAGCTGCCACAACTGCAACACGGAGAAGAGGATGTGGAACGATGCCACATCAAAAAGGAACAGATGATGAACAATCCTGTCACCCTGAAAACCAGACAAACACAGGTATGCTGGAGAGCTCAACAATGGGAGAGGAATGAGGACTCGTACCACCAGGAGACAAGAGTGCACTGCAGACATAAGGCAGGCACCAGCGTGAAGCAACATCCCTGGAGACACCTCAATGGGAGAACCAAAAGTAAACTCTAGCAAGCGCAACACACGTCTCTCTCCAATGCTTCCCAGTGCCACATCAATTCTCGAATTTCGGCAGTTGAAGTCAGAAGCCATCCCTGCTTGGGACCGCAGATGCCACGGATGAAGATCAACCTCAGCTAAGGCAGAGTTAGGTGGCTGTGAATTCCATCCAGCCATCATCACTCCTGGTGAATCAGCACTCCTGGTGAATAAGCACCACTTGTCGTCCAGGTCTAATGGCAATGCAACATCATTGACATGTGCATCATCCAATCCAGCCAAGGAGCAACTCGTCACCTGGCTGGAGCCTTGCACCTGCAAAGCATCAACAGACCGAGGCACCCCTATCTAATTGAGATACCAAGTGCCCAGGAGCTATCTCAGAGCCCATCTGTCCCTGTGTCCTGTTGGCAAGCATACTGACCCTTATGTGACCTACCCTCGGGGTTGCGTGAACAAAGTCGTTGGATCCCATCAATGATCCTGCAGCGTCCCCAAGACTGCCAACAAGCAGCCATACACACTCCCCGTGATATTGTGGCAGGCCTCGCATAAGGGCATAAGGGCCTCAAGGACATTACAGCACCCAGGGATCCTGGCATGAGATATGGGCTGGATGCGGCTTCACCGACAAGGTACCGGGAGGCACCAGGGCTTTGGAGGATAACACTCTAAGCATCATCAACGCCATTCCAGTCTTGGCAGATTGGTCACCATAGTGCCCAGGTGCCCTCAAGAGAAGACTTCACTGACGCTCCTGATGCAGCATGTGTAGGTTGTCGCACACCAACAGCATTACCGCAAGAGCACAGAGGTCCTTCCTACAGTATGTAAGTGGACATTGATCTGGCAGAGAGGCTGTCAAAGAATCCAGACTCCGTCGACGCATCGTTTTTGCCCACTGTAGCTGGTTAAATTATGGACATGTGCCGAGATGCCCAGGTGCTCCACGGCACCTGTCTACTGTTGTTCCGTCGACTGTCTCTCAAGGCAGAGAGACTGAGTGATGTCTTATGTGCATAGTTTATTTCCATAGGTTGGACTTTGCTTTGTTTTTAATAAAGTTTGGAGGAATGTAGTGTCGTGCTGGACATGTTCTAGTATCTCAGCAGGCACTCATATTGCCAGCCAAATCACCTGAGGGCTGGACACACTTGCACGCAGCACCCATCCACCACAGGCATCACAAGACATGTCCCTGGAAAGAAAAATGCCTGGTGCATGTGCTTCTGGCCAGTTTACTAAATATCGCCCAGTGTCTGTGCCACTTATTTTAGCAGTATGTGGGCCAAAGGCCTACAACTCTACAGAGCGTTACCCACTTGCATGTTTCTTCAAATAACTCATCACAAATTCTTAACCACAGTACCAGCTGGCAAAGCTCAGTTTAAATATCTATAGAACCATTTTCCAGTCCTGCCTCTCAGCAGCATGTAATCCACATGAGAATCTGTAGCACTATCGAGAGGAGGCTGGCTTAACTGCAAGGAGCAGAGGACTCATAATGGAGTGGAACCAGCAGTGATCTGAGAACCCAGCACTGGGACACGGATGGGGGCGAACATGAAGCCCATCACCATTGGAACCTGACCTGGACTGGATGCAAGGTAAGAAAGATGAACCAATCAACTAACCTCGTTAGAGTGGCGGTCAAAATTAATAGCAGAGAGGTTACTTGCCTGATTTTATCTAGCATAACACTATCTTACCTTGCAAATAATGTTGTTTAGGTCTACAGTTTTACATCCTCAAATTGCATGCTATTGCAAAAATATCTTCTGATTGTAACCTCTCTTTTTTTTTTGCTTTCAAATGGGCCTCTCCTTCTGTTCCATCCTCTCCATCCTCCCCAAGCCTTGCAGTCGGGTCCCGTGTTGAACCGCTTATGATGTGGGCACTGCTTGGTTGTTGAACCTCGCAGACAGGTCCCACCTCGTCGTCAAGCAACGCACGGATGTCCTCGAATCGGCACTGCACCGATGTTGAAGAACACTGCTTCAGTTCTGATCATCGCAAAGTCATCACTGCGTCAATTTTTGTAGGAAAACATCTGCAGAACTCACTTTCAAGGCACAAGGCTGTATCTTTTTTCACTACCAGAACATATAAAACTCACAATTATGAGTCCTATCTTTGAAATATATTGCCCCCTACCCATGGGTCTGCCTAGGACCTAGTTTAGAGGTGACACATGTAATAAAAATGAAGGTTTGGGACTGGCAAGTAGGCTGACTTGCCAGGTTGAAATGGCAGTTTAAACTGCACTCACTTGCTCTGCAGTGGCTGGCCTGAACCATGTTTAAAGTGCTACTTAAGTGGGTGGCACAATCAGTGCTGCAGGCCCACTGATAAAACACACAAGATGATGGACGGAATGTTGCACAATGGCAAAACATTCACCCCCAGTCACAGATCTGGGTTTAATCCATCGTTATTTTGCTCACCAAGCCACCCCAGTTCAGACATGGCCATATGCAAATCAGTCTTGACCCTGTGCCTCATGGGAACAGTCCAGACCGAACTGTCAAGCCATGTCATCCCTGGACCGGAATCAAGCATCCTAGGACCGGTTTCTGGCTATCAGCCTTCATCAGCCAGGATAGCTTGACTCAAGTGGCTTAGTGAGCACAAGACCCACGTCTGGGCATACCCTTCCCACATTGGGTGAACAGCAAAACACAAAAGATGATGGACGGAATGTTGCACAATGGCAAAACATTCACCCCCAGTCAAAGATCTGGGTTTAATCGATCATTATTTTGCTCACCAAGCCACCCCAGTTCAGACATGGCCATATGCAAATCAGTCTTGACCCTGTGCCTCGTGGGAACAGTCCAGATCGAACTGCCAAGCCATGTCTTCCCTGGCCAGGAATCAAGCATCCTAGGACCGGTTTCTGGCTATCAGCCTTCATCAACCAGGATAGCTTGACTCCAGTGGCTTAGTGAGCACGGGACCCATGTCTGGGCATGCCCTTCCCACATAGGGTGAACAGCAAAACACACAAGATGATGGACGGAATGTTGCACAATGACAAAACATTCACCCCCAGTCACAGATCTGGGTTTAATCCATCGTTATTTTGCTCACCAAGCCACCCCAGTTCAGACATGGCCATATGCAAATCTGGCAGCCGAGACCTGGGCAGTTCAATTTGGCCGATCGTATTGCTGGATTTGTGATCCCTTGCTGGATGTGTGATCCCCTGTTTGACGCCCTCTACGGACCCTGATTTGAAAGGACGCTGAGGCAGTAATTGTGGTGACTATTGGGGCAGGTACTGCGAGACCCAGGGTGCTTTGCGCCTCTTCATCGAGCGCACCTGGTGTCTCTTCCCCGCCCCAACTCCCGTGTGCTTATCAGCGGCTCGCGGCCTCCGCTCCACGGGTCCCGCTCGCAGCCGAGACCTGGGTAGTTCAATTTGGCCGATCGTATTGCTGGATTTGTGATCCCTTGCTGGATGTGTGATCCCCTGTTTGACGCCCTCTACGGACCCTGATTTGAAAGGACGCTGAGGCAGTAATTGTGGTGACTATTGGGGCAGGGACTGCGAGACCCAGGGTGCTTTGCGTCTCTTCATCCAGGGCACCTGGTGTCTCTTCCCCGCCCCAACTCCCGTGTGCTTATCAGCGGCTCGCGGCCCCCGCTCCACGGGAGCCGCTCGCAGCCGAGACCTGGGCAGTTCAATTTGGCCGATCGTATTGCTGGATTTGTGATACCTTGCTGGATGTGTGATCCCCTGTTTGACGCCCTCTACGGACCCTGATTTGAAAGGACGCTGAGGCAGTAATTGTGGTGACTATTGGGGCAGGGACTGCGAGACCCAGGGTGCTTTGCGCCTCTTCATCCAGTGCACCTGGTGTCTCTTCCCCGCCCCAACTCCTATATCTTAACCTCTGAGTCTCGCGGTAGCGGGACGCGCGCGGGACCAAGCCCGGGGCTAAGCCTGGGACAAGGGCGGGACCGTCTGTGGCCGTCAGGGGCTGCAGGAGGCTGGGCCACCCCCTTGATATTTGGACATCGGGATAGTGGTATTGTTCCTTAATATTACACACAGCCCTTTACCTGTTTTATATTACTGTAAGTCATGTTATATATGTTTCATCTTGTATAACTGGGCTTATTGTCAATTGTTAACTCATACTCTTTAGGGGTCATTTTATTCTTGTTTTTTATATATTTCCTCATACCTAAGATGTCCTCATTAGATTTGAATCGTTTACCCAGCACTGTAGGGATATCTATTCTTGGCCCATTGGATAAATATTTTGCTAGAGCTAAAAGTGAGGTAGATAGAGAGATCACGCTGGCAGAAAAACGGGCTGAGCGTCGTTTCTCTATTGAACTCCTTAAAAAACAACCGCTCGCCTCTCTACAGAAGGTTGACGCATGTACCCTATCGGATCTAGCTATACATAAAGAAACTGATGCTGATTTATTCAGCACAGAAAATATACCATTATTATTCCAAGACACTCAACCAGCCCCAGACGACATTATAGCTATTTCTGATTCCAACACTACTGAGTCAATCCATATATCCAATTCTCTAATTGACTTAAGTACACCTTTACCCATTGATGTGGTACCCCTTCATAATATTAACGTACCTTCTCCTGTGTTTCCACCCTTAGGAATGGATTTACATCCGACTACTGTATCTGATAAAAAGTCCAAAAAATCTTCTACTAAGGGAACTAATAGCGTTTTTCGCTCTCCACCAAAAAAGAGGAGAAGAAAGGGAGGGGTTAGAAAGGGGGATAGATTTCTCCCCATGGCTACCAGCAACATGTACCCTCCACATAAGACAAATAAAGATGTATGGAAGGTAGATCCAATTGGGCTTACAATTGTTAATTCTGAATTTGCCCCCAATTACAAAGGGCTTTTGGATGATATTGAATGTCTCCTAAAAGCTCTTATACTTCCGATCATTGAAAGAGTTAAAAGGTTGGGGGAGAAAATGGATCATATTCTGCCAGTGAAAAATTTGATAGATTATCAACAACCCAATAATCAAAGTAAAACGCATCCTGTAGCTAAACAGCATTCCATTAATTCACATAGGCAAAAATGTGCCCCAACCATACCAAACAATACGTCAATTGTAACAAAATCAAATGAAACAGTGGGTACTAAAACTGCCACAGTTATTGAAAAAATAAAGAAAGAAAAACCCCACACAGATATATTAGAAAGAAGTCATATTAAAAAGGATCCCCCTAGTAAGGCCATCAATACAATTAGAACAAAATCTAGTAATGTAGCAGATTTGCCCCCTGAATCATCAAACTATGTTATTATCCTTACGGGTGTCCCGGTCATGCCAGTTGGAAACACAGAATATAATTCCAGTCTTAAAAATAAAGTGATCCACTGGCTGCGTAAGGATAGACCACTCCCTTCGCATTTAAATGGAGACGTAGTTTCAGTGAGACGTTGTAATTGGGTGGGTTTACGACCCAAGGACATTGAAGGGGACGTGATAATAGACAACTTCAAAGATCATAGACTGGTCACATATATTAGTGACTGGTTTCCTGGGAGATGTGAGGGTGGCATATCAACCCGGAATCTGAGCTACTTTTACCCAGAAGCCCTGATGATGCCTCTAAATAATCCACCAATGCGGTCAACAAACTACCCGCCTAGGATGCGTAGACCTGATCTACCATATAGAGTTAACACATTTCGGAACCAAGCAGCTCTTAGATACCACAACGAGAACGATATCCCTCTTTTCCAATCCATGTCCACAACTTACCCACCAACGTTGTGTAGACCGGTTGTATCACATAGACCAAATTTTATCCCCAACCCGACAGCCCAAAGATATCATAGTAAGAACGATAACCCTTTTTTCCAACCTATGTATCCAAATCTACAACAACCTTCGGCTGATAATAATAATTTTTACATCAACAATCCCAGAGAATACTGGGACATACCGTTATCCAACTTATTCCATCCCCTTTCGGGTTTGGATGAAAATGAATGACTTAATGCATCACGCTCGAAGGAGAAATCTCCTCGCGGGTACATGTCTTACAGTCAACCTATAGCAGAGGGTATTAATTCTGATTTAGGGAAGGCTGTTACGGTTAATATGAGTGTTGTAACGATAAGGGAAGTCACCCCAAAAGAGAGTAGTGAGGGAGACAGGGATGACCCCGGTCGGGCTGAACCTGCCAGTACACCGGAGGAGCTCCGTGTGACTGACAAGCATTACGAAATCCCTATATGTAAGGAAATATTGGGGGGGAGCCTCCCCGAAATTATTATAGACAGTGGGTTATGTACCAGCCATGGATTAATTGAAAGTTCCAGGAAAAAATGGTCCATCACATTTTGGAATATAGCTGGTCTTAGGGCAAAAACAGAGAACCCAGAATGGAAGCTCTTCACTGAAAATTGTGATGTAATTTGTCTTCAAGAGACATGGACGAAGAGTGAATATCATTTGAGTGGCTTTAAAACTGTTTCCATTCCTGCCGTAGGTTCTGTACATGGACGAGCTAAAGGGGGTTTATGCATGTACATTTCTAATCGTCTAATCTTCAAGAAACTACAGTTATATTCTAGTACCTGTTTCTTTCATATTGTTGGGGTGCACTTTAGTAGCTCTGTCTCCATATTAATAGTTAACTTTTACAATAACATTCCTCTAGCAGATACTGTGACGGTACTTAAAACCCTGAACAACAGGTTAGATGGTATTATCAATGGTTCTAATAGATTGTTTACGGTTATATGGGGTGGGGATTTTAATTGTTCTCTTTGCGCAAGATCGGGAACGGGAAATTGCGGATTATCCTTGGAAAGGGATTCCAATACATCTCATTTTGAGCACTCAACTTTGGGCAATGCATTAAATGAGATTCTGTTTACCTACGATCTAGGGTTCGCAAATGAATTATGTTATAATAAGACCATATTCACACCAACCTTTAATGGTAGAGGATTGATGTCAACTATAGATTTTATCCTTATCTCATCATGTTACCGGGACTGTATTGTCAATTATAATGTTCTAAATGTTCCCCTTAGCGATCACTTCCCGATAAGGATAGAACTATTGGATGCAGATCTAACTGTGCACAAAAGAGCTGGGGTCCACTCTGTTGATGTAGACATAAACAGGCAAAATGGATACGCCCTTAAATGGACTAGGTTGGTTCCCGATGATTTCCTCAGTAAACTCATTAATGCCTGTAGTATTAATTTTGACGTCTGTCTCGACCTGAAATCTGAGGACGCAGAAATTATAATTAATTTTAAAGAAATAATTGCTAGTATAAAAAAGGGTTTATGGGTTAATGTCAAGGCTCACAAGAACCTCACGAAAACCAGAGGTTGGTTTACGCCGGCCTGTAGCAGGGCTCATAAACAACTAAAACTGGCCCTGCAACAGCGAGTGAGAAATCCACCTCTGATAAGGATCCTATGCAAAGAGTATAAAACTGCACTTAAAACTCAAAAACAGCTGTTGAAAAATAAAGAATGGACAGCCATTATGGAGGCCTCAGAATTAAAGGACATGACTGCTTTTTGGAAAGCAGTTAATGCTCCTTTTTTTAAAGACAGCTCAAAGGCCCGTATGGAGATAGCAGTGAATGAAGAGGACTGGGTTAAGCACTTTGAAACTCTTTATAACCCAGTAGCAGCTACCATTGACCTAACAAGAGTGCCCATGGCCAAGGAAAAGCATTTAGAGGGGCAGCAACTTAATTTTCTACTGGATGAGGTAATTAAGGGCATTAAGTCCAGTCTTGGAGGTAAGGCAGCAGGCCCTGACGGTGTTCCAGTAGATATCTTTAAGAAGAACATCTGTCTTTGGGCCCCGATACTTACTAGAATTTTTAATGCTGCTAGCTCCAAGGGTTTATTTGATACGTGGTACAAATCGATAATAATCCCAATTTTTTAAAAAGGAGATAGATCTAGTTGTGCTTGTTATCAGCCCATATCTTTGCTCGACTCTACCATTAAAATCATCGGGCGAGTCATCTTAGATAGATTTCAGAAATGGGCTGAGGAACACCATATTATAAGCGATCTACAATATGGGTTCCGAGAAGGAGTCGGTACTACCGAGCAAGTACTAATCTATCAATTTTGATAGAGAAATACACAACGGCTAAGGGAGGTAGACTTTTTCTAACCTTCTTAGATCTTACCTCGGCATTTGACTTTGTAAACCACGGTAAATTATGGACTATCCTAACCAGTTTGGGAGTAGAATTAAACATTATTAGCTTTTTAAAAGAATTATATAATGGGGCTAGTGCAATGGTCTGATTTGGCCCAAATGGTGAATGTACAAGGGAATTCAAAATTGGAAGGGGTGTGAGGCAGGGGTGTGTCCTTGCTCCATTTTTATTTTCTATTTATATTAATAATCTAGAGGACACACTTCTACAGGAATGTACTGACATGCCAAATGCCTCAGCCCGTCGGCTACCTGCACTTATTTATGCAGATGATACCGTGCTTATGGCTAGAACTCCCTTAGCCATGCAGGCCATGATTTCATCTTTTAGTGCCTTTATGGATAAACTCGAATTACAAATAAATTGCACTAAGACTTTTGTAATGAACTGCGGTGGTAATGCCCGCCAAAGGAAAAAAAACATGTTCATTAGATCAACTCCTTTACAGCACACCCCAACTTTCCCATATTTGGGGATTCTCTTTGAGCATACCGGCAACTGGAACAGTGCAATACAGGCTAGGAACTTATTATTCTCCAAAGCCATAATGGCCCTTAAGACCTTCAGTAAGAAGAATGGTAAAAAGCCAGTCAAAGAGCTCATATATATATACAAGACTATTTGTGTTACAGTGGCACTATATGGGGCTGGTATATGGGGAAACTTAAATGTTAGTAGTTTACAAGTAACTGAAAATGGTTTTTTACGATACCTTTTGGCACTCCCAACGAGCATGTCCAATTACAATTGCCATACAGAATTGGGTATTCTTTTCTTGGAAGATCTAATTAGAATTCAACCGATTCTTTTATGGCATCGGGTATGGACCAATGAGAGATGTCATCTAAATAGACTCATACTGGGAGATGCGTTAAAGTTGGATGGGGCAAAAAGGATCAAGTGGTTATCTTATATAAAAACTGTTTGTAATAATATCAAGCACCCGGAGTACTTTGATGAGCCAGAATCTATGCTTAATATTACCAGGAAGACATTGAAATATTTGTGTTTAAACTTCCTTGTGAACCAAAGACAATCAGGTGAAATGGCAAAAAAGACTGTGATCCTTCATCAAAAGATCACCAAAGGAAGGACTATCCAGCCCTATCTAAACTTATATATGAAAGAGCATGAAAGGTTCTTATTGACCAGATTCAGATTTGGAATTTTGTTTAGATTACTGAGTTTCCCAGGTGTGAATGACTGGGCAAGGGTCTTGTCTAAATGCCCCTGCGATAATGTCTCTGACCAATCAGATATACACATCTTATTCTTTTGCAGATTTTATGTGATATCTAGGAAGAGGTGGATTATGCCAATTCTAAAATATATGAATCTGAGACAGTGTCGCCCTGCATATTTGGCTATACAGACTTTGGAGGATATTTTCTCCATTTCTTCCGTTGTGGCTTTCCTTAAAAGTGTATTTTATTTGCGTAAGACAATGATAACATGACTCTGGCCTGTATATATATATATATATTGTGTAGATTGTTCTCTTTTATATCATTGCTTGATGCTTGTAAATTTTATTGTGATTTTATGTACTTTTCTGGTTATGAAATATAGCCGAATAAAGTCTTTTGATACTGATACAGTCTTGACCCTGTGCCTCATGGGAACAGTCCAGACCGAACTGTCAAGCCATGTCTTCCCTGGACCGGAATCAAGCATCCTAGGACCGGTTTCTGGCTATCAGCCTTCATCAGCCAGGATAGCTTGCCTCAAGTGGCTTAGTGAGCACGGGACCCACGTCTGGGCATACCCTTCCCACATTGGGTGAACAGCAAAACACAAAAGATGATGGACGGAATGTTGCACAATGGCAAAACATTCACCCCCAGTCAAAGATATGGGTTTAATCGATCATTATTTTGCTCACCAAGCCACCCCAGTTCAGACATGGCCATATGCAAATCAGTCTTGATCCTGTGCCTCATGGGAACAGTCCAGATCGAACTGCCAAGCCATGTCTTCCCTGGACCGGAATCAAGCATCCTAGGACCGGTTTCTGGTTATCAGCCTTCATCAACCAGGATAGCTTGACTCCAGTGGCTTAGTGAGCACGGAACCCATGGCTGGGCATGCCCTTCCCACATAGGGTGAACAGCAAAACACACAAGATGATGGACGGAATGTTGCACAATGGCAAAACATTCACCCCCAGTCACAGATCTGGGTTTAATCCATCGTTATTTTGCTCACCAAGCCACCCCAGTTCAGACATGGCCATATGCAAATCAGGCCCACTGGTAGCATTTCATTTCCAAGTCCCGGGTGCACATAGTGCACCTTTCTAGGGACTTATAGGTAAATTAAATATGCCAATTGTGGATAGGTCAGTGTTACCAAGTTTTAATTAGAGCGTGCATGCACTTGGCCTAGAGTACTAAAGTCAACAAAAACAAATTCAGCAAAAAGGGGAGGTAAACGGCAAAATGCTTAGGGGTTACCCTGTAGAAAAGACCATTTCCAACAATGGGCAATGCAGTTGTTTGCCCTTGAACACACAAAGTGTTCTTATGTGAAAGCTGGTGTTTAGCCATTAGTGTCCTATTTTCAAAGTCTGCAATCTCAGTGTTAATGATAACACCCTCCCACTTTTGTTAAAACAATAGAAAATATGGAAACATAGTATTTACCACAGGCAATGTATTACTCAATTGATCTAATCTGCAAAAATATTTGAGCACACTTGCTATTTTCTCAAATTCAGATGTGATTACCACATAAAATGCATATAAAGAGTGTCAAGATAAAGGGGAATAAAGGTGATGCTCATCAGGTTAATCTAACTTAAAACCTCCGATTTAAGTTCTGGAGTGACTTGCTCAGCCTTTCTTTGAAAGTTGATAAAATGAAAATACAATTCAGGGGGAAACTAAAAGTGGATCTCTGCTGAATCAGTTCTTTGCACTGAATTGGGTGCTGACACTATAAAGGTCAATACTTTACAAACTCTCCACCAAGCACCATCGAATCGGTGTGATTATATCTGCCCAAATTTCATTTTATAAATGGAAAGGAGAATCTATATAGCGCTGCACTCATTCTTTATATTCATTATATGCTCAAATAGTTCCCTTCTAAAAATATAAGGAACATTACAGGCCTGCCAAGTATCACGCATCGGGTGTGACACTAACGCATTTCAGTGTGGTGATCCGCATCACCGCACTGAAATGCATTGTCATGCATTTCTGCCACTCTGAAACAGGCCACTTCTACTCCCCGCAGACTTGCTGCAGGCACTGGGCAGTAAGTTAATAGTTAATCTTACCTGCTCTCAGCTCTGGAGTCGAGTGTCTGAGAGTGCTGCAATATATTGTTACAAATTAAATCTGCCCGGCAGCTGACTCGTGCTGGCAACGTAATTATATTTCCGGCGCCGCGCGGCTTTCAGACACACCAGAGAGGCAGAGTGACACTCACACTGCCAATTACCGAGACGGGGGAGCGGGGCCTGCCCAGGCAGGTTCAGGAGGGGTTGCACTAGAGCAGTGGCACACCAGGGGGCCCTATCTCTGCATGTGACCATAGTGTGTCACGTTCTGGGCTGGAGGAAGTGAGGTCAAAAGAGGCAGGGGACTCCAACTGAGAGTCGAGTCCTCCGTGCGCTGCCGCTGCATAGTGTGCCGCAATTTAAATTCCATAAAATCCGGCAGAGTTGCCGGACCGAACAGTGAGTTCACTCATGACCGAGAGGGCAGATGGCCGCCCGCGCCGCAGCGCATCAGAGGCATCGCAGACATAGCTGGCGCAAAGTGTGGCTGGACCGGGGGACGAGTCAGTGAGTCACTCTGCTGGGAGAGAAGAAGAGTGCATGATGCAGTGTGCTATGCGGCTGCGAGTCCCTGTGATGATCACGCCGCGGCCGCCGAGACAGCAGCAGTCTGAACTCTGAGTAAGTGTTTACTTTGGTCAAATGTTCTGTGCTGCGCCCCAATGCGTGACAGATTACTAACAGGCAGGGCCGGACTGGCTACCGGGCGTTTTTGTGTGCTGCAAAGCTGCGAGCTAATTTCTCTGCTGTGGGAGCTGATTTCGGTGATGGGGACCTGCATCCCCTTTGAAATAAAAAAAGCAAATGAACTTTGTGCAGCACACGCAGGTCCCCATCAACGAAATTAGCCCCCAGCTCGGCAGCCCACCAAAATGCCCGGTAGCCAGTCCGGCCCTGCTAACAGGCCCCCTCTGCTCTGGTGCCCGGCCAGGCAAGGGGGGAGGAGGGGGCCTGTTACAACTTGCATCATCATTCCTTCAGAGGCCCCCTGTCCGCTGTCATCAGTTGTAAAATTATTCTTCACAGCGCGGAGCGCACAACGCATTGATCTGATAATTAATTGAGACACAGTATCTGCAGGCGCAGGGCTGCTCGTCTTGTCATCCTTGGGTACCACAGAGTACTTCACTTGAGGCAGAGGTATTATTATCTTTAGTCTATGGATGCCAGTGCATGTTTTTCCACTAGTGTCTTTCCATTTCTGGTGCTCTGCAGCAGATTCAACAAGTTCTTGGTGTTTCTTGTGGCTCAAATGGCTCTAATTTCCGATATTTATAAGTTTCCCTAGTTCTTCATTGCATGATTTTCGCTTGCGATAAAGTGTCACTCATAGTCGTTCGAATGTCACTCAAAATTTCACTGACATTTTAAAAATGTCACACATGGCAATCTGAAACCTTGGCAGCTATGAGATTATTCTAGCTGCAATCCATTTATGACATGGCTGGGTAGTTATAGTTTACTTTTTCATAGATAAAGTGCTTTTTGGTTTGATAATAATGTTGGTGCCATTTGGCAAATCTTCATGAGGTTTGCCCCCAAAAAATTCATCCACCTCATCTCCTTCCTGGGATATTTTGGGGTTATCCGGCAAGTGGGGGCTGAGACAAAGGGAGAGGAAACAAAATGCAAACCAGAATGATGAATAGAATTACACCACATTTGGCAGGAATCAGGGGTATAACACAGGCCCATGCAGCTCCTCCAGTGCTGGGGGCCTCCAGCCCTTCAATGGGCCAACAAATCTTTAGGGAGTCCCGCAGAGGCCAAGGACAGTGTGCAACTGTGAGCTATGGGAAACTCAGGGGCCACTCATTACATGCTGCAGGGTGTCTCATCATTTTGCTATACAGTACTGACAGGAAGCTAGATCTTGGTCCATAAAGTATGTTTGTTATGATTTAGTGCACATCCGTTCAGTAGTTATGGAGAATTTAAGCTCTAAAAATATTTTATATATGGATGGTTAGGTTTGAGGGACTACCACAAGAGTCCTTCAAACATAGTTTTAAGAAGTAGAGCCTTCTGATTGTACCAGGGGTGTTTTTACCCTGCAGGAGCAAGGCTCACATTGATTGTCAGCAACATGAAGAAAAGTGTTTCTGGCAGCCCTTACAGGACTTAGGGGCAGATGTACAACCATTTTTTGCGGTTGCAAATGGGAATTTGGCCTGTTTGCGAACGCCAAATTGGTCTGCCCCATGAACAAACCATACTTTGCAAATCGGTAACCTATCACCAACTCTCAAATTATGGTTTGTGACTCGCTATTAGGAAGGGGCGTGTTAAGGGCGTCCCTTCCTAATAGCGAGTTCAACAGCAATGTATGATTGTTTTACAGCTGCATTTGCCACCTACTTCAAGTAGGTGTTATACCATTCATAAACTCACTTTGTGAGTGTTTGCAAAACTATTTTTTAAGAGCAGGCAGTGGTCCCAGGGACAACTGCCTGCCCTTAAAAAATAAAACTGAAAAGTCATTTTTCTTTTTTAAATGCATCTTGTTTTCCTTTAAGGTAAACAGGCTTCATTTAAAAAAAAAAAAACAGCTTCATTTAAAAAGCAGTCACAGACATGGTGGTCTGCTGACACCAGCACGCCACCCTCCCTGGGAGTGCTAGCCATTCCTAATGGGGTCACAATTTGCACTTGCATCATGAATATTAATGAGGCATGCAATTTACAACCCCACTGGGAATCGCAAACAGTGTCTGAGACACCATTGCACATTCACTTTTACGAGTCGTAAATTGCAAGTTGCAATTCAACGCAATTTGCAACTCGCAAAAGTGAATGCTCATACATCTGGCCCCTTGTCCACTGTCCTGAGTTGGACTTAAAAAAAAAAAAAAATAGGAAGGCAGGGTTGGGATACCCTGATCGTGAATATTTTTTGAAAAAGCACTCACCTGTCACCGTTTTCTAATTGGAAATATTTGAAGATGAGACATGTGCCGCCCAAGCCAGAGATGGGCCCATGGCACCCCATCCTCCAGGGTCAATTATGTTTAATTGGGAGGGGGATGCGTTGCTCCATCCCTGAGCCTTAGGGACCTAGGAATCCCATCCTCTGGGGCAAAACGCACTAGTGTAAGGGGAGAAGGGTGTACAGCCCTCCTCCCCAAACCCAAAAGGGCCCCATGGGCCCCATCTCCTGGGGCCAAACAATAATAAGAGGGGATGGGAAATGTGGCACTCCTCCCTGAACCTTACGTGGCACCTAGGACCCCATCCCATGGGCTCGCTCCTTACCTGTGTCCGGGGTGCCTAGCCCCAGCTTTGAAAATACTTCCACCGGGTGGGATCACACATTTGTTTTGCTGCTTATGCTCTTGCAGTCAGGGACACTGTGACTGCTCCAGGCCAGAGGGAGGAAGCCAAAACAGCTGCTCCCTCCAGGCAGGAGCAATGCCAGCACCGCACAATGCAGGGAGTTGCCTAGGATCATGGGGGCTCTAGGGCTCTCCCTGCAGCTCCCAATAAAATGTTTTGTGAGTGTCTGGGCCCTGTTGCGGCTTGAGGATAGGGGCCACATGCCCCTCTTCCCTATTGTTGGAGTGTGGCCCCAAAGGATGGGGTCCCAGGGGCCCATTTGAGAGGAAGGAGTGTGCCACGTACACCCTTTCCCTAATATTATTCTTTGGCCCAGGGGATGGGGTTCCTGTTGTCCATTTGTGGTTGGGGAGGTGGGGTAAATGTCTCCCTGGGGCCCATTTAGGCTCAGAAAGGGGGCTGTGCGCCTCCCTCCCGTGATATAAATGTTTTTGGCTCCGGGCATCCGGTTTCCAGTCACTAACATATTTTAGACCATGGTGGATGGGGTCCTAGAGGTCAACAGTGGCATGGGAAGGGGGCTGTGCACCCCTCCCAAAAATTAAAAGGGCCCGGGGATAGGATCCCTGGGTCAAATAGTACCTTGGGGAGGGGGGATATGCCCCCCTTCCCCTTTATTTAAAGAAAAAACCCTGAAATTGGACAGATAGGCTCGAGGAGGGGGACCACATGCAACCTGTCCCCTTTTCAAAAACAAAAGGACCCGGGGATGGGGTCAATAGTGGCCTGGGGAGTGGAGCCCCATCACCCACCCTTACCCCGGCAGCGAGTTGGCTGCCCACAGGGGGCTGGTTGCAGCCAGGCCTTCCAGCAAACCCCATGCCATGTACAGCCAAAAGCTGTGCAAAGTGGGGGTTCGGTTCGTGGGGAGTGGGGTTGGATGCAGGGTCTGGCCGTACCCATGCATGATGGGGGTTGGCTTTACATATGGTAATGAAATATAACTTTACAATAAAAAAACAAACTAGAAAGTCAGTAAAAACACAAAGGTTAAAGTGACGTTATAGTTAGGTGAGTTGAGAAATTGTATTACCTGTTAATTGGGGCTCAATGACACCTTTCATAGCAAGCACTGAATAATCTCGATATATGTATTATTAATAATGTATTTTTCAGCATCTAGATTGGTTTACCTGCCCAAGTTCTAAAACAGTTGTCCATTAACAATTTACACACGTAGTCCATAGCAGTGCATTACAAATGGGCAGGATAGCACAAGCTGTTCATTTTCAATCAGTTTCCTATAGACTTCGAGTTCATTTTTCAGGCATATTCATTATCACAGTGTACACTGTAGTAAATAAAAAAGTTCTCACACGTTTGCAAATCATGTCTTTTTTGAGTTCTTAAACCATGAAATATACCTTGTATAGTGGAGATATTAATTTACCAATGTTCTATTGTATCCTGTGGTCTGAGAGACTTGCTTTATCAAAAACAAATATAAATTACTGGCAGGGGTATAGAATGTGCGGGTGATGGGTAGGATAGGTATTGGAACAGTAATAGGTCAAAAACAATGAAAGTGATGTAATAAATCCCGAGACGGGTGGTAAATAGAAGTAAGGATGTATATAGTGTATAAGATATAAATGAACTATGGAAATTGTTGCTGTTTGACTTTAAACTATATGATCATATATAGCTGCCAGTATTGTCCCCGGAAATGAACGGTCAACATCAACCATTCAACCAATCAATTAACATTTGTAAAGTGCACTACTCACCCATGAGGATCTCAAGGTGCTGGGGGGCTGCTACTGCTCAAATAGCCAGGTCTTGAGATATCTCCTGAAGGTCAGCAGGTCCTGGGTCTGTCGCAGGTGGACCGGGAGGGTGCTCCATGTCTTGGCGGCGAGGTGGGAAAATGATCTGCCACCGGTGGTCGTTCTGTTGATGCGTGGAACGGTGGCGAGATCAACGGAGCAAAGCTGCTGGTTTGGGGTGTAGAAGGTGAGTCGTTTGTTGAGGTATGCTGGCCCAGTGTTGTGGAGTGCCTTGTGAGCGTGGGTGAGATTCTTGAAGGTGATCCTCTTGTTGACGGGGAGCCAGTGCAGGTCTCTCAGGTAGGTTGTGATGTGGATATGGTGTGGGATGTCGAGGATGAGGCGTGCGGAGGCATTCTGTATGCGTTGTAGTCGTTTCTGGAGTTTGGCCAAAGTCCAGTCTGCTGCTGACGAGGGTCTGGGTGACTGTCCTTCTGGTGTGGTGGAGATCCATCTGTAGATCTTTTAAAGCATGCGGAGGGTGTGGAAGCAGGAGGAGGATATGGCGTTGACTTGCTGGGTCATTGATTGCGATGAGTCTGAGATGAACCCCAGGTTGCATGCATGGTGGTGTTGGTGCAGCTCCCAGTGTGGCCAGCCACCAGGAGTCGTCCCAGGCGGAGGGAGTGGAGCCAAGGATGAGGACCTCTGTCATGTCTGAGTTCAGTTTCAGGTGGCTGTTCTTCATCCATTCGGCGACGGCCTTCATTCCTTCGTTGAGGTTGGTTTTGGCGGTGGTGGGGGCCTTGGTGTGGGAGAGGATCAGATGTGTGTCGTTGGCGTATGAGATGATGTTGTTTAAAAACAATTGTCTCATCCGAAGGTGCTTCATAGTTGCTCAACTAAGAATTGTTAGTCCCATACTTACCAACCAGAAGCCTTAGATATTCCCATCTATCGACTGACTGAGAAGTCAAGGAAAGAATCACCATGTGCAGCATAAGTAAGGCCTACTGTGCATCACAATGGCAAGGCATCAATAACAAAAATATGCCCACATACAGAAGAGAAACACAGATTTTTGGGAGGGAGGCTACTCAAGTGGTTAGAACTGGAAAGTCTTGAATCTTAATCGGAACAGTATAATACATTGGGTGCGGTGGATTTGTGTGGGCAGGTAGATTCCAAAGGTGCAAAGCGCCAGTGAAAAGCTCTCAGTCACTTCTGAGTTATCTAGTAATGGAAGAACAGAAACAGCTCTTCTGCTGACTGTATATTTCTTGAATGAGCGCATTTTACATTTCATTTTGTAGGTATTTGAGAGCTGAGCCTTCAGTGCATTTCTACATGTGCCCATGAATCTTGAATGTGATTCTGTATTTACTGGAAGCTAGTGAAGACTTTCTGGAGGAACTGCTACAGATTTGTGTTTTATTTTTGTTCTATAATATTTTGATTTGATAGGATGGAAATGTGTGGTACAAAGTGTTTCGATACTTTAGTCTTGAGTTGTCCAAAGCCCCCTCAGTACTATGGAGTGGTACTGGAGGATGAACGGTAACTGAAAAAATAAATAGCAAATCCAAAGAACCAATAGCCTTTTTCACATTTACAATCTTGAAGTGGGGATATATGTATTATTATTGATTAAATTAAAAGATGAAAGTGAAACTCTCTAAAACATTCATTAATATCAGCATTTCAGTTGTAGCCTAAACATGCATTATTATTAGCATTAATCAGATTATTAACAAGATTAATGACATCTTGAAAACAATGTCCCTATTATTCCTGATAATAGGTTAAGTGTCATGACTTTGGCCATTATGGTCTTTCCAATCTTTAATGCACCCCTTCAAAACTGTTTTTCAATCATCCTTACCAACTTAGATAAGTTAAGATACTGCTCCAAGGCACTAAAGAACCTTATAATTATCACCCAATTGCAAACATAGATATTGCAGATATAAATCAAAATTCTATTTCATAATTTTCATTTATGCTGCTGAGTCCTAATTACTCTACAATAATCAAGATATTGACCGAGCTTTTACATTAAAACTACCTAGCCCTTTGTGTTGGGTGGCATTTCAGAAGCAGGAGAGACTGGCAAACTCTCATGGCTCTGCCAACTTTTTCTTACCATTACCATTTGAAAGTTTTGATCACAAAATATTTATGAGTCTTCAGTGATTAAAGCTAATGCTGTATTCAGTTGCCCGATATCCTCCTCTCCCCCAGGTCAGATGACCCCTTTTAAAAAAAAAGCAATGATAGAGATTATTTAACACTTTTATTGAGCACCATTTACGCCATTTTGCACTTTTGAACTGATCACTCAGTCGCATTTTTGTAACTCTAAAACTAAAGTTGAACGTCGCAGAAAAACTTAAATATGAGCCACTAAATTCCATCCACATTATATTTCTTGTCCCATGTACTCAATGAAAAAGCTGGGCTGTTAAATCAAATCTTTCTAAAATGACTTTGAAAATCAATAAATCAATAAAGAAAACGTTTATTAGGTAACTTAATACCCACACAAATATTTTTTTTAAATGCAGTTTATTAGGTTTTATTTTCAAAAGCAATTCTCAATGAATTATTAAGTGCCATTAAAACAAACCAACAGCAATCAAAACATCCAAAAATGATAGGTGAGAAATATAAAATATTTTAGGTCCAGGTTAAGCCCCTGAGTTTCCTATGTCTTACACGTATTCATTGATCTTTGGCTGAATAGGGAGCCCATGAAGGGTTGCCCCCCCCCCCCCCACACACACACACACTGCGGGGACCGCTTTGCTCCCCATATTCACTGTTTTTTGCATACGTTAACTTGCAAAGTCACTCAAGTATTTGCCTACTGAGAGTTTCTCTCAGCATTCATCATCTGAATGAATCAGAAAGGCAACCATCTATGACTCAGATGTATAACTTCTTCATCATTGAATTAATTGAACTTACGTTTGAAGAGTGTATCACGCCTTTCAACAAACACATCAATCGTTTTGCCAGCTTTCTGCCTGTCTTGGTTGAAAATGTATCTTTTCAAGATCCGATTCAAAAGGGGGTGGTGATGGACAGAGTATCTGAATTAAGCAGAACACTCCTACCCAGTCAAAAGATCAGGGCTTGATCCATCACCGTTTTTTAGCTCACTGCACCATCCCAGTTCAGAACCTGGCTACATGCAAATTAGTCTGACCCTGGCCCAGTGCATCACGGGAACAGGGCAGACCAAACTACCAAGCCAATTCTTTACTGGAAAGGAAACAAGCTTCCGGGGACCGGTTTCTGGCATTACAGCCGTCTTCGGCCCGCTTGCTTGAATCCTGATGGTGCAGTGAGCAAGGGACTCACATCTGAGCATACCCTTCCACACTTGTGGTGGCCAAAACGATTCAAAAGGGGGTGGTGATGGACAGAGTATCTGAATTAAGCAAAACACTCCTACCCAGTCAAAAGATCAGGGCTTGATCCATCACCGTTTTTTAGCTCACTGCACCATCCCAGTTCAGAACCTGGCTACATGCAAATTAGTCTGACCCTGGCCCAGTGCATCATGGGAACAGGGCAGACCAAACTACCAAGCCAATTCTTTACTGGAAAGGAAACAAGCTTCCGGGGACCGGTTTCTGGCATTACAGCCGTCTTCGGCCCGGCTTGCTTGAATCCTGATGGTGCAGTGAGCAAGGGACTCACATCTGAGCATACCCTTCCACACTTGTGGTGGCCAAAACGATTCAAAAGGGGGTGGTGATGGACAGAGTATCTGAATTAAGCAGACCACTCCTACCCAGTCAAAAGATCAGGGCTTGATCCATCACCGTTTTTTAGCTCACTGCACCATCCCAGTTCAGAACCTGGCTACATGCAAATTAGTCTGACCCTGGCCCAGTGCATCATGGGAACAGGGCAGACCAAACTACCAAGCCAATTCTTTACTGGAAAGGAAACAAGCTTCCGGGGACCGGTTTCTGGCATTACAGCCATCTTCGGCCCGGCTTGCTTGAATCCTGATGGTGCAGTGAGCAAGGGACTCACATCTGAGCATACCCTTCCACACTTGTGGTGGCCAAAACGATTCAAAAGGGGGTGGTGATGGACAGAGTATCTGAAGTAAGCAGAACACTCCTACCCAGTCAAAAGATCAGGGCTTGATCCATCACCGTTTTTTAGCTCACTGCACCATCCCACTTCAGAATCTGGCTACATGCAAATTAGTCTGACCCTGGCCCAGTGCATCATGGGAACAGGGCAGACCAAACTACCAAGCCAATTCTTTACTGGAAAGGAAACAAGCTTCCTGGGACCGGTTTCTGGCATTACAGCCGTCTTCGGCCCGGCTTGCTTGAATCCTGATGGTGCAGTGAGCAAGGGACTCACATCTGAGCATACCCTTCCACACTTGTGGTGGCCAAAACGATTCAAAAGGGGGTGGTGAAGACGGCTGTAATGCCAGAAACCGCTCCCCGGAAGCTTGTTTCCTTCCCAGTGTAAGAATTGGCTTTTGTAGTTTGGTTTGCCCTGTTCCCATCATGCACTGGGACAGGAACAGACTAATTTGCATACAGCCAGGTTCTGAAACTGGGATGGTGCAATGAGCTAAAAAACGGTGTTGGATCTAGCCCAGATCTCTTGACTGGGTGAGAGTATTCTGCTTAATTCAGAGACTCTGTCCCTCACCACCCCTTGTTGTAAATAATTTTGTCCACCCTAAGCGTGGAAGGGTATACTCAGACATGAGTCCCTTGCTCATTGCACCATCAGGATTCAAGCAAGCCGGGCCGAAGATGGCTGTAATGCCAGAAACCGGTCCCCGGAAGCTTGTTTCCTTCCCAGTGTAAGAATTGGCTTTTGTAGTTTGGTTTGCCCTGTTCCCATTGTGGTAAATAAATAAATAATACCCTATTTTTGACTAGACATATATCATAACAGATAGCTCAATAAATAAGAGTCAAGATTCGAGGTAGTAGGAGTTTTGCAGGTTTAATACAGCTTAAGGACAGGAACAGGACAACCTGCATTGGAATAGGATGACAGGGCCCAGCAGCTGCTGGGGCTGGATCTGGGATGAGCGCGCTGACTTCTAATAACAATACATGAGCATATATACATAACGCAAACACATAGCATTACATTGCAGTAGGCGTAACAGTGGGTGGAGCAGAAGGCGTGACGCGTAGCAGTCGCGAAAGATAAGGGGGAAAAGAGGTGTAACAGGGCGTATACATAGACATGTGGTGCAGACGTAACAGGATATGTCATGAATGGGGCGGAAACCATGGAGGGGGCTACCTGGGGAGCCGGGACCTCTAACCTAGTGGTGCGCGCAAACTAGCAATGACGTATCACTAGGAGAAGCTGGGGGCTATGAACTCTGTGCTAGGAGCAGAGACTGAAGTCTGGAGGGTCGGAGCGACATGTACCTAAACAGTATCTAGTATCTGATGTTTAGAGAACATGTTGATATAAACTAGAAGTCATAAGGGGAAAGGCTAACTTGATTCTAAGACTGGACCATGCATTATTCTACATGTAGTGCGTGTTGAAGAATATTAAATGACCATTAATACAGTATTTCTCTAACATGGAGACGTGAAGGCTAGACAATGACGGAAACTATTGATGCAGTTCAGTAGCTTTAGGAATGCAGGGAAGGAGGACTGAACTGATAACTGGAATCATAACATATTCTTGGCAGACTCAGAGACAGAGCCAGGCTGGGCCGGGCACTGCGAGGCAGGAAGTAAGTGAAGGGTCGAGGATACAGGTGGGGGCTGTATCCCTCCTCAGCGAGGCTTCAGGAGACAGGAGCTGAATCTGGTGTCCGGGCCCTTCTGAGGCCTAGAAACGGGGACTTTATAATAGAATAACGTGCACACTGAGAAACGTGGCAACGTAGCTTTACATAGGCCTGATATCCGTAGTATTCACGAGGACTGGAAACTGGCATACTAGAGGGGGACACAACTGTAATTGCGTCATTAATCGGACATGGGGAGTACATATGCATATTTAATCATGCACACATAACATATGATGGATGACACGTAGGGACACAGAACATGGCAAAATTTACTTTTCCACATTCCCTCCTTGTCACTACGTTTCCATCAGGAAACATCAATATTCATGATACCATCTATCATTTCATACAGTATCATTTGCTCGTCTCGAATTTTCTTAGAACGGGATTTAGAACGGGGCTTGGGACTAGGAATACAAGAGGTAGCACACATGCCGCAAATCGCAGGGCCACATTGTATACAGAGGCAGCAGCTGAATATGATCGCTACTGCGATACCTAGAAAGGATAATATTTTCCATCCCCATGCGGAAATTATATTCCAGAACCAACCGGACCATGTCCAGGTGCCTGGATCTTGGTGTAACAGATGGGCAATTTTATGGAGTCTGGTTATAGCTGAATAAACAGACGGCGCGTTATTTGGAATGAAAATGCAGCAACTAGATCCGATGACTCTACAGGCCCCGCCCCTATCGGCCAATATGACGTCAAGGACGAGACGATTTTGCAAAACGACAAATCTCATAGCAGATTGCTCTTCGGTTAAGTTACCTAGGGCAGAGGCAGTCTCATTTACTACAGCTTCAAGGGTTCTTGTTAATCTACGGATTAACTTACTATTCTGGATAGGTCCTATAAAGAAGAAGAAACCTCTATTGAAATCTGTATACTGTTCTAGAGTAGTTTCAGTATAATCGACAATTGGGGACTCCCTTCTATGTCTAATGTGTACTAGATGTGTGTTTCTATGATAATCAGATGGGGCTAGAAAAACAGGTGGCAGTAGGAAGGCAATGTAACAGGTTCCCTCCCAATCGAGGGGCAGACGAACATATGCGGTCTGACCACAAATAAAATATGAATGACGTGAAGCTTTGAAAATAGATTTCCCACTGTCACTATACATGACAATAGTAGTACAATCACTATGTCCTACATGTACAGAACCATAATTTCGGACACATAATTCGCCTTTGACTGGTAGTACTGAAATAGCGGGTAAGTCTGGAGTAGTATCAGACTGAACATTCAGGACCATAAAACTCGACGAATAATTACCTAAATTATACACTTCATTTTCTAGATCTAAACCTGTTCGGTGAGGGAGACCTTGCTTGTCTGGGAAACATGTACTGTTAAGAAAAAACATATCTGTTGAGGATGACGTTAACGTGGACCATGCTCCACACGAACCATTATGTGAAAAAGGATAAGGAAAAAGTGGCAGAACTCCCTTTGGTGTCTGGAAAGGGGGGAGTCGACCACACACCCAACAATTAGTGGCATTGCTGGTCTGGTGTGAGTAATGTAACATGCGGATAAAGGAGTTATTACGCATAGCGAGGCGGTAGGACAGTTCATGAGGGGGCAGATCACTAAACGTGTGCTCTGCTGTAACGTTAGAAGACTTATTTACATGAAGAACTGGGAAACATAGATAAAATGCATAACTGGTGCAGGAAATCATAATGCTGAGAAACAATATGAAACATAGAAAAACGATACATCGGATTGAGTTTTGACTAACTCTCTCACTATGGGGGTCTATTTTATACATGTCAGAAACAGTCTAACCGTTTCACCTAGGGGAGGACTTAGACAATCAAACTGGCTGACTTATTTTACTAGACCGTAGTTTCTGTTTATACTCCTGCTGCGGAGTTTTCTCTAACAGGGGGGGTTTTGAATCAATGTCATTTGCGGGACAGTCCTTGAAAACAATGCTTTGGCAATCCTTCAAATCCTGGGAAATGTTCTTTAAGACGGGTTTCGGTCCATTAAAAAGTTTAATATGAGAAAGGTGCACCCAGCCTTTGCGTCCTTCCAACTTCACGGCTGTACGGGTGGTGAGGAGGACCTGTCGGGGCTCTTTCCATCGAGGCTCCAGCGGACTTGATCTGTCAAAGTTGCGGACCATCACCATGGATCCTGGGACGATTTCATGCGGTGCCACCTCGGTATTGTCTGGAAATGCAGCGGCAACCTGTGAACGACATGAGTTGAGGGCAGACATCAAGGAAGCTAGGTAATCTGTCAGCATATTACATGAAACATCAGTAATACTTCGGGGTCTAGGAGTACCCCACATATTTGGGGGGCGGCCGAATACGACCTCGTACGGGGACAGACCTGATCTGGAATGTGCGACCATGCGCATATAAAATAAAGCAACTGGCAGAGCTACTAGCCAGTCCACACCTTTTTCTTGACAGACTTTGGCGATGCGGGTTTTCAGTGTTTGATTATGTCTCTCAACGAGACCGGCTGCTTCAGGATGGCGTACACAATGAAACTTCCACTGGTACCCTAACAACAGGGAAACGTGCTTCATGAGTTCAGATGAGAATGGCTGACCGTTATCAGAATATACGACTCTAGGGAGTCCATATCGAGGGAAGAATTCACGAACCAACTGCTTGGCAGTGGTCGCGGCTGTGTAATCTGGGACTGGATATGCTTCTGTCCACCTGGACAAAGCGCATACAACTACAAGGACATACTTGAAACCTCGACATCGCTCCATCTGAATATAATCCATCTGGAGGACCTCAAAAGGGTGGTCAGGAGGCTGGAATCCCCCTTGTTCCACCGGGACACTTTTACCTGGATTAAACTGACAACATATCATACAGGTACGGACTTTCTGCTTGGCTGCAGCTCGTAAATGCTTGTTGAACCAAATGTTCTGGATACTGTCTAACATAGCTTTTTCTCCTAAATGTGCTGGACTATGTGCGGTATTAATAATGACTTGAACCATAGAGTCGGGGAGAAACCATGTGGCTCTACCCTTCGTTAACCATCCTTGATCTGTCTGGACCCCTCCTTGTTCGGACCATTTCTTGATTTCATCGGGAGTAGCATGTAACTGGATATCTATGACATCTTGAGTAGGGTCCTTAACTGTCATACATGTAGTCGGATCTGGAGTAGGTGTCTGTGTCGGATTAACTTGAATGTCTGGAGTCTGTGCTGTAAGCTTGGCTGTGCGGTCTGCTAGATCATTACCTTGGGAAATAATGTCAGTAACTTTCGTATGTGCTTTACATTTCATAATAGCAATGGATGTCGGTAAATGTATGGCATCTAACAGAGCTTGAATAAGGAGACCATGCTGAATCTTGGTTCCATGAGAAGTCATGAAACCTCTCTCCTGCCAGAGCACTCCGAAGTCGTGTACAACTCCAAATGCGTAACGTGAATCTGTGTAAACATTAACTTTCAAGTTCTTGGCGTGTATACAGGCTTGTGTCAGAGCAACTAGCTCTGCTGCTTGAGCGGACAGGGTATCAATACGGTGTGCTTCAATAACTTCAGTGTCAGTAGTCACTGCATACGCGGCGACTAGTTCTCCTGTACTAGTTCTTAGGCATGAACCATCCACATAAAGTGTCAGGTCGGGATCTGGTAACGGAATATCTGTCAGATCTTGTCTTGGCTTTGTCGTAATGTTAACTACTTCCACACAGTCATGTGGGTCAGGATTTGATTTAGCTAATGGTAACAGTGTAGCAGGGTTCAGGACGTTGCAGCGTCTGATTTCTATGTGTGGCTGGAACAGTGTCAATTCATAACCTGTTAAACGTGCAATTGTCAAGTGCTGAGTTTGTGTTCGGTTTAAAAGAACTTCCACGGAATGTGGAACTTGTACTGTCAAGGTATGTCCTAAAACTATGGAATCACTTTGTCTGATAGCTAGTGCTGTGGCTGCAACTGACTTGAGGCACGCAGGCAGAGCCTGGGCTACAGGATCTAATGTGCTAGAAAAATAAGCACATGGCTTGTTTTGTCCTGCTTGATCTTGTGTGAGAACAGATAATGCTGTACCTTCACGTTCTGTGACGAAAAGTGTAAAAGGCTTACTGTAGTTCGGTGTGGCTAGAACTGGAGCTTGGCATAAAGCTTTCTTTAACTCATTGAAACTAAGTGTATGTTCAGATGTCCAAGGGAGGACAGTCGATACGGCTGCCTCCTGTGTCGTTAACTGTATCAGTGGCTTGGCTAGAAATGCATACTGAGGAATCCATTGTCTACAGTAAGAAGTAAGGCCGATAAAGGCACGTACCTCCTTCTGGGTCTTGGGCTGAGGAAGACTCGCTATTAACTGGATACGGTCTGGTGTCAACTGCCTACCCCTCTTGGACAGCAAGTGTCCTAAGTAGACCACTTGCTGGACACAGAATTGAAGCTTAGAAGGGGACACCTTGTGCCCCATCTCGGCTAGGAAATACAAGACTGTAAGTGACGCTCGCTCGCAAGCACGTTCAGAACGGGCTGTGATCAGTAGATCATCGACATACTGGAGCAGGGCAGTGTCAGTTGGCATGTGAATGTTGTCTAGTTGTCTCTTGAGTGCTTGACTGTAAATACTAGGACTTTCTGTGAAACCTTGGGGAGCGCGTGTGAACATATAGCTCCTTCCATTTAAACAGAATCCGAAAAGGAACTGGCTGTCTGGATGAATTGGAACACTAAAAAATGCGTTCTTGAGGTCTATGACAGTGAAGAACGTGGCTTCGGGATCAATGGCCGTTAATAGGGAAGAGATGTCTGGGACAACTGGGTACTGCGGAATAATACATTTATTAAGCTCTCGTAGGTCGATCACTAATCGATATACTGGGGGTGCATTTGGATCAGTACGTTTCATGACTGGAATGATCGGAGAGTTACATACATTGGAGTCAGTTTCTACAACCACTCCTTGAGCAATAAGCTCGTCAATAATTTTGGATAAGGCTGCTACAGCCTCAGGTGGCAATCTGTACTGTCTGATTCGTGGTAACACTACACCTGGCTTGAGAGTCACACGATGGGGTGTGATTTGCATGTACCCTACATCAGTTGGACCTTGCGCCCATAAATGCTGCGGAACATTAGACAGTCTTGGATCAAAATCTCGTAAAACATAGTGACCCTTAAAGTCACGTAGGAACAGACGTATTCCCTCTGGGGAACAGCATATAACTGCACCTAACTCTTTCAGTGTCTTAATGCCTAACAGGTTTTCTGGACATGACTTAGTAAGTAACAGATCAGTAGTACGGGACAATGGACCTACTTCTAGAGTAACTGGCTTTGAAATCTCATTTACGATAGGCTTTCCTGAAAATCCAAGGGAAACATTTCTAGAGCCTGAGAGCGGAGCCCCTGGAACTTCGGCGTGACTAATTGTGGTCCTACTTGCCCCTGTATCAATCAAAAACTTTCTGTCTTTCCCTAATACTTGACTGTGAACATAGGGACCTTCTTGATCTACAGGTATCTCAATGAGAGGCAAGCCTACCTCCCTCTCTAGGCTGTTTCATGAGTACTGCTGGTACTCTGGATACTCAGACTGTGCATACTGGTACATCTGCGATGTAACATGCTGTGTTGCAGCAATAGGCTGCGGTGCTGTAACTGTCTGTTGTGCATTCTGTGGCTGAGGAGTCTGTGAAACTTGCTCTTGTCTAGGCGGACGTGGTCTTTCTTTAGTCTTACCAGTAGCTATGTTGTGTTTCAGAACTGCACACTCATTTATGAAATGACCTGGCTGTTTACAATAATTGCAGTTCCCTTTAACGGGTGCTGCAGGATGACTGGCTTGATTCGGACCCCTCTTCTGACTGTCGTGAGGAACAGATTGTGCAACTAGCACTTTCATTTTCGTGTCTTTCATACGTTTTCTTTCGTGTTCTTGCTCTTCCCTGATTCTATTCTGGTGGTACTGAAGCATCTGGAGCATCTGGGACGGAGTATTAGCTTGCCAGGTACTTTCGACTTTCAAAACTCGATTTTTAATTTGTGGACTTGAATTCTCGACTAATTTAGTAACAAAAAGATGAGGGTATGACTCACTACTCGTCTTGAGACCACTGTTGATACTGAAACATTTTTCAAACCTAGAATAGAAATCACTAATATCTTCCTCTTGTTTCTGTTTACAGGCTGAGATTGCATCCCAGTCTTCTTTTCTAGTTGTCAATAATCTGGGTAAAACTTGAATCAATAATTCTGGTAATTCTTTACATTTGTCTCCTAGACCGGTACCTGGTACTCGTGCCTTGTCTTCAGCTTCTAGAACTGCCCAATCTATCTTTTTCTCTCCCACCTCCCATTCTTTTTCCTTTAGCTTTTCATACACCCCTGCGGGCAACAGGACCTTTAACATTTTAATGATGTCTGGATAAGTGTATTCTCCCATACGGAGCATGTCTTTTAATTCTCTATGGAACCCTGCTGGATCTTTGTCATGACAGGGAATTAATTTCTTCATCTCTAGAAGTTCCATCTTTGTAATCGGAGTGTATACAAACACTCGTTGCATTTCACCGTCCTCTGTCTTAACTGGATGCACTTCTCGTAACGGGTTCTGTCTTTCCATGTAAAATGGTTTACTTTCTGGGGGTGAGACATGAACAAAATGCGGGTTCAGAAACGTTCTATATTTGTGACGCTGTTCTAGAATGACACTAATTAAATCGGTACCTAGACCTTTCCATCTATACTGGAGTAACTCGTTCAGGATATCGTGTAACGGACCTGGATCAGAGTGCTGACCCTCATACAGAGTAATGAGGTGCTGGATCATATACATACCCACCAGTCGTTGCTCGGCTGGGGACATTTTCAGAAACATTTGTGCCACTATTTCGTCTGGAAAAGTGGTAGAATCAGTAATCCATCGGACTGCTGACCGAACTATTTCTTGTTTCTTGTTCATGCATGGTACTTAACTCACTGTAACCGATTCTTGATTTCAGAATGTGATCGGTAGCTTGAAATACTTGTTCTAGGGAACCTTGTTCTGGTGCTGAATGATGGAAAATTGACTTGTGTTCTAGGCGTAAATGGCGATCTGGAAATCTAGATTTTCCTACATACGCTATCCTGGCGGTATTCTCGTCGTCTACCTCTTCAGTATCAGAGTTACTTTCTTTCTCGCTTACTTGTGCTGCTTTACGTTGTTCGTGTATCTTTGTTATTTCTCTACGGATTTTCTTGTACATACTCTCCATGGCACTAATGGTATTGTGCTTACCCTCGGCTATATTATCACTCCACTTTGTCAGGATTTTCATTTCGGCCTGATCTTTAGACGGGTAATCTTGTTAGACAGTTAATTAAAAACTTTAATATCATACGCTGGATCTCAGCCTTCCTTTGAGACATGGCATCACTAATACTCTCTGGATCATCCCCTGTACGGATGAAACGATATATTCTGTCTAGATCTTCTTTCATATTCGGCAGGGTGACTAGATACTCGGTCACTCTCCTTACGCGTACGGAATATAAAACCATATTAAACTCGCCTGGAACTGGGTCATAGACACATTCGCCAAGGGTTTGCCTGATCTCTGCAACAGACTTATTACTCTTGGGAGTACGCTGTGATGCTTGAGCATGTAATTCGAGTGCTGATAAACGCTTGCGTGGCGGCGGGGTTTGAGGAGGACCTCCTCCTGCGGCCCCTAGACTAGAATCGTCGACTGATATTCTTCGTGGCGGAGCAGGAAATTGAAATGCTGGCTGGACCGGGGGTACCGTAGCAGGTACTGCATGGGGTGCCCCGGTATCTGGAGGAGCAGGATATACCTGATTTACAGGGACTGGCGGAGCGCGAACAGGATCTGCATATTCAGGGACTGTGTCGTCCAAATAGGACGAAATAAAAATATCAGCTGCGGTCTGTTTGTGACGTAGCTTGGTCGGAACTAATGGTGGCGGGAAATTACTGGATGCCTCTGGGGTCGCTTTTGGCAAGCCCTCGGCAAGAAGAGGATACATACCCTTAATAAGGGCATGCCTCTGTCTGTCTCTCTGTTCAGTTTTGACTTGTTCACCTATCTCGATTAATTCTTTTTCTTGGGCTCGCTCTAAGGATTCTCTACTTAATTCTGATTTTCTGATTTCTTTTTCGGTTCTTTTATGAGCTTCTTTGCGCCATAACTCGATGGCATCTTTCTGTGACTGTCTGGCTTTCTTTTTCCATAATGCCTCTTCTACTCGCATGATGCACTCAGCATCCCATGTACCCGATACGGGCCATCTATACTTTTCTTCTAACTGTTTGGTATACTCTACCCATAAATCTAGATACAATATGGCGCTTATGCCATGTTTCTGATACATAAAGTGACCTGGACTGTCCCTGGGCGGGACGGGAACTGCTGCTTCCAGCAGACCCTTCCTAGTTTTTAACTGACGTAACTTGGAAAATATGGGCATGACTGAACTGTAATCTAGACACAATACAATACACAATGAACACGATACTTATTCCCCATTCATACCACGACATTAAAATACATGAAAAACATTTAAAATAATCAGTTCGAACAGAATACTACCTGGAAATACTGAGAACAGAACACATAAATTTTCTCGAGAACAGAAACTGACTAGAACAGAAACTAGATGCACTGCTGAAACAGTACGAAACTTACCGGTCTCATAAAGAGACACGTCAGGACCCGTATCCACCGAAGAGGACACTTCGTTTGTGGGACTGTGTACCACCAACCCACAGACCAGAGTCAATTTAAATTGACCCTGTCTAGATACCACCCCAGTAACGGTACTCACCGGGCAGCAAGAACGGAAGGCCTCAGACTGGACTGGACTGCTACGACGACGGACGACGAACTTCGGACTTCGGACTTCAGTTACGGGTGGACCTCCGGATACCTCGGACCTTGGACTCTTGGCTTGGGCTCTGGTCGGGACTCGCCGCGTTCCTCCACCGTCTCGTCTGGATGCTGGATCGCCTCCTCCGTCTCCTCCGTGGGCCTGAGGGATACTTGAGCAGAAATATCTGCCACTGCACAGAAGAGTTCCGTCACGACTGCAGAGGGTCAGGGGGTCGGCGTGGCTTCACCGACGCGTGGGGAAAGGGCAAGTCCCTATTCGGGCGCCATTATGTGGTAAATAAATAAATAATACCCTATTTTTGACTAGACATATATCATAACAGATAGCTCAATAAATAAGAGTCAAGATTCGAGGTAGTAGGAGTTTTGCAGGTTTAATACAGCTTAAGGACAGGAACAGGACAACCTGCATTGGAATAGGATGACAGGGCCCAGCAGCTGCTGGGGCTGGATCTGGGATGAGCGCGCTGACTTCTAATAACAATACATGAGCATATATACATAACGCAAACACATAGCATTACATTGCAGTAGGCGTAACAGTGGGTGGAGCAGAAGGCGTGACGCGTAGCAGTCGCGAAAGATAAGGGGGAAAAGAGGTGTAACAGGGCGTATACATAGACATGTGGTGCAGACGTAACAGGATATGTCATGAATGGGGCGGAAACCATGGAGGGGGCTACCTGGGGAGCCGGGACCTCTAACCTAGTGGTGCGCGCAAACTAGCAATGACGTATCACTAGGAGAAGCTGGGGGCTATGAACTCTGTGCTAGGAGCAGAGACTGAAGTCTGGAGGGTCGGAGCGACATGTACCTAAACAGTATCTAGTATCTGATGTTTAGAGAACATGTTGATATAAACTAGAAGTCATAAGGGGAAAGGCTAACTTGATTCTAAGACTGGACCATGCATTATTCTACATGTAGTGCGTGTTGAAGAATATTAAATGACCATTAATACAGTATTTCTCTAACATGGAGACGTGAAGGCTAGACAATGACGGAAACTATTGATGCAGTTCAGTAGCTTTAGGAATGCAGGGAAGGAGGACTGAACTGATAACTGGAATCATAACATATTCTTGGCAGACTCAGAGACAGAGCCAGGCTGGGCCGGGCACTGCGAGGCAGGAAGTAAGTGAAGGGTCGAGGATACAGGTGGGGGCTGTATCCCTCCTCAGCGAGGCTTCAGGAGACAGGAGCTGAATCTGGTGTCCGGGCCCTTCTGAGGCCTAGAAACGGGGACTTTATAATAGAATAACGTGCACACTGAGAAACGTGGCAACGTAGCTTTACATAGGCCTGATATCCGTAGTATTCACGAGGACTGGAAACTGGCATACTAGAGGGGGACACAACTGTAATTGCGTCATTAATCGGACATGGGGAGTACATATGCATATTTAATCATGCACACATAACATATGATGGATGACACGTAGGGACACAGAACATGGCAAAATTTACTTTTCCACACCATCATGCACTGGGACAGGAACAGACTAATTTGCATACAGCCAGGTTCTGAAACTGGGATGGTGCAATGAGCTAAAAAACGGTGTTGGATCTAGCCCAGATCTCTTGACTGGGTGAGAGTATTCTGCTTAATTCAGAGACTCTGTCCCTCACCACCCCTTGTTGTAAATAATTTTGTCCACCCTAAGCGTGGAAGGGTATACTCAGACATGAGTCCCTTGCTCATTGCACCATCAGGATTCAAGCAAGCCGGGCCGAAGACGGCTGTAATGCCAGAAACCGGTCCCCGGAAGCTTGTTTCCTTCCCAGTGTAAGAATTGGCTTTTGTAGTTTGGTTTGCCCTGTTCCCATCATGCACTGGGACAGGAACAGACTAATTTGCATACAGCCAGGTTCTGAAACTTGGATGGTGCAATGAGCTAAAAAACGGTGTTGGATCTAGCCCAGATCTCTTGACTGGGTGAGAGTATTCTGCTTAATTCAGAGACTCTGTCCCTCACCACCCCTTGTTGTAAATAATTTTGTCCACCCTAAGCGTGGAAGGGTATACTCAGACATGAGTCCCTTGCTCATTGCACCATCAGGATTCAAGCAAGCCGGGCCGAAGACGGCTGTAATGCCAGAAACCGGTCCCCGGAAGCTTGTTTCCTTCCCAGTGTAAGAATTGGCTTTTGTAGTTTGGTTTGCCCTGTTCCCATCATGCACTGGGACAGGAACAGACTAATTTGCATACAGCCAGGTTCTGAAACTGGGATGGTGCAATGAGCTAAAAAACGGTGTTGGATCTAGCCCAGATCTCTTGACTGGATGAGAGTATTCTGCTTAATTCAGAGACTCTGTCCCTCACCACCCCTTGTTGTAAATAATTTTGTCCACCCTAAGCGTGGAAGGGTATACTCAGACATGAGTCCCTTGCTCATTGCACCATCAGGATTCAAGCAAGCCGGGCCGAAGACGGCTGTAATGCCAGAAACCGGTCCCCGGAAGCTTGTTTCCTTCCCAGTGTAAGAATTGGCTTTTGTAGTTTGGTTTGCCCTGTTCCCATCATGCACTGGGACAGGAACAGACTAATTTGCATACAGCCAGGTTCTGAAACTGGGATGGTGCAATGAGCTAAAAAACGGTATTGGATCTAGCCCAGATCTCTTGACTGGGTGAGAATATTCTGCTTAATTCAGAGACTCTGTCCCTCACCACCCCTTGTTGTAAATAATTTTGTCCACCCTAAGCGTGGAAGGGTATACTCAGACATGAGTCCCTTGCTCATTGCACCATCAGGATTCAAGCAAGCTGGGCCGAAGACGGCTGTAATGCCAGAAACCGGTCCCCGGAAGCTTGTTTCCTTCCCAGTGTAAGAATTGGCTTTTGTAGTTTGGTTTGCCCTGTTCCCATCATGCACTGGGACAGGAACAGACTAATTTGCATACAGCCAGGTTCTGAAACTGGGATGGTGCAATGAGCTAAAAAACGGTGTTGGATCTAGCCCAGATCTCTTGACTGGGTGAGAGTATTCTGCTTAATTCAGAGACTCTGTCCCTCACCACCCCTTGTTGTAAATAATTTTGTCCACCCTAAGCGTGGAAGGGTATACTCAGACATGAGTCCCTTGCTCATTGCACCATCAGGATTCAAGCAAGCCGGGCCGAAGACGGCTGTAACGCCAGAAACCGGTCCCCGGAAGCTTGTTTCCTTCCCAGTGTAAGAATTGGCTTTTGTAGTTTGGTTTGCCCTGTTCCCATCATGCACTGGGACAGGAACAGACTAATTTGCATACAGCCAGGTTCTGAAACTGGGATGGTGCAATGAGCTAAAAAACGGTGTTGGATCTAGCCCAGATCTCTTGACTGGGTGAGAGTATTCTGCTTAATTCAGAGACTCTGTCCCTCACCACCCCTTGTTGTAAATAATTTTGTCCACCCTAAGCGTGGAAGGGTATACTCAGACATGAGTCCCTTGCTCATTGCACCATCAGGATTCAAGCAAGCCGGGCCGAAGACGGCTGTAATGCCAGAAACCGGTCCCCGGAAGCTTGTTTCCTTCCCAGTGTAAGAATTGGCTTTTGTAGTTTGCTTTTGCCCTGTTCCCATCATGCACTGGGACAGGAACAGACTAATTTGCATACAGCCAGGTTCTGAAACTGGGATGGTGCAATGAGCTAAAAAACGGTGTTGGATCTAGCCCAGATCTCTTGACTGGGTGAGAGTATTCTGCTTAATTCAGAGACTCTGTCCCTCACCACCCCGTGTTGTAAATAATTTTGTCCACCCTAAGCGTGGAAGGGTATACTCAGACATGAGTCCCTTGCTCATTGCACCATTAGGATTCAAGCAAGCCGGGCCGAAGACGGCTGTAATGCCAGAAACCGGTCCCCGGAAGCTTGTTTCCTTCCCAGTGTAAGAATTGGCTTTTGTAGTTTGGTTTGCCCTGTTCCCATCATGCACTGGGACAGGAACAGACTAATTTGCATACAGCCAGGTTCTGAAACTGGGATGGTGCAATGAGCTAAAAAACGGTGTTGGATCTAGCCCAGATCTCTTGACTGGGTGAGAGTATTCTGCTTAATTCAGAGACTCTGTCCCTCACCACCCCTTGTTGTAAATAATTTTGTCCACCCTAAGCGTGGAAGGGTATACTCAGACATGAGTCCCTTGCTCATTGCACCATCAGGATTCAAGCAAGCCGGGCCGAAGACGGCTGTAATGCCAGAAACCGGTCCCCGGAAGCTTGTTTCCTTCCCAGTGTAAGAATTGGCTTTTGTAGTTTGGTTTGCCCTGTTCCCATCATGCACTGGGACAGGAACAGACTAATTTGCATACAGCCAGGTTCTGAAACTGGGATGGTGCAATGAGCTAAAAAACAGTGTTGGATCTAGCCCAGATCTCTTGACTGGGTGAGAGTATTCTGCTTAATTCAGAGACTCTGTCCCTCACCACCCCTTGTTGTAAATAATTTTGTCCACCCTAAGTGTGGAAGGGTATACTCAGACATGAGTCCCTTGCTCATTGCACCATCAGGATTCAAGCAAGCCGGGCCGAAGACGGCTGTAATGCCAGAAACCGGTCCCCGGAAGCTTGTTTCCTTCCCAGTGTAAGAATTGGCTTTTGTAGTTTGGTTTGCCCTGTTCCCATCATGCACTGGGACAGGAACAGACTAATTTGCATACAGCCAGGTTCTGAAACTGGGATGGTGCAATGAGCTAAAAAACGGTGTTGGATCTAGCCCAGATCTCTTGACTGGGTGAGAGTATTCTGCTTAATTCAGAGACTCTGTCCCTCACCACCCCTTGTTGTAAATAATTTTGTCCACCCTAAGCGTGGAAGGGTATACTCAGACATGAGTCCCTTGCTCATTGCACCATCAGGATTCAAGCAAGCCGGGCCGAAGACGGCTGTAATGCCAGAAACCGGTCCCCGGAAGCTTGTTTCCTTCCCAGTGTAAGAATTGGCTTTTGTAGTTTGGTTTGCCCTGTTCCCATCATGCACTGGGACAGGAACAGACTAATTTGCATACAGCCAGGTTCTGAAACTGGGATGGTGCAATGAGCTAAAAAACAGTGTTGGATCTAGCCCAGATCTCTTGACTGGGTGAGAGTATTCTGCTTAATTCAGAGACTCTGTCCCTCACCACCCCTTGTTGTAAATAATTTTGTCCACCCTAAGCGTGGAAGGGTATACTCAGACATGAGTCCCTTGCTCATTGCACCATCAGGATTCAAGCAAGCCGGGCCAAAGATGGCTGTAATGCCAGAAACCGGTCCCCGGAAGCTTGTTTCCTTCCCAGTGTAAGAATTGGCTTTTGTAGTTTGGTTTGCCCTGTTCCCATCATGCACTGGGACAGGAACAGACTAATTTGCATACAGCCAGGTTCTGAAACTGGGATGGTGCAATGAGCTAAAAAACGGTGTTGGATCTAGCCCAGATCTCTTGACTGGGTGAGAGTATTCTGCTTAATTCAGAGACTCTGTCCCTCACCACCCCTTGTTGTAAATAATTTTGTCCACCCTAAGCGTGGAAGGGTATACTCAGACATGAGTCCCTTGCTCATTGCACCATCAGGATTCAAGCAAGCCGGGCCGAAGACGGCTGTAATGCCAGAAACCGGTCCCCGGAAGCTTGTTTCCTTCCCAGTGTAAGAATTGGCTTTTTTAGTTTGGTTTGCCCTGTTCCCATCATGCACTGGGACAGGAACAGACTAATTTGCATACAGCCAGGTTCTGAAACTGGGATGGTGCAATGAGCTAAAAAACGGTGTTGGATCTAGCCCAGATCTCTTGACTGGGTGAGAGTATTCTGCTTAATTCAGAGACTCTGTGCCTCACCACCCCTTGTTGTAAATTCTTTTCAAGATCCGGCACTAGATTGAACTTGATATTTAGCGCCTCTTTGATTTGACAGTATGAGACTTCATCAGCATGTGGTATTTTCTTTATTACTTCTTTTACTCCTTCACCTGCTAGATGCTTGAGGTACTTGATAATGTTTTTGTTATCTGCTTCTTCCAGTGCATCAATGAAATCATCAAAGGTTTTTTAGTGGTGTTGAATGGAAGCAGTGGTTTCAGGAAAACAGCGACGTTATAACCAGTTGTGGAACTTACTGATGTTGAGAGCATGTGCTGGACAGACAGAGATGAATGGGTACTTAATTATGTGCCTTCTGGAAGTGCTGGCTCAGTACTTTAATGAAGGTTGCATGGCCCACTCACTGGATGCGCTGCACCTTCTTCCATGTTTACAGTAAGTACTCGTTTTGTCTCTTCCATGTGTTCATCATCATTTTCAACCTCCTGCATTGTACCTGCTTTCCACTGCCTTTAGCGCTTCTCTGTATCTGGATATTTCTCTTCTAGCTCTTTCTTGCACCCTTCAGCACTTCTCTGTACCTGGTTATCGGTGCCTTTAGAGTTTCTCTGTACGTGTACGCTGCCTTTATTGTTCCATACGGCTTATGGCTCTGTGTTGCGCAGTATCTCTTTCATGGCCTCACCAGCAGGTTTCTGGCTGATAATCCACAAATGTATCTATAAGGCTTTCTTTTCACTGGATCGACTGGCTCTTTGGCTACTTATACGCCAACCAACGATCTTCACTTCCACTGAAGCGCATGTGGCATGCATGCTGCACCACCACAAACTCTCTCGGAGAACACTGTCAGTTCTTTGGGTTACGTATCGCCAGTTGTAGCGTCCTCCCCAGACTTGGTGCATGTAAATGATTACACCACATACGGAGTTTGGTATAACACGTCTTTATCCCTCAGCATGTTATCGTTAACTGAACAGTCTACACCATGAATTCTATCTACCACACCCAAGCATTTAAGTCACTGTTCTACAGAGTCTGTCAAGAACCAAAAGGGTCTCATCATCTCTAAATCACAAGACACTAGGGTACCTAGGACACCAGATTTTCAAAACAATATGAGGCTAAGTAGAGTACAATACAACAGAATGAGCTGAGGTGAAGCAAGGGTGGAAAAGAGAGTCAATTGACTGTGAAACCAGCCAGCCATGTAAACTACACTACCCCAGGCTGTGACTCAAGGAACACAGGAAGCCAAGAATTAGGAAGAAGACTGGTAATGTGCGCACACAAACATCGCCAAAGGGCACTTTCATGGCAATCATTTTTGTAGAACGCCGAGATATGGAGGAGCTAGTTTTTCTAAGTCTTTTGTTGTGGGATTAAGTTATTGTTATTGCTTTATAGCTTAGGGACATTAGCTGTCTGCAGTATTTATTTGCGGTGGTTAGGGACCCATGTCGGTATCAATATTAACAGAACAGAAATACAGTGGTGTCTTTCTTGAGAGTACTGTATCTTCCAATTGGAGCTTGTTTACCCTGCTGTTTTTTGTGTTGCCCTGCAATCCTTAGGTCTAAGATCACCTACTCCATCCAAACAGTTGGTAATTTTAAAGTTGATTTCTAAACTTTGAAATGTGTTTTTGGCAGATGCATGAATGTAACTTCCCAAAAGGGCAAGGAACTAAGTAGTTTTTACCTTACAGACACTGGTAAACCGAGCTAATAGTCAATATCTACAGGGAATACCAACAGAGTAATCCTTGTCCCAGAGACAGTCTTTTTCTCATATTATTGTTAGAATATCCTTGGAACCAGCAAATGTCTCCTTGCTCTAGTGCCAGTCTATCCTCTGCTCCAGAGTAGGTATATTCTGTTAAGAGTTATTCTTCACCCTTTTTCCGTGTGTTAACTGCATCGGTCATAGGTCATTTCCTGTTTCAGTGTTAGTGTTTTCCCTGGCCTGATTTGATTACTTCCTGTTCCACTACTATTGCACTACCTGAAACTTTATCAGTATATTCCCTGCTGCATTTCCTTTCAATTACCCGACCTGCTGCCAAAATATACCCAGTCCCCAGGCTAGTTTATTTACTGTCCCAATGTTTACCCAGTCCTGATGTATTAGCCCCTGTCCCAGTGTTTTGCCTTCCTATCACAATAAGTGTAACGCTTTGCGAAACTGCCCCTGACTCCCAGCACAGTAATTTCAGTGCCTCCTAACACATGACAAATGAATTCCCTTGCCCAGTTCGAGTGAATTCTTGATTTCAGTTTATGAGCTGCTCTACTCCAATCTCCCTCCCTTTGAATGACTGTCTGAGCCTACCTCTCCCAACTAGAACCTCTCCCTGCACCTGTGCTAGCAGATTCCCTGTTCTAGTATAATCTGTTTCCAGTGTGCTCTAATCCTTGTTGGAGTGTTAGTCTATTTCCTTTTCTGATATCAGTATATTCTCAGTGGCCTAACGCATAATGGCGGGGCCTCCTTGAAGGATGGGACATGGAGGCCCTGAGTTTCCTGTGTCTTACAGGTATTCATTATACTTTGGCTGAATAGGGGGCCTCTGAAGGGCTGCCCCCTCCCCCACACACGCTGCAGGGGCAGCATTGCCCCCCATATTCACTGTTCTGTGCATACATTAACTCGCAAATTCACCCATGTACGTTGTTTCACTGACAAAGTTCTAAAACAGAGAGAGTAAGGTGCTTCTTTCTGTTTGCGAGCACTGCTGTCAGCACAACACGTGTTAACTCAGAGGTATTTCAAGACCCAAGATGTCAAAAAGAAATGGAGTGATCCTTCCATGCCAGTGTCTTTGGGGGATATTTTCAAGAACGTGTGATAACCATCGCAAAAGTAACTTAGCGCAACCTTCAACATCGCAGTCTATTGCAGGGAATTTACGCCGTGTTAACCAAGTATTCACAACACGGCGGTACCATGCGATAGTCTCCAGATAGCGTGCCAACTGACTGCATTAAAATCAATGCCACGCCGCAAAAATGCGAAACAGGAATGCATAAAAAAGCTGCAATGAGGCCAATCGCAATACAAAAATCAGCGAAAACCAACTACAGGCCTCCAATTCACATGCATCAGGTGGGAACAATCACCATAAAAGTAGAAAAAATGCCAAACAACAGCGAAGCACAATGGACATTGCGGAGCAAGTACGGAGAGAACCAGAACCCCACAAGCCCCCGGAGGACCAGCCTGGGACCTCGGGGTCAGGGAAGGGCAAGGACAAGAAGAGAAGGAAGAAATTGTCCACTGTCCCCCATCAAATAGGCAGCTCCTCCCAAACAGCCACAAAGTACCCAGTCATGCTGTCTGTATGAAAACATGTACAATGCAACAACATACATGTGAACACATTGTTAAACTGCATCTCCTCTTCACATTGCAGAGGGAGAATCAATACCTCCTGCAGAGCAGCCCGACCCTCTCTTCTCTGATGACGAAGAGGACCACCACAACTTCGACTCTGACGCCCTCCAACTGCTCGTGGAGAGCCCAATTCAAGGAGCTGGGCAGCCCAGCTGCTATGAGGAGGACCCTCTCCCTGCACAGACCACACAGCAGGCAGCACCCCCCCCCCCCACCGCGGCTGCCTCCCAGGACCGCCATGAAGAACACATGGACTTCCAACGCCATGTGTTTGGGTGGCAGGAGAATCTGGCAGAACAGGTGCGGGTAGGCTTCCATCGAATGGCCGACAAACTAGATGCCATATGTGGGTGTCTAAGTCCCATCAGAGACCACTTCCGGTCCCTAACAGACGCCCACAGTCTGCTCCATGATCTCCAATGGACCATGGCTGACATCGATGGAGCCCTGACTCAGAGAATAGAACAACTGTCCAGTCAGAGGGGCTCTAGCAATATCATACGGAGTTGGGAAACATGCGGAGGTAAATGAAGACCATGGAGTGGACGAATTAGGAACGAGCAGCTGCCACGGCTGCACACCAGCTAGAGGTAGCTGGGTTCCTCAATGACCTCAGGGACATCCTCATGGCATTGCTGCCACAAGGCGTGGCACTGATGCGTGCTGCTGCTACCACTCCATCCACATCTCCGCCCCCTGATGTGTCAGTGCCACACAGTGCTAGAGACAGAACACCACCACCCACACGTGAGGCACATGAAACAGCAGAGGACGAAGATGTGGATGATTCTGCCCTCGTGGTAAGAAGGACGCAGCAGCATGCATCTCTGCCATAGGGCTGGCTTCAGCTTGGGTCTGCCCTCTGCATTATCACCTTCCACTGTGCCCGATGCACTCTGACAACACTCACCTTGGACCTTGACATGGACTGCCATATGCTGTTTGATCACCAATGACACAGCAATCAGACTGCAGACTGGACTCTTCCTCTTCCTTTTGACTTGTCATTCCGTGAAGAACTCTGGCTGGCCCTCCACGGGCCAACATCGTCATGTGGGGTTTGCATAACCCTGTACTGCTCGAGATGCAACACTCCACTGAATGTGCACTAAACATTCATATTAACACAGATGTGTCATGTTTATGTTCTTTCAATTTGGAAGTATGGATGAATGTAGGCTCACTGGACTCCTCTTACGTCTATGTGGCTCATATCCGAATACGATCTGGGTGGTGCTGGCACAACAAGAGGGACACACGCATGAGTTACTTCCTTCTCCAGTCCAGTACGGAACCACGCCCAGGGCCCCAGGGTCATTTACAAACCCTTATGCTGGACTGGCAAACGCCAGCCCAGCCCACTCCGCTTACTCTCACAGGGGGGGATGGCAAGGCTACATGTCCCAGGTCTTCTCTGTAGGAATCTGCTGCTCACAGGTCTAGTTGTCAGCATGCCACAGCCACTCCCTCACGACTGGTTGATACCCACACCACACCTATCCAGCACACGTGTCACAGGACATGTGACCCTGGCAATAAAGAGAGCGTGCTCTATGCCATTTCCACTCTCTACCTGGGTACATGTGTCTGGTGTTAATGTAGGCATGAGGGCCTCGGGCCCGACAACATCACATTCCCCAGGACCGGAGGTGACACGATGGCGTCCTCAGTAACTGCCGGCCTATCTCCCTTCTACGCCTGCTGTGGAAGCTGCTGGAAAGAATCATAAATCAACAACTGAGTGCCTATCTAGAACATAATGAAATCCTGGACCCTTCCCAATCGGGCTTTCGCCCCGGGTTTAGTACGGAGACTGCTGTTCTGGCAGTCACTGATTCACTACAATTAACCATGGATTCGGGCAGTTCCACTATACTGATTCTCTTAGATCTCTCCGCAGCTTTCAATACGATCTCCCATATTAGGCTAGCGGAGAGACTATCAAATTGCGGAATCACAGGAACTGCCCTAAAATGGCTGCTACACTTCCTATCAGGAAGAACACAAACGGTTACGTTAGGACCTTACTCTTTGGCAAAAATGCCTTTAGAAAGGGGGGTTCCTCAGGGCTCTTGTCTGAGCCCTACCCTTTTTAACACATATATGGCCCCTCTGGCCCAGATTGTGGAACAGCTGGGTTTGAAAATAGTTTCATACGCCGACGACACTCAGCTGTTGTTCACGATCGGCAAATGCCCAGAGCAAGAAAAACTTCGCTTTGCCAATGGCATGACGCTGATTTCAGACTGGTTCGCGACGAATCATCTTCAATTGAACCTGGGAAGACTGAAATTATGCTGATGGGGAAAGCCCCAGACATCTGGACGGATGACTGGTGGCCCGACCAACTGGGCTCGGTCCCCTCCCCTAAACTCTCTATAAAGAATTTAGGAATACAAATTGACCGCTCCCTGTCAATGAAAGATCTTATCGCGACAACGACCAGCACATGCTTTTATGGTCTCCGCCTTTTCGGAAAATACTTCTGTTTATACCCATCTCCCATCACAAGACGCTAGTACAAGCTATGATAACTAGCCGGCTAGACTAAGGAAACACCCTGCTGGCAAAAGCGGGGGAGACTCTTCTGGCGAAACTGCAAATTGTCCAGAATACAGCAGCCAGAATGATTTTAAATCGTCCGGCTGGCTCGCCATCAGTTCCGCTGCTCAGAGAGCTGCACTGGCTTAGTGTTAAAAAGAGATCCTTCTTTAAGGTCTGTTGCCTAACCCATAATGCCCTTAATGATAAAGGTCCTCGTTATCTACAACATAAACTGGTTAAATATAGTCCCAGTAGGACACTTAGATTGACTTCTCTGAACTTGTTACAAGTTCCCCGAATCCGGCTGACTCGGACTGGAGGGAGAGCCTTCTCCTATCTGGCTCCCAGGTATTGGAACGGGCTACCCCTGGCTCTCCGATCCATTCCGCATTATGGCACTTTCAAGAAACACCTGAAGACATTTCTGTTTTAAAAATCCTGTTTTAAAAAAAAATCTTACGACATCAATTTAGTACAGACTCTAGCCAGCGCCATGATGCCCCAGGGTGAGGTGCACGCTATATAAATCCCAACTACAATACAATACAATACATGATGCCCAATCATACAGGGTCCATGACTTTAGGGCACAGACTTGGTGCCACTGTATACATTGCAGCGGCACAGGCACACCGCCACGGGACTGTGACTTTGGGTGCAATGAGGTAGGGGCACCTTAAGTTTCGAGCGAGTGTGCAGGTTGTGATGATGCCCCATGACGGCAGTCCAGACTGCTCAAGATTTGTGCGCCCTACTGGATCACAGTGTAGGCCAGAGCCAACGGGCAGCACGGGCCTACCGCCACGTGGCGTTGAATGCCCGATCACAGAGTTAGTGACACCTCAAGGGCTGAGTGGGTGTGCAGCCTGCGATGATGCCGGGTACACTGGTATGTCCTCTGCCATGGCGAAATCAAGACCCAGAATAAAATGAGACCTGGTGGCCTGCGGAGCGGGGCTCCATGATGTGGAGGGTGCCATGTCCGCGGACCCCGGGCATGTGGCTTGCAGCGGCACGTGGAGGGGGCCTCACTGCTACACTATGGGTGGAAGGTGATCAGTGAGGCCTGGGTGTGCAGGGGCGGGCATGCACCACTGGGTGGCAGGAGGGGCTGGGGTTCATCTGTCTGGGTGCGCTGGGGTGGCCATGCACCGCTGGGCAGCTAGACGGGCTGGGGTGCATCTGCCTGGGTGCGCAGGGGCGGGCATGCACCGCTTGGCGGCAGGAGGGGCTGGGGCGCATCTGCCTGGGTGCACAAGGGTGGGCATGAACTGCTGGGTGGTGGGAGGGTCTGTGGTGCATCTGCCTGGGTGCGCAGTGGCGGACAGGCCATGATGGCGTGTTCAATTGTATGTACTTTGCCATTCATGTATCTGGACTCTGTTTCAGATGATGGATCTGTTTAAGATGTGCGACCTGGTGAACTGCACTAGATACCAGCACGTGGTGGGAGACACACCAGTGGCAGCAGGTGAGCAGTGTGCCCTTGGTGTGCATTGTCGGCACTCTCTCCCCTGTCCATCTCTTCTGTTATCTGTGTCTCTCTCCCCCTTACTGTCCGTCTTTCTCTCGCTTCTCCTCTGAGTTTCAATTCAATTTCAACTTCAACAAGCTTTATTCGTTTATTTAAAAAATAGTCATAAAAAGCACAAATAAGACACAACACATTCCTTATACAGCTAAGCCAATAAAATATTCACATAAAAATCTAAAAAGTACATTTGATTATAATCACATCAATAAGGATTTTCTAAAAGTTAAAACATTCTTTAAAAACACTAAGATCAATTCAGCAATATAATCTTCTCCTAATAATTGTAAAAACAAAAAAGCGGGACGACATTGTCTTGATCTGGTTTTCCTTAAAAAGGGAAGAATTCCCCTCTCTGTCCGTCTTTCTCTCGTTCCCCCTCTCTGTCCATCTTTCTCTCAATCCCCCTCTCTGTCCGTTTTTCTCTCGCTCCCCCTCTCTGTCCGTCTTTCTCTCGCTCCCCCTCTCTGTCCGTCTTTCTCTCGCTCCCCCTCTCTGCCCGTCTTTCTCTCGCTCCTTCGCTCTCTCTCTCTGTCCTTTGATGTGTGCAAGACACACCTTCTCATCATGATTTTTGTCTTGCAGGCTGTGACCTATGGGTTGTCCCAAGGGGAGCCGCTATGTGCCTTAATTTCTGTTCTGTGTTTCTTTGAATACATTTTCATTTGTTACATCGTAGGTGAATGTGTGATGCTCATTTTTGTGACGACACATGCATGTCACCATATGTGATTGTGCGACATCAAGCAGATTATTTGGTACATGACTCTGTGTAGTTGATGTGGCAGGTACTTGGCCGGAGGGTGCCCAGGGAGGGGGGTCCTGGGGGTGGTGATGGTGGGTATTGTGGCCCTGTTGGGGCTCCGAGCTGCATGATCAGTGGCTCCAAGGTATCTGTTGCCCTTCTGGTGTGGCTCTGGGCTGGGCTCCATTTTGTGGTGCAGGCTGTGGTCCAACTTTGCACTTGGTCAGAGCAGGTGTTAATTTCCCGCAGCTAACGCGCCTTATTGCCTGTTTTGTAATCTTTTTGCCGATTTGGCTGGTCGTTGAGAATGTTGCAGAGTGGTGTTTTTGCGGCTTTTTGCACGGGAACGCTTACTCTGCATCTCATTAGTGATAGTTTCGGGGATCATCTGTGGCGATGTTTTTGCAGCTACTATTGCAGGTAAACTGGTGCTATGGGCTGTTAGCACCTCTTTGTGAATGGGGCGATGGATTTATTGAGACTTTGGCTGTGATAAAGTGCCATTAACTTGGCGATAGCTCCTTGAGAATATGCCCCTTTCTGTATTAATTCCCAGCCTTCAGTGAATTTCTAAGACTCCATGGGCATTAACCTGGTGGCTAAAGTGAAGTTTTTCATAGTACTTACTCCTGCATCAATCCATTCAACTCATGCAGCTGTGCACAGTGACAGTTGCAGCGCAGGGCACTCCAGACCAGACCTCTTACTCGGAAGAAAGCAATGAATCAATAAAACAAATCTCAGCAGAGAGCGGCAGAGTGACGTGATTTAGATTAGCAAATTTTGACATGAAACACACAATAGATTGCCTGCTCTGGTTTTTGCACCCAAAATGTGATCTGTGTGCTCAGCAGCAAATACGCATTAAATGTCACTTACTGGCTCATTTAAGGAAACACGTTGACAGCACAGAACATTAAGTCAGTCTCCTTCGACAGGTGATGCCAGATAGATCCAGTAAATGAATGATTGACAAGCTTAGCTTTTGTAAGTATCATTCTAAAAGAAATTATACGGCGGAAGAGCTTAACCGCTTCTACTCCACTGACATAGAAGTGATAATAAATTCTTCTGTGTGTTTAATTAACCAGGCCAAAAGACTAATGAAGTAATTAGTAAGAAAAATATGTAACAAACGGAAAACGCAGTCAAAACAAAGACACTACCCTATCATTAATAATTGATGTGAAATGTCCCTGCTGTGCAGCGAGCATGTGTAGGCTAAAGGTTTGGGAGAGAGGAGTGCGGGTCATATCACTGACCACTTTGTTGTGTGAAAAGGGCAGCTTTATTGTAACAAACCTTTCCTGGCAAACCACCTAACAAAACTAAGCCCTTTGTAAACATCAAATGTAACTAACCAATGTTCCCCACAAGGGCCGGCTGAGATTGCAAACCAGCCCTGGCACTTACGTCTGACTGGCCCCGGGGGAAGTGGGGGGTGGGGGGACTGGCAGGAACACTGTGGCTGCACTTTAGTTACAATGGGCCGATTTTTCAGCACTGCTGCAAAGCCGGCCCCCAGGAAAAAAAGGGCCCCATCGGTACAAAACCGGCCCCCACCCTTCCGGCCCACTGGGGAAACACCCGGTGCCCGCTATAGCCTGACCGACACTGTCCCCCACCCCCCACCTCTAGGGTCCCCTCATAAGCCTATCCCTCAGCAATCTCATTTAACTGTGGTGCATTTCAACTTTTACAACTTTACATTTCCTGTAAAGCCTATGACTGCATGTATGAACCCCTGAGCAACCAACCATCCTAAAACTAATCCTTGAACTACTTACCTACCCTTCCCTTGGACATGTTCACCAACTGGTAACGCCAACCAAACTTCTGACAAGTCTTGCAAAACTTTGAAGACGCCGGTAAGCACCTGCTCCAAGCAACAACATACAACACAACCTCCCAGCGCACCTGCCTCAACAATTTTATTTATTTTATTTATTTTATTTATTTTATTTATTTTGACATTTATAGAGCGCACTGTTATCCGAGGGTGTCCTGGCACTAGTGAAATACTCCGAAAGGGGGTGCACCGACGGGATTACTGAGTAAACAGCCAAGTCTTAATGCCCTTCCTAAAGGTCATAAGATAAGTTGTGTTTCTCAAAGCAAAGGGCAGGGCATTCCAAGCCTTTGTGGCCCCTAGCAAAAAACTCCTACCCCCCATCGTGCTTTCCTGACGCGAGGAACCATGACCAGTCACAGACTCGATGATCTTAACTGTCGGAGGGGATTATACCATTGAAAATGATCTTTCAAACAGGCCGGTCCGGTGCCTTGAAGGGCCTTAAAGACCAAACACAAGGCCTTGAAAGCAATCCTCTTCCGCACCGGCAGCCAGTGTAATTTCGTGAGTTCACACGACACAGAGGCATACTTTGGAATGCCCGTCAGGAGTCTGGCTGCTGCATTTTGCAGCACCTGTAGCTTGTTAAGAAGCCCCTGTTGGGCATTTAGCAGAAGGCTAGTACAATAGTCCAGCCGGGGTAAGACCAAGGCCGTAACAATTGTCTTTTTACTGCTTTCGGGAAGGAACGGGAGAATCTTCCTCAACAGTTTCAAAAAAAAAAAAAAAGAGGATGTTAGGGCACTGACCTGGGGCCTAAATGTAAGTTGGTCATCTATTAGAACCCCTAAGTTCTTCGCCTTTGTCACAGGAAGGGGGGGTGCACCCATCTCTTCTGGCCACCATTGCGGGCTCCAAAAATCATTGCTTACACCAAATACAATAACTTCAGTTTTAGCTGTGTTTAGTTTCAGGCAATTTTCGCCCATCCACCTACCCACGGCCAACATGCATTCCTGAAATTGTAAGGCCACTCCCTCTTCTCTCCCTGGCAGCACTGATACCACAATTTGGGTATCGTCTGCATAGGAGGTCAGGTTAAAGCCAAAGGACTTAAAAATCGGGGCCAGGGAAGTGACATATATATTGAACACAGTGGGGCTTAGGGAGGAGCCCTGGGGGACTCCACATGGAAGAACGAAAGGTTTTGATACGTACTCTCCCATTGCCACACTCTGTTCCCTGTTAATCAGGAATGCATTCAAGAGATCCCCTGCTTTTCCCTGCACCCCACAGTCCTTCAACCGGTGCATCAAAATTCCATGATACACTGTATCGAAGGCTGCGGAGAGGTCCAAAATGACCAGTGCAGCTCTGCCCCCCAGGTCCATTACTCCTCTAATTTCCTCAGTTGCCTTTAATAGGGCAGACTCCGTGCTATGACCCACTCTGAACCCATGTTGAGATGGGTCCAGGGCACGAGTTGTCCCCAAAAACACACTGAGTTGATGATTCATCATCTTTTCAATTACTTTAGCTGGAAGTGGGAGCCTAGAGATGGGACGATAGTTATTGGGATCCATTATATCTAGATTTGGCTTTTTCAGCAATGGAAGGATTAATGCCCGTTTCCAACATGCAGGGAAATGTCCGGTTGCGAACGTATTGTTAAAGATTGTTGTCAATGCTGCTGCAATAGGCAAAGGTGCCAACTTGGCTACCGTTACCGGACAAGGGTCATGTGGTGACCCTGATTTTAGTCCACAAAGCATCTTTTTAGTCTCTTCCATGCTTACAGATGAAAACTCTTCTAAAGTATCTTCCAGATGATCGTCCCCTTCAGAGTTCTGATTGTGTGTTAGAGGGCACCGCATCGTTAAGCCCAAAAATGCATTAAAAACAGTCTCTACTTTAATCTTAAAAAATGTGGCCAAGGCCCCACACAGTTCTTGGCTGGGCGGTGGCCCTTCCACTTCGGGAGAAGCAAGACTGGAAAGAGTTCTAAATAATTCTTTTGAACAGTTGCTGGCCTGATTAATACGGTTAGCGAAGTGCTCTCGTTTTTCTTGCACAATCAACTTCTTATATTCAAGAAAACAGTTTTTTTGGTTCATCTTGTCTGTTTCCTTGTAACCTTTCCGCCATTCCCGTTCTCGCTTTTTACACCCTATTTATGCCAATCTGAGGTCCTCCGAGAACCAGGGAGCTGATGGAACCTCCCTTTGCCTCTTATAACTGGCACTAGGGTCACACTTGCTTGTTCCAGCCAATTCGTGTATGCTAACGCCGCCTCCTCCACATCAAGTGGAAGTTCCTCTTTAGATGCCATTAGGAGTTCCTCCAAATCTTTCCCTTCCAACTTGTTCCAGGCTCTACTGATCTTTATTTTTTTGGGGCCGGACTCTGTGTTAGTGAGCTTCCTAACAACAATGCAGAACTCTACTATCTCGTGGTCGGACTATGCAACTGGCCATGTTCCCTCGAACACCACTAATGGATGGTTAGAAAATAAGCCATCCAACCTATGGCCAGCACAATGGGTAGGTCCCACCACTAATTGTTTAAGGTGGGCTCCTTCCATCAGGTCTAGTAAGGCCATTGTCTCCGAGTCATTACCATCCTCCAGATGAAAATTAAAGTCCCCTAATATCGTACAGGTCTCCTCACACATACCCACTTCCAGTAAACTCCCCATCGCGGTCAGGAACGTATTTTACGCCCCTGGCGGCCTGTATAATAGTGTTCCTATGAAAGCGTGGTGGTTGAGAAACGTAAAATTGAAAGATAGCGCTTCACAGGCATCCATCAATATGGGCTTGAAAATAGCCTTGATGGCACTTTGGTAGATCACTGCTAGACCACCTCCTCTTTTCCCCTTCCTATCCTGTCTATGACAGAGATATCCTGTCGGAGTGGCCTTCACTACGTCTGGCCATGATGCGGCATCCATGTATGTTTCCGTGATGAATGCTATTTGAATGCCTCTCTCTATTAAAAGCTCTGCGAATTCCATACTATGTTTCACCAGGGACCTGGCATTAATGGAAACACATTTGAACTTTTGCTCAGCCTCCTTTCAGGCCCCCCCCTTCCTCCTCCTCTTTACCTGGATGGAGGTCATTCGCACTCTGGGTAGTGCTGCCTTGCAGGCCAGGCAGGTCCCAACATTACGGGATAGCTCGCCGCAGAGGTCTAAGCGTGGACATTATGTCCCTCGACACGCCCCCCTAAGTCCCAGTAGCAATCCCCTGTCATACGTAATCAAGGGACCCTTACCTGACGTGCTCCCACCAGGGGTCTTGGCGCTAAGCGCGGGCCAGGCACGGACGGGCTCAGACGGGCTTGCCTAAGCGCCAGCCCGGTTTTTAAGCTTCCTGCGTCCCGCAACTAGAGCGCTGACCTTTGAGGGTCCTCAAGATGGCGGACCTCCGGTGTGCAGCGCCGGTACCCCCCACCACTACCACTGCACTCAAATGTTCGCCCAGCGCCTCAGAATAAATCACGAAAGCAATTCTTTAAAAACCTAATAATATAAAATGTGCAAATCGTCAATGTGCAAATCAGCAATTTTAAAAGAAGTTAGCAGCCTTGAACTGACAGCACCCTCCCCCGGCTCACGCCTCAGGAGATTTCTGGGCTGCGCGTGCACGCCAGCCCGGTTTTTAAGCTTCCTGCATCCCGCAACTAGAGCGCTGACCTTCGAGGGTCCTCAAGATGGCGGACCTCCGTTGTGCAGCGCCGGTATCCCCCCACCACTACCACTGCACTCAAATGTTCGCCCAGCGCCTCAGAATAAATCACGAAAGCAATTCTTTAAAAACCTAATAATATAAAATGTGCAAATCGTCAATGTGCAAATCAGCAATTTTAAAGAAGTTAGCAGCCTTGAACTGACAGCACCCTCTCCCGGCTCACGCCTCAGGAGATTTCAGGGCTGTGCGTGCGCCCCAGCCCGGTTTTTAAGCTTCCTGCGTCCCGCAACTAGAGCGCTGACCTTCGAAGGTCCTCAAGATGGTAGACCTCCATTGTGCAGCGCCGGTACCCCCCCACCACTACGACTGCACTCAAATGTTCGCCCAGCGCCTCAGAATAAATCACGAAAGCAATTCTTTAAAAACCTAATAATATAAAATGTGCAAATCGTCAATGTGCAAATCAGCAATTTTAAAAGAAGTTAGCAGCCTCGAACTGACAGCACCCTCTCCCGGCTCACGCCTGTAAAGGCCCCAAAAAAACCACTCACCAACAAAACGCCTGGAAAAAACCTAGCTTAAGGAAGGTGGGGAAAAAAAACCTAACTTGCTCCCTGTCACCAGCCACCAGGTCACCTGAAACCTAAAATGGTGACAGGAAGCCCCAAAAAAACTTATTTATACCAAAGGCTATTTTGGACTATGAAAGAAGCCTAAAATGACATAGCAGTTCAAGTACTGCACCATCCTCCCAATCTGCCTGGAAGGCAGACCTCCTTGTGTTTGGCTGCCCCCCAACTTCCATTTGGGAGCAAGTGGCACAGCACATATCACTGACCACTTTGTTATGTGAAAAAGGATGCTTTGGTGCAACAGGTGTACATCACAAACATTTCCTTGCAAACTGCCTTACAAAACTAAAATCTAGCTAAACAACAAATGTAACTAACCAATGTCCCCCACCCCCACAAGCCCATCCTGCAGCTATCTCATTTAACTGTAGTGCATTTCAACATTTCCTGCAAAACATTTGAGACCGCCCGCCAAACAGAACAAGCATTTTCAATGCAATAGGTCTCGCATTAGGAAAGTTTGGGCTATTGGTATTGTAAATTACAAATTTTGTATTTTTTGTTTTGTATTTTAAAATAGCTAAATTAATAGCTTTGTCATTTACAATGCCAATAGTTATACCTTTCGCAAATGTGACACCTATAGCATTTGTAATGCAATATGTGTTGTATTTACGTGACTTACATGTATTGATATTACAAATAACAATGGCTTTTAATTTCTTTTCAATAATTAATACTTAAATAAAAGTTATTGTAATTTATAATGGCAATAGCTTAATGTTTTGTAAATAACGTTTGTGAAGATTATGTTCAGTGTATTTTATCGTGACGAAAATCCAAGAACAGAAGTGACATATTAACATCTTTTTGTTACATCTATACTACTATAATAAAAGAGAAACTTGCAGGCTTTGAGGCAAGTAAACGCGGGAACCACTGCGCCAATCTACACACCCGATACACCGTAGAAATCGGCAGGGTGTGTAGATGGTTATAGGCTATATAAACTTTAAAAAAAATCTTATTTAAAAAAATTAATAAAAAAAAAAAATAGTCCCCCCAAAGTAGCGCCGGCCGCGACGTGCGTGCTCACGTCGAGGAGCGGTGTCAGAGCGGCGTCAGAGGACCGGCGGACATGGCGCGGGGAGGAGTGGTCACGTGAGCAGCAGCGGACAGGCCAGCGGCGGTGAGAGACCAGCGGAGAGGCGGACATGGTGCGGGGGAGGAGCAGCGGCGTACAGGCGGTGAGGAGCAGAGCGGCGAGGACCTGTCAACTCAGGAGCGGAGAATGAGGTAAGCAGGCGGGTGTCGGGCCAGGCGGGGGACGGGGAGTTACTAAAGGCAATGTCGGGGCAGGCGGGGGTCGGGGCAGGAAGGGGACGGTGACTAACACCTCCAGGCGAGGGTCGGGCCAGGCGGCAGGCGGGGGACGGGCCGGGCGGGGGCACGGGCTGCTGGGCAATGTCGGGGCAGGCGGGGGTAGGGGGAAGCCTGAAAGCACCCGGACTAGGTCGGGATGGGCTGCTAGTCATTTATATTTGACTGACAGAACTCGCAAGTTTCATGCTTGTGAAATCAACCTACAAGATACACAAAGAAATTAACCCTTGGCATCCTCCCAGACACCTCGGTCTCACATTGTTTAAAAAAAAAGTTCTGATACCATGAGTGGTGTAGTTCCACCAATGGTTACTTACACACTCACGCACGTATCGGTGAACCGTTACGAATGCGACGGCGGTGTGTGTGAATGGAGGTATGCAATTAATATGGTACAGTGGATACAAGAAGACAGATAGGTTGTATAATTGTAATCCACTGGCAGAGTAGAGGGGCAAATATTGAATAAACCGTGTATCTACAAATAATTTAGTAGATACAGGGAAATGTATATTTGGTGTAAGAGGTCATCAAGTCCCCTCGTTTCCCTCTTAGCATCTCCTTTGTATTCTAGAGTTGTGGTCCTAACTGAAAGCAGTTTCAGGTGAATCACGTTTGACTGATTTTAGTCACAGCAGGTAAGTGTCAAATGAGGCAACAAGAGATCTAAACAGCAATCAATGCTTCGCATTGAATGCAGGTCTGCTCGACCTAATCAGAGCTAAAGATTAAGAAGCCTAAAGACTAAATAGTGTCCTTTCAGCACACATGCCAGGGACGGGACAGATAGAAAAGCAGGCACTGTAACAGGCTGTTTCATAATCTATGCAGATAAATGTCCGACTTCAGCTTGTCCGGCCCTTAAACCCATCCTTTCATGTTAAGTGAGCCCTTGAAGTCACACTGACTGAAAAACCTGGTTGGCCGGCTTTTGGATAAACAAGGAAATCCCAGCTAGGCACAGTTGTTTTGGACAATCTCCTAAAAGCACCATCCTACCAGGACAGTCTACCTAATGAATTAACTGTGCTACTGTAATAGCGCAGTTCACCTCTTTAAACATAAAACCATCATCTCCAGACTGCCCGATGTCTACACAAAACCCCGATTCACTAGAAAAAAAAATGTTGGCCCTTTAGTAGCAAGATATTCAGTCCTCCAGGACAACAGCTCTCTGTACACAAATGCCACTGGAGAAATCAACAATGTTCAATCAGAAGAACCCTTCATCTGCAGTATAGCACTACAAATTAACAGCACTCAATAAACCATCCAAACACCAATCATGCCTCCATCAGGTGCTCACAAGTTACTCATGCTGCCCAACACACCGCTGTGAACAGTATGGTTTTTAGGACATCTGGTAGGCTTACTGCTAAGATAAAACACACACACAATATGGTTAACCACCAGTGGTCTCTTCACATCCCAGTTGCCATGCCACAGGCTGGAATAATCGGGCATTGCCAAGCAGAAAATACAAACTTTAAAATGCTGCACTTTTTCATGGAGCAGAAAACAAACCATGAGCAGATGAGTAATTGTTCTAAAGTGTAAAATCAGAATAGGTGACTGGTTCCTGCGAAGCACTCACCGTTGACCAAAAGAAACATCGAAGTTCTCAATTCGCACATCATAAGACTTGTTTTTTCCAGAGTTTTCCATGCGGTTCTCTTTCTTGCTGGCAGCTTGGCTAGCTGAAGCTTCTTCCAGTATTGTGAAAATATAAAGGACAGTGTTGGCAAACAGAAGACAAGGGAAAGCAGTTTCTACACAGATTGGTGGAGGCAGTGTTCAAAACACCAAGCAAAACAAGTGATGTCAGGCGGGCGCACGCACTTCCGCGCAGGCGCAGAGTGTTCTTGGCCGCGTCTCCGGCTCCACTTGCTGATGGCGTACAAGAAGCGATGGACGGCACTGGAGTCCCTGGCCGTCCCTTGCCGCGTCGCCCCCGCCCGCCGTAGCAGCACTGGAGCCCCTGGCCGCATCGCACCCGCCCGCCCATCCATTGGGAGCCGGGCAGAAGGAGCCCACAAGAAAACAGGGCAAGAAAAGAGCCTGGTGAGGTAAGGGGGGGGGGCGTGTGTGTATGCAGTGTGTGTATGCAGTGTGTGTGTGTGTGTGTGCGCGTGTGTGTATGCGACGGCGGGGTGGGTTCTCTGTATGTATGGGTGCGTGAATGGGTGCTCGTGTGTGTGTGTCTCTGGGTATGCGCATGCGTGTTGGAGCTTCCGAGGCAGGAGATGGGCACGGCGCCGTGCGCGCCCACGAGGTGCAATCTGCGCTCGTGCCCATCTTGTGTCTACATTCCCAAATACGGCTGACAATAGGTCTAGAAGCAGACAGCAATCAATGCTTCGCATTGAATGCAGGTCTGCTCGACCTAAAAAGGAGAGACCTCTAACATTTTCTTCCCCCTCTAGACCCCTGCTTTATGTGCTCCTGATGTTAAGAGTCCTAGACAAGACCTCCTTCAATTCCAACAAGTAAAGGTCCATGCCGATGCACGACAGATGCACCCCGTCACCACAGAAAAACTCCCTTCCTCAAAAGCTGCCTCCCTGCAAAAATGGTACACCTCCTGATTGACCTTCCTGTGTATTCTGTTGATAGGGGCGGGCGTGGTTGCCCCCTTTTAATCCTCCTCGAGATAAACTCTGTACATAAGAAAAAGCAGTTGTACCAACTAGCCTCTATTTGACGCAAATTCGCCCTCATTAAAACCACACCCTTCTCTTTCACCAGATAATTTTCTGGTCAGTGGACGATCGAGACATCTGGGCACTTGCCATCCTCTATCATACAGTTTAAACACTTTGACAAATCCCTCCAGCACATCCCACCTTTCCCTTTTCACAGCAATTCGAAACAAAAGCTTATTAAAACCCGAATTGGTGCCAAAGTCCCTTTTGAAGATCTTGCACCACTGCACACTTGATGAATGAGTGGCTCACCACCCATATGACCATGTCCTCTACCATCGGACCTGCCACCGAACATGATAGGAAATAAAGCAGCAGTAAGGACTTCAAAAAGCCTGGCCTCCGCCCTCTCTTTGTCCCCAAATACCCACACATAATGCCTGTAGTAAGCAGAAGACCAGCGACCCAAGTCCATAATATCCTCATGCGTCCAGCCTAGTTTTCCTACCTCTGTAGCCACACCTATGTGGGAAGAATGAGTTCTTACGCAAAACTGCTAGCTGTCGGAAAGGGGCAGCCTTTCCAGATCCGTGTCTGAAAACCAGGCCCTTGTCATGTCTGCAGCAGAACGCCCAGCTCTCCCCATACCACGTGCACTGGCAAGGTGAACCCACCATGTGCAATAGCATGCTCCTACCCTGCGTTATTTGGTCTGCTTTTGAACTTCAAAACCAGACCACCCATCTACCCTCTCATCTAGAAACATCCTCCCACACTACTCCTCTTCTCGTCCTGCCTCCCTACAACTCCAATACCCGAAAGGTGCCATGCCATACGGGCAGAGAACAAGCAATACTCTGACGCATCATTGCACATCCGAGATAACTGCCCGAGCACACTACATAGCAACTGCCAGGTTATCGGTCTCCTAAGGCCCACCCACTCCCCAGTTCTCTCACCCACCCTTCCAGCATCCTATGCCTCAACTCACCCACTGAAGGTGCATAACCCAACAATAATGTATCCATGAATGCTACTCCTGTCAACTTTCCTGTGATTATAACCTGAGACAGGCCATTATCAACCAAATCCATTATAAACTGAATTACCTCCACCCGTAACCAGCCTTCCTCCCTGCGCTCCCGATGTGAAGGACTCCAACCATGACTGACCGTAAGCTCTCTGTGTGGACTCCATGAGGGTGCCTACCACCAGTTGTACCATCCTGTGTTGCCTACCAACCACAACTTCTCTGAATGGGCATCGGGTCTCATTCGGCATCCTTGACCAACCCTCGGTGAATGAGACAAAGCATTTGCAATGTCACTGTTCACACCTGGTACATGCTGTGCTCTAAAAGAAATATCATGAAGCAAGCAACCCAACACAAATACATGCAGCAAATTTAACACCTGTACATCCCTGTCTGACTGCCTATTCACCAGCTCCACCACATACATGTTCCCAAATCTTAAAAGCACCCTTCTGCATGCCAGCTCTTCTCCCCACAATGTCACTGCAACCACCATGGGAAACAACTCCAAAAAGGTGATGCTCCTGCCCCCATGTGATATAAATAACAAAATGGTCCTGGACGTAATTAGTCAATCACATTTCAATGAACTATTCATTTTTACTTGTTTTAGGGACTTAATCCTGAAAAAGAAACAACAAGCCAAATGCGTTTGCAGTATTATCATAAATACCCAAAGCAGATTGTACGACACTCAGTTTTATAGCAAAACAAATTTGCAATTTATTTCATAACCATATATACATATTTACAAAAAACCCAACAGAGGTTGGGGGAGTTCTGCCAGGCGCAGTAGAGAGTGCAAAGGTTTTCGTGCTCAAGTGAAAATAGAAAAAGAATAAGTAAAAAAGAATAATGCAATGGTTCTAAACAAAAGCTAAGGTTATGTTCCCTTAGTGTTGAGCCTGTCCCACGTGTACAACTCATACGTTTTGATTATAGACTTTCAGAGGGCAGGGGATAGGGTACAGGCGTCAAGAAGGGGGGGATCGTCGACGTTTCGACCCTGGCGCTGTGGAGGGAGAATCAACACCTCAGCTACGGGTCTTCCTCAGGACGGACAAAAGAAGAGGGTGGGGAAAACCTGGGGGAAACCATATGAAATATCAACTAACTAATACTTCAAAAGTTAAAATTCTTAAGAAAAATCCCAGTCAAAGGGTTGGGTACTTTACCTATACTGCAAAAAGACAGCCCCCCATGGATGAGGGTGGCCACCTATAAACAGAGAAACGCATATGGCTAAGTGCCCATCAATCAAGTACTGGCACTGAAAGATGCACAAGACGCAAACAATTTTACATCATGTATGCTTCAACTAATAAAGCCGGAAAAAAACAAACACTCACCAATGGATGGTGTTCTCAAGTTTTCCAATAACTTAACACTCCTGCCCCCATGTGCAAACTGTTCTGGCCATGGCTCCACAAATCATCTACCTTGCCAGTAAAGATCAAAACCCATACCTTCTGCTGCATCAGAACAAATCTGAACATCCCAGCTCAAAGCACCCTCCCACGCTAGTGGAATCCCATTAAATGAGTGAGAAAAAAGTCACATCTGCAGGTCCTGCTTGACTCCTACCGTGAGCTCCACATGATGATGAGGATATAAGAGACCCAATGGGGCTAATCCCAGCCATCCGCAAAAGGTCTTGCCTGCATTACCACCCTACATGCAAAGTTCAGGTGGCCTAACCTCCTTGAACCTCCCTCACTTTGACTTTCTTCCAGGCGAGCATGGACTCAAACACGCTTAAAATCTCTCCTTTTTTGTCTTCTGACACCCATGCTTCCATGCAACCAGAGTAAATTTCAATGCCCCAGAAGGATAGCACTATATTTGTACCCACTGTATTTTCCAGTGCTAAAGGCACTCCTAGGTCACACATGAGCTCCTGGAAGCTTGCGACCACCCTTTTGGCACTTCGCCAAGCCCTGCTCCACAAGAAAAAAGAAATCGTCAAAGTTGTGTGTTACTAACTGATGTCCCATCTGCCAAGAAAAAAACACTGCTAAAAGGAGCTAATGCATTGGAACAGGGCGCATGAAATGTACCAATATCCTTCAAATTTTGTACTCAATACATAGCTGAAAGTCATTGGTATGCACCAGAACTAGCTGAAAAGCTGACTTCATGTCACATTTTTCCAAAAAATGCAATTGCCACATCCACAGAAGTATAAAACACTTGCCTCTTCTGCAATAAACTCATTCACTGATCCCCCCTTCCGGTCAGTACTGATGCAGAAACTGACTCAGCTTTCTTGGGCACCACCCTGATTGGGGAAATTATCAATTCCTCCATCAGCCAATCATGAAAGGGGTTCGCCATTCTGCCCTCCAACATCTCTTTGTCCATTTTCTCTCGGACCACCAGTTTTTGCTCTTCTGCAGACAGCAATTTATCTGCCCGCCACCACACCCACAGATCTACGCAACCCAAATAAAAACCCCATCTGAACCCTTCCCATAAGATCCTTGGTTCCTCCTGATGCCCATAGAACCCCATGCAGTACTCAAACCTGTCCATTTTAACCAAAGTACAAGCCTTTTGCACCAGATCCCTGGGCTACCCAGGTGCACGCAAACTGCTGGTGTGGCCCCTGTCCATCCCAATGTAGCTGTCATTGACTTGATCCCTGTCTCTGATGTCCACTCCCAACGGGAACAGTTGATGAGGGTATGTAGAACTGTGCACTTGGTGCACTTGTGGCGGAACTCGCAGTATTCCCGAGTGTATATCCCTTTATTAAAGTCCCAGCAGGTACTCACGTCTATCTTTTTGCTGAGAAACCCACCCCACCACCTACAATTGACAAACCACTTGCCATAAAGATAATCTTGCCCTACTTTGCCTCAGGGTCCCTTGCTAATTGTGTCGGAAATTTCTCATCATACTGTGCCCATGCATAACCTCCCTCCATTTATTTAAAACATTCCGGATACTTTTCACAGTAAATGCTGGCATAAATTAAGAATGCCAAGGTCCAATTCTCAATTGTCAGGGCCCATCGCCAGCTCATATTCATCTTCCTTCAAACCCTCTTTGGAGTTCACTTCCCTATTCAAGAGCTTGAGCATCTCGATGTACTTCCCTTTCCACATCAGCTCCTTTGTGGCGAGCAATAAATGCTTTCCCAATGGCTTGGTGACTCCCATGCAGTGTAACCTCTTTATCTTGAGCTCCTTACTCTCCATCCCTTCCTGCTTTTCTCCCTTCCCCTGGAACAGCTTCCACTACCGGTCCCTTTGCCACTACCCACTCCTTCGCCAATTGGCCCACTTTGGTTTCCCTGAATGCTTTCATGCTTTCCTTCTGTGCCCACACCCACATCGGTGACCTACCTACCTTTGCACTGCCACACCCCTGCTCCACCATGAAACCCCCCACATCCACAGCTGTGGACACCACTACTGGACCCACTGCAATGGCCTTGGCTTTACCTGGCTCCAAGGACAGTGCCCGTACTGCTCCCTGCCGTCTCGCCAGTGGCATGGGCGCCTCTGTCATCCTACTTTGCTGCCCCATGCTTGCCTGTAATACATTGGACATGACATTGGTTGCCCCCCTCCTTCACTGCTTGGCTCCTCATCCTGCAGCTCACCATCTTCAACACTTTTTACGTCATAGTACAATACTTTGACCCCAGATCGGGGCCTGCATACCCCACTCCTGCCTTGAATCCGTTACTGGTCCGGAAGGGGTAGGCCGACGTGCGGCCCCCATGGGGGCCGAAATAACCCCACCATGCTGCTCTGCTGACATTGCCTGTCTGCCACGCTGTAGTCACTCAAAGCCAGTCAAGACCTATGAGTCGGTGGAGCTGACAAAGTCGTGCCAGACCTTCTGTCTTTCTCGTAGGGATCCCACAGCAAAGTCAAGCAAACCGTGTGGGGCTCAAACCCATCTGTCCCTTACTGCGCTCAAGCCATTCGCAGCTCTACCGAATCTGGAACTCTGTACCTGCAACAAAGAGGACAGGAATGTTGTGCTGGGTCCCTGTTTCTGCCACAGAAACATGTCTGCCCTCTCCAAGACCCCAACCCAGTGGATATTCTCCACCGCCCCTATATGTCCATTCACTCCCCACTCCACTACGTACCTCCCTGCTGACAGACCTCCTCCCTCTGGACCTCTACATCTCCTGCATCCTCCTCCCTGCTCCATTCTAGCATGCCCACCACTGACCCAGATGTGGGGCCCTTGACTGTCCCTGCCCTGTCCCCTGCTGTGAAGTATTGTCTGGCCTACACCATCTCCCATTCAAACCCAGCCCTTTCATTATGCAGAAAATCACTGGCGGGCTTCAACATTTTGAACAGGTGCAGCACCAAAGCTGGGATTGCACAAAGTTTGGTTGTGCACGTTCCAAACCTGTTTGAAGAGTTTGGCACCTCGGCCCCTCTCTAGAGGATAGTTACTTAGGCTTCTCTGAAACAAGCAATGGTCCAAATGTATACAAGCATTTCTCCATAGACTCAGAATGTTCAAAAGGAAGCCCTATGGTACATCAACGCAATGACCTACAAGAGCTACTTATCAATACATGCAAAACCAAAGAATCAGTGCAGACAGGTTTCCCAATTGACATAGGCAAGACTTTCAGGATGCCGATGAGGATTAACTCACCTAAGTAAGAATGGTCTCTGAACTCGCGTACTAACTCACTTTTCGGGAATGTGGGATTTTGAGCACATAGTTCTCGCATGTATTTATTACTTTTTTCTCTTCTGCTGCTTAGAGTGTTAATTTCCCTTGTCAAATTTTACAATTGCACACTTTCTTTATTGCACGAAGCACATGTGCTGACTTTTTAACAGCTGTGGATTCCTGCATTCATTTTAGTGTCCTTTTAGGAGCGAGATGTAAATGTAAATGTACAGGAATTTATGTTATGTTATGTTATGATTTTATTTATATAGCGCACGGCTACTCAACAAGAGTGTCCCGGCGCTTTAGAGAGCAGCTCAACGGTTTAAAAAACATAACAGAGAACAAACAAGGAAAATCAGAAAGTGAGGTGCAAAAGAAAACAACCTAAAGATTAAAAAGCCAGGTCTTCAGGTTTTTCCTGAACAGAAGCAAGCTAGGGATGCTGCGTAGAACAAGGGGCAAAGAGTTCCACAGCTGGGGGGCCTTGAAGCTGAAAGAGCGACCCCCCAGGCTAGCCTTCCTCACACGGGGCACCACGGCCAGGAACAGGGATTCCGACCGCAGGGAGCGGGCTGGACGGTAGAAGGCCAGTCTGCGCTGCAGATACTTAGCACCGGAGCCAGAAAGTGCCTTGTGCACCAAAGTCAGTGTTTTGAACATTATCCGCTTTCGGATAGGGAGCCAATGGAGTGACTGAAGCACCCCAGATGTTCTTGCCCGCCTGGGAAGGCCGTAGATGGCGCGAGCTGCAGAATTCTGCGCCGCCTGCAGCCTTTGGATCAGATACTCCGGAAGTCCTAAATAGAGAGCATTCGCGTAGTCCAGTCTAGATCCTATAAGAGCTTGGACAATGATCTTCCTATGCTCCTCTGTGAGCAGGGGTAGGAACTTCCGGAGCATCTTAAGGATGCCAAAGCAGGTGCCCGTCAGACCAAGGATGTGCGATCTGAACGTAAGGTCATTATCGACCTTGACACCGAGATTTTTGGCAGTCACAGACGGCTGGGCAGGGGGGCTCATATCAGCCGGCCACCAGTCACGCCATTCCGGTTCCGACCCGCACCCAAATAGTAAAACCTCCGATTTACTGGAGTTGGCCTTGAGACCATTCTGCTGAAACCAGCCAAAGACCCTCTTCAAACAGCCCTGAATGCTCTCCCCGTCAAATGATTGATCTTTCCTGCAGGTGAAGAGAAGCTGCGTGTCGTCCGCATAGGACACGATCTGGGCCCCCGAGGCCTCCACGAGTTCCGCCAGAGGGGTCATAAAGATGTTAAACAGGGTTGGGCTCAACACAGAGCCCTGTGGGACCCCGACTCCCAGTGGCGGCATCTCAGCAGAGCTCGAAGTGGCCCAGACCGTTTGTCGACGGTCCTCCAAAAATGAGGTGAACCATTTGAACACCGTCCCCCTCAGACCGATGTCATAGAGTCTGGAGAGTAAAGCCTCGTGGGGGACGGTGTCGAAGGCCGCCGACAAGTCCAACATGACAAGCACAGCCTTCCCTCCTGCATCCAAAGTCTCGCGGATGACCTCTGACACCTCGAGGAGTGCCGTCTCCGTACTCAGGTTTGGCCGAAAGCCGGATTGCGAGGGATGCAGGAGATCATTAGACTCGAGGAAACCCGAGAGCACGCCATGCACGTGCTTCTCCGTGAGCTTCGCAAGAGCCGGCAGGAGGGAAATTGGCCGATAATTGGCCGGAACCCCGGGATCCAATCCCGGCTTTTTGAGGAGAGGGATCACCATCGCCCTTTTCCAGGACGACGGGAACCGCCCCTCTCTCAAAGATGAATTCAGGAGAGGATTCACCAGGGGGTTCATCAGAGGCGCCATCCTGGCCAAAAATTTGGCCGGGCAGGAATCAAGTGGCGACCCAGACTTGAGTGCCGCCAGAAGTGCGAGGGAAGCATCTGGGGAGACAGACGGAAACTCTGCCAGAAGTACATCTGGCGTAGCCGATGGAATACGTCCCCCCCGATGCCGCCAGCCCCCACCGCAGACTCCACGGAAAGAGAGGCCTGGATCATTCTGATTTTATCAGTGAAAAACCTGGCCAGGTCACTGACCCAGGTCTCAGATGGAACTGCTTGCTGAAGATTCGACCTGGGGGCTGTGAACTCCCTGACCACGGCAAAAATCTCCTTACAGGAGTTGGCGGCCGCCTCGATCCTCCTGGCGAAATACTCTTTTTTTGCGCACAGAATGTTACGATGGTACGCTTTAACTGCCAACCGAAAGGTGAGTCTGGCCTCCGCGTCGTACCGAGAGCGCCACGCCCTCTCCGCAACCTTGCAAAGGCTGCGCTCAGTACGCAGCGCCCCGGTATACCACGGCGCAGACTGTCGCTCACCCCTTGCTCGAAGAGCTCTTACTGGGGCCAGGTCATCCAGCCTCTCTAACAGCCAAGCTTGCAGAGTCTCCGTGTCCCGGTCCAGGTCACCCACGATAGGACAGGGATGGTCGGCAAATACCTGCTCAAGCATGTCAGGCGTGACTCTGTGTAACCCCCTCGAAGCGGCTCCAGAATGGATCAGAGCGCTGCCAGATGGCAGAACACTCCCTTGGATAGAAAATCTGGCCAGTCTATGATCTCACCAAAGTACAGGGAGGAGTTCTATATCCACCAGGGGTACAGAGGAGAAAACCTGATCTAATGTATGCCCTTGCTCATGAGTCGGACCCGACAACGAAGGAGCGAGACCCAAGGGAGTGGTGATATCAAGCAGTTTATTGGAATTCGTATCTCCCACAGTGTCGAGATGAAAATTAAAATCACCCACCAGCAGGAAATGCTGGGCCGACAAGGCCAGTCTAGGAAGGATCTCCTGGAGGTCCTCAAAGAAAGAGCCCGCCGACCCAGGAGGCCTATAAACCAGCAGGCCCTTCAAGGCTTGGTGAGGGGACAGCCTGATGGCAAAAGCAAGGGACTCTGAATATATATATATATAGCGCAAATCACCAAGCGGTTTCTAAGCGCTTGCTTAGGGAACCCGTCCTGGTATTCCCCTGTGAGATAACCCCGGCAGGGTATCCGCAAGGTGAAAGCCAGGCATCCCGCCACGAGGGGCCGTTGTGTAGATTAAGCAAGCTATTGCTCAGAGTCGCGGAGTGTGAACCCGTGAATTGAGTAGGCACCGGAGCAAGAATTGTCGAGTCCATGGACATTTTAGGACTCAAGACCCCGCCGAGCCGGGAATTGAACCCTGGTCCCGGGCTGACCTCTGCTTCCAGGTCTGCCTCCTCTAACCAGTGAGCCACACTTCTCCACATGGTACTCTGTATTGCATGCTGCCAGTCAGCAGCACACTTTTCTTCAGTGGTTTCGCTCTCCAGTCCAGAGTATGTGTGGGGATTCTTGGTACTGTGCTCCTTCCGCTTTGTAATTTTACCACCTAAAGCCTTTTTCAGGTCGAAACTAGGCAACGCACGTGGGGTGTTTACTTCGTGGGCTTACAGCCTGCCCATAGGTGTGCTATTTACTGGCTTCATTGTCACTCTTCTATTCTTTTTTCCCCTTTGTTTATGGCATGCATTTGCCATGCCTCTTTCGGTGTTAATCCCTCCTCGAGAGAAGGGACAAATTACAATATCACACATCTATTTACCATTATAGCATGTTTCACAAACAACTTTTTTTTGGTTCTTAAGGAATTAATACATTCAATCCTGTTTCTTTCTTTTGAGGTTGCAATAGTGCATTTTTATGTTTATTTTGAGGTTGGGTTACATGCCTGTTTGAAAGTGAACCCATCAAATGTTCAACGTTTTGGTAGCATTCATTTGATTTTTTGTTGTATATTTTATTTTGATCAATAATAAGCAATTTCTAAACAACTTTATTATTTCATTTGTTTATCTTTGTTGTATATTTTTTCTTTTATCAGCAATACTGTAATTGGCGGTTACCATTTACGGAGCAGGCAGACGGAGCAGGCAGGCTGACCCTCATACATCCCGGTTGTTGGCAGGATATATCAGTTCAGGTTCAATCTTCACTTTCATTGATGTATTTACTTAGAGTGCTGTTCAGCCCTGGCACTCTAAGATTTCTGCCGAAATTGCATCCGGAGCAGTACAAGACCAAATACAGCTGCTTGCTCCTCCTCCAGAGGAAAGCGTGGGAATTTCCTGTCGACTCGAGTGAATAGTGTAATCACCAGCAGGAACAACTCTTTCTTAAATGTGCCTCGAAGCAGAACACAGAGATTATCGCTAAGGTACAGTCTTTTGTCACATCTAGGTTACATGGGGTACAAGAATGACCGATGTGTCCCGTCTAAGTGAAGCTTTCTTGATTTGTAAGCTACTACACTCTCTTCTAAGACTGTGCATTTAACCCTAATGCTAAAAACACATTATGACCCAGTTAGTTGTAAATTTGAAACTCACTAGCATTATGAGTGAGACAGATAAATCTACATTGGAGCCTTTGCATGGTTTGGGGAATGATTTCGTTTCTTTTCTGAGCAATAAAACATGTATATTTTGAATATGTACATTATGACTAAAATAAGCACATTTAAAATGTGTCAGTTTCACAGAAAGATCGCATGTTGCCTCGTGTCCATCAAAGCAGCTCATCCATTCCAGGCGTTGTCTTTCCAATATTGGTGTTTGTAGCATGAACACACTGACAGGTTAGAGCTGCTGCCCCCTCAAGACTTTGAATTGCAGTCCCATGCTGATGTGAAGACTGGGACAACACAGAGAACTTTGACATACTTGTACACTATGTTTGTTCTCCAGTTTATCCAATCTGGAAACATGACATACTGAAATTTGCCATTTGGTTCCTTTTACCCTCTATTCACCTCCTGGCATAACAAAGATGAGCTACAAAAGGGCGCTATGCAGAAATGTTTGCACCGAGCAGGTGCCCCTCTCCCTGGCAAGTGTCAGACATCCCCCCTTGGGTCTTTGCTTTACTTTGTAGCTCGTGTAGCTCGAAACTCAACCTAAAGTTATTGGAGTAACTTACATTAGCACCGGTTGTATTACACAAGGTTCACGTTTATTTTAATTATTTATTATTTTATTTTGTAGACCCAGAGCGATTAAGTGGTTTGCTGTCTAATGCCAAAGTGAAGACGAAGGGCAGAACGCATGCCCGAAATGCATTGGGATTGATTGTGAACAGGAATGAAATTGATTTAAAGCTTTGAGATCTACATTTAATTTTTGTGAACTTCTGAATAACTTTGGTCAACAGAACGCAATAAACATTGATACTGACGGTGGTCATTAAAAACAACTGATCACGAACTTTGATTGCAGTTCAACTGTTATTTACTATTCAAATAGGATTTAACCAATATTTTGGTCCTCTAAGCTGTGAAGTAGTGGACAACTTCTATGCTGGAGTTGCACCTAACTGAAAGTGAAGACTTAGACAGCATGAGAACTTTATCATACTTGTACAACATGGTTAGTTTCTAGGCTGGTTGGAATTGTTTTTACTGATTACCTTATGAATAGCGCTTTTTTAACATCTCATTTTTCTTGGTTTATGCATACTCTTATGTGTGGATGAATGTTCCCTGTATAGCCTTCTTAACACTGCACTTCTGGTTTTTCAAACACACTGTCCTCCCGGGATAATGTGCGCACATTCAGGTTCCACTTTTCCAGCCCCTGCTGCATTTCATCCCTCCACAGGCTTGTTCATCTGTAGTTCTATCTTGGCCTTCTGTAGTAAAATGTGCGTATGTCAGAGCATGATTCTTTACGGGTGATTAAGTGAATGCTTTTGCTCAACAGCCTACTCATCATTAAACTCCAGTTTCCCGTTACCCATTCCCATAAGGCACTTCCAATGTGCCAAGAAGAGCCTTTCACTGCTTTGCATCTGACTGCTTCCCTTCCAACACTCCACCAGCCCCTCTGATTCCCAATTTCCTTTTTTTCTGTGTTAAAAAGATAACAGTGGCATTCAAATGAACCAGCAGGGGAACAGAGGACTAAGTTCTCTCTTGAATCAAGGAAATAAAACTCGCAGGGCATTGAAATAGCAGCCAACCTGCAGACGAAGCCAGGAATATATTCGGTGATTATTAAATTAACATTTTTATTACGCTTTCTGAATCGTTTACATTTCCCCAGAAGATGAAAACATCATAGGGGAAAGAAAGATCCCATCTAACTGCCCATGCCTTGATTTACAACCCAGAAAAATGCATTTTTGGTTTTACATATAAGCTTGCCAGAGGCGTTTTGCTGGTGCTGAAGAAGGCTGTTGTCGTCTGTATAACCATTCTGCAATTTCTATTTGCATGTTGGAGGTGATGTTGAATTAATCATTTGAAAACAACGCCCCCAGTGTGATTTCAGATACCAATGAGGGTACACGCAGCCTGCCAGGTGCCCTGTGGGGAACGTGGCAGAATGGTTGAGACGTTATCCAGGTAAGACATGATGAGTTTTCAAACTGTAAACAAGCATTGCAAATGCCCATAGGATTCACCTATGTGAGAACTATTAGCTTTGCCAATGTCCTTTCGCTATGTTGTAGAGCAGCATGGATAAATACTATTTAAAACCCTTATACATGCTTTTTCTTTAAGCTTCCAGCCTTGTAGCATTTATTTTAAAATAACTTTTATAAAACATTTTGTGAATAACTTTTTGATCATGCTGCACAGCAGCCACACTGCTTTAAAGCTTGGCAAAACACATTAGCAAAAGCCAATACCTCTTGCATAGGCGAGGCCTATTGGCTTTGTCAATGCTTCTTCTTACACGCCATTAGTTTAACAAGTATTTTGAAGGGAACTCTTTATCTTTTTCCTTTTTCCTCTGCCTAAAATAAAGCAGACGCCTGTTTTAGATTTGCTTCATTTATTTATTTCATATATGAATGTAATTTAAGTTCTTAATAACAAATGTTTTCAAATAATATTTTAAAGCTCACTTCAAATTCCTATTCATCAAATACTATCCCTTCCTCACCTTTTAATCGACTGTTCGTCTACATTTAAAATTAAGCTTTAATAAGCATATAATTAAGGGTACTGATAAGATTTGTCTTCAAAGGCTTCCTATTTCAAAACCTCAATTAAACTCAGAGATTCATGACTCTGATTCCTCTTCCGAAGATGATGGCCAGGAAAGGCTCAATGAACAGGTGTCTGTCAGTGATAAGAAAAGGACATACAGTATGCAGTCTCTGGTTCTATATTAACGAAGCATTAGTCATTCAATTACAGCTTCCTTTGCTAAATTAATTGATCATCTCCCATCTTGCCCTAGAGAGCAACTTCCTAACTCCTAGGCACACTGTTCTATTTCTAAGCACGCTGAGGCGTCTCAGGCGCATGTGCAAGCTAAAGGTAATTGCTTGTTTAATTACAGATACCCTTATGTTGTTCCCCACACAAAATCCAAACAAGTTTCTTTGGCTGGGGCACCTTTCCTTAGATATCAGGGGTACAAGCATAATTTAGAACTCAATCCTTCTGATTCTGACTCAGTCGCCTCACTTTCTGTTCACCAAGGTGAGACAGTTGATAATATTTTAAGTAACCTCATAGTTCCACAAGCTACACCTAACACCAGTACCACACCTAGTGATGCAATATTACATGCCCCGGGACCCCTTGTTTTTATCCGGGTGGGACATCCCAGATCCAGGGAATTGGCCGCTATATCCCACAATTTGTTTCCCATTTGATTGGAAAACCAACATGGTTAACACAACCAAACTTCGTGCTGAATGTCCCATATCCCTTCTTCCCAATAACTTTGCCATTACCCCAGACATAGATCTGGCCATTGTTGCATTTTTTTTATTTTTAAAGGCAACGACCCTAAGAAGGTAATTGGCAAAGCCCTCTGTCTGTCAAGATAAACTCTTCAATATGTTGTATCCTCTAAAACAAATTGTGGAAATTACTTAAACATAGTTCTACTGGGGATACTCTTAACATGCCGGTTCTCAGAGGTTGGAGTCAAAGAGCTATTTACCTTCCTGGCAATGCCAATATGGTAAATATGTCAGAAGGACAAAAGACTCCTGAGAATCACCCACAACTTGGCAGACATGGCTAATAAGGAATTGGGCTAAGAGGCAGAAGGTTATCTTTTCGGGGATCATTTTGTCAACAACAATTCCTCTTGTGCACAAACTTTCACAACTCTGAGTAAATCACAACAAAACCTACAGAGGTTTTCTTTCTACCTGTTTTAGGACAAGCAGGTGGAGAAATAGCTCTCACTTCTAGCATTCCCTGGCTGAGCTCATTCAAGCCATCCTCTTTTATTTACCTTGAGGTGCCCATTCCACTGGCTTCAGTGACAGAAGAAGGTATACCCTATTTTTCCTGCAGAGAGGACCGCATTACAGAGGAAGATTTCAACGTGGCAGAGGAGGAGTGTGTGCCACTTGAGGAAGGTAAATTAATTGTAAAACTTTCTTACCCCCTCCCCCAAGAAGGTTGAGTAGCAGACTCACCCTCTTTCTCTATAATTGGAGGTTAATAACATCAGACCAATGAAAACCAACCAAGGTGCAAAATAGAATTCTATTCCAACCCAATACAGTAGATACCTCCTTGTCCTATAATAGGAACGCTAGAGAAATAGAGTTAATGTCACAAGAAACACAACAGTTAATTTGCAAGGATTCCATTCAGAATATTCCTCTATCATCTCTGGGCTTGCTCTGCAACATTTGATTGGTTCATACAGTGGATGACAGGTATCATCCAGTCATAAATGTGACTTTTGAAAACCCTTGTACTCTACAGACACTCCAAAATGGAAGGGATACATTGTTTAAGAGATTCCCTACAATAAGGGACTGGTTGGCAAAAATAGATCTGAAGGATGCTTATCTATCATCATTCTCACAGACATTTTCTTCAATTTCTGTGGAATAATGCAAAGTTCCAATAAAAATCACTCCCTTTTCGATCTTTCATCATCCAGTTTTTGCTCCACCAATCTGCGAAAGCCGGTGGTGGCACTGCTCAGGTTACACAGGGTCGGCCTTTTTTATCAAAACTTGATTCATGATAAATCAGTAGAAATCCGTTCTAATTTTACCTCAAACAATTCTGTATCTCGACTTTTGATAGATACTGTACAATAGGCACTTTCCCTTCCTCAAACAAAAATCAGATTGAAAAGAATGATATTCAATCTCTCCCCAAACTGAACAAATCTTCCTTTTGAAGACAAGCAAGCATAGCTGGCTTTTTGTCTGCATCCATCGAAGCAATCTTCCCGGCTCCTAAACACTATTGGCTACTCAATAGTACAAGGCTCTTCAACTTCCCAGAGGCCTCCCTTACTCTGCATTAATTTTCTTTTCTCCAGAGGCAAGGGAGGAGTTGCAGTGGTGGCTTTCACAAATAGAAGATCCATTTTTGGCCCCGCCCCAGAAATCCCGATAGAATCATGTTTGAAAATAGCCCTCTCTGAAGGGTCATCTCACAATTTTTGCCTTCCTCCTCCTCTTTTTCAGACCTCGTTTTTGTTTGCTTTAGAACTATGAGCACTTTACAAATGCCAACCAGTGCTAAGGTGAGCGTGTTCTCTCCTCTAAAAATGGTACATTGACTCTTACCCAATTGGCATATTTAATTTACTTATAAGTCCCTATTAAAGTGCTTTGCAGGTGCAGTGGGGCATGTAAATTAAATGCTACTAGTGGGCTTACAGCACTATTGTGCCACCCACTTACGTACCCCCATAACCATGTCTCAGGCCTGCCACTGCAGAGCCTGGGTGTGCAGTTTTAAACAGCTTTGTGAACCTGGCAACTTAAACCTTTTGCCAAGCCTAAACCTTCCTTCTTAATACATATAAAAGTCACCCCTAAGGTAGGCCCTGGAGGGCCAAGAGGGTAGGGTGCAATTTATTCAAAAAGTAGGACATGTACTTTCTAGTTTTACAAGTCCTGGTAGTGAAGAAGTCTTACATTTGTTTTTCTCTACTGCAAGGCCTATCTGTCCCACAGTATAACATTGGGATTACGTTACTACCTCTTTTAAGTGTAAATCCCAATTGTGAAGAAATAGACTTTTCAAGTTTGGTGTCATTGAACTCACAATTTAAAATCAAAACTTATGGTGAAGTTAGATTTTTAAATTACAGTTTAGCAAATCCCACTTTTAGAAAGTTGGTGATAACTGACTTTAGACATTTGGTGCCTGCTGCCTGCCTCTGTTCAGTCTTCGGTAGGGTGACCGCCTCAAAACAGCCCCAGACAAAGGAAGGTTAGGTGTGTCTTATGGATCTGCCTGGAAGGATGGGAGGGAGGAGCTGGGCACAGCCTCACTCTTACACATTAATAGACTGTACCCTTGTTGTGAATCTATCTAGGACCCTAATCAAGATATCCCCGATTCATGCCCTTATGTGGTTATAACAAAACATATCCTTATAAAGGCATAGGAATCATGTCCATATCTAGTCATAGCCCATGCAGTCCAAATACGGCACGGCTACTCCCATAGACTCCTAGAAAGTACAACGCGTTCTTTAAACAAACCAAGCCTCCAGCAGCCCGGGAAATCCCCCTGCTTTTGTTTTGATTTGAACAAGAACTCCTGGAGTCCAGAAAGAACTGTTAGTTCTTAGTTACGTCTTATGTCCAACTTTACGTCAAACCCGGCACCTTCCAGGTATAAATATACCAACGTTGCCTTAAGCAAACACACGGTGGTTTGGAGCAGAGCGGCTATCTACTTGCCCGACGTCCAGCTGATGCGAGAGCCGAAGGAAGCCGACCCTCCCAATTGACGCACTGAGAGAGACGCTGTCTTTTCTCATGCCGAGAAATTCCAGCTCTGGTGTTTCCAGTCACCTTGCTGGGAGATCGAGTCCTGAGAGAGAGATACAAGACCTCCTACATTCTAGAACCAAGGTACGGAGCTGACTAAATCCTTAAGAGAATTCTTGATTCAGATTCTTGGCAAAAAACCAACTTAACTTAAACTGCAACTTACTTATTCCTTCCCACGTATTAGGCTTAGGTCAGGTACACCGGGGTAGGCGTATCTTAGAAGCACCAGTTGAGTACGTTAGTCAATGTTTTTATGTATGTATATATTTTATCCATTTTAAAGTATCATATGGCTAAGAAACCATATCAATGCTTTTACAGTATTATTTCATAATACTCCTTTTACTGTACGCACTTTACGTCATGATAAGTATTGCAATTGTGGCAACTCATTTCTCTTGCATGAGAAAGAAGACTGCTCAATAAATAACACCTTTTATTGAAAACGCCCATCTCTCTATTTCTCTGCATTCTGGTGAAACTAAGTATGCACGATTGACTGAGTGAAATAACTGTCTATTGTTTTCACACAACTCTAGAGATATACTCTTTAATCTGAGGGAGCAAAGTTGTCATGTTTATGCGGTTGTCAGAAACTAATCCCTTCTTGTCTAAATCAGGAAAGTTAACTCCTTCTTGAACATTCGAGAAAGTTTCTAGTGACCTCTGAGCTAGCTGGCAAAACTAATTAAGTCTAACATAGTCAGTAGAGACCTAGATGACCTCAGTCCTACGTCTAAACTGCTGTTTATGTTATTCCAATGCGCAGAGCCTATTGGGAATGTAGGAACTACACTACACCCTGCCTACACACAAAGGACTCCATACCCCCCTGTAGTGAATCTGAGGGTGGGGAAGAAGGCAGGACTTCTGTGCACTTCAAAGGCACAACTGGGCAGAAGTACTGGACCTCTGACACCATCACCTCAGTGAACTTCTGGACATGTGACTACTCTGCCATGTAGAAGAGCTTCTGTGCTGCTGAAATGACTGTCACTCTGCTGGACAGCTACTTTGCTGGACTTCCGCCTTACTGAGCTGTCCTGCTGTCTGCTGTTTTTCTGCCTAGGTGAAAACACCTGGACCTGCATCACTTGAATCCAGAGTGACTCCAAGGGTTTGCTTGCTTGCCTCCTGTTCTAAGTCTCAGGGATAGCAAAGACTTCAACTTCCCGCATCTGGACTCTACACATTGTTAGTCTGCCATGCCAAGTGGTGCCACCTCAGTACTGAACCCTAAAAATGAGGCCTAAGGTGCTTCTTCAACCAGGACCCATGCATCTTCATTGGAACCAGTGCATCTTTGCCCTTGGCATGGGCTGGAACTCTCGCATCCTCGCATTTGTGTGAATTGGAACCAGCGCATCCTTGTCGAATCCTGTAATGGGGATGGAACCTCACACTCTGAATCAGCACATTGCCTTTGGAGTCAACCCAACACCTGCAGCAGGAGCATATCTATGCATCGCCTTCAGAGCTGACGCATCACTGCCATTGTGTGGAGAATCTCGATGCATCTCGCCCACTGCGTAGCTTGACCCCGACGCTTCAGTTGCACCTTGCATCTTTGACTTCGATCCAAGCCCAGATAAAGTCCTTTGGTTGGGCGGGCCCAAGTGGGTTTACCGGCCAGCCCACGCTCCATCGCGATCAGCCTGAGCTTTCGGCTATGCCCTGGTCCAGTGTGACCAAATAACGAATTTAAACGCTTATTGCTTCAATGCGCTTTTTTACATTTATTCTTTGAAAATTCATATCTTGACTTCTACATGTTGTATTTTTATAGTTTTGGTCTTTTAAAAAAAATAAAATTAAGTTCTATTTTTTCCAGGTGCTGAGTCTTTTTGTGGTGTTCTCAATGTGTTACTTTTTGAAGTGGTACACAAATACTTTACACATTGCCTCTTAAGTTAAGCCAGAATGCTCTACACCAAGCTACCAGAGGGTGAGCACAGGATAAATTAGGGTGTGTTGTGACTTACCCTGATTCGAAATGTCGTTCGTGCTTGGACAGGGTGCATACCTCTGCCAACCAGAAACCCAATTTCTAACATGTCAGGTGCCAGTCGTTTAGACTGGGGAGCAAAGTGTGGAGATGTGCTAAAGAGGAAAGTGTTCCTTAGACAAAGTACAGTTTCATATAAATTGCTTAAAGCTGCTTACAGGTTCTTTTGCAGTAAAACATTTAGTTCCAGCTCAGACACGTTACTGCATTATCCTCAGAATAGATAGCTTATCCAGTGTTTCTTTTTTAAGCAGACTACGAGCAGGAGGATCCAAAGCCTAGCAGATTTAGTGAAAGGATTTGGCATCACTGCCTAGACAGAGGAATCTGAATTCAGGCAGAGTACATTCCAGGGCTATCCAATTCAGTGACAGACTAGGGATCCAGGTTTCAGGGGCTTTAGTACAACAGTGATTGGTCTCTTCATCCCAATGTTTTCCAAAAGACTCAACACCTAATGGGTCCAATTCAAGTGGATCTATTTGCCTCTCACATATACTGCAAAGTTCCTCGGTTCTCCGGCTGGAAACCAAATCGAGCAGAAGGGGTAGATGCAACAACGATGCTGAAATGGACCAATTTCCTTACTCCTCTCCACAATGATTCGCAGGAGTCTAATACGTGTCAGAAGGGGCTTATCCTCTTTGGTATTAGTGATGCCATTTTGACCATTTCAGGTATGCTTCGCATAGCTTCTAAAGCTATCTTTAGATTTTCTAAGGATTCTGCCAATATTTATGCTCTTACTAACAGACCTCTAAGGTCATCCTCATGACTTAATTCCCCAAGCCTATCTTCTCTAATGGTATGGAAGAATTCAGGTCAGCATGGCATGACCGGGGACTTTCAGGAGAAGCATTGTCAGTCATCAAAGATTCCTAGTCTCTTTCCACTCATTCCAGTTATAAATAAGCCTGATCTGCTGGGGTTGGCTGACATGTGGGACAGGAAATTGATCTCATATCTACACCTCCTGTAGATGTAGTTTATTTTTTAGTATTCCGTTTTCTCTTGGGCAAAGCCATAGCACTCATATAGATCAGCTATTGCTACAGTTCATATCCTGGTCAAAGGTTAGCCTATAGACAACAATTCTTGGTTCGCAGATCTTTGAGATTCATTTGTTCACTAATTCCTCCAAAACCTTTCTCTCTGGTATGTAAAGGTGGTTTTGGATTTAATTTTGTCATGGCCAAATAATGAATTACTCTCGCTGAAACAGGTATCAGCTAAATTGAGCACAAAAACATATGGTAACAGTTAGAAAGAGCGCACAGCAAGTATAAGGTGATGTAAGGTTGCAAGTCGTATTAAGGTGCTCAGGAAGAGGCGGGCCGGTTACCACAACCCCCGAAGTAAACCACATATGTGGTTTAATCAAGAATACATAAATCTTCCGAGCACTCAATTTGATGAAACAAAGTCTTTGTAGAGTTTTACTACTCAATTTTAATGTCCAAATTCAGATGTTTTCCAATCCAATTCAAAAGTAACTCATTCCATGATCCACCATGTAATAAGACGCAGCCAACACGTGTTTCGTCTAGTCAGTATAGACATATGACTTCTTCAGGGCTGCAACCCAACATTTTAAAATGAATAACAAGCTTTACAATATACACAACCCAAATATTAATACTCCTATTATAGTTCTAGGAGAGCTCCTCAAGGGGATACACCCTCAAGCCAACACAAGTTAAGAGAGAAAGTTGAAGTTCTTAAAGTAATATAAAGTATAAGAAAAAGACTCCACCAAAAACGTGCTCAAGTCACCATAAAGGAAAAAATTGTGTAAATAAGAATAACCTATGTTCAATTTAATCAAATGTATTAAGATTAGTCTAGAACAGTAGTTCCGGACTACTTAAGATTTTAGGTTGTGGTTGTTGGGTGACATCATCCTACCCAAATGTGATGTTCACTAAACGTATTCCAGTCCAAAAGTTCATATACTACATATGACTATTGAGAATATGGACTCACCAATATCTAATCACAAACGGTGTCCACAGTATTTCACTAGCCCGGTGAGTTCAGATCTAAGGGATGAATAGCATCCTTCAGTTTTCTCATATAATAATAAAGAATGTTTCTACTGCCCGTGTTATCAAAAGACCCTCACCTCCAGAAGGTCCAAAGGTCTGAGCCCGGCTGTATTTAAAAAAAAATTTATCAATCCAACGTGGTTGTCGACACAACGCAAGTAATCGTCCTACAAATTCAAATTAGGTAATGTTGAGTATTCTTATCAAGTCATTCAATCTATATCACACCGTAACTAATATTATTAATTCAAATTAAGTAATGTTGGGTATTCGTATCAAGTCTTTCAATCTATATCACACCGTAAATAATATCAGTAATTCACACTGATACGCAACTCTGATAATTGACTACCAGAGAAATAAGTTAGATCAAAAAACGCGATTTATAAATCAACTGGGATTCTATTTTGCTCCTTCAATTCATTGAAGTACAGTATAACAGTCATTGCTCACCTTATTATAAAGGCAATCGCGGTAATCCGGCAATAATCCCCGAATCCGCGTTAGTCTTCAGAGTAGCTACTACACGAGTACGTGTTCTGTAACCCAAGATATAAAGTAATAAGAGCAATGTACATATGCCATGTAATCACCCAAAAGAAAGTTTATAAATTCTTCAGCAGTCTCAGGCTTACCGTCGTCAGTATAGTCACGAGCACACAAGTGGCGTTCAGCACCAGCGCCATCTTGGAATGGCAATTTATAGAGACGACACGTAATACCCAAACCAGGGAGTCTCATCTTAATTTAAAAATTCTTCAGTCAGGCTCATAGTCAACCATTATAGGTTAATAATCTCCAATCGTACTTAATAAATTAGTTTAATCGAGTAGTGTTTTAAACTAAAGCACATGTATCTAAATACTAACATGGGCGCCATCTTGGGTAGGTAAAGACTCTATTTTGTTTGAGAATAATATCAATAGAATCACGACTTTCTCATTATATTGATTGTTATTAGTAGTATCTTGTTACAGTATCATCTTATTTTAATTATTTCAAAAGATATTCTCTTTAACATAACACGGGTAAATTTGATTCGAACGTAGGTGTCGCCTAAATATATATAGGCGCTATTAGATTTTAGCGTGCTATTGCTGTGTTCACATATAGATGATGGTCTATAATTATACATTTATGAAATGAAAAAATGTCTCCTCGTTTCGCTTGGATACGCCACCCCTGTGGTGGCGCAGCAAACTGACACATTCCCAGGTTTACGAATTCTCGTAAATCTTGAAATGCCTCAGTGGACATGGGTGTTGTGTGGGAACACCCACAGCAACACCCGTGTCCCGCCCGTAACACGCAAAGTGTTGTGTGAACAGGGGCAATATTTACAAGCACAGGTTAAGTCACACAGGGTGACTTTACCTGTGTTTGTAAATATCCCTTAGCAGGCTGTGCCACCGGTGAGTCATGCAACGTGATGCAACGGCGGCGCATGGGGCTTGTAAATCTGCCCCGGTCATTAATAGAATCTAAACCTCATATTAATGAGGGAGAATTTCATAATTTCACAATATTTAATGCAATATCCATGTAGTTCTGGGAAAGCTATTACTCCCAAAGGGACAATATTCAAGCACCAACATTTTATGAAAAATTGCTGTAGGGTCCATTGCTTGGCCAGCCTCCAGTAAAAACATTTTAGCTCACTTTCATGAAATTTTAATGTAGGTCTGTTTTTTTAATAAAGGGAGAACATAAATGCTGGCTTAAGTGATATTACATTTGGCAAACTAGGGCGTCCATAACTAGGAGACTGTCCAACCAAAGAACAGTAGTACTCTCAGATGCTTCCCAGTGCAAGATGTGGAACACACTGGTGAAGCACACATCATTAGATAGTTGAGGGTTCATCATCCTATTTTAGTACAAATGTATGGCAATTCTATACAAGATATTGCTGTTTCTTCTAAGAGTTTTGACCTTCTTGTATGTTTATGCTGGTTAACAGGAATCATACACCAGTCCTTTATTGCCTCTCAATCCATCTTTAGTGTGCTAGCTACCTGCGCTGTACCCATCTTTTATGTGTGAGAGAATCATGTGATGTTACTACTGCCATCTGTCCAATACATTAGGGACGGTTATGTTGCTACCGTCCATGTTGTACTTGTATTGTATTGTGTTGTGCAGCTCAGTATAAAACCTTACACCATGCAAAAGAAAAAACAATTTGCATTGCCAGTGCTTATTTCAGGGCATAATGTGAATGAAAGAGTGAGCCCTCACATAATATGTGAGCAGTTTACTTTCGTTTGTACGTGGGAATCCTGCGTTTTTTAATGGAGTACATGACTTTGATTTTTTTGTAAACATAGCTGACAAGTAGCTCCATGTGATGTTTCAGCCAATTATAGAATTTTTGCCAATAACACTTCGCATGCTGGGATTTTAAGCCCATAATAGGCGTTAAAAGCAAAACTACAAGCCCTACATTGCAAGTTGCTGTTGGCTGAAAAGCCAGGAATGGCTGAAAGTATCATATTTAAAGTGCCCATTGACAAACGTGTGACATTCAAAATAAAATGCAGTTCTTGACTTTTCTTGCAAATAATTAAGATTAAACAGCACACTGTGTGACAGGGCAGAGAAAGCAGTGTAAAAACAAATGTTAATGGTTTAACAATAACATTCATTGGAACATCGGAAAGTTACAAAAAGATGTTATTTGCCAGAAAAAAGTAGGTAGCATCAGCTGGGCAAAGGAAAAAACAAACAATCTGCTGCTATCTGACTTCCTGAAGGAAGTTTGTTGTGACTTATGTGATTTGAACAGGTGCAGAACATGCTGCAGGTGCTGAGTGAGGCGTGTGGGCCACCAGTTCAGAACACGTACTTCATACTGGTATAACAATTCTGAGCCACTCGCCAGGACTATGATTTAACCTACCAAAGCTGACAATTAGGTTTGAGCACAGGTAATATATTACAATCTGGTTTCAAAGCCCTGCACTCCCCAGAAACAACTCTTTGAGTGTAACCAATTGCATAGCCTCGGCAAATCTTAATCACTTCTTGACTAATCCCATTGTTGGTGATGTGTAACTTTCGATATAATTTGTAACCTCACCTTGCAATCTACGTGAGCCAACATTGGTCTCACTGGCTCTACTCTTGATTGTCTTATGTCCTGTATCTCTGACCTTACCTTTTCAGTCTCTCAAGGGTACTTGTTGTTCCCATCGACGCCTCTGCCAATAGGCTTCCCACCAGGGTCAGTTCTAGGCTCTTTCCTCTTCTCCCTTTGCTCTTTCTTTCTGGCAGCATCAGATTATCTTTTGACGTTTCCTATCACCTATACACAGATGTCACACAAATCGTCCTTTTCCCCATACTTTTAAGACCTCCCTTTTGAGGGACAATTTTGCGATACTATGCTCTTCCATCAGCACAGGCCCGCCTCTTCATCCCTCATACTAGCACAGGTTGACTTCATGTCTGCCAAAGGAAAGACGAACTGACTATAAAGAGTGAGTCACTTTTCAGGCAGAGCATCTCAAGAATTGTCCACTTATAAACAGTCCTGCAACTGCAAAATCAGGGATAACAAAACATACTGGGGGTAAACCTAAGCTACGTAGCAACAGTGTTAATAGATGTTATACCCGACATCCTTGGTGCGCAAATCCCCCAAACATTTTGCCTTCAACCCTCCTGTGTGCTGAATTTATCTGTGTTGGAGTTAGGACTCTGTGCATATTTCTGCTGCTAACCAGTGCTAAAGTGCTTGAGTTCTCATCTTCAAACATAGCAAAATTAGTTTACACTTAATTGGCACATTTACATTACTTGTAAGAACCTAGTAAAATATACTGTACCCAGGGCCTGAAAATTAAATGGTACTAGGGCGTCTGCAGCACTTATCATGCCGTCCACTAGTAGCACTTTTAAAACATATCTCAGGGCTGGTATTGCTCCGTGTAGTGCAGTTGTAAACTGCCATTTCCACATTGAAAAGCCTTTTTCCAGGACTAAACCTTCCTTTTTAATACTTATAAGTCACCCCTAAGTTAGGCCCTAAAGGCTCACAGGGCATGGTGCATTATACTTGAAAAGTAGGACATGTGTACTTAAGATTTACATGTCTTCGCAGTTAAACACTCCTAAAGTTGTGTTTCACTGTGGTGTGGCCTTTCCCTTCTATTGACTAACACTGGGATATCCTATTACATTTACAAAAATGCTAAGATCAGTTTGAGAGGATATACGGATATGCTTTTTAAACTTTAATTGTAACTTAAAATCCTCTTTAATGGGGAAGTCGGATTTTAAATGACATTTTAAGGTAAAAGGTTGGCATTTTCCTATCTCAACCATCTGTCTTTTCTGCCAGTGTCCTGGGTCCCATGACTATGAATGACTCTGCTGTTGACGTTTATATATTGCTTCCAGACAGTAACCCAAATGCGGCTTAGATGTCGAAAGGATGGACCATCCTAGCAGAATGACTGGCGATGCGCTGAACCCATCCCCATGTACACTTCAAAGGGTTTTGCCTCTTGCACACACTAAGTAACCTGACATCAGGTCTGCCCTTCCTTTTGTCACCCAAAGACAGTTTGGGGACTTGACAGGGGAATAACTCCCAGAACCAGATGTGGAGGTAGGACAGGGAGTACCCCACACAAAGGCTGGCATCAGTTACAAATATTGGACCTCCAGAGTCACTCATCAGAACACTTCTGGACCTGTGGAAGTTACAGAAGAAGGATGGCACTGCTGACAGAGGTCTGCCCTGCTGCTTGAAGGACTGTTTTGCTGTCAGAGAAATAAGATTGACTCTGCTTGTCTTCATCCCAGGCTACCCAGAGTGACTGCAAGGGTCAGTTAGCTGACCTCCAGTGTGAGCTACAAGGGCACAACACACTTCAGAGGCCTCCCTGCAACTACCCAGCATCCCTGTTGCTTAAATTAAATGGTTCTGTTAGGTAGAATTGGTACTTGCTACTGGGTTCCAAAATAAAAGGTTGAACAGTCGCTTGGTATGATTGAATCATATAAAAGAGCAGAAAAATGCACATAGATCCTAGCACCTTGGTTACTGAATGAGTAGTATATATTTATTGGTTAGATGACAATAATTCATATAATCACTCATTGAGATGCTCCATAGGGTGATAGGTAAAAAGTGTCCGTACAGTGCAGTAAGAAAAAAGGTGAGCATCCATTTATACAAAAACAACTCAAATTCTTTGATGGGTCCATCCAATACACTCAAATCTGTAATTTCCCATTGGTGGGCTATATTCATCTGTCCTTAGTTGCCCAAAATGGAGTTGTAGTACATACTTGAGAATTAATTAATTTAATACATTTTTCTGGGAACAGTGCAATTATTGATAGGTATTATTTTGGCATTCCTCCTCAACATGACAGCAATGGTACTCGCATGCCACACCTAGAATGTTATGCTATTGACAGGGCACACCTGGAAGTGTCCTAAACATCTAAGTTTTCATCTGCATGCTATAGAGACATTATGTTTTAAATAACTGTTTTGAGATCAAATACTATTAATATGTTTTTATTTGCATCTTGAATCCCTTCATACTCATAAAATAACAGTAGTCCGCAGTTTGGCATTAAGTATCTTCCCCATAGAAACCCCTGCATTCACTCCAACCAAAGGTGCACAGTGAAGGAATATTCATGTTTGGAGTGTGAACACGGTTGTGCCCCTCTAAGTTTTTTTTTGTGCTACCAACAGTTTTTTTAACAAAACCTGAAGCTTTGGGGATGAAAGTTGAAATTTAACCTTCATGATATTCCACACTGATTCAGAGCGAGGCAATAAGATTTCAGCGTCAGTGGAAAATGGACGTTTATTCTTGTTTGTTAGGACATTGTCAGACTTAGTTGGCAACCCAACCAAGGAATGTGACTGAGATTCATCCAGTCCTGCTTTAGTCAAAATCACTTTGCAGTCTGAATATTGGAGTTCATCATTACATTACTAAAGATTAAACTACAAGTCCGAAAAGCTGTGAAGGGTCAGACTTTTGATATGAGGAACATTCATTATGTCCCCGGTAACATAGACGGCATCTTGTTGAAAACAATTGAAAATATTTTGGAATCAAAGGACCCCGTTTATGTAAGGAACTTATTTCCAATCAAACATACAGGATTCATTGGAAAAAAAGTTTACAAAAACATGTAAACGTTGCTTAGAACCGTTCATTTAATTTGCCTCACAATGTTACTTGAAATGTTTTGCTGCTTGCTATGTCTTACTCTGCATACTTATAGGATGATCGATTAAAAAACACTATCGCAAATTAGTTTTGCCCATTTGTGTTGCTGGGTGTCACCTTAAGTCCCACTAAAATATACTAATTTGCTTGTAGTATTTATTATTCTTTAAAGTAATTATGAGAAAACATGATTATCATTATCACAAAAAAACAAAGGTTACTGGGATGTTATAGTTAGGGTCAGATTTTGCTCATACAAAACCAGTGAAATTCAGCTGTTTCAGTTAACTATAACTTGCGCCCCTGCAATGCACTGCTTATGACCTCACATATTACGTCACTCATGACATGGTCAGTGACATCACTGATGATATCTCAAATGCCCTCACTAATGACAACAAAAACACAGAATCTTTGACACACACACTCATACCCACATATGCTCCAACCATGTTATAGCAAATTGCAATGTTCCGGGTGACGGGCACCCCAGGACATTGTTGGAGCCAGCCCTGGGGTGTGGCTAGTCTGGACTGTTCCCATGAGGCACAGGGTCATTACTGATTTGCATATGGCTGGGTCAGTTCGGTCTGGACTGTTCCTTTGAGGCACAGGTCAAGACTGATTTGCATATGCTGGGTCCAAACTGGGCTGGCGTAGTGGGCAAAAGAACGATGGATCTAACCCAGATCTTTTGACTGGGGGAGAATGTTTGCATTGTCAGCATTCCGTCCATCATTTGTTTGCTGTAACGCATTCCTGAGGGCCACCTACGGCTCCAGGAGGGGGGCCATGTGGCCCTCTTCTTCAAATTTCCCAAGGAGGTGGTGGTCCCCGGTGCTGTGTGTGGGGAGCGGAGCCCCCTACACATTATTATTTATTTTAGCCTGAGGGGCTGGTGGTCTCCAGGCTGTGGGGGAGGTAATATGTATGTGCCCCGGGAAGTTGGCAGTTCCCGGGGTGGCCGCGTGCCCCCCTGTTATATGTAGCCCTGGGGAGGTGTCAATCACTGGGGCTGTGCGGGGCGTGTACCCCTGGCATTACTGTTATGTGAAGCCTTGGGTAGGTGGCGGTACTTGAAGCTGCGATGGGGCCTCAAGACCCAGCATCATTATAAAAAATATTATTAGCCCTGGGAAGGTGGCAGTCGCCAGGGTGCAGGGTTGCTGCTATGGCAAACCCCACATACATATTACAAAATGCTCTCTGGAGGTAGTGATCCCTGGGGCTTTAGGTAGTCTAGAAGAGGAGGACGTGTGCCCCCTCTATATTTTCAAATTCTCCTGGACCTAATTAAATGAAGCATGGAACCCGCGCGTCTTTTTGTTTTTTTCATTTTTGGCGGTAGTCATGAATCTAATGTGAATCCTGTCAATTTTTATTTAAAAAAAAAAGTTTTGGGGGACCTGGGTGGGTCCATGTTGACACCCCCCCCCCCCGAGGCGTGGGAGGTCAGGGTGTTTCTAGCCTGCCCCCTTTTATTTTTTTACGTATTTTCTTGTGACTTGGTTTAACCGTGTCGCAGGATGGCTGCAAACAGTTCCTGCTTTGAAGTGTTGGCAGCCAATCAGATCTGAGCACAAGATCGGGAGGGGTTGCAGAGCCACCGCATTCCTATATATACACACAACTGGGAATTTCATTTAATATCACTGCAGCTACTGATTGGATTTACACCATTTAACATGAAAGGGGGCTTCCTGGACCAACAGCAACCTTTCTGTTAAATTTGGTGTAATTCTGTTCAGCAGTTCGGGCTGTAGCCATGTCTATAGTTTCCCATGGAAATTAACATGGAGAAAAAGTGTTTTGGGACCCCCCTTTTTCTTGGCCCCCGCTTGACCAATCACCCCAAAATTTTCAAGACAGCAGCTGAATCAAGCGTCAGACTAGTTTTGAAAATTTCGTGAAGACGACACCATTATTGGCAAATGAAAAGACGCTTTTCCTATGGAAACTACATCCTAACTAGAATTTCCAGTAGGTAATGAATATATATATATATTCACTGAAAAAACCATAGGTTATAGACCATATATAGTTAGGAATTAGCATTTAAAAAACCTTATTTTACTCACACAAAACCATTGAAATTCCATATATAGTTAGTTGCACTAACCATATATCGCGCACCCGCAATCCACTGCTGATCATGTCACATATTACATCATTCATGACATGGTCAGTGACATCACTGATGACATCACTGATGACATCTCAAATGACATCACTGATGACATCACTGATGACAACATCCAGTGACTGTATGTTTCTGTAAAGTTAAAATATGTCTTACATATTGAAGAATGAGTGGATATATAAGTGTCTGGATGAAGGATTTAGTAGGTGCGTGACTGACTGTATGAGTGAGTGATTAAATGTGTCTCACTGAATGCATGGGTTAGTGACTAAACTGTCTTAATTTGTGCATCATTATGTCTGTTGTTCTGTAAACTGCTGCATGTGTTGATCATTAGCTATACGAGAGGCTATATGTGTTATTAATTGGTTGCCCAAGTATTTCTATGGGAGATTGAGTTTGTGTGGGCGTGGCTGGAAGGTGTGTGACTCTATGCATAGATGTGTGAGCAGTTTATTCACTAGGTGTATGAGTTCAAGAGTGCATGTGGAAACAGCTACATGGGCAGTTGACTGTGTGCATGAGTGTATTGATGAGTGAATGGATATCTCAATGCTACATGTCATAGTAAGTACATATGTAAAACACAGTACATGTGAGAGTTGGCATATATAAATAACTGTGCATGAGAGCCACTGAATGAGTGAGTGGTTGTATCGATCATTGTGAACTTGTATCAGGGATTGTATAAGAGAGTAAATATGTGTTAGTATATGTTTCAATAAGTAAGGTGTGTTTAACTGTATAGTTGAAGAAATGGAGGTGAGATTGTTTCTTTGCATGACTGACTGGGTGTGTGAGTAACTCCATGGATGAGTGGCAGTGTGTGAGTGTCTGTATACACTGAGTGTATCTAAGGTTATATTAGAGTCTGAAGAGGTTTATCGTATTAGCACAAGAATGATGTCAAATGAGATGTCATCAGTGATGTCATCAGTGATGTCATTTGAGATGTCATCAGTGATGTCATCAGTGATGTCACTGACCATGTCATGAATGATGTAATATGTGACATGATCAGCAGTGGATTGCGGGTGCGCGATATATAATTAGTGCAACTAACTATATATGGAATTTCAATGGTTTTGTGTGAGTAAAATAAGGTTTTTTAAATGCTAATTCCTAACTATATATGGTCTATAACCTATGGTTTTTTCAGTGAATTTTCAAGGTTTTGTAAATGCTAATTCCTAACTATATATGGTCTATAACCTATGGTTTTTTCAGTGAATTTCAATGGTTTTTTAATAGCAAATATCATAAGCTGTCGAATGTCAAGTACGTGGTAAGTGAAAACATTTTCGTGTTTATGCACACTGATCTGCTTTGAATGGTGCCCCCCCCCTCATTTCTATTAGGAGTACTCTCTCTTTGCAGATAGTGAAAGGTAGTTAACGCAGGCCTTTGCCCCCGTTGTAATCCGTCGTGCCTGCTTCTCTCTCCATTTGATTGATTGTTATCCAAGTATTTACTGTTTTAGAATTAGTTCTCTTTGGTTCATTCTCTATTTACAAACAAACACAGAGTCGCAATACTCTGTTTAGTCTTTGCAGATAACGAAAAATCGTGTAAAAAAAAAGAAAAGGAATCAAGCAAAATCAGTAGGCCACTAATGGGATCTCTTTTTGACCTCGCTAAAATAGAAACATTAGGAACAACCCCTCATGACAAATACAAAACTAGTGAGATGAACTGAACTCCACACAATGATGGCTGCAAAACAGCTCGGCTCCGCCACCCACCCCGCCCAAAATAACGATAAAGAACGGCTGCCATGATTGGTTGCGGAATGACCACGACGGAGCTACGAAATGGTGCTGCTCTCATGCTAACCCCAGCTTCAGTCTGAAACATCCAGAAACACTGTAGACTACCAATTCGATCAGTTCCGGTAGCGCCCCAATGTAACCCGGTAGAGAAGAACTAGCCCTCCCCTCTTTGACTGATGGTTCTTGTTGCCTGTCCCTTCTGTTGTCATTTAACAGAACTATTTAGCCTGCTGAAAGGGGTTGTGTTCCGACCGCTGGTTGGTGGAGAAATTTTGACTATATTCTGTACCTGCGTTGTCGCGTAATGCGTCATATGACGCGCCGCGTTAGCGCATCCGGAAGTCATCCGGGGCGCGCAGCGCGTAACGTAAGCATAACAAGTCATGTGACTTGTTAATAAAACTTTTCATTGGTTCATTTTACTTTTCTTATTGTAATGATGAAAGGCTTGGTCATATGACCTAAAAATGACGCTTTTCATTACTTCCGAACATTATTTTTTCTTAAATATATGTTATAATGTTCCAGGCTGATGTACTTTCCCGGAAATTTTACAACTGTCCTGCAAGTAAAATATATTCTTTTTTCGAGAAAAAGAGCGTTTCTTCGTCCCATGACGGAGCCGTTGAGCAAAAGAGGGTCGACCTGCTGTCTTAGTCGCCGATACGCCTGAATATGAGATTCTTATCGATCACTTTATGTTGCAGGAATAGAAAACACAACAGCCCTTGACCATTTATCTTTACTGCGTTCCTTCGTATTATACCTTTTACCCTTCATGTAATTGGTCTGCTTTATTTCACTTGCCTTTTAATGATTCTAAAACAGTCACTATTATTAAAAACTTTACCAATGTATATACTACTACCATGTTTTCTTTTAAAAACCTTAATTGTGAAAATTTCATTATACAAATACGAGCCTATAACCACGTGGGCCTGCCACAGAGCAAACTGTAATCGTATATGATGAATAGACATTTACACTGTAGAGGAACGTAACGGGCGGGCCATTAGGTTGCAAGAACTAAGGTGTCTAACAGTTACGGAATCGGTGCCATGTGCTTCAAAACTGCATACGTATCTCGTGATTTCAAGGTTCTGCAACCAGTACACAACAAGTAGTTACGAGTCCCATTTATTCCGGCGCCATTTTGGGCGAGGACGGGCAGGTCCAGGATATAGTCAAAATGTCTCTACCAACCATCGACTATGATGATGTTCATATGCTGTATTTATTAGAGTAACACTCATCTGTCCACATGAAATTAATTTGCCACAATCTAAACATGTCATTTTAATCTTTCCAAAGTTCTTCTAAATATTTGGGACCGTTTCCCTTGCCTCTGAAGCTCTCAGTGCCACTTCTTTGATGAATGTACTAGCAGGTCAGGGGTTCTCCTCCAAATCTCTCTTTTATGCAGCACTATAATTAATTGGTGCCACCTCTCCATATGACGATGCATGGTATAGTTACCACAACTATATATTTTTTTCGGTTCCTCTGGAGAGTTCATCGTGGCAGATGAAGCGTGTAACGTACCGGGCATTTACCTTTTTTTGCATGTACAGGAAAGGAAAAAAAAATCGAGCGTCCGAGTTCTAAGGTGTCCCAGGGCCATTTTAGTGGACCAGGCCCAAATCCAAAGAACAGGCCGCCATTTTGAGAGTCCTCTTGCAGCCGCCTGTCGCTGTAGCATCAAGAGCAGCCGAAACTCAGCTGAATGGCAACTGAAACGGTAAAGGGGCGCCCCACTACAGCAGACGAGCCTCCACCTAGGAAGGCCCATTCACGCCGGCTCCCCCCCCCTTCGGGCACCCCACGCCGTTATTCGGAGCAGTATTGTAGGATGGCCACACCAGTGCGGCAACTTGCTAGACATCACCTCGGTGGTAACCGAATCTCAACGCCTTGTGGTGTCTTCTATTAAAAAAACATTGTTATGCTGCCTTCGACCTATTCGCCGCAAGTGCGCACACAACTCAACTGCATAGCTTGCTAGACACCACCTCGGTGCCATCCGGATCTTGGAATGTCAGCACCTTTTGGTGTCTTCTCTTCAGAAAATATTGTTGCGCTGCCTTTGGCCCCATTCGCACATCAGTCCGCTACTGACGCCATCTCACAGGCTAATGGGGCGCCCCACGCCGACTTTCAGCATTGTAGAATGACCACACCAGTACAGCAACTTGCTAGACATCACCTCGGTGCCATCCGGATCTCGGCGCCCCACTGCAGATGAAGTGCCTCTCAACTATGAAACCACCACGGTGACATCCGGATCTTGGCGCGTTGTGCTGCCTTCGGCCTATTCGCACATCGGTCCGCTACTGACGCCATCTCACAGGCTAATGGGGTGACCCACGCCGAGTTTCAGCATTGTAGGATGACCACACCAGTACAGCAACTTGCTAGACATCACCTCGGTGCCATCCGAATCTTGGCATCTCAACGCCTAGTGGTATCTTCCATACAAAAAATATTGTTACGCTGCCTTTGGCCCCATTCGCACATCAGTCCGCAACTTAGACATCACCTCGGTGCCATCCGGATCTTGGCATCTCAGCGCCTTGTGGTGTCAGTCAGAAAATATTGTTGCGCTGCCTTTGGCCCCATTCGCACATCGGTCCGCTACTGACGCCATCTCACAGGCCAACGGGGCGCCCCACGCCGACTTTCAACATTGTAGGATGGCCACAGAAGTGCGACAACTTACTAGACACCACCTCGGTGCCATCCGGATCTTGGCGCGTTGTGCTGCCTTCGGCCTATTCGCACATCGGTCCGCTACTGACGCCATCTCACAGGCCAACGGGGCGACCCACGCCGACTTTCAGCATTGTTGGATGGCCACACCAGTGCGGCAACTTACTAGACACCACCTCGGTGCCATCCGGATCTTGGCGCGTTGTGCTGCCTTCGGCCTATTCGCACATCGGTCCGCTACTGACGCAAACTCACAGGCCAACGGGGCGCCCCACGCCGACTTTCAGCATTGTAGGATGGCCACACCAGTGCTGCAACTTGCTGGACACCACCTCGGTGCCATCCGGATCTTGGCGCGTTGTATTGCCTTCGGCCTATTCGCACATCGGTCCGCTACTGACGCCGCCTCACGTGCCAACGTATTTTCTCCGCATTTTATACCCTATGCCGCATAACAGGTCATGTGACTTGTTTATAAAACTTTTCATTGGTTCATTTTACTTTTGGTTTCCTAATGATGGAAGGCTTGATCATATGACCTAAAAACAACACTTTTCATTGGATGACAACTTTTTTTTTTTCCCAAACGATGAAAGCCCCACCTTGTTTCTGGATGTTTCAGACTAAACTGGCATCAGCATGAGAGCACCACCATCTCGTAGCTCCGTCGTGGTCATTCCGCGAGCAATCATGGCAGCCGCTCCCCACCAGAAGCCTGCAGGAGTCGGGGCCCCCAAAACTTTTGATGAATTCTCAAGGCGGAGGGGACGCTTTCGAGAATGGGGTCCAAGACCTAGCAGACAAGCGTCCGATTTCCAAGGTGTCCCAGGGCCATTTCAGTGGACCAGGCCCAAAAAGGAAAGAGCCTGCCGCCATTTTGAGAGTCCTGTGACAGCCGCCTATCGCTGCACCGCAAGAGTGGGCGCAACTCAGCTGAATTGCGGCTTTTGACACAGTGGACCAAAAACGGACGGAATGGCAACTGAAACGGTAAAGGGGCGCCCCACTACAACAGATGACACTCCACCTGGAGAGGCCCGTTCACGCCGCCTCCCCCGGGGCGCCCCACGCCGTTATTCGGAGCAGCATTGTAGGATGCCAAAACCAGTGCGGCAACTTACTGGACATCACCTTGGTGCCATCGTTCTGCTGCCTTGGAACTATTCGCACAACAGTTTGCTACTGATGACCCACCCCCCGCGACGCCCCACGCCGTTATTTGCTGGGTGGCAACTTACTAGACATCACTTTCGTGTCATCTAGATTTCGGCGTGTTCTGCTGCCTTGGAACTATTCGCACAACAGTTTGCTACTGATGACCCACCCCCCGCGACGCCCCACGCCGGAAATCTGGACGTTGTGCTGCGTTGGGACTATTCGCACAGCCGACCGCTACTTCGTTGTTTTTCCCTAAAAATGTTTATATGTTATTACTATTTTTGTTTTCTTGTATATATTTATAAATTATTAAAGTTTTATAATCTTACTACTTTGTCGGAGTGCTATATATTTTTAATGTGACACATAATTGTAAAAACTTTGATGTACAAAGAGTCATCCCTGGAATCTTCCGCTTCACGCTCGGTCCCCTCCCCAATCACAATACAGGATGGTTTTCAGATAATAGCAACGCTTCTGCTGTGACGGATCTCATCGAGTGTGGGCCTTGATCTACTATAACTCCTTTGAAGAGGGGTGATTCTTTACAGCTGTGGCCATAAACTACATCTGCAGGGCTAGCTGATAGCCTAGGACCGGCCTGGACAATCGGACACAGAGGAAAAGGAGTGTCAGAGGGTGCGGTAGTGAATAGGGCGAAAGGGAGGTGTCGGGCGGGCACAGGGTGTGATTCTCAGGGAAGAGCAGCGCAGATGGGGGGAGGTTTATTACCCATGCATAAGACAGAGAGCGGGGGTGACCACTGCCTGGGTGAGATGCTTGCGAGGGTGGGGAGCCATGCTAAGGATCGACAGCGTGCACAGAGTGGGTCTGGTCAAGGCATCTAAAATAGCTGCCGTGCACGACAAAAGTGTGGCATTTGAAAAAAGACAAGATGGCGCAGACAATGTTTTTCAACACTTCCTGATTTCCTTCGAATCGAACGTTAACAGACGTTGGGGCATATTACCAAAGTTAAGCGATATTTATCCCTAACGATGCATTGCAAAGATTTTTTTACCGTCAGAAATTATCGCAGATAAACCTTGCTATTATCAAAGTTTATCGCAAATACGATAAAAAACGACCGCAATGCATTAATATCGCTGAAAACTCAGCGATATTCATGCATTACCGAGCTAATGCTCTTAGCCATGTTATCCACCTCCCATTGGATAACATGGCTAAGAACTGCTCAGGGCAGCTGTTACTTTTTGGAGATATTCGCGCTTATCTCGAATATTTCCAAAAGTTGATAATAGGAGATAGCGATGTTAGCGACTGTTTCCAGTCGCTAACATCTTGGCATGCCCACTTTGCATGTCATTAGTGATAAATATCACTCACATGCAAAGTGGGGCCCAAGATGGTCGCTATCTCCTACTAGCCGTCGCTAACTGGTGTTAGCAACAGCTAGGTAATACAGATATAATTTTATCTCCGCGAAGCGGAGCGTTGTTACAGATATATATCTTGTTTTTGAACGTTAATTTCTCAAAATGCACTGAAGCACATATATTGAGACCTAGCAAAGGCACATCGGGCTACCAGTCCCTAATATTTTACCAAGTTTCGAGCAAATCCATTCAGCCGTTCGATTATTATTATTATTTTTTTTTTTTGCCCCGCGGGGCCCTTTTAAAACCTCCACATCAAACCTAGGGGGTCAGCGAGGATCTACTATTCCCCCTTATGGTCATTTGCCCCTTCGCTTTGGCCTCCTCTTGTCTCTCGATCCTACCGAGAGACAAGATGGCGGCCGCTACGTACTGTTTGGAATGTTTACAGACACCGGAGAGCCAATCAGCTTCGCTTCGCAAAGCTCCGTAACGCGAAAAGTACGCGAAGCGGTGCGCTGTTACAGATATATATCTTTTTTTGAACGTTAATTTCTCAAAATCCACTGAAGCACATATATTGAGACCTAGCAAAGGCACATCGGGCTACCAGTCCCTACAATTTTGCCAAGTTTCGTGCAAATCCATTCAGCCGTTCGATTATTATTATTATTATTTTTTTTTTGCCCCGCGGGGCCCTTTTAAAACCTCCACATCAAACCTAGGGGGTCAGCGAGGATCTACTATTCCCCCTTATGGTCATTTGCCCCTTCGCTTTGGCCTCCTCTTGTCTCTCGATCCTACCGAGAGACAAGATGGCGGCCGCTACGGACTGTTTGGAATGTTGACAGACGCCGGAGAACCAATCAGCTTCGCTTCACAAAGCTCCGTTGCGCGAAAAGTACGCGTCCTGGAGCGCTGCCCGGTCCGCTGTTACAGATATATATCTTTTTTTAAACGTTAATTTCTCAAAATCCACTGTAGCACATATATTGAGACCTACAAAAGGCACATCGGGCTACCAGTCCCTACAATTTTGCCAAGTTTCGTGCAAATCCATTCAGCCGTTCGGGCTAAAAGTGAGGCCAACCGCCCTATGGAAAACTCAATGTTAAAAACACGTTTTGGGACTCCCCTTTTTTCTCGACCCCCCCTGGACGAACCCCCCCCCAATTTTCAGGGGCTGCTCAGAAACAAAATGTGCCATTTTCCTGAAAATTTCAGCCAATTCCGTCCACAAACGCCAAAGTTATTAGACATAGAATTTTCAAAAAACCCATAGAGAAAAAATCCTAACTATATATACCTACTGGCGACCGCCAGTAGGTAATATATATATGTCAAGAAATTCCTTTTTCAAGAAATCAGAGGCCAGAGGAAGGTTCAGGGAAAACAGCTCGCTTTATTGATCAAACTTCAGTGGCGGCAAATGCATTTCGGCGGGTGAGCCTTCGTCAGCGCCTCACACTGCAAATGTCTTTCACTTCTGACCCCGCCTGCTTCAATTAAGTGTTTGCAACCAAAACTCCTCCCGCTGTTGCTGTAGGCACACCTGTGCCGGTTCCCACTGAGTCCTGAGAACTGCACTACCCAGAATGCACTGTCTCGGCAGAAACTGGGTTGGTGGTATGGGGGAGGAGTGTCAGAACAATCCATTCGTGCAAGCTGCCGGCGGGTAGTGAAAGAAGCCATCCATCTGGTCAAAGTCCACGGATGTTCCCCCTTTGTTCCCTCGTACTGCTACAGCCGATTACCTCAGGTAGGTGGATAGGAGGGGACTGCCAAATCCGAGGCACCACGTCCTGTCGAGATAAAATATCTCCGTCTACCCACGACTGCATGAGGGTCCTGGCGGCCTTCCGCTATATCGATAACTCAATCCTGTAGATGCTGCAAGCACCAGGGTGCCATAAGTAGCTTGGGCTCTTGGAGTAGCAGGGCCTGCTGTACTGCATCTCCGGCAGATGCAGAATATATGTCAAGCAATTCCTTTTTCAAGAAATCAGAGGCCAGAGGAAGGTTCAGGGAAAACAGCTCGCTTTATTGATCAAACGTCAGTGGCGGCGAATGCATTTCGGCGGGTGAGCCTTCGTCAGCGCCTCATACTGCAAATGTCTTTCACTTCTGACCCCGCCTGCTTCAATTAGGTGTTTGCAACCAAAACTACTCCCTCTGTTGCTGTAGGCACACCTGTGCCGGTTCCCACTGAGTCCTGAGAACTGCACTACCCAGAATGCACTGTCTCGGCAGAAACTGGGTTGGTGGTATGGGGGAGGAGTGTAAGAACAATCCATTCGTGCAAGCTGCCGGCGGGTAGTGAAAGAAGCAATCCATCTGGTCAAAGTCCACGGATGTTCCCCTTTTGTTCCCTGGTACTGCTACAGCCGATTACCTCAGGTAGGTGGATAGGAGGGGACTGCCAAATCCGAGGCACCACGTCCTGTCGAGATAAAATATCTCCGTCTACCCACGACTGCATGAGGGTCCTGGCGGCATTCCGTTATATCGATAACTCGATCCTGTAGATGCTGCAAGCAGCAGGGTGCCAGAAGTAGCTTGGGCTCTTGGAGTAGCAGGGCCTGCTGTACTGCATCTCCGGCAGACGCAGAATATATGTCAAGCAATTCCTTTTTCAAGAAATCAGAGGCCAGAGGAAGGTTCAGGGAAAACAGCTCGCTTTATTGATCAAACGTCAGTGGCGGCGAATGCATTTCGTCGGGTGAGCCTTCGTCAGCGCCTCACACTGCAAATGTCTTTTACTTTTGACCCCGTCTGCTTCAATTAAGTGTTTGCAACCAAAACTCCTCCATCTGTTGCTGTAGGCACACCTGTGCCGGTTCCCACTGAGTCCTGAGAACTGCACTACCCAGAATGCACTGTCTCAGCAGAAACTGGGTTGGTGGTATGGGGGAGGAGTGTCAGAACAATCCATTCGTGCAAGCTGCCAGCGGGTAGTGAAAGAAGCCATCCATCTGGTCAAAGTCCACAGATGTTCCCCCTTTGTTCCCTCGTACTGCTACAGCCGATTACCTCAGGTAGGTGGATAGGAGGGGACTGCCAAATCCGAGGCACCACGTCCTGTCGAGATAAAATATCTCCGTCTACCCACGACTGCATGAGGGTCCTGGCGGCCTTCCGCTATATCGATAACTCGATCCTGTAGATGCTGCAAGCAGCAGGGTGCAGGAAGTAGCTTGGGCTCTTGGAGTAGCAGGGCCTGCTGTACTGCATCTCCGGCAGACGCAGAATATATGTCAAGCAATTCCTTTTTCAAGAAATCAGAGGCCAGAGGAAGGTTCAGGGAATATATATGCTTCTGCGAAGCGGAAACGCATCTCTCTAGCCATGGGGTCTTGTGAGAACTGAGGGCCAGATGTAGGTAATTCGTATTTACCGATTCTTAAATACCGAATTTTACCGATTCGGTATTTATGAATCGGTAAATATGGAGGGGTGAGATGTAGGTAATTTCAGAATTTGAAATACCGAATCGGAAGCATTCGGTATTTACCGATTCGGTAAATACCGAGTCGGTATTCCCTGTTGATTCCTATGGGCTGTGAAGCCCATAGGAATCCCATAGGAATCCGAATACCGAATGTTGCAAGGGTGCAGGGGGTGTCACTTTGACACCCTCTATCACCCCGAATTCAGGCACGTGTGACATGTGGCACACAGACATGCCCTAGGGCATGTCTGTGTGTCACATGGCATAGGTGTGCATGCACACATGTGCATGCACACCTGGATTCGGTATTTTACCACCCAATTGGATTGGGTGGTAAAATACCGAATCTGTAAGGCCTTTGGGACTCAGAAGAGTCCCACCTACATTTGGAATTTCCGAATCGGTAAAATTACCGATTCGGTATTTTACAGAATCGGTAAATTTACCGAATCGGTAAATTTACCGATTCTGTAAAATAAAGGCCCCCTACATACCGAAAACCCATTTACCGGTCGGTTAATGGCCACCTACATCTGGCCCTGAATCAATAAAGAAAGCCATACCCAACATCTTCGAGTACGTGCCTTCTTCTTTGTTGAAGTAGGATGGAGTATATATATATATATATATATATATATATATATATATATATATATATATATATATATATATATATATATTACCTACTGGCGATCGCCAGTAGGTATATATAGTTAGGATTTTTTCTCTATGGGATTTTTGAAAATTCTGTGTCTAATAACTTTGGCGTTTGTGGACGGAATTGGCTGAAATTTTCAGGAAAATGGAACATTTTGTTTCTGAGCAGCCCCTGAAAATTTGGGGGGGGGTTCATCAAGGGGGGGCCGAGAAAAAAGGGGGGTCCCAAAACGCGTTTTTCCCATGTTAATTTCTATAGGGCGGTTGGCCTCACTTTTAGCCCGAACGGCTGAATGGATTTGCACGAAACTTGGCAAAATTGTAGGGACTGGTAGCCCGATGTGCCTTTGCTAGGTCTCAATATATGTGCTCCAGTGGATTTTGAGAAATTAACGTTCAAAAAAAGATATATATCTGTAACAGAGCTCCGGGCAGCGCTCCGCTTCGCATACTTTTCGCGTTACGGAGCTTTGCGAAGCGAAGCTGATTGGCTCTCCGGTGTCTGTAAACATTCCAAACAGTCCGTAGCGGCCGCCATCTTGTCTCTCGGTAGGATCGAGAGACAAGAGGAGGCCAAAGCGAAGGGGCAAATGACCATAAGGGGGCATAGTAGATCCTCCCTGACCCCCTAGGTTTGATGTGGAGGTTTTAAAAGGGCCCCGCGGGGCAAAAAAAAAAATCGAACGGGTGAATGGATTTGCATGAAACTTGGCAAAATTGTAGGGACCGGTAGCCCGATGTGCCTTTGCTGGGTCTCAATATATGTGCTGCAGTGGATTTTGAGAAATTAACGTTCAAAAAAAGATATATATCTGTGACAGCGTCCCGGGTAGCGATCCGGGTCGCGTACTTTTCGCGTTACGGAGCTTTGCGAAGCGAAGCTGATTGGCTCTCCGGTGTCTGTAAACATTCCAAACAGTACGGAGCGGCCGCCATCTTGTCTCTCGGTAGGATCGAGAGACAAGAGGAGGCCAAAGCGAAGGGGCAAATGACCATAAGGGGGCATAGTAGATCCTCCCTGACCCCATAGGTTTGATGTGGAGGCTTTAAAAGGGCTCCGCGGGGCAAAAAAAAAAAATATATATCGTTTTTTTTGGTGGGGTGCGCCCGGTTAGCGTAACGGGAAGCGGACTGGGGAGCGTACTACAAGGAAACAAGAATGATTGACTTTTAACTTATTGTATGTTTATAGACTTTTTTTAAACTTTTTTTTCTGCTGAGTGACGTCTCGGCCTATCTCCACGGGATGCAGTCCCTACCATCTCGGCGTTTAAGCCCAGGGGGACCGGTAGTGTGGGAGAGATAACGTCTGTTAACGTTCGATTCGAAGGAAATCAGGAAGTGTTGAAAAAAATTGTCTGCGCCATCTTGCCTTTTTTCAAATGCCACACTTTTGTCGTGCACGGCAGCCATTTTAGATGCCTTGACCAGACCCACTCTCTGCACGCTGTCGATCCTTAGCATGGCTCCCCACCCTCGCAAGCCTCTCCCCTAGGCACTGGTCACCCCCGCTCTCTGTCTTATGCATGGGCAATAAACCTCCCCCCATCTGCGCTGTACTTCCCTGAGAATCACACTCTGTGCCCGCCCGACACCTCCCTTTCGCCCTATTCACTACCGCACCCTCTGACACTCCTCTTCCTCTGTGTCCGATTGTCCAGGCCGGTCCCAGGCTATCAGGTAGCCCTGCAGATGTACTTTATGGCCCCAGCTGTAAAGAATCACCCCTCTTCAAAGGAGTTACAGTAGATCAAGGCCCCCACCCGATGAGATCCGTCACACCACACGCGTTCCTACTATCTGAAAACCATCCTGTATTGTGATTGGGGAGGGGACCGAGCCTGAAGCGGAAGATTCCAGGGATGCCTCTTTGTACATCAAAGTTTTTACAATTATGTGTCACATTAAAAATATATAGCACTCCAACAAAGTAGTAGGATTATAAAACTTTAATAACTTATAAATATAAACAACGCAACAAAAACAGTAAAAACATTTAAATATTTTTAGGAAAAAAGAAGGAACAATGGTCAGTAGCGGTCGGTTGTGCGAATAGTCCCAAGGCAGCACAACGTTCTGGACGGCACCCAGGTGATGTTGCCTGGGTGCCGCACTGGTTTTGGGAATCCTACAATGCTGCTCCGAATAACGGCGTGGGGCGTCCCGGGGGGTGGCTCGTCAGTAGCGGTCTGTTGTGCGAATAGTCCCAAGGCAGCAGAACGCGCTGAGATGTGGATGGCACCTAGGTGATGTCAAGTAAGTTGCCGCACTGGTTTTGTTATCCCACAATGCTGCTCCAAATAACGGCGTGGGGCGCCCCGGGGGGAGGGGGGTGAGGCGGCGTGAACGGGCCTCCACAGGTGGAGGCTCGTCTGCTGTAGTGGGGCACCCCTTTACCGTTTCAGTTGCCATTCCGCCCGCTTTTGGTACACTGTGCCAAAATCCGCCATTCAGCTGAGTTGCGCCCACTCTTGCGGTGCAGCGATAGGCGGCTGCCACAGGACTCTCAAAATGGCGGCAGGCTCTTTCCTTTTTGGGCCTGGTCCACTGAAATGGCCCTGGGACACCTTGGAACTCGGACGCTTGTCTGCTAGGGCTTGGGCTCCATTCTCGAAAGCGTCCCCTCAGCCTTGAGCATTCTACAAAAGTCTTGGGGGCCCCCGACTCCTGCAGGCTTCCGGTGGGGAGCGGCTGCCATGATTGCTCGCGGAATGACCACGACGGAGCCACGAGATGGGGGTGCTCTCATGCTGACGCCAGCTTCAGTCTGAAACATCCAGAAACAAGGTGGGGCTTTCATCGTTTGGGAAAACAAAAAAGTTTTCATCCAATGAAAAGTGTTATTTTTAGGTCATATGATCAAGCCTTCCATCATTAGGAAACCAAAAGTGAAATGAACCAATGAAAAGTTTTATAAAGAAGTCACATGACCTGTTATGCGGCATAGGGTATAAAAAGCGGAGAAAATCCGTTGGCACGTGAGGCGGCGTCAGTAGCGGACCGATGTGCGAATAGGCCGAAAGCAGCACAACGCGCCAAGATCCGGATGGCACCGAGGTGGTGTCTAGCAAGTTGCCGCACTGGTGTGGCCATCCTACAATGCTGAAAGTCGGCGTGGGGCGCCCCGTTGGCCTGTGAGTTCGCGTCAGTAGCGGACCGATGTGCGAATAGGCCGAAGGCAGCACAACGCGCCAAGATCCGGATGGCACCGAGGTGGTGTCTAGCAAGTTGCCGCACTGGTGTGGCCATCCTACAATGCTGAAAGTCGGCGTGGGGCGCACCGTTGGCCTGTGAGATGGCGTCAGTAGCGGACCGATGTGCGAATAGGCCGAAGGCAGCGCAACGCGCCAAGATCCGGATGGCAACGAGGTGGTGTCTAGCAAGTTGCCGCACTGGTGTGGCCATCCTACAATGCTGAAAGTCGGCGTGGGGCGCACCGTTGGCCTGTGAGATGGCGTCAGTAGCGGACCGATGTGCGAATAGGGCCAAAGGCAGCGCAACGCGCCAAGATCCGGATGGCAACGAGGTGGTGTCTAGCAAGTTGCCGCACTGGTGTGGTCATCCTACAATGCTGTGCCGAAAGTCGGCGTGGGGCGCTCCGTTGGCCTGTGAGTTCGCGTCAGTCAGTGGGGGTTGTTTGAGGATCTGACTGCATTGGAAATCTATGTGATGCTGTGCGTCGCCCCCAAGATGAAGGTTCCTCGGCTGCAGTGGGGCGCCCCTTGGTGTTTCACTCGCTATGCAGCTGAGTTGCGTGCGCACTTGTGGCGAATAGGTCGAAGGCAGCACAACAATATTTTCTGACTAGAAGACACCACAAGGCGCTGAGATTCGGTTGGCACCGAGGTGGTGTCTAGCAAGTTGCCGCACTGGTGTGGCCATCCTACAATCCTGCTCCGAATAACGGCGTGGGGTGCCCGAAGGGGGGGGGGGAGGCGGCGTGAACGGGCCTTCCCAGGTGGAGGCTCGTCTGCTGTAGTGGGGCGCCCCTTTACCGTTTCAGTTGCCATTCAGCTGAGTTTCGGCCGCTCTTGATGCTACAGCGACAGGCGGCTGCAACAGGACTCTCAAAATGGCGGCCTGTTCTTTGGATTTGGGCCTGGTCCACTAAAATGGCCCTGGGACACCTTAGAACTCGGACGCTCGAATTTTTTTTCCTTTCCTCTACATGCAAAAAAGGTAAATGCCCGGTACGTTACCTGCCTCATCTGCCACGATGTACTCTCCAGAGGAACCGAAAAAAAATATAGTTATGGTAACTATACCATGCATCGTCATATGGAGAGGTGGCACCGATTAATTATAGTGCTGCACAAAAGAGAGATTTGGAGGAGAACCCCCGACCTGCCAGTACATTCACCAAAGAAGTGGCACTGACAGCATCAGAGGCAAGGGAAACGGTCCCAAATATTTAGAAGAACTTTGGAAAGATTAAAATGACATGGTCAGATTGTGGCAAATTAATTTCATGTGGACAGATGAGTGTTACTCTAATAAATACAGCATATGAACATCATCATAGTCGATGGTTGGTAGAGACATTTTGACTATATCCTGGACCTGCCCGTCCTCGCCCAAAATGGCGCCGGAATAAATGGGACTCGTAACTCCTTGTTGTGTACTGGTTGCTGAACCTTGAAATCACGAGATTCGTATGCAGTTTTGAAGCACATGGCGGGCGGGGACGAGAATTGATTGAATATTTCGACATCCCTATTGATATTAAGTTCTGATGTGTTATTGATTACTGTACTATTGAAAGTTCGAATTAACGTCATCCATGGTACTTGCCCGCAAATGTATATCTAGATAATTTTATTGTAACTGGCTCTGTCGTATTTTAATTATAAAATGTAGGTCCACCGATTCCGTAACTGTTAGACACCTTAGTTCTTGCAACCTAATGGCCCGCCTGTTACGTTCCTCTACAGTGTAAATGTCTACTCATCATATACGATTACAGTTTGCTCCGTGGCCGGCCCACGTGGTTATAGGCCCGTATTTGTATACTGACATTTTCACAATAAAGGTTTTTAAAAGAAAACATGGTAGTAGTATTTACATTGGTAAAGTTTTTAATAATAGTCACTGTTTTAGAATCAGTAAAAGGCAAGTGAAATAAAGCAGTCCAATTACATGAAGGGTAAAAGGTATAATACGCAGGAACGCAGTAAAGATAAATGGTCAAGGGCTGTTGTGTTTCTACTTCTGCAACATAAAGTGATCGATAAGAATCTGATATTCAGGCGTATCGGCGACTAAGACAGCAGGCCGAGCCTCTTTTGCTCAACGGCTCCGTCATGGGACGAAGAAACGCCCTTTTTCTCGAAAAAGGAATATATTTTACTTGCAGGACAGTTGTAAATTTCCGGGAAAGTACATTAGCGTGGAACATTATAACATATGTTTAAGAAAAAATAATGTTCGAAAGTAATAAAAAGCGTAATTTTTAGGTCATATGACCAAGCCTTTCATCATTAGAATAAGAAAAGTAAAATGAACCAATGAAAAGTTTTATTAACAAGTCACATGACCTGTTATGCTTACGTTACGTGCTGCGCGCCGCGGCTCGGATCGCTTCCGGGAAGTTGCGCTTCACGCACCGGAGCACTTCCGGATGCGCTAACGCGGCGCGTCATATGACGCATTACGCAACAACGCAGGTCCAGAATATAGTCAAAATGTCTCCACCAACCAGCGGTCGGGACACAACCCCTTTCAGCAGGCTAAATAGTTCTGTTAAATGACAACAGAAGGGACGGGCAACAAGAACCATCAGTCAAAGAGGGGAGGGCAAGTTTTTCTCTACCGGGTCACGTTGGGGCGCTACCGGAACTGATCGAATTGGTAGTCTACAGTGTTTCTGGATGTTTCAGACTGAAGCTGGCGTTAGCATGAGAGCACCACCATTTCGTAGCTCCGTCGTGGCCATTCCACGAGCAATCATGCTAGCCGCTCCCCACCAGAAGCCTGCGGGAGTCGGGGGCCGCCAAGACTTTTGTAGAATCTTCAAGGCTGAGGGGACGCTTTCGAGAATGGAGCCCAAGCTCTAGCAGACAAGCGTCCGAGTTCCAAGGTGTCGCAGGCCCATTTTAGTGGACCACGCCCAAATCTGAAGAGCCGGCCGCCATTTTGAGAGTCCTGTGGCAGCCGCCTATCGCTGCACCGCAAGAGCGGGAGCAACTCAAGTACATGGTGAGCGAGACGCTGTAGTCGAAAGAGCGGGCGGTAAACAGCTGAATAGCGGAAGAGGCACAGTGTAGCAAAAGCGGGCGGAATGGCAACTGAAACGGTAAAGGGGCGCCCCACTACAGCGTGTCTTTAGGTGAAACGGATTGTGGGACAAGGTCAAGAATGGAAGAGTCACCAAAAGGCAAAAAGTTCCGCTTGACCCCGGGAGCCGGCTACCTATGTCGGGGGCGATCTCAGGCCACACCAGGGCAACACGACTTGCGGAGGGGGCCGGAGCCAAGCGCCCCCTCCGAGTCCGCGCCATGACACCGTCCCTCGGGGGCCTCCGTCAAGCGGTTCAGGGTGGCACCGCATCACATTGTTTTCAAATGCAGTCACGTCCTCAAACAGCCCCCACTTACATTGAGAATAGTGAAGCTGTAGCAAGTGCAAATAGGCTTCAGACAGTGTTACAAGCACTCCTCAAAACTTTGAATTATCAGAGTGCATGAGTTTCATGCTCGATCGATTGAGCTAGCCGGATCGGGCAACAAAAAGTATAAAATAGTTATGTAAATAGTTATTTAATAAAATGTTTTACCCTGTTACTTTGCTGGTGTGTTGTATATATTTGTAATATTTGCATAGAGTTTATCGTTATTTTGGGCGGGGTGGGTGGCGGAGCCGAGCTGTCTTGCAGCCATCATGGTGTGGAGTTCAGTTCATCTCACTAGTTTCGTATTTCTCATGAGGGGTTGTTCCTAATGTTTCTATTTTAGCGAGGTCAAAAAGAGATTCCATTAGTGGCCTACTGATTTTGCTCGATTCCTTTTGTTTTTTAACACGATTTTTCGCTATCTGCAAAGACTAAACAGAGTATTGCGACTCTGTGCTTGTTTGTAAATAGAGAATGAACCAAAGAGAACCAATTCTAAAACAGTAAATGATTGGATAACAATCAATCAAATGGAGAGAGAAGCAGGCATGACGGATTACAACGGGGGCAAAGGCCTGCGTTAACTACCCTTCACTATCTGCAAAGAGAGAGTACTCCTAATAGAAATGAGGGGGGGGGCAGCATTCAAAGCAGATCAGTGTGCATAAACACGAAAATGTTTTTTCTTACCACGTACTTGACATTCGACAGCTTATGATATTTGCTATTAAAAAACCATTGAAATTCACTGAAAAAACCATAGGTTATACACCATATATAGTTAGGAATTAGCATTTACAAAACCTTGAAAATTCACTGAAAAAACCATAGGTTATAGACCATATATAGTTAGGAATTAGCATTTAAAAAACCTTTTTTTACTCACACAAAACCATTGAAATTCCATATATAGTTAGTAGTACTAACTATATATCGCGCACCCGCAATCCACTGCTGATCATGTCACATATTACATCATTCATGACAGGGTCAGTGACATCACTGATGACATCACTGATGACATCTCAAATGACATCACTGAACCATAGGTTATAGACCATATATAGTTAGGGATTAGCATTTACAAAACCTTATTTTACTCACACAAAACCATTGAAATTCCATATATAGTTAGTTGTACTAACTATATATCGCGCAGCCGCAATCCACTGCTGATCATGTCACATATTACATCATTCATGACATGGTCAGTGACATCACTGATGACATCACTGATGACATCTCAAATGACATCACTGATGACATCACTGATGACATCTCAATGACATGACTGATGACATCACTGATGACATCTCATTTGACATTACTGATGACATCACTGATGACATCATTCATGTGATAATACGATGAACTTCTTCAGACTCTAAAATAACCTTAGATACACTCAGTGTAAACAGACACTCACAGACTGTCACTCATCCATGGAGTTACTCACACACCTACTCAGTCATGCAAAGAATCAATTACACCTCCATTTCCTCAACTATACAGTTATACATACCTTACTTATTCAAACATATACTAACACATATTTACTCTCTTTTACAATCCCTGATACAAGTTCACAATGATCAATACAGCCACTCACACATTCACGGGCTCTTATGCACAGTTATTTATATATGTCAACTCTCACATGTACTGTGTTTTACATATGTTCTTACTTTGACATGTAGCACTCAGATATCCATTCACTCACCAATGCACTCAGTCAACCGCCCATACACCTGTTTCCACATGCACTTTTGAATCCATATATCTAGTGAATCAACTGCTTACACATCTATGCACAGAGTCATACACCTCCCAGCCACCCACACACACACTCAGTCTCCCATACAAATACTTGGGCAACCAATCAATAACCCATATACTTACTCATATAGCTACTGATCAACACATGCAGCAGTTTACAGAACAACAGACATAATGATGCACAAATTAAGACAGTTTACTCACTAACCCATGCACTCAGTGACACACATTTAATCACTCACTCATACAGTCAGTCACACACCTACTAAATCCTTCATCCAGACACTTATACATCCACTCATTCTTCAATATGTAAGACATTTGAGATGTCATCAGTGATGTCATTTGAGATGTCATCAGTGATGTCATCAGTCATGTCATTGAGATGTCATCAGTGATGTCATCAGTGATGTCATTTGAGATGTCATCAGTGATGTCATCAGTGATGTCACTGACCATGTCATGAATGATGTAATATGTGACATGATCAGCAGTGGATTGCGGGTGCGCGATATATAGTTAGTACAACTAACTATATATGGAATTTCAATGGTTTTGTGTGAGTAAAATAAGGTTTTGTAAATGCTAATCCCTAACTATATATGGTCTATAACCTATGGTTTTTTCAGTGAATTTTCAATGTTTTGTAAATGCTAATTCCTAACTATATATGGTCTATAACCTATGGTTTTTTCAGTGAATATATATATATATAGGCAAGACATAACATTCCTTTTTCAATTCAACAGCACACCCTGGATCTTTATTGCACAGCTTAGAGCCTATTTGTGAACTAAGAGGCCTAACAGACATGCTGCCTAAGATTCTCTGCTAGTACATATCCTAAAGCCTAACTGACTTCAAGAATACATGTATTCCCATATTTTTAAACACATCAACTAAGCAAATTATTCACCTAGATTCATTTAAAATCAAGCTTGACTCACAGTGTGATCTTAGGCACATGACCAGGATGTTACATGTAATCTACAATGTCAGTCTCTGCCTCCACTATGTGTGTTTGTGCTCATACTATCTCACCGTCTCTACTGGCAAAAAACAGACCATATATATATATATATATAAGCAAGACATAGCATTCCTTTTTCATTTCAACAGCACACCCTGGATATTTATTGCACAGCTTAGAACCTATTTGTAAAAAAAGATGCCTAACAGACATGCTGCCTAAGATTCTCTACTAGTACATATCCTAAAGCCTAACTGACTTCAACAAAACATGTATTCCCATATTTTTAAACACATCAGTAAAGCTAATTATTCACCCAGATTCATTTAAAATCAAGCTTGACTCACAGTGTGATTTTAGGCACATGACCAGGATGTTACATGTAATCTACCATGTCTGTCTCTGCCTCCACTATGTGTGTTTGTGCTCATACTATCGCACTGTCTCTACTGGCAAAAAACAGACCATATATATATAAGCAAGACATAACATTCCTTTTTTCATTTCAACAGCACTCCCTAGATCTTTATTGCACAGCTTAGAGCCTATTTGTGAACTAAGAGGTCTAACAGACATGCTGAATAAGATTCTCAACTAGTACATATCCTAAAGCCTAACTGATATCAAGAATACATTTATTCCCATATTTTTAAACACATCAAATAAGCAAATTATTCACCCAGATTCATTTTAAATCAAGCTTGACTCACAGTGTGATCTTAGGCACATGACCAGGATGTTACATGTAATCTACCATGTCTGTCTCTGCCTCTACTATGTGTGTTTGTGCTCATACTATCTCACTGTCTCTACTGGCAAAAAACAGACCACATATATATATAAGCAAGACATAACATTCATTTTTCATTTCAACAGCACTCCCTGGATCTTTATTGCACAGATTAGAGCCTATTTGTGAACTAAGAGGCCTAACAGACATGCTGCCTAAGATTCTCTACTAGTACATATCCTAAAGCCTAACTGATTTCAAGAATACATTTATTCCCATATTTTTAAACACATCAACTAAGCAAATTATTCACCCAGATTCATTTTAAATCAAGCATTACTCACAGTGTGATCTTAGGCACATGACCAGGATGTTACATGTAATCTACCATGTCTGTCTCTGCCTCCACTAGGTGTGTTTGTGCTCATACTATCTCACTGTCTCTAAAAAAACAGACCATATATATATATATATATATATTCACTGAAAAAACCATAGGTTAGAGACCATATATAGTTAGCTGGACATTTTATTGACATAAAACCAATGAAATTCCATATATAGTTAGTTGCACTAACTATATATCGCGCACCCGCAATCCACTGCTGATGATGTCACATATTACATCATTCATGACATGGTCAGTGACATCACTGATGACATCACTGATGACATCTCAAATGACATCACTGATGACATCACTGATGACATCTCAAATGACATCACTGATGACATCATCTAGTGTCTGTGTGTTTTTGTAAAGTTTAAATATGTTTTACATATTGAAGAATGAGTGGATGTATGGAAGACTGAGTGTGTGTGTGGCTGGCTGGGAGGTGTGTGACTCTGTGCATATCAATGTGTATTTGTATCAGTGATTGTATAAGAGAGTAAGTATGTGTTAGTATATGTGTGAAAAGTATGGTGTTCTGTGTTTAACTGTATAGATGAGGAAATCGAAGTGTGATTGATTCTTCACAGGACTGACTAGGTGTATGAGTGCATATGATAGTGTTGTAATAATGAGTGACTGTATGTATGAGTGATTGTATGGGTGAATGAGTGAATGTGTGTGTAGACGTAGGAATCAGTGAGTGCGTATGTAGTAACTGGTATTGGTGTGTCATGATGTCATCAGTGATGTCATTTGAGATGTCATCAGTGATGTCATTTGAGATGTCATCAGTGATGTCATCAGTGATGTCACTGAAGTATGGTGTTCTGTGTTTAACTGTATAGATGAGGAAATGGAAGTGTGATTGATTCTTTACAGGACTGACTAGGTGTGTGAGTAACTCCATGGATGAGTGGCAGTGTGTGAGTGTCTGCATAGGTGTATGAGTGCATATGATAGTGTTGTAATAATGAGTGACTGTATGTATGAGTGATTGTATGGGTGAATGAGTGAATGTGTGTGTAGACGTAGAAATCAGTGAGTGCGTATGTAGTAACTGGTATTGGTGTGTCATGATGTCATCAGTGATGTCATTTGAGATGTCATCAGTGATGTCATTTGAGATGTCATCAGTGATGTCATCAGTGATGTCACTGACCATGTCATGAATGATGTAATATGTGACATCATCAGCAGTGGATTGCGGGTGCGCGATATATAGTTAGTGCAACTAACTATATATGGAATTTCATTGGTTTTATGTCAATAAAATGTCCAGCTAACTATATATGGTCTCTAACCTATGGTTTTTTCAGTGAATTTTCAAGGTTTTGTAAATGCAAATTCCTAACTATATATGGTCTATAACCTATGGTTTTTTCAGTGAATTTCATTGGTTTTTTAAAAGCTAATATCTATAGCTGTAAAATATATTCTTTATTACGTGACGTATCACGTAGCCACGTGAGACGCCTCATGGCGCGTCGCATAACCGTGACGTATCGGCTCTGCAGCGCAAACAAAACCCGTAACGTAAGCGTGCCGGAGCACGCTTACAGATATATATATATTTTTTAACCTTAATTAGACAAAATCCACACGTGCACATATCTTGAGGCCTATTCCCTTAATTTTTTTTTTACTGTTTCTCTTGGTTTTCCCCTTGTTACGCTTACCGGGACGCTACCCGGTACGCGAACCGGACGCTCCAAAAACACAAGATGGTGGACTCCCGTTACACTGCCGGTTAGCTGCCGGTTCGCGTACCGGGAAGCGCCTCTACCGCGAAAAATCGCGGGGGACTTTAATATCCCCCTCATCAATCCTAGGGGGTCAGGAGGGGTTTACCTTGCCCCCTTTCCTTCATTTCCCCCTTCTTTTTTCACCACATCTTGTCTCTCGAACCTACCGAGAGACAAGATGGCGGCTGCTCCGGACTGTTTACAATGTTGACAGCTACGCTGCCGGTTAGCTGCCCGGTTAGCTGCCCAGTGAGCTGCCCGGTGAGCTGCCCGGTGAGCTGCCCGGTTCGCGTACCGGGACGCGCCTCTACGGCGTAAAATCGCAAAAAAAAAAAAAAATTTTATTTTTTGCCCCGCGGGGCACTTTAATATCCCCCTCATCAATCCTAAGGGGTCAGGAGTGGTCTACCTTGCCCCCTTTCCTTCATTTCCCCCTTCGTTTTTCACCACATCTTGTCTTTCGATCGTACCGAGAGACAAGATGGCGGCCGCTCCGGACTGTTTAGAATGTTGACAGACACCGGAGAGCCAATCAGCTTCGCTTCGCGAAGTTCCGTTACGCGTCAGGTACGCGAACCGGGGCGCTAACCGGAGCGCTTTCACAGATATATATATATTTTTTAAACGTTAATTTCTCAAAATCCACTGGAGCACATATATTGAGACATAGCAAAGGCACGTCGGGCAAACCATATCTACAATTTTGCCAAGTTTCATGTAAATCTATTCAGCCGTTCGAGCTAAAAGTGAGTCCAACCGCCCTATGGAAAAATGAATGGGAAAAACGCGTTTTGGGACCCCCCTTTTTTCTCGGCCCCCCTTGATGAAACCCCCCCAAATTTTCAGGGGCTGCTCAGAAACAAAATATGCCATTTTCCTGAAAATTTCAGCCAATTCCGTCCACAAACGCCAAAGTTATTAGACATAGAATTTTCAGAAATCCCATAGAGAAAAAATCCTAACTATATATACCCACTGGCTATCGCCAGTAGGTAATATACATATATAAACATATATAATCTGCATATCTATATAAATATAAATGCATGCATACATATACATATATGCATACATATGCATGTTATTTACATGAAAGTTTTAAAAACACTAATGAAAGCAAAGCTAAAAAGCCACCTCATTACAAACAGAATGGCTTTAACTTAAACGAGGGCGAGATCTATTGCATTTTCAATGCTTGTTTACTTTGGTTCTACCAAGAAGGCATTCAGATGTGTCACACATTTGCCATAAATTCTGAATGTTAGCACTCTAATTGCTCATTAGATCACTGTAGTAAAGCTAGTGCTCACCAGGGAAGTCTGCTGCTAATCATGGTTTGCAGCCATTTTCCCGCATTTTTTATCCTGCAGACTTTCAGTCCGCATACCATTATCCCGCAAGGTCATTGACCTCGCATACCATTATCCCGCATTGTTTCAAAACGCATGTGCATTTATCGCGCATGCCTTTACAAAGAATTACGTTTTAAAGGCATGTATGGTAAATGCATTTGCGTTGTGAAAACCACGATGACGAGAGAGGTAAGTGGGTTTGTGTTAATTTTTTCGTGGGTTAGTGATTGTGTAGTGTAGTGTAGTGTTGTGTAGTGTAGTGTTGTGTTAGTGTAGTGTAGAGTTGTGGTGGTTGTTTAGTGTAGGGTCATGCTGGGGGTAGTGTTTTAGGGTTTAGGGTTGTGTTGTAGTGTTTGCGTAGTGTAGGGTCATGCTGGGGGTAGTGTTTTAGGGTTTAGGGTAGTGTTGTAGTGTTTGCGTAGTGTAGGGTCATGCTGGGGGTAGTGTTTTAGGGTTTAGGGTTGTGTTGTAGTGTTTGCGTAGTGTAGGGTCATGCTGGGGCTAGTGTTTTAGGGTTTAGGGTAGTGTTGTAGTGTTTGCGTAGTGTAGGGTCATGCTGGGCGTAGTGTTTTAGGGTTTAGGATAGTGTTGTAGTGTTTGCGTAGTGTAGGGTCATGCTGGGGGTAGTGTTTTAGGGTTTTGGGTAGTGTTGTAGTGTTTGCGTAGTGTAGGGTCATGCTGGGGTGTAGTGTTTTAGGGTTTAGGGTAGTGTTGTAGTGTTTGCGTAGTGTAGGGTCATGCTGGGGGTAGTGTTTTAGGGTTTTGGGTAGTGTTGTAGTGTTTGCGTAGTGTAGGGTCATGCTGGGGGTAGTGTTTTAGGGTTTTGGGTAGTGTTGTAGTGTTTGCGTAGTGTAGGGACATGCTGGGGTGTAGTGTTTTAGGGTTTTGGGTAGTGTTGTAGTGTTTGCGTAGTGTAGGGTCATGATGGGGTGTAGTGTTTTAGGGTTTTGGGTAGTGTTGTAGTGTTTGCGTAGTGTATGGTCATGCTGGGGGTAGTGTTTTAGGGTTTTGGGTAGTGTTGTAGTGTTTGCGTAGTGTAGGGTCATGCTGGGGGTAGTGTTTTAGGGTTTTGGGTAGTGTTGTAGTGTTTGCGTAGTGTAGGGTCATGCTGGGGGGTAGTGTTTTAGGGTTTTGGGTAGTGTTGTAGTGTTTGCGTAGTGTAGGGTCATGCTGGGGGTAGTGTTTTAGGGTTTTGGGTAGTGTTGTAGTGTTTGCGTAGTGTAGGGTCATGCTGGGGGTAGTGTTTTAGGGTTTAGGGTAGTGTTGTAGTGTTTGCGTAGTGTAGGGTCATGCTGGGGGTAGTGTTTTAGGGTTTAGGGTAGTGTTGTAGTGTTTGCGTAGTGTAGGGTCATGCTGGGGGTAGTGTTTTAGGGTTTAGGGTAGTGTTGTAGTGTTTGCGTAGTGTAGGGTCATGCTGGGGTGTAGTGTTTTAGGGTTTTGGGTAGTGTTGTAGTGTTTGCGTAGTGTAGGGTCATGCTGGGGGTAGTGTTTTAGGGTTTAGGGTAGTGTTGTAGTGTTTGCGTAGTGTAGGGTCATGCTGGGGTGTAGTGTTTTAGGGTTTTGGGTAGTGTTGTAGTGTTTGCGTAGTGTAGGGTCATGCTGGGGATAGTGTTTTAGGGTTTACGGTAGTGTTGTAGTGTTTGCGTAGTGTAGGGTCATGCTTGGGGTAGTGTTTTAGGGTTTAGGGTTGTGTTGTAGTGTTTGCGTAGTGTAGGGTCATGCTGGGGGTAGTGTTTTAGGGTTTAGGGTTGTGTTGTAGTGTTCGTGTAGTGTAGGGTCATGCTGGGGGTAGTGTTTTAGGGTTTAGGGTAGTGTTGTAGTGTTTGCGTAGTGTAGGGTCATGCTGGGGTGTAGTGTTTTAGGGTTTTGGGTAGTGTTGTATTGTTTGCGTAGTGTAGGGTCATGCTGGGGGTAGTGTTTTAGGGTTTAGGGTAGTGTTGTAGTGTTTGTGTAGTGTAGGGTCATGCTGGGGGTAGAGTTTTAGGGTTTAGGGTAGTGTTGTACTGTTTGTGTAGTGTAGGGTCATGCTGGGGGTAGTGTTTTAGGGTTTAGGGTAGTTTAGTTGTTTAGTGTATGCTAAAGGCATATTCGTTCTAAAAGTTTTCGTTATTTTAATTTGCGGCCTAATAGTACATGCGGGATTTCGTCATATATTCGCTAATCATACTTTCTATGGCAAAATGAACCCCCTCATTTTGTTCCTTTTTAAGTTAAATGTTTTAAGAGTTACCACTTTATTCCAATCAAGATGGCTTCAGGTGTGCCATACCTTTGTAATAAGTAGGACTGTTAGCACTCTAGTTGTTCTTTAGAACACTCTGGGACATTCTGTCATTGGGCTATAGTTGGGCTACATCTGGCTGATATTTGGGCTACATTTGTTTTTTTTGTCTCTGGTGGCCATCTTTGGGCTACATTGGGCTACATTGGGCTACATTGGGCTACATTGGGCTACATTTGGGCTCCAACATATATATAGCCCAATGTAGCCCAATATATATTTTTCAAAGTTAATTTTCGTAAAAACCACTGGAGCCTATATCTTGAGACATAGCAAAGGCACATCGGGCTACCAGTCCCTACAATTTTGCCAAGTTTGGTGTAAATCCATTCAGCCGTTCAGGCTAAAAGTGAGGCCAACCGCCCTATGGAAAATTGCATGGGAAAAACACGTTTTGGGACCCCCCTTTTTTCTCGGCCCCCCCTTGACGAAACCCCCCCAAATTTTCAGGGGCTGCTCAGAAACAAAATGTTCCATTTTCCTGAAAATGTCAGCCAATTCTGTCCTCAAACGCCAAAGTTATTCGACATAGAATTTTCAAAAATCCCATAGGAAAAAAATCCTAACTATATATACCTACTGGCTATCGCCAGTAGGTAATATATATATATATATATATATATATATATATATATATATATACATATATATATATACATCCAACAAAAGTTGCCTGCAAATGAGGGAGCCCACTCAAGTACATCCGTTGAGCACCCAATCTTTAATGAAGGATGGCATGAGAAGCAGCGTGGTAATTTGCCCAGTTCAAAAGTCCAGTCCAACGCGTTTCGTGCCTGGCAGCACTTCCTCAATGGCTCTGGGCTTGCAGGTAAGGAAAATGACAGTTTCCAACAGCACTCATTCAAATATTCTGACACCCCACCCATGTGGGTGTGGCCACCCGCGTGTCCCTCTGGTAGTCGTAGTGCTGATAATCTTACTCATGTGTGTTGTCATGCCTTAGTTATAGTTAATACAGGAATATTTATCCAAGTGGTTTGCAGTGAGTACTTCCGCCGCCTCAAATGCCTGCTTACACCCCCATTAGCTGGTACTTGTTCCTGATGCTTCTGCGTCTTGTGCCGCCGAAGCAGGTCTTCACAAAAATGAAGCAGGGCTCTCCCCGCAGCTCACGGGGTGCCGCAGTACATCCAACAAAAGTTGCCTGCAAATGAGGGAGCCCACTCAAGTACATCCGTTCAGCACCCAATCTTCATTATTTAAAAGTGGTCCTGAGAAAGTGGTTGTGCCTTTTCCTGCTTAGTCCAGTGCCTTTGAGGAAGTGCTTTACGCATGAAACGCGCCAGGCAGGACTTTATTTGCTGCAATTTGGTCTTTTCCCCGTGCTGTGTCCTCCATGAATAAATGTGGCAGATTTTAATCTTCTTGGGAGACCTCCTTCTTCAACAGGCAATGGTTTATGGAGATATATATATATATACATAACCTACTGCCTGTCGCCAGTAGGTAATTATAGTTAGAACCTAGTTTACATAGGAAAAGCATTTTTTGATTTGCTAATAACTTTGGCGTCGTTCGACCAATCTTGCTGATAAAAAAAGGGGGTCCCAAAACTCGTTTTCTCCATGTTAATTTCCATAGGAAATTTTGCGATGAGCTACAGTCTGAACTGCTGAAAGGAATTACCCCAAATTCGGCAGAAAGGTATAGCTTGGTTTAGAAAGTGACCTTTTTTTAAAAAAAAATGGTGTAAATCCATTCAGTAGTTTTGAGAAATTCAGAAAATAAGAGTGAGTAAAATAATTTTCCCATAGGAAACTTTGTGCAAGGGTACAGCTTAAACTACTGAACCGAATTACTCCAAATTTGGCAGAAAGGTAGTGTTTGGGTCAGAAAGCGATGTTTTTAAAAATGGTGTAAATCCGTTCAGTAGTTGCTGAAAAATTAGAAAAATATAGGGTTTGATATCTGGGCGGAGCCTAAGTCGTGTGTGCGAGCTTCACTGTGATTGGCTGCTAGCATTCCATACCAGGAAGTGTTGGCAGCCTTTTTGTGGCGCGGTAGAAGCGAGTCACCTGAAAACATAGAAACAAAGGTAGGAAACAAGGGAAGGGGGGAGGGTAGAAGCACCCTGACCCCCTAGGCCTGCTGAGGGGGTCCCAGAAAGACCCCCAGGGTCCAAAAAATCCTTAAAAAAAAAAAAATCGGCAACAATTTGTGCTAGTGCTATTTTAATGAGGCCTCTGGATGGGATAGGTTCCAAGGGCATTTCCTAAAAAATAATAGTGGGGGCTCGCTAGGGTTGGAGGGCCTGTTGGGGCCCCTGCAGCCCCTGGGCTTCACTCATGTTGGGAGGGGTGTTGCGCTGCCCCCGTCCTGGAGCCCTCCATGTGCTTATAACTTTGGCGTAGTTTGATGAATCTTTATGAAATTTGCCAAAAAGTTTCTCTTTTCTGATCAGCTCTTATCTTAAAAGTTTGGGGGTGATTGGTCAAGTGGGGGCTGAGAGAAAAGGGGGGTCCCAGAACGTGTTTTCTCAATACATTTTCCGTAGGAAACTTCAGACAAGGCTACAGGTCAAACTGCTGAACGGATTATGCCAAATTTGGCAGGGAAAAAGGTCTTGGTTCAGAAAGTACGCTTTTGTTTAAATGGTGTAAATCCGTTCAGTAGTTTGTGAGAAAAAATCAAATTTGACAGCTATTGATATTTGGGAATTGTGAAATATGCTTGGCTGAGGGGTTACAAGCACAAGCTTGCAGTTGATTGGCTGTGAACGGTTGAAACTAGGAAGTGTTGCTAGCTGAACTAACTATAACGGGGGAATTTCTCTGGTTTTGTACGACTGAAATGTCCAACTAACTATAACGTCACTGAAACCTATGGTTTTTTTCAGTGAATTTCTAAGGTTTTTTAAATGCCAATTTCTAACTATAACGTGCCTGAAACCTATGTTTTTTTCAGTGTATATATTTATATATATATGTGTATATCTATATATATATATATATAGAGAGAGAGAGATATATACTTTTTTTTATAAATAAAAGCAATTGTACTTGTTGGCGTGATGCCCAGGCTGTCACCTTTGAGAAAGGTCGAAGTCAATGAAACGCGTCAGGACTGCCATAAAAATCAATAAATTGTATTTACCTTCACTGTTTGGAGTGCGGCTCATTTCTGTTAAAAGAGTTGGGAGGATGTTTTTGCGGCGTGGTTCAGCCACGAGGTGTGTGCCGCCAACCAAGAGTGCCGTTACTGCCCACAATGGAACCATTCGTGTGGATCGTGAAAACGTGAAGGGTCTGTAGAGCACCACTGAAGACTGGCTTCGGTTTGGTCTCCTTGCAAACACCTTGAAAATGGGTGTGCTACGGAGCAATAGCGGGCGAAAATAGACTTTGTTGAACTGTCATGTCAGCAAAATTGAGGCATCACACACTGGAGGGTTTCACAAACAGACCACAAGTACCAGGATGCATTGCAGGTCTATATATAAATAAATAAAAGCAGTTGTACTTGTTGGCGAGATGCCCAGGCAGTCACCTTTGAGAAAGGTCGAGTCGAAGTTACCGAAACGCGTCAGGACTGCCATAAATATCAATAAAATGTATTTACCTTTGCTGTTTGGAGTGCGGCTCGTTTCTCTTCATTGAGAGGAGAGTTGGGAGGATATATATATATATATAGATATAGATATATATTTGGCAAGGTGCTAACTAACAGACTAAAGACCCTGAATACAGACATAATTCACCACAACCGGAGTGGCCGCATGCCACACAAGAATATGTGACAGAATTTACAAATGCTGGCGAATTTCATCGAGAAAGCAGGCAACATTTAAACAGCAACTAACTCCTGTATTCTCTTGACACAGTAGTACGGCAATATTTGTTGAGGTGCTTGAAAAAATTAATTCAGTCCCTAGTTCTTGAAATTGATGAGATTACCACACTCTAGGAGCAAGAGTTAAGACAAGTTCCATCGTTTCGGATAATTGGGAGGCCCAGTTGCTGTTTGCAACATGAATAGAACTACAAGCCGCTATGTTGCAATTGTGACTATACTCAAAGGGCATAGGTTAGATGGAACACATAGTTTCAACATATGCCAATGACATCATTGTCTAATCAAATTGCCTTAAAACATCAGTTGCAGCAATCAGGGCCGTACTGGCTGTGTCTGGCACTGGGAGTTACTGGGGGATGGTTTTGGTAATGCTGCAGAATCAGCCTTTTGCAACAAAAGCACAGCAGCACAGCACCCCCCCCCCCCTGGCAAGACCAGGGGGGCGGGTGTGTTGTGCTGGTGGGACCACTGCTGCTGTGTTTGTTGCTATCCCAGTCTGGTCCTGATGACAATGATAAGGAACACTAAATTATTGGGTGTGATAAAGTCCAGACTTTTCATTAAATTGCTGCAGGTCAAACCCGCCAGATTTAAAAAGGGAACTGTGTATGCTATTTATCATAACATGCTGATTTGGGGGCAGTAAGCTCTAAAATACACTTCATTCCACAAAAACTAAAAATAGGTGCAATTTATTGCACCCATTAAATTGCAACCCACCAAATCCCTGGGGCCAAATATAATCAAAAAGGCAAGGGGGCACGCATGCCCCCCCTCCAAAAGCCTTCTTGGTCCTCGGGGCACCATCCCCCGGGGCCAAAATCTAAAGGGAGGGGGGATCATGCATCCAACTTCCCCAGGCCTTAATAGGTCCAGACGATACATCCCCCGGGACTTAATACATTAAAAAGCATTGGCAAAGCCAATAAGTCTCGCTTATGAGAATTATTGACATAGTCAATAATTTGTATGGCTGCTGGGCAGAATGTCTGAAAGTAAATTTTTAAAAAACACCATGAAGCACCATGACTTCAGCAACAGGAGGCAAGCATGGTCAAGCCCTTGGTGAACCTTTAGAAAGCAGGATGTAGAGGGCAAAGTCCAGTCCTCTCACTCCCAGGCAAGAAGCAGCAGGCAAACACAGCAAAGCAAACAGCAAAGTGACAGTCCCTCCTGGCAGAACAACAGCTCTTCTTCCTGGCAGAATGTCCTCAGTCCAGAAGTGTTCTAAGTATATTATGTCAGTACTTATACTTATGCCACTTAAGCTAGCCTGGCTGATGAGGGCTGTTAGCCCAAAACAGGTTCCAGGATGCTTGTTTCCGGTCCAGGGAAGACATGGCTTGACAGTTCGGGCTGGACTGTTCCCATAAGGCACAGGGTCAAGACTGATTTGCATATAGCTGTGCCTGAACTGGGTGGCGATGTGAGCTAAAGAAGGTTGATGGATTCAACCCAGATCTATGACGGGATGAGTGTCTAAAAAGTTTCAGCGCTCCGTCCATCATCTCCTTGTGTTTGCTTTGTATACCCATTTCAGCCTTTAGAGTAGGGAGACTTCAAAGAAAGGTCTTTGTAGTGCACACGACCCTGCCCTTCATGGCTCCAGATACACTACAGGGAGTATGCAGCTCTTTGAATGGGGACATGCACAGACTTAAACAGGTGCAAGTGTCAACTCTTCCCACCACTCTAGCTCAGGAAGACCCATCAGCCATGTGATGGGCCAACAGGATATGCAGGGTACACCTCAGTTCCCTTTGTGTTTAACTGTCTAGAGTGAATTCACAGAGCCAAACTGTCATTCAATCCAGACGTGCATTTTTGGCACAGGCAGAGAGGATAGAATGGTTAAAGTAAGAAAAGGCCAACTTTCTAAAATGGCATTTTCAGACCTGCAATTGAAAAAACAACTTAACAAAAAATTGTGATTCGAGAGACACAACTTCCTATCTGCTCCTAACTTGAAGTCATACTTGTAAAGTGTTACAAGGCAGTTCCAATGCTAACCTATGAGAAAGAGAGGCTTTGCTGTAGTGAAAAACTAATCTAGCAGTTTTTCACTACAAGGACATGGGAAACTTAAAAACACGTCCTACCTTTTACATACAATGCACCCTGCCAATGGGGCTACCTAGGTCCTACTTTAGGGGTGCCTTACATGTAAGAAAAGGGCAGGTTTCGGCATGGTAAGTTGGCGAACTTGCCAGATCGACATGGCATTTTAAAACTGCACACACAGCCTCTGCAATGGCAGGCCTGAGCCAGGTTTGAAGGGCTACTCATGTGGGTGGCACAATCAGTACTGCAGCCCAACTAGTAGAATTTAATTTACAGGCCCGGGGTTCATGTAGTGCACAGTACTAGGGATTTATTATTAAATTAAATATGCCAATCATGGAGAAACCAACTGCTATTTCATTTTAGACATGGAGCACATGCAGTTTAATACTGGTCAGCAGTGGAAAAGTGCCTCGAGTAAACAAAAAGGTCAGAAAAATAGGTGGAGAAAGGCAAAAAGTTTGGGGATAATCCTAAGAAAGGGCCAGGTCCAACACTAAAAAGCATTTCCAGACATCAGCCTGCTGATACTTAAAAATGGAGTGCTCATATGCCCTTATCTTTCACCCAAAAAACTTCCACTTCCATTTCCCCGAAAACAGAGTTTACAGTGATACTCACGGACGTGTTCATCGAAATGCTGGAGACTGACAGGCCTGCTTTGGAATCCTTCTGATAAGCCAGACGCTTGGAATAGAACAGGCTAGCAAGGGCGGGGGTGTAGGCAAACAAGAATGGAGGGGTGAGGAGAAGGGAACAGCAACATGAAGAAGTGGTGGAGGGAGGTAAAAGCAGCAATATAGGTTAGAAAATACCCCACCCCTGGGGACGTTTTTTGTTTAAAAGGTGAAAGGGCACCATGTCCCTCCAAACCTCATTAGGCCCTGGAGACCCCAGGACCGTATTTTATTTTTTAAAGGTGAGGGGGAATGTGTGGTCCATGTTAGAGGGGGCCGAGCTTCATTAGGGCCTGGCAACCCCATCTCTCAGGAAGTTATTTATTTAAAGGGGATGGGGGCTACGTGCCCCCACTCCCCACATATCATTTGGCCCGTGCAGCGTATCCCCCAAGGAGATATTTTTTTCATTTTTTTTTTCAGAGGAGAGGCGCTGCGTGGCCCTCCTCCTTAACCAGTTTTTTTCCCTGGGGACCGAACCTCTGGGCACAATGTGTTAAATAAGTGGGACGCAGGGTCCCTCTCCACAAACCTTGAAAAGGCCCTGAGGACCACATCCCCCAGGGCTGTGTTTGCTTTAAAGGGAAGCGGGGCCTGCAGTTCCCCTCCCTGAGCTTATTTTGGCCCTAGGGACCCCATCCTTATAATAGTTGAGTGCCCCAGTGCCCACTGAGGGTACCCACCACACACACATTCGGGGCTTTGGGAGGAATCCCAGGGCACGCAACCCCAGCTGACCCTCCACGTGCTGCAGGAGCCAGAACTGTTCACACTCACAGGGAGCAACTATCTATGCTGCACCCTTCGGTTGGGAGCAATATCTTGATCTGTTTCCCTGCCCCCATCAGTGCAGGCAGAAATACAGATGGCAAGTCTGCTCACAACTGGCGGGAGCATTTTTTAAAGCTCACACCTCTTGGGAGAAGACTTTGTGTTTGCTCCAGTTTGTGGGAGTTTAAAAAATACTCCTACCAATTGGGAGCAAACACAAGTTTCCCTGCCTGCACCGGAGCAGGCAGGGAAAATGCTGCATCCCAGGGGTGGGCTCCTCGAGACACAGCTAGTGAGCCAACCATAGGGGATGGGGTCCCTGGGGCCATCAAAGGTTCAGGAAGGGGAGCCAAAGGGCCTCCTCTCTTTTAATTAACATCCCTGAGGGATGGGGTCCCCAAGGTCTTTTTGAGACTCAGGGAGGTTGGGCCATGCATCCCTCCTCCCCTTTTTAAATGCTTTGAGCACCGGGGTATGAGGTCCCCAGGGATGAATGTTGCTCAGGGAAAAGGGCTGTGCTCCCCACTAATAATTAAAATCAGTCCCGGGGAATGGGATGCTCAGGGCTGAATACGTCTTTGAAGGATCACACAACAAATGTTTTAGGCCTCAGTAATGGGGACCCTGGGGCCAAAACCAGCTCGCGGAGGTGTGCCCCCTCCCCTTAACTAATGAATGTGGCCCCTGCCTGCCGATTTTTTTGTTGATCCTGGGGGAGTCCAGCAGAGTTGCGGCTACAATTGCCATTTTACTTTTCAATTTTGGCCCCCAGGGTTGTCCATCTGGGTTCCCCCTTGGGACCTAGATGGGCAGGATATCCCTACACTGTCCCCTTATACTTGTTGTTATAACTTCAGGACAGGGGACTAAGTCCCTGACTCCTGTAATGGCTGCTAGTAATATTTTCTCCCTGTTGCTGGCAGCCAATCAGAGCTTGCACTCCTTCTGGAGTCAACTCCTCTGTCAGCGAGGAGGCCCAAGGGGAAAAAAGCTCCCTGGGTCAATTACAAAGCTCTCATTTTTAAAGCTGGATTGGAGGGACTCTCGCGAGAGTCTCCCGAAACCAACCATCCAGCTATACCAATGTTTTTAGTCCTTACATTCTCAAAAACTACTGAACGGATTTACACTAAATCACATTGGGTTAGATAGGAATAGTAATTTCCTAATTGCGATTTCCTGGAACTCAGTATTGCTAATGTATGAAACTCTTGAGTTTCATTAGTGACTTCTAATGGGTCACAAATAGACCTACCTCATGCATATTAATGAGGTAGCTCTGTTGCACCACTGCAGCACTTCACTGCCCACCTGCCGGCACCAGCAGTGAATGCTGACCATGGGCAAGGTATTTTGCAGCAGCATTTTGTGCCCTGCCCATTGCTATCAGAGGGAGATACCCTCCACAGGCGGGGTGGGGTGCAGGGCTGCCTCTGGATCCTGGGTTACACAGGGAGAGTGAGCACATTGGCGAGTTGCCACTGCTTCCAATAAAATTTACCTTGCGGCAGCTGGCCTGTCAGTGCTGCAGACCAGTTTGGCATTCCTGTCAATGGGGCCATGGTCGGGGACAGGTTTCTCTCCTTAGAGCTTCCTCTTCCCAGGGTGCCTTGCTCATGCCTTTGAGAAAAGTTATAAGCTTCCCAATCCAAAATAGCGGTGTCCACAGAGGCTTCAAGGGAGATTCCCAATCTAAGACGGGACATGAAGAACTTCATGCATTAACTGGTTACTCATTGCATCAAAACGTTTGAAGTATCCCAATTTTATTATTCTTGCTCCTTCTCCAGCGTGTGGTTGTTACTGCCCTTGCTAATTATCCATTACCTCTTTTTCAGCAAACTTCTTTTCCTGTGCCTGGCCATCCTCCAGCCTGTGTCTCATCCTTGTTTTGAGGAGATTTTTTGTCCAGGGATTTTTCCCCCTATTCCTAGGGACTTTTCTGGAGGGCACTTTTCTGCATCAGTGGCAACATTGCTACTGCAAGGGGTCACCCTTATGTCTGGCAGACAAGGGCGATGAAACCTGGAGGTTCGGGTCCAGAAGAACTCAAAGGCTTGAGGCACGGTGTCTAATCCCAGATGTTTACAAGGTCGCAATTTGCGACCGACTAGGATTCACTGCCATCACAGAGATGGTGTCTGTGTTTGCTTTATTATAAAGCATTTTATTTAATGTACCCTATTTTCCTTCACGAAAAATGGGATTGCTTTAAAAAGAAAAAAAACTTTTACATTTAATTTCTTAAGAGCAGGCAGTGGTCAATGGGACCACTGCTTGCCCATAAACATATGTATTCAGTATTCTCAAAGGGGAATTGTACCAAGAGGACCCCTTCCTGTTTGCAAGTGGGTTACCACAACTTTTAAAATGATGGTAAAGTTTTACTGTTTCAAAACCAGAATTCGTTCAGAAAACAGTAATATATACCATACTGGTTCTGTTTTTGGAAGGGATGCCCAAAAAATGCCCCTCCATATACCGAATCATAAATGCAAATTGTGATTCAGTAGCAATTTACGGAATCGCATTGTGCATTTTGTAACAATGAAAAAGCAATTTCTGGTTGCAAGTGGCCCAATTCTGCCAATCAGGATTTTTGTGACAATAACATGCTTTCTACATTTGACACAAAAAGCACAATCTGTGTATCAAGATCTAGCTTCCTGCCAAATTTGGTGTAATTTCGTTCAGCAGTTTTTGCTGTATCCCTGCCTAAAGAAATCTATGGAAAATACATGGGGATTTTGAGTTTTGGACCCACCCCTTTTTTACAGATCACCCAAAAACTTTCCATGCACAAACTAGTAAAGAAAGAGCACTTTTTTGGAACATTTTGTGGAGCTTTATCATGATATTTGGGTAGCACAATATTTTGTACTTGATATTCTGATGTACAACCTTTGCAAGCCTTTTATCATGTGTGTGGGCATCTGATGTTGCATGGATTTATTATGCTACATGGGTGTTTGGTTTATGAACTTGTATGAAAACTATATGTTGATGCCTGATTGTGTCCACTGATGCTGCTTCTCTGATCATATGCAAGGGTGTTTGATCATAGTTTGGTTTGTGAATGTGTGTCAATGAGTCATGGTGTGTGTGACGATCTGATGGCATGTTTGAATTATTTATGCACCCTTTGACTAACTCACTCTCTCTCATTTATTCACCAAACATCACAACCACACATACAAAATTACCAAGGACTTCTATTAAAAATCCATAACTTTTGATTACATTATATGGACAATATTGAAAGGTCCATAACATAAGGAAGCCAAAGCACTGACCCACCTGCATCCCCCCTGTTATTGTGGTCTTCCAGACACGTGTATATTTGTGTGAATATGTATATGCATGTGCTTTTATGAGAGCTGCCAACTCCAAACAGTATGAAATGAAATGGTGAGGGTACGTGACCTCCTTTGCTCTGTGAGAGTAGCCCTGTACTATTTCCGGCATGGGAGTAGCCAGAAAATAAAAATACCCCCGACTTTGGACCAAACTGCTATGTGATGCATAGCAAGTAGAATAGTTCTCATTACCCTCACATGCCCTCATTTATCCATTCATCCATATCATTCCATCTTTCTATCCATTCTGCCATTATTTTAACCATCCATTGAAATTCCATCCATCCATCAATCTGTTCTAGCATTAATCCATGCTTTTACCTTTCCATGTTTCCATCCATCTGTCCATCTGTCCATCCATTCAATGATCATTTTATTCATGCATATATTTATCAATACTTTCACTCTTCTAACCATTCATCCTTTTACTCTTCTGTCCATTCTTCCATATGTCTATCCATCCCCTCCTCCAGTTCTTTCTCACTTCCTTCCATCCTTTCACATCTAATATTTTCACCCTACCATCTATCCATCTTTACATCCTTTCAACCATCTGTCCTTGCATTCATACTTCCTTTATCTTTTCACTGAGCATTCCGTCGGCGTCACCTTTCCATCCTTCTTTTCATATCGCCTTCTACCTATGCTTACTTTTACCCTTTCTTCCGTCTACTCTTTCCTCTTTCAAGTTTCTACCGCAGTTATTTATTTTCTGGCATTTATTTTTACTTGCCTTTCTCTCCCACTATGTACTGCTCTCTCTGTCTGCTTTTTCCTGGCGTACATCATGTCTTTGCATGTATGTATGTATTGGTTTTTATTAAGCGCCTATCTCACCAGTAGGTCTCACAGCGCTTGCTGAAAGCCAGGTCAAAACAGAGTGTTTAGAAAAACCACATTTTTAGGGCTTTACGAAATGCTTTGTGGTTTGTTTCAAGATGGAGCTGCAGAGGCAATGCATTCCACAGTTCAGGCACGGTTCTGGAGAAGGACCTACTGCCGTTTTTTACCGCGCGGACCTTTAGAACGGTCAAAAGGTGTTTGCTGGCCGAACGGAGTGTTCTTACTGGTTGATATTTAATCAGTTTCTTTGCCAGATAGGTTGGACCATTGTTGTTGACTGTCTTGTGTACTAGACAGCATATCTTGAAATTAATCCTCTTTTTGATAGGGAGCCAGTGAAGAGTCTTTAGGCTGGGAGCCGATGGTGAGCGTGGAGGAAGATTTAATACCAGCCTAGCTGCGATGTTCTGCAGTACTTGGAGTTTAGATAGCAGCTTATCATTTATGGATGCAAACAATGCGTTTCCATAGTACAGGCGATTTATAATTAATCCCTGAACAAGGGGTAAGCGAGAGTGCAGTGTAATCCATGTAAAAAAAATATGGAGGGATCGCATTATATCATAGCAGGTACGCGTCACGGTATTTACGTGGTCGGCCATCGAGAGTTTGTTGTCCATTATAACTCCTAGGTTGCGGACAGCTAACTTTGGCGAGGGGCACGACCCTAATGAGGGTGGCCACCAGTTAGGAGACCAAATGTTTTGGGCATCACCAAAGAGCAGAATCTCTGTCTTGCTCGCATTGAGCAGGAGATGATTTTTGGACATCCAGTCATTTATGGTTATCATGCACTGAACAAAGCTGTGCTGCGTATTGATATGATCGGGGCCCAGAGTGATTAATAGCTGTGTGTTGTCGGCGTAAGACATGGTATCGAAATCATGTGCTCTGATTATTTTAGCCAAAGGTGACATATATTGGTTAAAAAGGGTAGGGCTTAAGATTGATCCCTGGGAAACGCCCTTGTGGATAGTCTGACTTTTGGAAGAGAATCCATCAATTTCAACCTTGATAGATTGGTCTGAGCGATAGCTTGTAATCCACTGTAAGGCGTGGCCCTCAACACCACATTCCCTAAGGCGCTCCAGAAGAATGGTATGGGATATGGTGTTGAAGGCCGCCGATAGATCTAACAGAATTAGGATTGTGGACTGTCTAGTGTCTAGAGAGAGCCTTATGTTATCGTCAATCTCAACTAGGGCCGTTTCCGTGCTGTGATGGGATCGGAAGCCTGATTGTGATGGGTCGAGGATTTTGTTGTTTTCTAAATGATTTGATAATTGCTTATTGGTCATTGACTCTATTACTTTCCCAAACAGGGGGAGCAATGAGATAGGCCTGTAGTTCGATAGTTGTTTGGAATCAGCAGATGTTTTTTTCATGATTGGCCTAACCACGGCTTCCTTCCAGTGAGAAGGAACTGTGGACTGCACTAGTGATAAGTTTAGGATTTTGGTTAGGTTAGGGCTGGTGAACCGGATTGCATCTTTCTAAGTGTTGCCGAGGTGTTTTCCTCTGTTATTGCCTTGAAGTTTTTTAAGTGGTTAATAGGGCTAGGGAGAGATGCTACCGATTTATCCTGTGGTAGAGGGTTGTTTATTGGAGGGAAAACCTTATGGATATCATTTATTTTAGTGATAAAGAAATCTGAAAGTGAGTCAACCCATTCCTGGGAGGCGGTTTGGGATGATAAACTGGAAGGGGGATTAGTGAATTCCTTCATGATCTTATATAGTTCCTTATGGGAGTTTGCTGCTTGGTTAATGCGGTTTCCTAAGTATGATCTTTTGGTTTTCGCTATGCTTTCCATGTAGTGGTGGTGTAGGGTTTTATTAATGTTGTCTATCCATATTGTCTTTTGTATGTCTCCATTTGCGTTCTGCCTTCCTTACGATGAGTTTTTCACTTTTTAGGTCAGGGGTGTACCAAGGGGAAAGTTTCTTCAGGCATTTAGTTATTTTCTTTGGGACAATGATGTCCAGGGATGTACTAATTGCGAGGTCAAAGTTTTTGGCAGCCTGGCTGACATTTGTTGTTTCGGAGAGAACAGGTGGAGTATGATTGGCCGCGAAGGACTCTGGGTTTATTTTATTCCAGGATCTGCTTAGTTTATATTCTTTCGTGGGGTGGGATTGTGTTAATAATCCATTCAGTTGAAACTTTATTACATGGTGGTCGGACCATAGGATGGGGGTAGTTTGATCTACGTTAACATTCATGGAGTTAGTGAATATTAGATCTAGGGTGTGGCCTGCGACGTGCGTAGGTCCGGTCACCATCTGTTTTAGACTTAGGGTTTCAAGACTGTTGATAAGGGCATGGGTATCAGGATCTGTATTAGACTCGGCGTGAAAATTGAAGTCGCCCAGTAGCAGAAAATTATCTGCAGCTAGAACGTGAGGTGCTATAGTCTCAGGTAAGGTTGCTAGGGAAGTGGGTTTTGTTTCCAAGTGGCCTATCGAGAAGGGCGCCTTTCCAGGTTCCCTTTATTGCGTGCTCCATTGAGAAAATACAGATTTCACCCCAAGTGGCTTGTACGGCCTCTACCATATGAATATTGGTCGTAGTTCTGGAAGCAATTGCTATGCCGCCGCCTTTCTTGTTTTTTCTGTACAGTCTAATTATTTGATAGTCAGGTGGGAGAGCCACTGAGAGGTCGGGTTGTGAGTGTTCGTGAAGCCATGTCTCAGTGATAAGAAGAGGTTGGGTTTTTCGGTGTCTAAAAGAGACCAGATCTCAATTGCGTGTTTAGCAAGAGAACGAGCATTACAGTATAGACCCGTTAGTTGTTTGCGTTCTGGTTGTTCTGGGCTTAGTAATGTTGGTTTAATTTTATTTTTTATTTGCTTTTCTTGTCCTTTAATAGGAAGAACTAGAGGTGCCCTGATGATCTCTGCTGGGATGGGGCCCACTGCCAGTGGGTAGGCTTTGTTAAATGAAAGGAGCTCCTTGCTGGTATATCGAATCGAAGTCATTGTTGATGGTACAGGAGATTTTGATGAGAGTTTTTGATATAAAAGGGCATGGTGTCTGGCTTTTGGCGTCAGTCTGGCGTGGACGGTTGCGTGTCAGCTCGGCGCACCTCTTTTTAACTCGAGGAAGTGGGCGGGACTACACTGGACTACACTGGGGCATTGACTGCTAACCTAGCGTCCTGGGTGGCAAGGGAGCAAAGATGGCCGTGTTGATCCCCTCCGCACAAACGGCATAAGCCGCGGCGGACCAGGGGGAACACGCACACTGCAGGTATGCGGCGCAAAGTACAATTCTTTCGATGTGCAGATTAAAACAGACTGCTCTGACTGGCGCGGTGGATTTTATAACAGATTCAGCATTGTGTGCGCTAGGCGCACCTCCTTTTAACTCGAGGAAGTGGGCGGGACTACACTGGACTACACTGGGGCATGGACTGCTAACCTAGCGTCCTGGGTGGCAAGGGAGCAAAGATGGCCGTGTTGATCCCCTCCGCACAAGCGGCACAAGCCACGGCGGACCAGGGGGAACACGCACAGTGCAGGTAAGCGGCGCAAAGTACAATTCTTTCGATGTGCAGATTAAAACAGATTGCTCTGACTTACTGCTTTACTGAACTTGGCATACATAACAGCACTTGACCACGACCCCTCAGCCCTATCCTGCTAATATCTGAGATTGTTTTTGTCTGCATCCATACAGATGCAAGAGCCAAATGTATAATTGAACATCTTTTAATGAGACTTTTAGTGGTTACCCCCCACTTAAGCTGCTAAAGCAGGGGGTGCAGAAGTCATTGCACAATGACCTACTTCTAGATTTACTTATGGATGATCAAGTTAGGCATTGTGTTGAGTCTGCATGTTCTTATTTTCCCCCAGTTCAAACTTATAACTGAAAAAAGTGCAGTCTCTAGCGTTTTGTATGTAATCTTGCAATCTGATTTTGACCCCTTGGCTGTGGCGATAATTCCGCCGCGGCGCTCTGGGTGAGGGGGGTACGCGGCGTCGCCATGCTCATGACGGAACCATTCCGTCATGAGCCATGGGCGCGCTGTGCTGATGACGGAGTGGTTCCGTCACGGCCTCGCCCGCTCATGAATTCAGCCGCGCAGGCGCGGAATTGATGCAGCGTGGTCGGGGCGGCCGTGGCATGACGGAACCACTCCGTCACTAGCACAGCGCGCCCGTGGTTCTTGACGGAGTGGTTCCGTCACGAGCACGCAACGGGTTAAAAGATGTTATGGGCGAGCAAAAACAAAACTTGAGAACAGGCACATAGTACTCTATATCATTTTCTCCAGGGAGCTTTTGCATCATACTTTTCTGTTGTACCAGTTTACTTCTCTGCTTATGATAAGGTCAAAAACAGTGCGGCTCGAAGGCACCAGCAGAGGAGCAGATAATAAAGATTGCATGGGGTTTAATGTTTGCTGAGTCCAAAACCTGTACCTCCTTCCTCCTTGTACACAAAGCAATGGCGGATATGATACTAACAGCACATCACCCGCCATACCATAGTGTGCAAGCAGCACATTTGAACTAGTTGCACACCTGACAAGTGAAAAGCAGAAACCCACTGCGTGTAAAATTGTACTACTGCCTCGAGCACTGTTAGACCAATCAGTCTTAGCGTGGTCTTCCCCCAAATATTTTACATTATCCCCTCCTGCTTTGCTGGATTCTTTTTTGTTGGGCTTAGCACTGTGTGCACTTTGCCACAGCTACCCAGTGCTAAAGTTCTTGCACTCCCTCTCTAAAACATGGTAAAATTGGCTTACACCTAATTGGCATATTTAATTTACTTATACGTTTCTAGTAAAGTGGAATAAAATATACTCAGGATCAGTAAATGAAATGCCACTAGTAGGGTTGCTGTAGGTCTTGTATTATCCACTTAAGTAGCCCTTTAAAACATGTCCCAGGCCTGCCATTGCAGCCCATGTGCAGTTTTAAACTGTCAATTCGACTTGTCAAGAAAACCTGTTGCAAGCCCAAAACTCCCTTTTAACTACATATAAGTCACCACTTGGGTAGGCCATAAACCGCCCATACGGCAGAACTCACTATATCTAAAAGGTTGAACATGTACTTTCAAGTTCTACATGTCCTGGTAGTCAAAAACTCACAAATCCATGTTTCACTACTGTGAGGCCTACCTCCCCCAGAGGATAACATTGGGTTATATTATTACATTTAATAAGTGATAACCTTTGTTTGAGAAAAGGTCGAAACATCATTTTTGGTGTCTAAAGTATTGTAATTTACAATCCTCTTTAATGGTAAAGACCGACCGATTTTAAGTCACAATTCTGATTATGACACTATTAGAAAGCTGGCATTTTCTTGGCCTAACCATTTGGTGTGTACAGCTTGTATCCTGGGTCACATGAAAAGGTGCAGTTGGCCTTTGTGTATTCCTCCAAGACAGTAGCACAAAGGGGTACTAGGTTTTGCAGGATGGGCCATCCTGGCAGAATGAGAGGTGTGGAGCTTTGTACGGCCCCACTTGAACTTCAAAGGAGATTCCTCTCCATACACACACAACAAACTTCACACTACTCTTTTGTGACTCCAGGCATCCGGGAACCTGGGCAGGGAGGCAGTACATTCTTGAACCGTGTGGGGGGTGAAAACTCTATACGTTTCTACCACTTTAAACTGGCACAGCCATAAAAATAGTACCCTCAGACACACTCTTCAATGAGCACTACACTTCTGGATCTGCGGAGGACTCTCGGAGGACTGCCCTGCTGCCTACAGCCTACTGTGTAATTCAGAGTATTAACCTGCTGCTCAAGGGGACTGCCTGAAGCCTGCTCAGTGCATTCAGAGGACTGACCTGCTGCTTAAGACCTGACTTTCTCCTTGAACCTAGGGCCACCAGAGTAACTCCAAGGGGTAATTGGCTGGCTTCTTGTTCAGAACCTCAGGGACAGAAAAGTCCTCAAACATCTGGCACCCGCACCTAGGTCTGGCCTGAGTGAGTCCTGACCCTCTAAGTGGTGCCCACCCATTTCGGGAGTCACTTGGAAGTGGTGCTATAGGTGCCCCGATAGCCCAAATCCAAAACTTCGGACTTGGTATATTTTCAGCCAAAAAGTGCCCTCAGAACTGAGAAGATACTGAGCCCTACCTGCTCGGCTGATCTGCCCAAGATGCATCGCTGGTCAGCCTGACTTAGAGGAAGCTCCTGCTATATTCTTCTCCACAGCAAATCATTTTCAGTGGCTCCTTGCAGAAGGGGTAGGCCTGGTTGGCTACAGCTTGCAGCTTTGTCCCGTTGGAGAATTTTGACTTTCAATAAAAATGAGTACGTCAAATGAAGGCAGCTTTGTCCAGCTGCTCCCTGAGGATGACGCCTCCTCCTCAGACACTGCTGGCTGCCAAGCCCTGCAGAAATTTTCCTTTTCATATATCTTTTTTCAAACATTGATCAGTCCAAAGTGATAAACTTGCCCAATCCACTGTGTGTATCTGAACTGCGCTCCATCAAGTTCATTCATAACTTTCGACTTTGCCCCTGTCTTGTACAACTAAATATCCTCGGTTGACACTTTGAACTTTTATGCACTACTTTTTCACTTTAAACTTTAAAAATTAATAACTCTGCTTCTACTAATTGGATTTTTGTTTTTATGGTGTCAAATTGATACAGGTTTCTTAATTTTTCTAAATTGGTGTGGGATTTTTCTTGTGTTGCGTTTACTGTTTATTACTGTTTTAGTGCTGCATAAATACTTTACATATTGTCTCTACGTTAAGCCTGGCTGCTTTTGTTCCATGCTACCAGAGAGTTTAGCACAGCTTAATTTAGGGACTTTTGAGGTTCACACTCACAAGGATTGTTCTGTTGCTTGAGAAGGGTTCAAACTTTTCTCAACCAACAACCCAATTTCTAATAGGCACAAACAGGAATGTGCGCACGGTTTAGTTATTAATCACTAATCCGAACCAGGTGCTACTTCGCCGCCCTTTAGTGAATACCAATGAACTTTTTATCATGCTGTAGACGAGCGTGACAGCGTGATCCTAAGCATCTAACAGTGGCACGTACCTAGAATAAATGTCCTGCCAATGCACTCCGTCTCATTTGTTTGCAAGTACATTGTAATCTAAATAGTTGACAGAATGCCCAGAAATAAAATGCTATTGCTTCTAGTCTTGGCACTTCTCTTTTTCACGATAAGCCACTCAACAATAATTTCCTTCCCTCTCAGTTAGAACAGTCTGTCCTACCACATTGAGCACACGGGTTGTTTTATTACAGAGAAACCACGGAAAATGGCCCAGCAATTACATATACATTCTGTCCGCACTTCTCTATTGTGCATGCCATATCATTTTATCATTTGTGCTAATATTTTCTCCACATCATCTTGCAGGGGTCAGTGCTGGAATACAATGAGGCACCTTCTAAGTCTTTATTATACTTTACTCAGCAACTACCTGCACCTCCATATAAGCACTGACACTTTGCAAGCCATGGAAACATTGAATGAAATAAATGGCATTATACAAGACAACTGTGAAATGGTAAAACTAAATGCCTTAAAAGGATATCGTGTGTCTTTATTTTGTAAAGCTCAATAATTCAAAATTCAGAACATGTTGCGATGAAACACTTGAAAAAATACAGGCATTGGACTCAAACCATTATTATTTTTCATTAATTGTTTTCAGTGAATATATTTAGACTACTTATATGACAGAAAACTAATACCTTACACCTAATAAAAAATTTACAATAGGATCTAATTAAATCTCAGTACACAATATAAACTACTTTATGTGCTAATAATGACATCAACATTTTATACACACATTGATATCCAGAGAAATGCATGCATACCAGTGGCTGTTTGAGAGAAAGAGGAATGGAATGGATAATGATTTCAGCCTTCTCTTTCTTGACAAATGTGAATGGCAGCCATGTAAACCCGCTATGAGTGTAACTTACACTGAAGCATCTGCTTTTTTAACTTTCTGATACCCCTTTTTAGGTTGATCCTACAGCGCTTGTGCTGCAGGAAGATCTGTTATGTGTACTTTGCGGGGTTTGACTACTCCCATCGCTTTGGATTTGTCTAGTAAAAATCCTTGCTTTTTCCAAGTTGATCACGCCCCTGGTGTATCGCTGCAGGACTTGGAGGTTTCTGTTTTTTTCTATGTTACTTTCTGTTCAGGGACTTTTTTTTTATTTGAGTGTTTCCTGGCTCAGCGTGGCACCCAATTCATGGACGCTCAGCTTTGTCTTTCACAGATACTCGCTTTCCTCTGCCTGTGAACGTTTCCCTGGCTCAGCGCGGCACCCGCTTCATTGACGCCACACTTTATCTTTAACAGACGCTCATGTCTCTGTTAGGGTATTTCCAGGATGTGGCGGTATTCTGCTGGCGGCAGTATTAATGGCTGTATACAAACTGCCATTCAATAATTCCCTCTCTAGTTTTACTTTGGCTCTGACAATTTATTTAAGTAACGTGGCAGCCGCTACATATTTTAATGCCTATACTGCTACAACCACGCTCATGCACAGCATTTCTAAGCCCCCTCAGGAGGCAGGGTCACAACGTCACTCAAATGGTGAACAATGGCAGGATGTCAAGAACATTGCAGAGTCGGTTTATAAACTTTCCTGCGCTTGGTGGTGTTATGAACGTGTTCAATTTCAAACACATGTTGAACTACAAGTAAAGACTGCTGCAAACAGGTATGCAACTCTGGAGACAGCAACACTGCTGTATACTACCGTGTTTCAAACATCTAATGTTTTACAATGGCCACCACTCCTTCAACTCCTTTCCTCACCTCCTCTTACCTACTTACAAGACCCCCTTCCAACGCCTGTATCACACCCTAAGTCTCCCTTTTAGGATGTCTGGTGCTTTCGGTGTCTCCTCTCTCTGCCCTGGCTGCGGCTTCTCTGAGGCACATGAGCCACTCACGGACCTCAGTGAGCTGCCTGACTAACAAGGCTGCACAGTAGTCCAGGGTTCCACTGACATTTCCGGTGCACTGGTGACCTTCATGGTGACCTTCATTGCAGGCCCTTCTCAGAGTCCTTCCCTATCTGTTCCTCTCAAAACCCTCAACTGTCTCCTGCTACCCTGCCTTCATCCTACCAAGTTTTTCACTGCCTCCTCCACTGAGAGCCCATTACTGCCTCTCATCACTCAGGCGATCTCCATGAACTACACCCACCACATTGACAAATACAATAGGTCTCCCATCGGCGAGACCTATTGGCATTGCCAATGCTTGTTTAAGTCTGCAAGGACAATGCTGTGTCTGCTGACCTGTTGCTGCCAACTCTATAAAATATGCATAGAGTGGGTGTTGGCTACATCCATTCTCTCCACTCTCTCATTTGACTGTTTCTTTTATGAATCCACTTCATATGGACAGTTTGCATTACAATGCATGACGGACTAATTTGCTGCCTGAAACATATAGGCAATTATTGCAGCATATATAGCTTAGTCTGAGACCTGCAACCCCTTGTAGTATTTTTTTCTACTGCATTTAGCTTTTAATGTTTTTGTCACCACCATTAACACTTCCACCATGGCCAAGATGTCTGGTTTATAGCTAAAAGTACATTTTCAGTTACAGATAAGATTAGGCACTGATCAATTCATCATACATGCACCCTGTCACTCATTCTTGCACACAGGAATTCTTTTATCCATATACTCAATCATTCTTGAGTTCTCACACTCACCCAATGGCAAACAAACACACAAGCAAAAGAACAGAAACACTCAACAAGTATTTACGAGACAAACTAAAAGAAAAAAACTGAGAAAGAAGAATCAGAACCAAGAAAGCTTTATTCGGTAGCTTCATAAAAACAATCATAAAAGCACATAAGAAAAAGAACACATCAATACATGATTTACAGTTTAAAAAACTAAAACTATATATCATATCAGAGTAAAATACATCAATACATGGTCTGAAGTAATGAAAATGTCATCTTAATATGAATAAGATGCCTAGTACATTATAAACTTTAAACGTTATTAGATTCACATATAGTGCATCCAAAGTGAAGGTTTAGGTGGACAAACGATTCCTATGACTCAAGACTTTCTTCAAATAAGTTACTATTTTAAAAGTGCTATGCACATCTTCAAGCTGTTGTAGTGCAAGTAAGGCAGGTCAGCATTGATGAAGCCCGAACATTTTTGGTGCCAGGTTGAGTCTCCTTAAGAAAGCATAAAATTTGCAAAACAATATTACATGTATATTTGATTGATTGGAATTATTATCACAAGAGCATAAATGGAGGTTTTGAGACCAGTCAATAATTTTGGGCAAAGTAACTAGTCTGTGAAATACCCCCAACCTAAATCTGGTTAGTAACCGTCTATCATAAACTCCAGGTACAAAAGTTAAATAGGGTTGTATATTAAAAGTAGTTAAAATCAGCTGATTGTGGAGTACAGTGGGTTTTAATATCTCTGATGACATTCTAATAGAATCCAGCAACAAAAGACCCTCCTTTTTCAATTCTTTCCTTGGTATTTGCCGAATAGAAGAGGGTTAGTAAAATACTCAAGGTGACCAAGGTCTTTTAAAAAGTTTCGGACATATTTTCTCCAAAGAATTTCTTTTCAAAAACCCATCCAGTTTTAAAGCATCTAGTTAAATGTCCCTGTTTAACTTGGCCTCTCCTTTGGCCCATAACTTATGCCAAAGAAGTACAGGTTTGAGCTTTATTAAGTCAGAAATGAAGGGGAGCCCCAGCTCTGCGTGACATATGCAGGATGAAGTGCTATTCGGGACTGATAAAATATATCTTAAGAAGGAGTTTTCTATGCTTTGGATTGGAAGCAGGTCAGCAAACCCCCAGACTCCTGCCCCATATACTGCAGATGAAACACACTTTGCCTTGTAGATCTTAATAAGCTCCTCTGGTGGCCTTTTTCCCAGCTTTCTGGCAAAGGTGGGAAGGGTAGACGTTATTCTTAGGTGTACCAACTTTTTAGCTGAAATTGCTTGTACCCAATTGTCATAGTGGGCAAAAAGAGTTTCCAAGTAAGAGAACCTTTTAGTTGCCCCAGTCTTCTGCCCTGCAACAAACATGTCTTTAAGTTTCTTGATACCAAGGCCACAGAGCATGATAAAGGTCTTATAGGAGTTTACTCTCAGGCCAAGAATTTTCATAAAGTGAGAGAAGCTATCTAACACCCTCTGAAGGCCAACCTGTGTGCGGGACATCAACACAGCATCATCCACATATAGGAGCGCTGGTATTGGGCGTCCTGCCACTTGTGGGAAGTCTTTATTATCTTTAAGGAGGGCATCACCCAGACCGTTGATGTTAAGATTGAAAAGAAACGGAGCCAGTACACAACCTTGCCTGGCTCCGCTATTGATCGGGAAAGCGGCAGAGCACTCACCCTTCCACAGCGCACACGTGCCTTGGCATCAGCATAAAAATGCTTAAGAAAATAAATAATCTGGATTTCAACCACCATATTTTCTAAAATGGACCAGAGTTTACTGTGAATCACACAGTCAAATGCGGCTGTGAGATCCACAAAAGCAAAAATAGTTTCCCCTGTTTTAAAAATGGGCACAATGGTAGATTCTACCCAGGTAGGAGGAAATGAAGTACCACAGCTGGCAGTGATCACCTGGACAATGATGGTCCCCCACAGAGAAATATTTGATTTAAAGAGATCTACAGGGACCCCATCTGGTCCAGGGGACTTCCCTCCCTGACTTTTAGAGGGTGCCCGTTCCACTTCGTCTAGAGTGAACAACAGGTCAGAGTAATGATGGGATGGGTTCAAATTATAGTCCTCCTGGACATTACTGTCCATCATATCAGGATTTCCCTCACCATTACATACTCTTGAAAAGTGCTCAATCCATTGTGCCTCACTAATAGCTATTTCAATGGTTGGGCCAAACTCGCATAAGAGAAAAGGCATTTTGACAGCCTTCCAGAATGCCAAGCTATCGTTAGCCAATGAGGCCCTGTGTAATGCCTCCCAAGCCTTCTTCTTCAAAGTATTTTTCCTGACCTTAATTGCTTGTTTATAATCCCGTCTAGCAGTCCTCAGATCGACCAAGTTTCTTGGGGATTTGTGTAGCTCCCTTTTTAGGTGGGAATGAGCTTGAGTGCACCTAGAATCAAACCATCCACTCCTATGTTGATTACTACATTTGCGTCTGAGAAGGAGTTTTTTTATAGTTTTGGATATCGCCAGGAATGAGGCTAAAATGTTATCTGGGGCTGCTGTTTCAGACAAACATGTGTCAATGGCAAGTTTAGATCTATCCACCACTGTCTTAATTATAGCTACCTGTAAAACTGGGGGTCGCTAGTTGGCAGAGGTAGGTACCACTGTCCAAATAGGGACCCTTGCTTCTAGTTAGGGTAAGGAGGAAACACTCATTTGATAACCTCTGCTCACCCCCTTGGTAGCTTGGCACAAGCAGTCAGACTTATCAAAGGCAATGTGTAAATTATTTGTACCAAAACTCACAGTAACACAGTGAAAACCCCACAAACTGACTATACAACAGTTTAGAAAAATAAAGGTATTTAATCTAAACTACACAAGACCAAAACAACAAAAATCCAACATACACAGTTCAAGAATATGGTTGCAAAAGAGTTCTTAAGGTTGCGATAAAATAATCCACAGTTGCGTGCAAAGTTCACAGTTGCGTCAGGTTTTGCCAACAGTACCTTTTAAAAGCGACAAAGTTCCAAAGCAGAAGCTGGTGCGGTGGAAAACAAGCGATGCGTTGCTCCTGAGACCTTGGGGAGGTGATGCGACAACCCCGCTGCAGCAGTGGGCGTGTTGTGACGAATCCGGTCTGTATGGGGAGGAAGGCGGACTTGTATGGATTCCGGTGTGTAGGTTCCGTAGGAAGTGTTCTCTCACAAAGGCACGATGCGATGATCTTTGGAGTTGCGACGATCTCCGGGGTGGCGATGCACGGACCAGCGGTGATCTCTCTCTCACAGCTCCTCGATGCAATGGATTTTTTGACAACACTCGCAGTGACGTGATGCGGTCCGCAAGCAAGCGGTGCGGCGATCTCACCCAGCGACGACAGGCTCTGCGACGAACACTCGCAGCGATGGTAATCTTCCCGCACCGGTCTGGTGCGTCCCGCAAACGAAGGGTGCGATGGCTCTGGCAGAGGCAACAGGCGCTGCGACAATCTCGACCTTCGTAGTGGCGGGAATTTCCTGACACTGTCGGGGATGCGCTCCGCAAGCGAGCGATGCGACAAAACTTGCAGAAAGTCTTTAAAAGCTTGGTTCCAGCTCCCCAACACAGGTACAACTTCCAGAGGCACCACACATGGGCCATGCACTCCAGGAAGGACAGAACTCTCTCAGTAGAGTTCAGGGAAGCTGGGGGAGATGTCCTTTTGTTCCTGGGACTTCAAAACAGGGAGCCAGCTCTCTCTCAGGCCCTTGGAGATTCCTTCAAGCAAGGGGACACAGCACAAAACAAAGTTCTTTCCCTCTCCTTGGCAGCAAAGCAACAGCAGGTCAGTCCAGCAGAGCAACAGCAGGCCAGTCTTCCTACTTCAGTTTCAGCTTTCTCCTTGGCAGAGGTTCCTTCTTGATTCCAGGATGATCTAATTTTCTGTTGTCAGGGGTCCTGTACTTATACCCCTAAAAGTCTTTGTTCTCTTTGTGCAAGTGGTCCCTGAGCCCGGTCTGAGCCAGTTCTGGGTGTTCCTTGAGTACTTTGTTTTCCTGGCTTCTCCTTTCCTTTCAGAGTGAGGGGCAGGGTCGTCAACCGCCAGGCAGGAGGTGGAGCCAGCATTGTGGAAGGCAGGCACAGCCCTATTCAGGCCCAGGTGCTATCTCCTCCCACCACTCAAGTTACAAATTCAGTCATTCAGCCCAGGGCTGACCCAGCCAGCCTCCTGGGGGCTCCCCAGCCTCTGTCACTCTCAAACCAGACAGTCAATTCACAAACAGGCCAAGGCACACAGAAAGGTCAGACAAGAGAACAGCAACTTTCTAAAAGTGCTGTTCTGAAACACAGGAGTTAAAAACTACCTTTCCTAAAAGATGTGTTATTAAATTCCGAGTACAGGGATACCAGACTTGTATGTCCTACCTTGCTCCTATGGTAAGATATGCTGGTAGCCACTGTAGCCAGCATTCCCCATGATAGCCTATGGGCAAGGTAGCCTTACAATAGTGAAAAACAAAATGGCTGCCATTCACTACCAGAGCATGTCACCTGCACTAGTACATGCTCTATCTTTCATATACACTGCACCCTGCCCAGAGGGGTACCCTGGGCCTTCCATATGGGTGACCAATGTGCACAGAAAGGGAAGGGTTAGGCCTGGTCAGTGGGGACACTGACCAGGAGGACATGGCACTTCACGAGCTGCATACAGGCACTGCGGTGGCAGGCCGGAGACACCATTTTAGGGCTACTCATGCGGGTGGCACAATCAGTGCTGCAGGCCCACTAGTAGCATTTGTCATCACCAGCCCTGGCACACCCAGTACACTTTACTAGGGACTTCTTGGTGATACAAATATGCCCATCATGTATATCCAATCACAATAACAATATACACAGGGAGCACTTACACTCTGACACTGATCAGCAGTGGCAGAGTGTCCAAAGCATCTAAACCAGCAGAAACAGCATCAAAAATACAGGAGGTAGAGGCAAAAAGATAGGGGGAAACCACACCAAGGATGCCAGGTCTAACACGTGTCCCCTCCAGCTGAAAGTGTGGGGACCTGCCCACCCTCTTGGGAGTTCTCTTCACTAAGGCGGAAAAACCTGGATAGACCATCAGCATTGGCGTGTTCTATACCAGGGCGGTGCTCCACCGTAAAGTCCATTTCCTGTAGGGAGATGGACAACCTCAACAGTTTTGGGTTTTCACCCCTCATCTGCATTAACCATCTGAGGGGCCTGTGGTCTGTCTGAACACGGAAGTGAGTCCCAAACAGGTAGGGCCTCAGCTTCTTCAGAGCCCAGAACACAGCAAAAGCTTCCCTTTCAATTGCAATCCACCTCTGTTCCCTGGGGAGTAGCCTCCTACTAATGAAAGCTACAGGCTGGTCCCAGCCCTCGTCGTTGATCTGTGAGAGTACTGTTCCCACACCATGCTCTGAAGCCTCTGTCTGCACTATGAACTCAATGGAGAAGTCAGGTGCCTTGAGCACTGGTGCTGTGCACATGGCAGTCTTCAGGGTATCAAAAGCAGTTTGGCAGGCTTCGGTCCAATTCACTTTCCTGGGCTGCCTCTTGGAGGTCAGCTCTGTCAAGGGGGCAACGATGGTGCCATATCCCTTGACAAACCGTCTGTAAGAAGGCTCTCACCTCTGTCTGGGTCTTGGGGGGCACCCAAGGTAGAATGGTATCAATCTTTGCCTGTAGGGGCGCCACCTGGCCGCTCCCTACTTGGTGTCCCAATTACTCCACTGATCCCTGCCCTATCTGGCACTTGCTGTCCTAGATAGTGAGGCCTGCCCTCTGCAGAGCCTTCAACACTTCGCAGAGGTGTTGCAAATGTTCCTCCCACATGGAGCTGAACACAGCAATGTCATCCAGGTATGCGGCGCTGAATTCCTCCAGCCCAGTCAGGACCTGGTTAACCAGTCTCTGGAAGGTGGCAGGGGCATTCTTCCACCCAAAGGGCATGACTCGGAACTGGAAGTGCCCCTCTGGCGTTGAGAATTCTGACCTCTCTTTGGCCCCATCAGTTAAGGCAATCTGCCAGTACCCAGAAGTTAATCAAACAAACTGACCGATCCACAAGCTCTTCAGCTCTGGGGATGGGGTGTGCTTCAGTCTTAGTGACCGCATTAAGCCCACGGTAGTTCACACAAAACCTGAGTTCTGGAGTGGCACCGGGCGTAGCAGCTTTTGGGACTAAGACCACTGGGCTAGCCCAGGGGCTGCTGGAGGGCTCAATTACCCCTAGCGACAACATCTTGGAAACCTCTTCCTTGATGCTGCCCCTGACCTGGTCAGCTACCCTGTAAAATTTATGTTTCACAGGCAGACTATCTCCAGTATCCACATCATGGACGCACCAATTGGTGACATCTGGGGTCAGGGAGAACAGGGAGGAAAACTGCCCCCTCACCTGGCTACAGTCCCTCTGCTGTTCTGGGGTCAGGGTGGGCGAGAGGACCACACCATCCACTGACCCGTCTTGCTCCTTAGCTGCCAGGAGGTCAGGGAGAGGATCACTATCCTCTTCCCCTCCAGCATCTGTAGCCATGAGCATTGTCACTTCAGACCTCTCAAAGTGTGGTTTGAGGCGGTTCACATGCAAGACTCTCAGGGGCTGCCTGGGAGTCTTCAAGTTAACAAGGTAGGTTACTTCGCTCTTGCGCTCCACCACCTCATATGGCCCAGCCCGCTTGTCTTGGAGCGCACAAGGCTCCACTGGCGCCATCACCCACACTTTCTGCCCAGGTTTAAATTCGACCAGAGTGGTATTCTGGTCATACCATCTTTTCATTTCTTCCTGGCTAGCTTCCAGGTTCTCCTGAGCGAGCTTCCTGAAGCGTTGTGTCTAGTTGCGGATGGCCAGCACATAGCTGAACACATCCTGGAGGGTTTTCCCACGGGATTTCTCCCACCCCTCTTTCACCAGTGTGAGAGGTCCTCTAACAGGTTGGCCATACAGGAGTTCAAAGGGACTGAACCCTAAGGACTTCTGAGGCACTTCCCTGTAGGCAAACAACAGGCATGGTAAAAAGACGTCCCACTTCCGTCTCATGGGCTCCGCTAGGCCCACAATCATACCTTTCAGGGTGCGGTTGAACCTTTCAACCAACCCATTTCCTTGAGGGTGATAAGGAGTGGTGAACTTATAAGTTACCCCACACTCCTCCCACAGAGACTTCATGTACCTAGAGATGAAGTTGGTACCCCGGTAGGAGACCACCTCTCTGGGGAACCCCACACGGTAAAAGATCTCCATCAATGCACGGCCCACCACGGGTGCTGTGATTGTCCTGAGAGGGAATGCTTCCGGGTACCGGGTGGCATGGTCCACCAAGACCAGGATGAACCTGTTGCCTTAGGCTGTCTTGGGGTCCACGGGTCCCACAATGCCGATACCCACTCACTCGAAAGGGGTGCTCACCACAGGAAAGGGTTGGAGGGGTGCCTTGCACATCACTCTAGTCTTGCCACTGGCCTGACAGGTTTGGCAAGCTCTACAAAAGGTACCGACGTGCTTCTTCATCTGGGGCCAGTAGAAGTGGGCGACAAGCCTGTGGTAGGTCTCGTCTTGCCCCAAATGACCTGCGAGGGGCACGTCATGAGCCAGACCCATTAGGAAGTTCCTGAAGCACGCGGGTACCACCAGCACATGGGCTGCACCGGGCTCAGCAAACTTAGGCTCACTATACAACAATTCATCTTCCCATAGATGAAGTGATCTCTGGACGCTCCACCTGCTGCCTGGTCTGCAGCCTGTTGTCGCATACCAACGAGAGAAGGGCACTATTTCTGCTCCTTGCAGAAATCCTCCCTGGAGGGCCCACCTTCTTGCTGCCAATGGGTCAGATCAGGTAGGTCGCCCAGTTCGGCCACCTGTTCCCCTGTAGGTTCCAGGGCATCCCCCTCAGGTTCTGTTCCTTCCTGGACCGTGGGAATGGCTGGGGTTGGTTTCCCGCACTCTCTGCCCTTTTCTCTCCTGGCAGGTCTCTGGGCCACTGTTTCAGTCTCCAGTTCTGCTGAATCCCACCTACTGGCTGCCATATCATGCATGGTCACACAGATCCACGCAGGCAAACCCAACATCTCCAAATGAGTTCTGTGTTCTACATCCTTCCATGGAGAACTTTCCAGGTCATTACCTAGCAGACAGTCTATAGGCAAGGCATCACTGACAACAACTTCCAAGAGGTCAGAGACTCCCCGCCATTCAAAGGGAACACGTGCCACTTTGCAGAGGCGCACTGAGCTTTCAGCTGCTACTACCGGGTGGAGTACATTGGGGATAAACTGCTCTTCAGACACCCACTGAGACCTCACGGATGTCATGCTGGCCCCTGTGTCTCTCAGAGCCTCCATCTCCCTCCCATTGACGGTCACCTTCTGCCCGTATTTCTTAGTGTTACGGGGCAGTAAAGTTTCCTGGACCATCTCTTGGTCTCCTAGAGAGACAAGGGTCATAATCGCTAGATCTCCTTCCCCACTAGAAATCAAATCCCCTCCCAAAGCTACACTTGCTAACCCTGGGGCTGGAGCACCAGCGGGTGCTGGGGTTTTCTTGGGGCACCTGCTGATAACATGTCCCACCTCATTGCAGTGAAAGCAGGTAGGGGGACCTCTGTTTTCCCATCTGCCCCTAGGGGGCCATGGCTGCTTGGATCTGGGGGGTTGGGACTCCTTTCCCTGGGAACTATTTTGGGGCCCTTGAGAGAACTCCTTTTGGTTCCCCTTGTCCCCCCCACTCTTCTGCTGGGGACCCTGCCCACCTTTGGCTGTGGTATCCACAATTCCTCTGTGGACCCTGGTACTGGTCCAGTGGTCCGCCTCCTTAGCAAGCTCAATGGGGTCTGTCAGCTTGCTGTCTAAAAGATGCTGGCGCAGCTCTGGAACACAAAGACTACTCAAGTGCTCCCAACTAATGCAACAACCCCTTATAATCAGTTACTTTGCTGCCCTTCATCCAACCTTCCAGTGCACAAGAGTACAAATTCATACACTCCATCCAAGTCTCAGACTCTTTCTTCTTAGAGTTTCTAAACTGCAGCCTGTACTGCTCTGGAGTAAGTCCATACCTGAGACATAGTGCCTCCTTCATATTGGGGTAGGTCATGGTACCTGCTAACTCTAAGGGCTCTAGAACACTCCTCCCAGAAGCCTCAAAATGTTTCCACAGGCCCGCCCCCCAATGCTGTTCAGGCACACCATTCATTCTCAATGCAATTTCATATGAAGTAAACCAGGCATAAATATCCTCACTCCTATTGTAATTCTGTACCAGATCCTTGGGAATATATACTTTATTCCCCTGTACTGGCTGTGCGCTGCCACTATTTGAACTGGCATCCACCTCCTTGGCTTTAAGATCCAGTTCTCTCATGCTCAACTTATGAGCCAAAAGTAATTTCTTTTCCTCCACGGCATGGTTATTTTTGCTCTCCTCCGCCGCCCTTTCTCTCTCCATTTTAAACTTCATGACTTCCAAGTTATATTTTCTCACTTTTTGATTCTCATGTAACTCTTCTTGGGTGAAGCCCCTACTGCCTACTGGAATGGGTGCTAGCAGGCCTTGAGCCTGTTCTGCTCATAGGCAGATCTGTGATTTGGAAACCATTTCCTGTACTTGCATCATTTCCCTCTTGTGCCTCCCAATGGGCCTTCAAGATTCTCTGCAACTCCTCCTTCCTGCAGTTGCTCTTTATGGGACACTCAAACTTGTGGCAGAATTGCTGAAGCTGAGTAACTTTGTAAGAGTACAAATCCTCAATGCAAAACTCTAATTCTGCCTCCACTTTGGGAGCCTTCCCATTCACAGACATGATGCTTAGAAGAGTTACTCAAAAATAGAACCAACCAAAAATAGTAGTATGCGCTGGCGTAATGGTCTGCACTCACTAGTGATGTACACCAATCACTGTGGGTCTAGTACAAATACACGTTCAAATCCCACTGCTGACCAACAATGTTAGAACTGTCTCTAGTTGGCAGAGGTAGGTACCACTGTCCAAATAGGGACCCTTGCTTCTAGTCAGGGTAAGGAGGAAACACTCTTTAGATAACCTCTGCTCGCCCCCTTGGTAGCTTGGCACAAGCAGTCAGGCTTATCAAAGGTAATGTGTAAAGTATTTGTACCAAAACTCACAGTAACACAGTGAAAAAAACACAAACTGACTCCACAACTGTTTAGAAAAATAAAGGTATTTCATCTAAACTACACAAGACCAAAACGGCAAAAATCCAACATACACAGTTCAAGAATATGGTTGCAAAAGAGTTCCTAAGGTAGCGATAAAATAATCCACAGTTGCGTGAAAAGTTCACAGTTGCGTCACGTTTTGCCAACAGTACCTTTTAAAAGCGATAAAGTTCCAAAGCAGAAGCTGGTGCGGTGGAAAACAAGCAATGCGTTGCTCCTGAGACCCTGGGGAGGCGATGCGACAACCCGAAGAATCACCTTGAAGCTCCTGACCCACGCACACAAGGCACTTCACAACACAGGCCCAGTATACCTCAACAACCAACTCTCATTCTACGCACCCAACAGGAGACTCCGCTCCGCCGATCTCTCTCTGGCCACCGTCCCCCGCATCCACAGAACCACCTCCGGAGGCAGGTCCTTCTCCTACCGCGCCGTGAAGACATGGAACTCCCTCCCTTCCTCTCCCCCTACGGCAAACAGAAGATCCTCAGACCTTCAGAAGACTACTCAAGACCTGGCTCTTCGACAACTAGCTGCAGCCCCCCTCACCCCCCAGTGCCTTGAGACCCTCGCGGGTATGTAGCGCGCTTTATAAATTGCCTGATTGATTGATTGATTGATTGAAGGCGGACTTTGTTATGTTATGTTATGTTAAACTCATTTGTACCGTGCACGGTCACCCAACGGTTTCATTGCGCTCAAAGAAATACGGGAGACAGGTGCAGGAGTTACTCAAAGGTTTGCTTAAAGCGTTTTACGGAAACAGTCATAGCTAAACCAGAGTCGAAAGGATATCAGAAGGGAATTCCAGAACTTGGGAGCTAAGAAAGAAAAACACAGCCCGCCGTGCTTTTTCCGTTTGAATTTAGGGACAACCAGAAGGTTGTGAGAAGTGGAGCGGAGATCTCTCTGAGGCACATAGCACTTCAAGCTAGAAGAGATAAAGGCAGGAGCTTGACCAGACAGGGCCTTAAAGATTGTACAACCAAGTTTGAACATGCAGCGCTTAGCCACAGGGAGCCAATGAAGGCTCCTAAGCAGCGGCGAGACATGTTGATGTTTAGGCTGGTGAAAAACCAGTCTAGCTGCCTGGTTTTGCACCAGCTGCAGGCGGTGAAGATGGTAGGCAGGGATCCCAACATAGAGAGTGTTGGCGTAGTCAATACGGGACGTGATGAGAGCCATGATAACAAGAATAAGCGCATCCGTGGTGAGAAACCTGCTGATTTTACGAATCCTGCAAAGATGGAAAAAGCAGGATGACGTGACTGCATTAATTTGAGGCCTCATAGACAGATCGCTGGATATAATTATACCAAGGCTCTTTACCGTATTGACAGGGCTAGGCGGGAACCCAAGAGAGGGGGCCAAAAGTTGGTATTCCAGGGGTTAGCCAGCCCGCCTAACAGCACTAGCTCGGTCTTGGTGGGATTAAGTTTCAGCTGGCTGTGGTACATCCACTCCGAGATGTCAAGCATGGTGGTTTGAAAATTGACACAAGAGGATAGGGAAGAGTCAATGGGGAAGATCAACAGCAAATCATCGGCGTAATTAAAGATGGTAACCGGGGTATTGCGGAGGGAAGCTATGAGAGGTTGCAAATACAAATTAAATAAGAGCGGCGACAGTGCGCAGCCCTGCGGGACTCCGCAGGAAAAGGGGGAGTAAGAAGCAGAAAAGGTGGACAAGTGCACAGCCTGAGACCGCCGATGTAAAAAAGATCTAACCCACTTGAGGGCCAAGCCTTGAATGCCCGCATTGTTGACACGGTCGATCAGTATCGCATGATCGACTGTGTCAAAGGCCGCCGACAAATCCAGCAGGACAAGCGCCTGCGAGATGTTCTTGTCGGCACCTTTCCTCAATGTGTCCATCACATCCACAATGACCGCCTCAGTTGAGTGGGCTGGCCTAAAGCCAGCTTGCTGATCATCCAAGAAGGACGAGCTCTTAATGAACGCACTCAGACAACGAGTGACATATGTCTCCAGAATTTTCCCTAAATAGGGAAGAAGGGAAATTGGCCTAAAATTACTCAGGATCGTGGGGTCGGCATTAGTATTTTTCAGTATAGGAACCACGACCGCCTGCTTAAAGAGATCCGTGACTATGCCGGTAGTGAGGGAGTTAATAAGCAATGCTAGCAGAGGATCAGGGCAGGCCAAAAAAGCATCTTTAAGAATTTGGGGAGGACAGCAATCATTGGGAGAACCAGAGCTCACCTTATGTAACAGAGAAATGAACTCCATGGGAGAAATGGGAGGGAAGGCATCCAGACGGCAAGGGTTCATGGGGGGTAATAACGGGGGAGTAAGGGAAGAGGGGGAAGGAATATTGTTTTTAATGGTAATAATTTTATCAATAAAATAAGAATTAAGGGAATCGCACAAGGCTTGTGTAGGTTGAGGTTGGGGGGTTACCCGATCAGGTAAGGAGAGCTCGTTAACAATGGAAAAGATGTCCTTCGCCTTAGAGGCTGAATCCATTATTTTCTGTGAGAAGTAGGTGGTTTTAGCCAGCAAGATAGATTTTTTATAGGCTTTCAAACGGTCTACATACACGTTTTTTAATTGCTGATCATAGTTACATCTCCAGCGGCGCTCGGCTTGGCGAAGAGCCAGTTTGTCCAATTTCAATTGATCCGTGAACCACCGCTGAGCGTCATGGGGGCGCTTTGTTTTTAAGGTTTTCAGCGGGGCCACTTTATTGCTGGCAGACAGCAGCCATTGTTCAAGGTGGGAGGCCTGGCAGGCCACCGGGGCCGGGCCCTTGGGGGCAGTGGTGGCTAGTATAGAATGAAATTCGACCAAATTGGCTCTTTTCCAATTGCGGGCAGAAAAGTTGGTGATTAAAATGGGGCGACAAGGTGAGATAAGATTAAGGGAAAATGAAATAAAACAGTGATCGGACCAAGGGCAGGGGGACACTATAGGGGAAGAAATATCGAGATTAGCAGTCCAGACTTGGTCCAGGATATGGCCTCTGCTGTGTGTGGGGACTTTGACATTCTGGCAGTAATTCATTCCAGACAAGAGGTCGGAGAATTCCTCAGAAAGATGACTTTCCAGAGTATCTAATGGCCAATAGTTGAAATCTCCGATAATAATGACATTAGCATGGTTAATAATAAGTTGGGAAATTAGGTCACCGAATTGTTGGGGAAAAAGAGGCAAGTGATCAGGGGGTCTATAAACAAGGAAAACCAAAGGAAATGATGGACGGAGCGTTGACAATACAAGCACTCACCCCCAGTCAACTGATCTGGGTTTAATCCATCACCGTTCTTTAGCCCACTCTGCCACCCCAGTTCAGACATGGCCATATGCAAATCAGTCTGACCCTGTGCCTCATGGGAACAGTCCAGCCCGAACTGCCAAGCCATGCCTTCCCTGGACCGGAAACAAGCTACCGAGGACCGGTTTCTGGCATTTCAGCCTTCTTCAGCCCGGCTTGCTTGAATCCAGTGGCAAAGTGAGCAAGGGACTCACGTCTGAGCATACCCTGCCAACTTAGGGCGAACAAAGAAAAAGCAAAGGAAATGATGGACGGAGCGTTGACAATACAAGCACTCACCCCCAGTCAACTGATCTGGGTTTAATCCATCACCGTTCTTTAGCCCACTCTGCCACCCTAGTTCAGACATGGCCATATGCTAATCAGTCTGAACCTGTGCCTCATGGGAACAGTCCAGCCCGAACTGCCAAGCCATGCCTTCTCTGGACCGGAAACAAGCTACCGAGGACCAGTTTCTGGCATTTCAGCCTTCTTCAGCCCGGCTTGCTTGAATCCAGTGGCAAAGTGAGCAAGGGACTCACGTCTGAGCATACCCTGCCAACTTAACTTTGTTCGCCCTAAGTTCGACCAGTGTTCAAAGGTATTATGTTGTAAAGGAGGTACATTTGTCAAAATAATCGTATACGAGGTTGCTTCAGGGGGAAAATTTTAATTTTGTGGTGATTTTATGGGCTTGCCTCGATGATCTTGAATATTTCTATCTCTCTCTAAGTCTTCATCTTTAGACTGTCCAGGCGGCTTAGCGCCTAATATTCTCCTTTCTGCATTAACTGTATTACTAAGTTCTGCTAATGGAGATCCTGTGTTAGGGAGATGATACCCACTTCGAATAGGGATGTATGAAGTATTCGTAGTAATATCTTTAGCAAGACTCCTGGTCTGCTCTTGCCTGGGTTCTGAAGTATTAACAACTTGACCATCCTCCCTACCCTTCACCCCATTATTTGATGGGCCTGGGTTGGACTTCGAATGAGAAACTGGGGGGACTGGGGGTTTACGGCTTACCATCCCCTCCACCTTGGTCAGCCTTGTTTCTACCATTGATAATTTTTGTAGAATTGGATCAGTAATACTGTTATCATTGTGTCCAATCTACCCCAGAAGTTCTCCTCTTGAATACTACCCACAGTCTTTGCTGTCACAGTAAGTGCAGTGATAATAGTAGCGTTGGAGGGGCCTTCGTTAGATTCTCTTACGTCTATGGTAGTTCTTAATTTCTTCCCATTTACTCTTTGTCCAGGTTTATTCCGTTTACATGGTCCTCGACTCTTCCTTTTTTTTTAGGTGGTTCAGCAATATGGTCTGTACCTGCTTTAGCTTTTTGACCTCTAGTATGGACTATAGACCTAACAGGGCTATGCTCTGTACCAGATGAGAGAATAGAAGGATTATCCTTTATCACAAACTCAGGGTCATGTCGTTGTAACAGGCTAGTTTGAGGGGAAACTGCCTCACGAGTAGTCATTATACTAGATTCAACTAATACTGGGGTCAAAGAAAGTCTGTTCTGGGAAAGGAGGGGTTCGAGTGATAACCTACATTCTGTGAGTCAAATCTCCTTAAATAAGACTGATTCTGCCCTTAGTAGGAAAGCGTCAAGAGTCCTGGCCACACCATGTCCTGCTTTCCGCTTACTCATAGCGGGAGTATGAAATCACAAGGATATAACACAAAAAATGTCAATACCAAGCGTTTACCGTCGGCGTCGTATAAATGTCCCGTACCCAAGTTCCTAAGGGGGTGGACCAGCCTGGTCTCGGACGGGCTGCAGGAGCCCGCGTCCACCCTTTGAAGCGTCTCCTGATGCTTCCTGCTTGCGTGGGTGGCCGTGCACCACAAAGGGAATTCTGGGAGTTGTAGTTTCCCCTTAGACGGCAACAAGGATTCCACAAAGGAAGGAGAAAGGTTATTAACGGACAAATGCAGCGTTTGTTATCACCTATCACCTTCCATATCGAGGAAGCACCTGTGGCTTTTACCACAAAGAAGACCTCAATCGCGGCTCCTGCCACGTCTAGGACACACTTGCAGCTTCGGCCGCACACAAGACCCCACTCGCGGTTCCTGATGCGTTTAGGAACTTCTCACAGCCTTGGCCGCATTCAGGAAACCCTCGCGGCTTCGGCCGCACCAGGCCTTCACTCTGTTTCCTCCTTCAGGAAATAAACTTGCGGCTCCTGCCACACCCAGAATGCACCTCCGAGCTCAAAGTCAGCAGTGGTCCTTCTCCCCTCTCGTAAGAAAAGTAAGAGTATTATAGAGGTTTTTAATGTCAAAGTTCGTTTGAATTTAGCAGCCAGAAGAGGCCGACCACGCTGTCTAGCTGCCCGTTCAGATGGCAGTTTGGGCTGGACTATTCCCATGAGGCACAGGGTCAGACTGATTTGCATATGGCCATGTCTGAACTGAGGTGGCGGAGGGAGCTAAAGAATGATGATGGATTAAACCCAGACAAGTTGACTGAGGGTGAGTGCTTGCAATGTTGAACACTCCGTTCATCTTCCTCTTTGGTTTTGCTTTACTTTGCATTTTCCTACCTTATTCATTTAGTACCTGTAGCCTGTCTCTGGTCTCACCTGACAGTTGGACTTTATGTATTTCCCCTAGACAGCCACACACAGTAGGGAGCTTGGGTGTGCCTGAAAGGGCCATCACTAGCAGAATGAGAGGGATGAGCTGAGCACAGGCGCACGTACACCTGAATAGACTATGTCCTACCTCCACACAAAGGGCTGCATACCCCCAGTAGTTAGCCCCTTCATAGTTTTTAATCTTTCCCATCCTCTCTGTTAAGAAAGGGATACCTTTAGGTTGGATAATTAATTTTATCTATTTTTATCACCCCCAATACAGAAATATTCAAAGAGCTCCCTGGAATACAGTTGAGCCAACCCAGACCTTTAGGGTTCAAGGTGAGCCCGATGATGAAGCATGCCACTACAACAGGGGGTGAAGGTTATACATGAAAATTTAACCTTTCCACTTTTTCCTCACCTCTGAGAGATAGAGTCCAGGCATGGCTCATTTATCCTCCTCGTGATAATTAACTGTTCTAGGAGAGGGATGAGGTTATTTGACTTCGAAGGGAAACCTCTAAAAGCTTCTCGCACACTTCAAAGGCATACCTGGTTATAATTACTGGGCCTCAGACACCAACTCTTCAGTACACTTCTGGACCTGTGGATTCTCTGCTAGGAAGAACTGCTGTGCCGCTGAAAGACTGCTTCCATGCTGGACTCCTGCTTTGCTGTGCTGTCCTGCTGCCTGCTGCTCTTTTGCCTGTATGAGAAGGACTGGAAATGTACCTCTTGAGTCCATAATCCAGAGTGACTCCAAGGGCTAGTTGGCTGGCCTCCTGATCTGAAACCTCAGGGACATAACAGCCTTCCAACAACCTTGTATTTGCACCTAGACTCTACCAATCTGTGAGTCAACAATGACACTACAGTCCTGACCCCATGGAAGTGGGTTTAAAGTGCTATGCCAGCCTCTGTGGATCCAGCAGAATGGAAGCATCTCATCTACTGTGCAGCGCAACCCTGAGCAAAACTGACGTATCCTCCCTGCTGCGTGGATAGGACCCATCTCAAAGACTTTCATCACCACCACAGCCTCTATCGCCTTCAGAACTGGCACTTCTCAACGCATCCTCGCCGCAGTTACTCGCAATTCTCATCAATGGCAGTCTTGATGAAAAACTCCGTGCTGCAGCTTCACAGCTCCTCGGAACCCTCGCATCGCCCCAACTGCATGACGCATTCCCAACTGAAGACTCCGCATCGCAGGCCCACGTCAATAGGATCCTTGACATCGACACAACAGGACCTCGCATCGCCGCCTCGCTGCATTCCTGTACTGAGGCATTGTTTCGGCGTCACCAGATCTCCACAGTTGGCACTTTACGCCTTCTGGTGCAATTTTCCCAAAAAAGTTCAAATCTAATATGCCCGTTCTACTAATTAGATTTTTGTCATTTTGGTCTTGTTTTATTTCTTAAAGATCACTCTATTTTTTTAATACTGTTGTGGGTTCCTGTTGTGGTGGGTTTTTACTGTTTTGCTGGTTGAAGTGTTGCACAAATACTTTACACATTGCCTTTATGTTAAGCCTGACTGCTCTGTGCCATGCTACCAGGGGGTTGAGCGCAGGTTAATTTAGGGTTTGCTTGTGCCTTACCTGGACAAGGATTGTGGTAGCTGCTTGCAAGGGCTCACACTCCAGTCAACCAACAATCCACATTCTTACAATTTGAATATGTGTGTTTATTGTTAATGCAACTATTTATTTCACAGGAAATAATTTTAAATTAATTAAAGTTATATTTTCAAAATATTTATATTATTATTTTACAGTTATCTAATGTGTTTTGGATTGTCTAATGAATGTATAATAAAAATAAAGTACATTCAAAAAAGAATGTTAGAAAATTTGTTTTCAGCGTATAAAAAAATGTAAATTGTGTAATTAAAAATTATTAATTTTGGGGCATGGCCAAGTACGATGGTGGAGCGGTAGTGAACCGACTCAGCTCCAGGCCCCACCGATCGCAAAATGGGCTCTCCAGCAGCCTAATGAGCGAGCCACTTACCTTCCAGATGCTTGCTGCCTCCCGGGAGCTGCCTGGACCGCCGGTACCGAAGGAATCATCGGGGGACCCCGAGAAGGCGTCCTCGAGGCTGAGCCGCGGCAATCCTGGGCTCGGTGCAGAATGACGTAGGGGATGGAGTCGGGAGCCCTTCGGACCACTTCAGACGCTGGTGGGGACTGCGGGAGGTCCCCCCTGCTCCAAAGGGGTTCCTTGACTAGGCAGAGATATGCAGCCTTGCCAGCTTCAGCGACCGACCCGTCTAGTGTGGTGAGTGCAGGCGGTCCCCCTATGGCACCATTTTGATCGACCCACATCGGGAGCGGAGCAACAGGAGTGCTGTGCCGAGGGAAGAGCGGCAACAGGGGGGGCACCTGGCAGTATAAGAGCGGAGCGGAGTGGGGTCCCCATCTGACAACCTGAGGGGTTATGGATTATTGAAGACATGAGGGGTAATGTTCCATGAGGGCTATGCCTGACCCTAAGATGGTGACGAGGCAGGGACAGGCACTAGCGGCGGCTTTGGATTCGGAGCCTTGGTTGTGAGACAGCCAGCAAGATGCAGCGGGGAGCGCACCACTGCTTGATCTTAAAGGGGAAACCAGTAGTCAATAGGCAGCAGGGGTCCGACCCCACCACGAGGGGGGAGCTCACATCAGACTAAGTAGATACCAGCACTTTTTAATCAGCAGGGGTCTGCTCCCATCACGAAGGGGGAGCACACGTCAGGAGTCAGGTTCACGCCGATCAGTCACCTTATGCAGCCCAAGAAAACCACCAACAAAGTCTCCCAATACTTCAAGTCACCTGAGAAGGCCCCGGCCTCAGAGGGTAACGCCCACCTGCCAAATATGGCCCTCACACAAGATGACCTGGTGGCCACCCTGCGCGATTTCAAAGCTGAGCTATGCTTGAAGATCAAACAAGACCTACAGTCCTCAGTGGGCCAATTGAAAGCTGACCTCACCAAGAAACTCACCACCCTCCGGCATGATGTGGACGCGGTGGGAACCTGAGTACTGGAGGTGGAGGACGAAACACAAGACCTGGTGACGGCTACTTCCAAAGTACAAGATTTGCAACAAGCGCTTTACGTCCAGCTTCAGCAGGTATTGCTCAAGGCAGAAGACTTGGAGAACCAAACTCAAAGGGAGAACATTCGGATCCGAGACTTGGAAGAAGGGGCAGAGGGGCTCGATCTGGAGGCATTTGTAATAGGCCTCTTTGCAGAACTTCTCTCCCCACAACAACTGAAAATCAAGCTGGACAGGGCCCATCGCGTGGGCACACTACAGACGGGAAACCATAAGCGACCAAGGGATGTTTTGGTCAAACTCCACTCCTTCAAAGTGAAGGAAGCCATTGTATCTGCTGCCAGGAAAAAGAAAGAAGTGTCCTTTCAAGAACACAGTTGCTCTCTTTACCAAGATCTAGCCCCCACAACCTTGGCCAGCCGGCAGACATTGAGACCGATCACCGCCAAATTGCAAGATGACAACATACGTTATCGCTGAACATTTCCCTTCGGCCTCGCTTTTGAACATGGAAACAAGACACGCCATGTAACTGAACTCTCCGACGGCCTCCGCATCTTAAGGCATCTTAAGGCTACCCTTACCGGAGGAATCCCCTGCCCCAGGAGCCTCGACTGAGGTGGTTCTACCCAGGAGAAGTTCCAGACCTTGGCACACGGTCACAAAGAGCCTCCGAAACATATTCATCCCACTTGGGGGATCTTCTCGTCCCCATTTTGCTGCACGAACCCCAGATATGTTAGTGTTTGATTACTCAATCAGGAGTTGACGAAGCTGTACGTGGAAGCCATCCTAGAACCGAGGGGAGCCGGACTGGTAGTGCCTGAAGCATGACCTGATCACTAAAAACACTGAGGTTTTTATTTTATCCCACTCAGTAATGTTCTGCTCACTAGTGAAAATGGCTTTGCAATCGGGGGTGCGGGCCTTGCCCGTGCTACCCTCAATTCCTCCTTTTGTTCTTGGAGGATGTCTGAGCCGGTCCTCTGGCCACCATTTTTTGAAGTTGGGGGGATTTTTTTTGGGGGGGGTCCCGGTGGTGATTTTAGGGGTTTGCTGTTTAATTTTTCTGGCTGCCAAACACATTGCAACATGGTCGAGGTGGTGGAGGAGGGTGGGGCAGACAGGGGGTCATTGTCTTGTATCATACTGAGAGAGGCACGGACTGTGAAGACGGGAAGTTTGGGCCCATATGGGGAGGGAGGAGGGAGTACCATGCCTGATGGTTAATGTAGCCTCCTTGGAATGTTAAAGGATTGAACTCCCCCCAGAAATGGCCAAAAAATTTGAAATACCTCCTTGACTGCAAATTTGAAGTGGTGGCATTGCAAGAGACACATCTCAAAAGAGCTGAGGTCACTAGGCTTCGTCATAGAGCATACCCGTTGATTTATACATCATCCACCACCACTAAACACAATAGAGTTGAGTTACTCTTCCATAGCACAATGAAATTTCAGCCCGAAGCTGTCAAAACAAATCGGGAAGGGAGACTATTATTGGTTAAGGGGCGGCTGAAGGGCACGCTTTGCACATTCATCTCAATATACGACCCTAACTGAGGGCATTCTACGTTCCTCTCCAATGCGTTTGACCAGATAGGGGGATTCGCGGAAGGACCTATTATACTTACGGGGGATTTCAACCTAACTTGGCATGGGACCCTCGAAAGTACCAGTGCTAATAGGGCGGCTATCAACACCTTTTCTAACAGGGTTAGACAGAAAATACTTGCTCTTGGTTTATGCGATGCCTGGTGTTCCATTCACTCTACCACAAAGGATAATAGACACTTCTCACACGTCCATCGGACATATTCCAGAAAAGACTACATCTTCATTAGCCAATCCCTGCTGGGGGCACTCCAGGCAGCGCAAATACTCCCAATAGCCATTTCAGATCATAGCCTAATCACCTTGGGCCTTACCTGAAGTGGGCCTACTAATGGACCTCCTAGGTGGTATTTCCCTTCAGCACTCACACAGGATGCGGTTTCTAGGGAAGAAGTAAGGGCTGCCATCGCTGACCTCTTTACACACAATATTCCACAGGACACATCTCCGCAGAACAACTGGTACACCTTTAAGGCAGTACTGAGAGGGAAATGCATTCAACTCAATTCCATCCTAAACAAACAGAGGACAAGAGAAAGGGAGGCTCTTGAGGGGGAATTAGGCATAGCGGAACAGGCACACAAAGCCATGCCAACATGAGCCCTATAGAGACAACTCACCGCAATCCCGGGTAAACTTCAGTCCATATATATGAATCGAGAGGAGTACACATTGTTAAAGCTGCTTCAGTCATCCTTCGCACAGGGCGACAAGGTGGGCTCACATTTGGCATGAAAAGTTAGAATAAAGAGGGAACGGGAATTTATTGGGGGGATACTAGATCAACAGGGACAACTCACACACTCCGACACCGCTAAAGCTAACATCTTTGGGGATTTTTATGGCAGCTCGATCAAGGCAATATTCCCGACACGGCACTACAGCAATTTTTAGATGAGCTCCCGCGGCTTTCCCGCTCATCGGCCGACACATTAGACTCCCCTATAACTCAGGGAAGAGGTTCAGGATGCTATCTCCAGACTCAAACTACATAAAATCCCTCATCTCACGATTCTATTCCAGGCAATAGCGTCAGACGCATGATTCTCTGGCTCTATGGCTGAAGTGGTGATCACGGTACTCCCCAAACCTGGAAAGGACCCGCATCTCTGCTGCTCCTATAGACCCATAGCGCTTCTAAATCTTGACGCAGAGCTATATTCCGCAATCTTAGCAGCGCGGCTTGAAAACTTGATGCCAGAGCTAATACATCCTGACCAATCACGATTTATAAAAGGCAGGCAAAGGCATGACAACATCAGACGCACCATCCACTTGATTGAGAAGGGCTCCAAGTTTAAAATTCCTTCAGTAATGGTAGGTTTGGATGCGGAGAAAGCCTTTATCAGAGTGGACTGGGCTTTCCTCTTTTTAACTATGAGGAAGTTTGGGTTTGGAGATCCGTTCCTCAATATGGTAAAGGCCAACTACCACCTCCCTACCTCCTGAGTCATGGTCAACGGTTGTCCTTCTTCCCCCTTTGTTCTGAGCAGAGGCACTCGACAGGGGTGCCCACTATCCTCCCTCTTATTAGCCCTCAGTATCGAACCCCTGGCGATCAGGATCAGATCTAACGATGAAATCCGAGGCGTTCCCTTTTAGCGGGTATGAGCACAAGGCATCTTTTTTTGCTGATGACATATTGCTCACACTTACGGACACGGCTTCCTCGCTGCAGGGGGTGCAAGGAGAACTACGATAGTTTCAGCAGGTGGCGGGGTTTAAGGTAAATCGGTCCAAATCCTCAATACTTAACCTTACCCTCCCTACTGCTGAAGTGAACAGATTGAGAAACCAGATGGCCTTTTAATGGGCCAAACACTCTTTATTTGGGAGTACCGCTTACGGCCAAGATAGGTGATCTATACAAGGCCAATTACCCACCTTTGGTGGCACAACTTCAGCAAGACATTAAACGGTGGTCACCCTTTTACATTTCGTGGCTAGGGAGGATCAACACAGTTAAAATGACAGTACTGCCCATGTTTTTATACCTATTCCAAGTCCTACCCATCGATCTTGAACGAACTCTAATGCCGCTTCTTCGCTCGTTGATCACTAAATTTATTTGGCAGGGAGGGCGGGCGCGCCTGCCCCATTATGTGCTCAGACGTCCAAAGGATAGGGGAAGACTGGCTCTACCCGATTCCACTTTATACAATCAGGCCGCACAACTATGGGTGGCAACGGTATGGTCAGTGAGGGAGTCAGATAAGCACTGGCTTCACATGGACCGTTCGGTAGTGGGAAGATCTATATGGGATGTCCTCTGGAAGCCGAGGGGAGATCGGCCCCCCAATGTGTACCTTAGCACCACTACCCGCACAACTTTACCCATTTGGGACCGACTCACGCGGAGGGAGGGTTGGACCTCATTTCCATCCCCCCATACACCCATCCATTTTAACCCGGCATTCCCTCCGACGCTACACGAGGGGCCTTTCGACTGCTGGAAAGAGAGAGGGTGCCTCAAACTGTCTGACATGTTTCATAATGATGAGGTCTTAACGTTTGACAGTTGTAAGAGAGAATTTGCAATCCCCCCAGAGTGAACATTACCATTATCTTCAGCTTAAACATTGGGTTACGATCCCACAACGTTAGAGAGGTGGCCACTAGAGACCTTACACATACATGGAGAAGTTGGTGATCTACAAGGCAGGTTCCATGAAAGGCACTACTTCAGCACTCTATGACATGCTATTGAACACCCTACATTCTCCGCAGGCTCGATACATGATCTTCTGGGAACGGGTCCTGGGCAGGGACATAACTGAGGTACAATGGAAACACATCTGGAGATCAAAAGAAGGAGGTACCCCTGAGGTATATGACAGGGAAGGGGGTTAGCATCAGCAAAACAAGAATCCCTGTTAAAAACGTAATAGGCTGGAGTGGCCAAACAAAGAACAATAAACAAGGGGGGTAGGAGATATGTGGGTAGATCTCCCTGTTATCTTTAACTAATAGAAACCTATTCAAGCAAGGCAAAAAATGGACAATCACACAAAGTCATATAAAAGTATACTCAATAAGCCAATGTTGGTCAATTGCAAAAATAGATGTTAAATTTATTCCCTCCCAACTTGGGTTACATTCTAAAACATAATAAAAACATTAAAATTTAAAAACCACCAGCGGTGGTGAGGCAGTGAATATGTATTCAGTCAAACAGTGAACAAAAACAGTCGACGCGGCGTTTCGGTGTTTTCTAAATCTTCACACCTTCTTCAGGACTTTCGCAACAATTTGACTTAATATCTATAAGGTTAAAAAAATACATTTTACTATGTGATGCGATGTTTTTAGAAAACCACAACAACCCTGTATTGCCATTACCTTGCTCAAGCTAGTACATGACTGATTGTTTCAAATAAGTACATCATATCCAACCCCTTAGTCTCTAAAAAAACCATTACTTCATAGTGAAAAGACAAGATCTTTGTAGAATTATACTACAACATATCATGCAATTGTTATAAAACCTGCATTTTCTTTAAAACAAGAAACTGTGTTCCTGGATTTTTGTACATATATCGGTTATTAAGTCATACCTGATTATAATGTGAAAAAAGGATTTAATTTTCCTTCCATACAGATTTGTATTTCACGTGTTATTGATCTTTCGCAGGCTGTTTGGAGATAAACATAGGATACTACTTAATGGTTTATCCTATTATGACGTTGTCATAAAAATTTTTTTTATATATGCATTTATGATCATTTGTCAGGAATGTTTACCTTAACTGTCAATTGAATAAAACCTCTGTGTGCACGGAGGGGCCACCGTCAATAGCAGGGTAGGGTCCTCTTTTTCATTGGACCTAAAGGTATCATATAGATCTTAATTTACTTGATCTGTCTAAATATATACTATATTCTGATTTTTGTCAGTACAACGACCAAGTCTACTAACCTGTTTATGTTCTTAGGTAGATCTTGTAGATGTAGTTTAATGGGAAACAACCTCTTTATCCAGATTTTCACCTTCTTAATATGATGAAGAGATCTGTGCACCAAAGAAAGAAATTGTGCTTAGGATCCCTCGACTGCTATATAATTATATTCTAGACTGTTCTACTAAGTATGTGGTGTAATCTCTCACTTTGGGCATTTTTACAACCCAATGCGGTTAATATAAAAACTACAGCTTTGTCCTTACTACCGTCATTAGTTTGAGCAATGTACATTTATTAACCTAACTCTGGACTAATTCACCATCTAGCCCATCTTTAGATTGTGAAGTCTTTAGTCCCATTTGGTGGATATTTCAGTCTAAAAAAACAGCAATATTTTACTAACAGGAATGCCGGACACATAGATGTTTACACCGAAAATTACTTATTATTTGGGGTAAGGTGCTGCAACTACGAGTGCCCCGAGTCCCCATCTAAACGGTCTAACGACGGTCTGTTTAATCTTGACCGGTATATAAGGGTATTAAGAGAAATTAACGTATTCCTCATCATTCCGAGAGTTTGCCTACCTTCAGTTTAAAATGCGGCCTCCCTGCTCCTCCGTGCTTCCGTCCTCATGGCGATTTGAAGTAAATTGAGCATGGTTAAGGCCGGACTTTTTATGCTGCCGCCTCCTACGTTAACCCGGAAATGATACGGGTAATAGAAATTGGATATGTATTGCGAGTTAAACTGAAGAGTGGTTTGCTCGAAATATGATCTTAATATTATAAACTCACTCCGCCTCCAATGTGGTTTATCTACCCGCATCTATATATAAAAAAACTCAATATTCTGTTTGTTACGAGAATTATCGACCCGGAAGTGCATCTATTCGGTCAACAATCCTACAATGTGTTGGCCACTCGATTTCAAATGAGAGCTGTACATAAAATTCTAAAGTAAACAAATAGACATTCTTTAGACAGATGTGTCAGGAATGATGGTTGTCAAATCTACGCGCATGTTGTATATGTCATTGGGGCGTTTCGATTTATGTATCGGCCATTTTGGATTGGGACGCACCGATTATTACGTGTCGGCCATTTTGACTTGGGATGGATTAAGAACCACCTCGAGTTTAATCATCATAGACGTGATCTCGTCATATTTTGAAACATATACCGATACATTGTGTAGCAAACCCAATAACATGCTATACCGCTCTATATATACCATATACATGTACAGTGTGTTTACTAACAGAGACATACTCATTGTCTAGATCAAAAATTACATACATGGTGACCCAAAACTCTGTAATATTATTGTTAAAACATTCTAATATGGCACTATATGCGTAGCCTGAGTTTACAATTGCCCACAGTATATATAACAATGCAACACATCAGGACATCATTGTCTATTATGCAAAATTCATTGTTACGTGGACATAACTTATATGCAGATGTAAATGCCGTCCCACTTGAAGAGATTCAACAAGCTATAGTTCTTTGTTCAGTTTAGACTGGCAGAGATCTAGCATATTTACCGCATGCCCTTTCATTATTCTGTATATACTTAATTAGTATTTTCAACACGCTAGCATTCCAAAGTGCAATTCTTCTAAGAACAATATATCCCTTATGTTGGAAAAAACAAGAAATTGTAATATTTTCGTTTTATTTTCAGAGTTGCTTAAATATAAGGAGAGAACTGTCTCAAAACTTATAGGATTATTCTTTCCCATTCCTCTCTATTATTGAGGCCAGTACGAAAGGTGTCAAATAAAGACATATAAAATTGTTCTCTCTTTTCCTTTTGTTGTTGAAATTTCCACCTCTTGAACTATGAGATATAACTTCCACTACACACCACTTCAGATCTTCTAATTTGTGGTGGTGTGTTGTCCAATGTTCCACTAGTGGGGCAGATTTCTTATTAGTCCTGATGGCAGACTTGTGTTCGGTTATTCTCGTTTTAATCTCTCTGGCTGTTTCACCTATATAGGCCTTATTACAGGGACATATTATCATATAAATGAGATCTTTAGTTTTACAGTTTGCAAATTTTTTTACATTATGTGCTATACCATTATATGATATCAAGTTTCCTTTGATCATAGATGTACAGTTGGAACATGTGTTACAGCCAAAATTTCCTGTAGGAAGGGGAGTTCTATTAATAGTATTAGAGATATTACGAGTCTTCTCTTTGAATGTATGAACCAGACAATTCTTAATTGTTCTGTTTCGACGAAAACTAAACATTGGTTTCGGGATTTTTTCTCCTGGTCTATTATTTAATAAAGACCAATTACGGTTTATAATATTTTTTATTTTATTACTCGCTGTGCTAAAGTTAGTTACAAAAATGAGTCTGTCATTACTTTTATCAATTTTTGCTTTATCCTTGTTGAATAATGCCTCTCTATTATAGTATTTTGCACGCTTATATGCGCGTTTAATTAATTTGTCTGGGTATCCCCGATTTCTGAGTTTAATAGAAAGGGCGTCCGCATGTTTATTAAAGTCTCGCATATTGGTACCTAAGAACATAAACAGGTTAGTAGACTTGGTCGTTGTACTGACAAAAATCAGAATATAGTATATATTTAGACAGATCAAGTAAATTAAGATCTATATGATACCTTTAGGTCCAATGAAAAAGAGGACCCTACCCTGCTATTGACGGTGGCCCCTCCGTGCACACAGAGGTTTTATTCAATTGACAGTTAAGGTAAACATTCCTGACAAATGATCATAAATGCATATATAAAAAAAAAAATTTATGACAACGTCATAATAGGATAAACCATTAAGTAGTATCCTATGTTTATCTCCAAACAGCCTGCGAAAGATCAATAACACGTGAAATACAAATCTGTATGGAAGGAAAATTAAATCCTTTTTTCACATTATAATCAGGTATGACTTAATAACCGATATATGTACAAAAATCCAGGAACACAGTTTCTTGTTTTAAAGAAAATGCAGGTTTTATAACAATTGCATGATATGTTGTAGTATAATTCTACAAAGATCTTGTCTTTTCACTATGAAGTAATGTTTTTTTTTAGAGACTAAGGGGTTGGATATGATGTACTTATTTGAAACAATCAGTCATGTACTAGCTTGAGCAAGGTAATGGCAATACAGGGTTGTTGTGGTTTTCTAAAAACATCGCATCACATAGTAAAATGTATTTTTTTAACCTTATAGATATTAAGTCAAATTGTTGCGAAAGTCCTGAAGAAGGTGTGAAGATTTAGAAAACACCGAAACGCCGCGTCGACTGTTTTTGTTCACTGTTTGACTGAATACATATTCACTGCCTCACCACCGCTGGTGGTTTTTAAATTTTAATGTTTTTATTATGTTTTAGAATGTAACCCATGTTGGGAGGGAATAAATTTAACAACTATTTTTGCAATTGACCAACATTGGCTTATTGAGTATACTTTTATATGACTTTGTGTGATTGTCCATTTTTTGCCTAGCTTGAATAGGTTTCTATTAGTTAAAGATAACAGGGAGATCTACCCACATATCTCCTACCCCCCTTGTTTATTGTTCTTTGCTTGGCCACTCCAGCCTATTACGTTTTTAACAGGGATTCTTGTTTTGCTAACACATCTGGAGAGACATTGCCAAACATAACAAGTCTATGGCCCTAAGGGAAGCTCACTATAAGACATTACACGGTTGGTATCTGTACCCTACTAGCTCAGACGAATCTGCCCTGATGCCGCGGGTTTCTGCTGGTGGGGATGCGGGCTGCAGGGGGATTTCAGGCACATATGATGGGATTGCCCGAGGATTTGGTCTTTTTGGGATGAGATCCTATCTCACATCAAAGACATGCTGGGGTACCCCTTTCCTACCACCATATACTTTGCTCTTCTGGGTATAAGGGTTCCAACCTTAGAACAACAAACCAAAGCTGATAAGGCGATCATGTGGACATGTCTGGGGGCTCCCAAGCTCACCATACCAGCTGCTTGGAAGAAGACCGAAACTCCATCAATATTATTGTGGCATGTCCGGTTGTGGAGGATACTTTCAATGGAACGCCTGGCAGACATCTTTAGGGATAACTATAAGGGTTTCGAACTCAGCTGGGGTCCGTTGGTCGCCTTTCTGTCCCAGGGACTGCCCTCTGAAGTCTGTCCTCCTTCTGTGAAGGCTATGCACCTCTTTTAAAAATAAGTCGCCCCTAGATTACTTTGAAGCGGCCCTTAGTTTACGACCTGAGGGGGCCCTAAGCTACTCACTCTACGCTGAGACAATGCAGGAATACCTCAAGACTTTACTACACAATCTGATTACCACCGGAATGGGGGGAGGGGACGGTTGGGGTTTTGGGGGGTGGATGAGAGGGTGTTTGGAGGACAGGTTCTAGGTTGAAGAACCTCCTCAGGGTTATGTTTTCTCAAAATCAGCATCACTCATTTTGTGTTCGGGGTGTGGTATGACCTGGGGCTGTATGAAGCTGAACCCAATATAGCTGACTGTTTTGCAACCCCGGAGCCTGCGCGCCCTTGGGTAGAACTAATGTCAATATGTTTTTGTTTTGCTTGATGCTTAATAAAAAGAATTTTTGACAAAATATTAATTTTTATGATAAAACAGTGGGAATCATTTTGGTCATAGGCCCTTTACTAACAACTTTATTTTATAACATTATGTAAGAATTTATGGAGTAATGTGAATAGCAGTATTATGGATAATGTAATTTTAGATATCTTCAGTGATGTTATCATGAGGTCATTTGAGATATCATTAATAATGTCACTTAACATGTCCTGAGTGATGTAATATGTGAGGTCATAAGCAGTGCATGACGGGGTACAATTTATAATTAGTCCACTAAATTATAAGTGAGAATTTTCAATGGTGTTTGAGTTTTGAAAGGTTTGATCTTACCACATTTCAACATTTAACTATAACCTCTGTCTAAAATCATTTTTTTCTAGGGGGTGGGTGAAATTCTGTTTAGCATATGTTTTCTGATCCCTAAGCCCCATCCAACCTAACCCACTCAATTCTGCTCCATCCATCACCATTTTTAAAAAATATATTTTGCTGTGCTATTAGTTTCCCACTCCCCTGTGTATATTTTACATTTGTGTTCCACGGTTAGTCTGTTTTTTGTTTTTTTGTACTCCTCCCATCCAACCCCGCCTTAGCTATGGCAGAGTGTATACAAAAAGGTTTTGGGTCCAACAAACTGACCAGCCTAGACCTCAACAGTTGCGAAACAGAACAAAGTGGCTAGCCAGGATACTCTAAATTCAAATTAGAACCCACACAGCCCATATGTACTGTGTGACCAAGCCATTTGTTTAGCAAAACATTTATTTTAGTTCATGATCAAGTTTCAAAATTCATAAAAACATGTCATCAAAAGGAAAGCACTGTCAAAAACAGTCAAGTCAAAAGCAAAAACAAACAATTGTGTGCACAATGAATACAAAATATGCAAACATTGATACTGAATATTCAAACATTTACATGACACCAAAGTGCAACTTAAAATACAATACATACATTCCAAATCAATTGGGATCAAGAAACATTACATAAGACATACACGAAAAAACCAGTCCTTTAACTAAAATACCAGTGGACAGGCGGAATTAAGGGTGGAAAGCAACTGCCTGCCTGTCTCACAAGACCTGTGACAAAATATTCAGTCTGGTTGCACGCAAGGGCCCACAACAGTGGAGTAAGTTGATCCCTAGCTGCACCCTGTTTACTTGTCACAGGCTGGGGGTCAACGCGTTTCGAACCAAAATACTTAAAGGTTCTCCTCAGGACAGGGACTGGGTGGATCTTCACTGCACCATGAGCAAAAAGGAATTGCGGGAGTGGAGGTAGACTGTAAAGCAGGACAATTAATCTGAATAGAGTTGAAAAGGTGTCGAAACACAGGGCGCCCGCGAAGCGGTGCGCTGTTGGGAGGTGACAGGGTTCACATTCCTTGTATCAGCTGCACGCCGTATGCCAAGGGAACCGGCTGTGTTTGAGACAAAGTCGAAGAATCTTTATTAGGTTAATAGCGTTTCCAGCGGGAATCATTCTACCGCACAAACCGATGTGCACAGGGGATTCAATCCAGGCAGCGGCCGAAGGCATTCAGGGAGTCCCTGAATAAAGATTCTTCGACTTTGTCTCAAACACAGCCGGTTCCCTTGGCATACGGCGTGCAGCTGATACAAGGAATGTGAACCCTGTCACCTCCCAACAGCGCACCGCTTCGCGGGCACCCTGTGTTTCGACACCTTTTCAACTCTATTCAGATTAATTGTCCTGCTTTACAGTCTACCTCCACTCCCGCAATTCCTTTTTGCTCATGGTGCAGTGAAGATCCACCCAGTCCCTGTCCTGAGGAGAACCTTTAAGTATTTTGGTTCGAAACGCGTTGACCCCCAGCCTGTGACAAGAAAACAGGGTGCAGCTAGGGATCAACTTACTCCACTGTTGTGGGCCCTTGCGTGCAACCAGACTGAATATTTTGTCACAGGTCTTGTGAGACAGGCAGGCAGTTGCTTTCCACCCTTAATTCCGCCTGTCCACTGGTATTTTAGTTAAAGGACTGGTTTTTTCGTGTATGTCTTATGTAATGTTTCTTGATCCCAATTGATTTGGAATGTATGTATTGTATTTTAAGTTGCACTTTGGTGTCATGTAAATGTTTGAATATTCAGTATCAATGTTTGCATATTTTGTATTCATTGTGCACACAATTGTTTGTTTTTGCTTTTGACTTGACTGTTTTTGACAGTGCTTTCCTTTTGATGACATGTTTTTATGAATTTTGAAACTTGATCATGAACTAAAATAAATGTTTTGCTAAACAAATGGCTTGGTCACACAGTACATATGGGCTGTGTGGGTTCTAATTTGAATTTAGAGTATCCTGGCTAGCCATTAGCTATGGCAGAAGCAGGCAGCATTGAACACTCCTACACCCCAGTGGCATTTGGTGGTGCAAGGCGGTTTCGCTCAGCTGCATTTTAAGCAAAATAGTTGTGGCAGCGCTCATTTGCTTATTGGTCTGAGAAAGGCGAAACACCAAAACGTGTCTCCATTTGCACCACATGATTTAGTAAAGCAGTTAGTAATTTTGACAAACAGGGGGCCATCTGTACATTCTTTTGGTATCAAGTAAAACAACATTCCCTTTGTGATTAAGTATGGGACCGGCCACCCATATACATCACTGTCGCTGTCAGGTGGATGTAGCTGGTATGCAAGAGGGATGTTGGAGAATAATATGAATGGTAGTTTACTTTTGCCTGCGTGCCACACTGCTATCCCTGGAGCTGGGGTGAGAATTAGTCCTCCAACCTGCACAGGGGAGAGAATGGGCCACATGCCTGACACACTCTTAAGCGCTAGAGTCATCCTGCAACATGGATCCTGCTGACGGCACTTTACTTTTGCCATCACACCGCATTGCTGACCCTGGAGCTGGTGGTGGGACTTTGTCCCCCAGCCTGCACAGGGAAGAGGAGGGGCCACAAGCCCTGACGTGCTCTTAAGTACAACAGGCACGGGCCGCATGCGGGACATAAGCAGGAAGCACTCAGGCATGTGCTCAGGTGAAGGCCAGGCCAAGGCAGGCCGGTCTTAGCCCATCTGAGACAGAAAGAGGAAGGACAGGGCCATACCTCTGGATTCCTTGGCTGAACTGTAAGTTGACCTGAACTATGGCAACACAAAGCTGTCTTGTTAACACTCTGTGTTACAATAGTAAAAGGAAAGGCAAGAGGGAGTCCTCAGGGGGTGGTTAAGACTGCCAAAAAAGTAACCCCAGATTCAGCAAAAAATTGTACGATCAATGACATTGACAATCTTATAGTAGAGGTGGAAACACTACCGAACAATGGGAACTTGTCTAACCATTCTGAGCTGGGCCCAAAAGTACCCAATATTTTTTTTAAAAACCTGCAATATCTGATACAAGGAAATCATTGCCAGCACCAACTGGTTCGCAGCCCTGTGTGGTTGTGGACTCTTTATAAAAAGAGGGTGCTGAAGCCAGATCCTTCTTACTTGATCCAGGTTTGCAAAATAATGTTCCAGCAAGGGATGTAGGTAGGGGTGTAGTCCTGTTAAACAAAGGGATCAGACTGGGGTCATTAGTTTTAAAGTATGTTTTTGCAATATTTGCCAGAATGATTCAAAACATCCATTAAGCAGTTGGTGAATGAAGTATTTCAAATGAAAGTACAAATGTGAAAGCTTGTAGAAAAAGTTGAAGTATTGCGTTCACTAGATAAAAGGGGTGAGAAAGATGCTTATCAGAGATCTGAGAGAGGACTAGCTAAACATAAGATGGATAATACTGGTATAAAGATAGAGGGGAATACCAAGTTACACCAGGGTGATCATGAGTTACGGATGCAACATTGACACGATTAGATGTTATTACCTACAAGAAATGATTATTCACAGATAAGGAATAGGGAGGTCCAAGCTTTCTGACAGAGGCCAATGTAGACTTTTAAATAGTTAACCTACATATATTTCCTGAGTGGGGATCAGCCATAGTAAGGAAATGTCAACATCACATATAATTGATAATAGAGGTGGGTGGGAACGAAGGAATTCTTATGCTGGAAAGCAAAACCCGGGGGTGGATACTAACAACATGAGAAATCTTACCCAGATGGGAATTAAGAGACCACAAAGAGGTACTGGAAGTAAACTATATATATATGGTAAATATCCCTAAAATATCGACCAGAGCTAGATAGAACAGTGAAACTCTGATCAATAAAGTCATGTACTGGATCAGGCAGGTTAGACACTGCCAATCAATTATTGGAGCAGATATTCTAACTTCGAGGAAATGTCATAATAATGATGATTATATTACCTTTGAACTAGCTGATAATATACTTGGGACTGGATTGGTGATTTTGTATCAGCGTACTTTACCCTCTAATGGGTCCAATATCCAGTTTAATTTTAAGTTGCCAGATAAGAGCAGTATACATACTAGTAGCGATAATAGACCCTCGGCTCACCAGCCAGAAATTATTCTAGTTTTTTAGGTTTTGCCTACGCAATGCGTACGAAGTACGCATGCGCTAGCAAAATCTAATGATATCTCTATGTGGGGTCGGGTATCCGCCCCCTCCTCCCATTGGCTAGCTCCATAAATGGAGGCTAGCCATTGGTAGAGGGCTCTGTCTGTCAATCCCAGACCAGATTCGGGGGCGTTCCCGAGAATTTTTCCCTTTTGGCTACGTCACGCGACGTCAGCCAAAAGCCGGGAACGCCCCTGAATCTGGTCCGGCATTGAGCCGGCACCCGCCTTCCTGCTTGTTTCCCCTTGCACTCGGGAATGTCTTCTCCGCCTGTCACTGCTGTTTGCCTCCATCCCACCCGGCATTGCTCCGTGTATTCACCGCCGCGGCCCCGAGTGAGAGGAGGAAGCAGCGCCCGCCTTCAAGCCCGGGCCGCGCTGGGATTGGCCCAGCCGGCCGAGCCCCCTTCCGCGTCATCGCAGGAGGAGGAGGAGAGAGCCGGAAGGAGGAAGCAGCCTGCATCGACCGTCCCTCTCCCCGTGCAGCAGCCTCAGCTCCATGCCCCGCTCTGTTTGCAGGATGGCCGGCTACCTCCGAGGACTGCACTCCGTCTGCAGCAGAGCCCATGCCAGCGGCGTTCTCAACAAGAGCGCGGGGACCCTGGGGCCCGCCGTGAGCCAGGCACAGCAGCGTAGGAACTGTGAGTATTAAAGGGTAATGGAGCTGTGCGAGTATCACCGGCAGTGAGGGCAATGGCGTGGCCACTGTACATAGCGGGAACAGGCGGTACGGCCATCAGTTGAGCAACGAGACTTCTGTTGGTGGGATGTGGGTGCTGTGACTATGTGGGGACCGCTTGTGCTGTGCCGGGTGGGGGTTCGTGTGCAGTACAACATTTTACATTCAGCGGGTCATTGGAGCACACGAAGTGTACGCAGGGGGAGAGCAGGAGATCATGTCATCGCCGCACAGGCTTTTTGCTACATGCAAGTTATGGACCTGCAACCCAGCTGCACGCCCAGCCTACTATTTTGGGTCACGGCCGTACGGGGACCCTCCTGGGTGACCATCTCCCTAAAAGTCTCTATTTCAATGAGTTTCAGCGCCCTTGCTCTCCCTGTCCAGGCGGTAAGCAACGGACTGCTGCCAGATGAGTTTGTGGGCCCTCCCTAGAGGCTGTGCCCTTCCTTTCCTCGGGTCTGACCTTGAAGGAGCCCTGTGGCCCCGGTGATGGTGAATACATATTTAATTTCACTTGCACCCCCTCTTTATCACGTTCCCTGTTTTTTTTTTTTCAATTCTGGTTGCACCCCCCACCCCCATCCAAGTCTCTCTTCCTTTCGTTACTTCACAATTTGCTTTAAACTTTTTTTTGGCCGCGCTGGGATTGGCCCAGCCGGCCGAGCCTCCGCCGCGTCATCACTAGAGCTGCTTCCTCTGCTCTGACGCGGATACGGGCAGTCAAGTAAGTTTTCTTATTTTAAAAAAATGTACTTTTTAACCCCCGCGCGAGTCCTCCCCCCCCGTCCCATCGTCCACCCCCCCCGTCCCATCGTCCACCCCCCGTCCCATCGTCCACCCCCCCTCCCCGTCCCATCGTCCACCCCCCCCCAAGTCCCATCGTCCCCCCCCCCAAGTCCCATCGTCCCCCCCCCCCCCAAGTCCCATCCCCCAGTTGTTCACTCACTGTTACCTGGAAATACACCGACGGTGGCCTTGGGATTCCAGGATGGTTTATCAGCTGCACATCTTTGCTTTCTCACACGAACTCAGGGCTGTTGACTTGTGGTGTGAGTTATTGTATAACTACTCGAGCCCTGCCAACTTCAGGTGCAGAGACATCAACTCTGCTGCAACTTCAGCCGACTGATTGAAGCAGTAAAACCCGACCGTGTGCAATAAAAGAGATACGTGGGCAAGGTCATGTCCTAGGCCAGAGCTTTAGAGGGCAAGGTTGGTATTAGAATCCAAGCTTCCGTAATTTGCGTAGTGAGGAAATTCTGTTTTGCAGTTAAACGCCTGTCTGCAATTGAATCGGGATTCTGAGATTTGTGAATTCCAAACGCTCACAGTTTTTCACCAGACGCATTTCACCAGGAAACAAGTGGTGAACTATCCAGGTGAGAATGATTGGGAAATGGCGAGATGCGTTAATTAGTAGTGGTGGAAACAAGGCCCTGCAAGTTATATGCTTCACCTTGCTGTGCGGAATCCAGCATAAGTTGTAAGCACCAAACCCTGGGCTATCTGTATTCAGCAGGTGCGGTTATCGCCTGCAGTTTGCAAGAAAACCCGTACAAAAGCAGATCTATTGTTATGTTTTGCGTTTATTGCACGCCAATCAATCCTACCGTTTTCAGCGTCATCTCGGTGCAGGCTGTTGATGGACCAGGCTGAACAGTGCTCCGAGGCGGGAACGGTTTCATGAAAATCTGCCTCTAACCCTGTATGTTATTAATCATGAATCAATATTTTACCATTTGTTTCCTTTGTATCTCTCCTTTCCACCCCCAAGTCCCCCCCCCTCACCTCACCCCGCGTGAGCCCCCCCCCCCTCCCCCCCACGAGTTGTAAGGATCGGAATGACTTAGGATGATTTCTAGGTGCACGCGACAGCAGACGTTCGAATGCCAGGTTATGGTAACTATAACGTAATGAGACTGATGCAACAATGACATCATTGACCAGGCTTTATATGACTTTTAATATAATGCGATGTTTCTTTAAGATTTCTATGATGCTCCTTTTGGTATGTCCACAGCATGAGCTATGAAAGCAGCGGGCAGTCAGGTAAGTTTTCTTATTTTTAAAAAATGTACTTTTTAACCCCCCGCTGATACAAGCACCAAATGGTGTTTGTATCAGGATAGTCTGTTGAAAAAATATTGGTTGCCTTCAAGTGGCATCATGAGACCGTGCGAGGGAGAAGGGACACCTGCAGTCACACTTTCATCATATGAGGTGTATTCAAGCAATGGTTCATCTACCAGAACCCTCCTATACACTTTGGGTTGACTTTACCTCTTGCACAAAAGCCTAAACAGCACCTCTTGCACAAAAGCCTAAACAGCACCTTTCTGTTCAGATGTAATTGTTAATGTACTTTTATAGTGCTTACAAACACTGACAAGGCATTTCAGTAAAAAAAATTATTTGGGGTGAGAGCACGCTACTCCAGAACCAGAGATTAGAAGGTAACTATTTTTTTTTCCGTGTGCATTAATTGTGTTAGGTTTGTGCTTTTGATTTCATGCGTGTTTGTTAATTAGAGTTCGGAGTAGGGATAGAATGACTGCAATGGATTCGAAAAGGGGGGTTTGCAGAAGGGATAGAATGATAGGAATGAAATTGAAAACGGGAAGTAATAAGTGTTTTTGTAAATAGTGGTCCTGTGTGCTTGTTGGCTGCCTGGAATGGGTAAAATGGAGGGGTGAAAGGATGTTTGAGATGATGGAGGGAGGAAAATCGGAAGGATTTGTTAATGTGTTTTTTTTTGTGTTTTTTTTTTTAAATAGCTATAATAAACCTACATACACATGCCTCTTATTGTAGTTATTAGTAGCAGGCACAACCCTCTATATATGCACCTATATGTATGTAGAAGCAGCAGTTTTGACTTGGTCTGATATATACATGTATAATGTAATATAGATTTTCTCTTATATACATGTATCTACATGCAACTGGAGGCATATTTCAAAGTACTATGATGTGTACTTGTATAATGACAGCACTTTTCCATACTGTGAAAAGTATAACTTGTCTGAATATATTCTTTTGGTATATTCTTGAGTTGTGACTATAGTTGACATGCGGGGAAGAGCCAGCTATTGACTAATCTTCTGAAATGGAGATGGTGGTCTATGGATCTTATGTTTGAGATTTGGCTGCTAGAACAGAGAAAGATGTTCCACCCATGGTTTTTTCCTTGTATTTAGGAATTGTGAGGCGGGGAGCAAATTATTGAGCTTAGGTTCCTTTGTATGTATTTGTTGATTTTCTTCCAGATGAAAGTGGCCCTTTTCCATGTATTGCGTTTTGTGTGATACAAAGCAGCTTGAAGGAGGATCTCATTCAACTGGTAACCAGTATATCGCCCTCCAAGCAGAGATGTGTGCTGGTGGCTTTAGATAGGAGCAGTCTAGGGGCAGTGTTGCCTGCTTGTGCCTCCGTGTGCCCCTGTTGCCTGCTTGTGCTGTGTGGGTGTGTGTGGAGGGCTCTGTGTGGCTGTGTGTGTGGGAAGCTTTGTGTGGCTGTGTGTGTGGGAAGCTTTGTGTGGCTGTGTGTGTGGGGGGCTCTGTGTGGCTGTGTGTGTGGGGGGCTATGTGTGGCTGTGTGTGTGGGGGGCTCTGTGTGTGTGTGGGGGGGCTCTGTGAGTGTCATTTGCGGGAGATAAAGCTAGTGGCATTGTAAATGACAATGCCATTTATTTATGTTAAAAAAAACATTAATAAAAATAATGTCAAGAGCAATGCCAATAGCTCTAACTTTAACAAAGGCAAAACCATTGCATTGTAAATGCTTGTTTTTTATTGGAATGTTATGAGAGTTGAAGCCAGAGGAAGGGTTTGACGGGATGAGTGTTTGTCACCCAAAAATCTGAACTCAAAAACTTGAGCCTTAATCCTCTGAGTTTGAGGCATTGAATGCTTAGAGCCACATATCAACTCTAATGTGATTAGTGACGAGGGGTGCAATCCCTACTAACCCCAGGATCCAGAGTAACTGAGGATAATAGCAAGGAGAACATAATTTCTTGGAATGTAGCAGGCCTGAAGGCCAAATTGAATAGTGTGGAATCAGGCAACTTTATGGATAACTTTCATATTTGTCTCCTACAGGAGACGTGGGCCACTACGGCATTACATAGAGTGGGGCTTTCGAACTACAGTGTAGAAGCATCTCCCTCCTCAGCAGGGTGTCCATCTGGAGGTCTTATTATTTGGGTCAAAACATCTATTAATTGTACCATCAAAAAGCTTGTTATCAGATCATCTGAGTCATTAGGCATGAGATTCACGTGAAACATTGGGAATCAGTCAATCCTTTTGATTAAAATTTACAACAGGACTTGCCTACCTTGCTTGGTCTAGATGACTATCTGGATCAGGCAGAGAGGGGAAGTTACTTAATTTTGGAAGGCAATTTAGACATAACATTTGAGCCTCTTGTAGTAATGTTAACTTAACTGAGGAAGAGGAAAGGGGAATTCCCCGTTTGAATAATACGTGCTTTGTTAGGAATGCTAAAGTAGTATTTTCAGGTTGCCTCCCTCACACTTAAGTATGGTCTTCAAGCATAATAATGGATTAAGTCATACATTTGAAAGGGTTCATAGTAAAACTAGGATTGATTATATTCTTTTGGATGTGTTGTATGGGCCCATGTGAAGAATATAGCTGTAATTGAAAGGCTAAACAGTGATCACTATGTCCTAGTTCCTGATTAGCCCCAAGTCTATCTTTCCCTTTGACCAAATAGAGCACAAATCTGAAACCCCTATCATGCTTAGTAATAATAGGAGAGTAAAGTGGCCTGTGATTGAGAGAGAGGAATGAAGGAACTTTGTTCCAGATCTATACAGTAATAATGCATACATCAATTGATATTGAACAGTACGGATAAGAGACTCAAGCAGTTGCAGGTATTCTTACTGAATCAATAGGAAAGATTAAAACGTTTTTTATAGTGAGGGGAAGAGTAAGGCCATCAGTACTAACAGTGCATTATTGTATAATCAACAATGTTGGGCATTGAGGCAATATCTAATGACTGCTGTTAAAAAAAGCTGCAGGGGAACAATAGTTGAGAAGAGGAAAATAAACAAAACAGCCTAATTAGAAGCTAAAGGGAATTGGGAAGAGGGGCTGTGGGGAGATTTGAATGAGGCAGCAATCCTAAAGGATAGCGGGCAGTGTTGGCATCTGATATCAAAAGGGACAACCTGCCAGGTTAAGGTAGAAGACTTCAATAAGACTTCAATAGTCAGCCACTCACTCGGGTCAATCAATTTAGTACTCTTTATTTACAGATGGATGATTTAGCGACTGATGCAAGTGATTTGCTGTTTAATGACAAAAGCGGGTGGTGAGGGAGGTTCATCGGATTATTTGTAGTCTAGAGGAAACAATGGATACGTGGTCATTAAAAGGAAACACATATGTGCAATGTTCGTGGAACTACGTGCCACCTTTGATCTCATCACAAGAGGTAAAATATGAGCACCATTTGAAAAGATGGGGGTGCCAATTAATTTAATACAAACATTTTAATGAGATTCCACAGCACTAATTATGCCCAAGCAAGGTGGAGGAGGAATGAGAGTTGACCGCGCGTATTGGGGTGAATGGTGGAGTTTACCAAGGATGTGTACTGGGCCTGACTCTGTTCACCCTATATTTAGATGGGCTGATAGACACACTATTATACTGCATTATATTTCCATTACAGTTAATAGATCATCTAGAACCATCTTGCTATTTGCAGATGATATCTTATTGGTATTAGAGATCCACTGGGGTTTTTTAAAAGGTACTCAATCAATTGATGTCCTCATTACTCAATCAATTGATGTCCTCAAGGGAAAGATATAGATTGGAAGTTAACAAGAAACAGCTTTTAACCCCCATAGGACATTTAGAGGTAGGGTTAAGTTAGGGGTTAAGTTTTTGATCAAGTCAACATTTTTGATTATCTAGGGGGCAGGATTGCAAATACACTTACATGGACTTCCCAGTTAACCAAGAGTCAGCTCACAATACAGCATGCACGCTCCACTATAATTAAAAAGTTAAAAAGCTCTAGCTGTAGGGCTGTTACTCCACATAGGAGAAATCTATTGTACAAGAGGTCTTGGTGATGTATTGTACGGAGCAGAGATATGGGGTTTAATCAATGTAGTGGGCCTTGAGAAAGTAGTGAACAATTTTATGAGATTTGCACTAACCCCCATTCATCCTGCTCTAGGCTTAAAGAATATTGGGCATGTTGCTGCTTTTACACCTTTGACTTACTAGCTAAGGTTATGGATCAGTAACTTCCCTTAAGGCAATAATTCCATTACGTACGGGAACTTGACACAAGGGGGAGAATACCCTAGTTTAAGTTAATTAAAACTTGGCTATATAAGCAAGGGATGAGTGAATTTTGGCTCAATCCTGAGTTTATACGTGAAAATACACTGACATGCCTAAAAAAGAGATTCTGGAGCTACGTTAATGGAAAAGAGTTATTTAGTAATACTGGTGGGGTGATAACAGGGAGGTTTTTATAGATTTTGAGGATAATATGCAGTGTGAAGTGTTTTTAAAAAAAAAAACAAATGTAACACCCACAAGCATAATAGTTATATTTAGAATTATTTAGGAACGGCATTTTACTCGTAATTGATTTTTGTAGTAGGTGGATTGGTTGCCACATTGTGCCAACTTTCTCTTCTTGTTTGGTTAGTTCTAAAATGGAACAGGCATTTTCTGTTCTTTTGCTCGCCCTATGTTGCAGTCAGAAAGACTTAGTTAATTCCAATATGTTGAATTTTAGCCACAAGGAATATCAATGATACAATTAGGATCCTTACAAGTGATGACACTGAATGGTTAGTTTTTGCACTTTCTAGCTTTTTACTATCTGTCTGGTGATTGAGATGTAAGCTATTAAAACAAAATGTAAGGCTGTGTTTTGACCATAAAATTGTACTTTTTATTAATTTTCGACAGGTATTAGAAATCACGTAAGAGATGTTTTTAAGCTTTTAAGGATGGTTTTAACCCTATGAAATGCGTGGGTTGTCTAGTGTTTTAAAATAGAAGCACTTTTTGGAATGCCTTAATTTTTATGACCTTAGTAAATGTGTAATTTTTATTGAAGTTACAGAGTTTTTACAAAATCATGCGGCCATTATTACTATATATTTATACCCTAATACATCTTTTTTATTCCCTTCCACCTCTTCATTGTTTTTTCAATTCTTTTGGAGCCATGTCCCTAGATTCTGAAAAAAAAATTATATAGCATCAAGTGATTGACTACTTACATGGTCCATTAAACCTTTCAAAGTGATACTTTCACTTGTATATAAGCCAACATTAGTGATGTAAGCTCAGCAACATCGGTCCGATACACGGAACACGGTGAACCGGGAGACAGGACACGGCTTATATAGCATTTTTATAACATTTGGGCACCAACTGAGGTTTATCCGCTCCAGGGTGTGCGAGGAGTTTCCCGGGTTTCTTACGAACAGACTCGCGTATTGAAAGAACACCACTTACCTTCAGCAGCACCGGAACTACTAATCCACGTAGTCTCTTCTCTGTTATAAAGCCCGGAGGATGTACACACACCGGTTTTTATTATAACGAATCTAGATGTTGCTAACTGGCTAAGAACGGTTTACGGGCGCCGCCGGGTCGGAAGTATCACCGGTGGAGCGACCTCAAAATTGGTTTATTCTGTACTAGCAAGCCCTGAGGAGTCGTGAACAATCTGTTCCTAACGCGACGAAACACGTGTCGGCTGGTTGTGGAACGATTAAAACCTTGAAATCTATGGATACCTAGTGTGAAAGAATCTGATTAATATTGCAGTCTTTGTTTCAACAATTGTTCTTTTGATGTTTACTGTTACGAATGTAAATGACCATTACGAGTGTGTGCATAGGCATTTTTTGTATCAACATTAGTGATGTATTGCTTTCAAATTATGTGATGTTTACCAGTATATAAATATGTGTGTTATGTTTTTCTCTGGGGTATGTAGCACTACAGGATCCTGTGGAGAACGGGAGACACAACCATCATGTGGACGGGTAAGAAGTGTTAAGTCACTTTCCTTCTCAATGGTAAATACTGAATTTGGTAAGCTATTTCTCCCTTTCTTCTGAGCCCACTTAGCATTCCTTTTATAAATTATCCAGCCGTCTATGTTTTTCTCTCAACCTCCCTACCATTCAGTTGTTAGAAGAAAAGTGGCAGTGTCAACTGCCCAATTGACAATAAATTACCCCATTCTTCCTGTCCTACCCAGCCCATAAATTAGTCTCACCTTAGCATGTGACATATTTGTCCCACAATTTCAGCCTAAGTGACTACTTTCATGGCCTTCATTACGGTTCCATTTTCTACCTTCCATTAACCATGTGACTAAATTTACTAGTATATGACACTCAACCAGTCCAAAGTCAAACATAAACCTAGCCCAAGGCCCGATGTTTTAACTTACATATTCTTTCCCTACACTGTCAGTTACTTGCCCAATAACCAATGGAAAATGAATTTGTAGAGCATTATTTTGGGTGGAGGGTGTAGTGTGAAACTCAGTCTGGAGTCGTACTCAGGTTGGGACTCAGGAGGGAACAGGAAAAATAAGGGCGGGCCACTGAAATTTATGATGACATGCCACTAGCATGGTACCCTGATATGATGTCTCCATTAATGTTACACTTTATAGTCAATTAAATTTTGCAGCATTATTTACATGTGCCACAATCATCAATGGCAATATATATTAATACCTGGCAGCTCATTCATTTATTACCACACAGAAAACTGGAGCTGTAGGTGTCACCACATGAAATAATTTGAACAATTTATCCTTTTTAGTAATAACATCTATTTTGATTATGGTGGTGATCATGGAATAATTCATACCAAACACAGCTACTGCATTGTGGGAAGTATCTATGGGTATAATTTGCACTTTGACCAAGAATTACATCAACCAAATTCCAATGGCCCTAGGGGAACAACAGTGTTATGGCTAAGATAAAATGGGTTGAATTCTACAATTCATGTTCTTTTCTTTTTTCTTTGGATCATCTCGCTACTCCTAACAGAGGCCCGACCCTGGAGTCCCCTCCGGGCAGGACTCAGTTGCTTGGCCGCACCTCCTGAAAATAAAGGGAATTGCATGTATTACCACTGGCTGGTGGTGCTCAAGAACAAGCAGGTGGAGGAGGCAGTTGCCCCTACCTGGGGCTACCAGCCAGATGGTCACCGGCAAAATCATCACTGCTACTGCAAGCAGCCAAGGTTCACCAGCTCCTCCACCAATGACTCCGCCCTTCTTCAGCAAATCGTATGAGACCTGGAAGAGATAAAGCATGGCTAGTAGGAACGTTTGTGCCAGGTGGAGGCTGTGGAGGCATATATCTTTTTATGAGGGGTGGGACTTGTTGTGGTAGGCCAGGGTGAGAAGGAGTGTTGGGGGTTAGAGTGTTTTGGGGGAATGATTAGTTTGGGAGAGGGGGTGGTCCCACCCACTGAGCCTCCAACAGACCGAAGATCTGCTGACATTCAGGAGGATGCTCAAGACTTGGCTGACGATCAATAGCAGCCTCCCCGCCCCCAGCGCCTTGAGACCCTCGCTGCTTTGTAGTGTGCTTAACAAATGACTGGTTGATTGGTTGAATGATTGATGGTCCTGTTGTGGGAACAGAGGGTAGAATATTTATACATTTTTGTTACATTAAATCAATTTTTATCATCATGCATATCGGCCTTTGCATTACTGGTTAAAAGAATAGCATCACACACATCTACCAACGAAGTAACAATAAAGGCTACTCTTCTTTGCATCTGCCCCATCATAAATCAATACAATTGTACCACTGTACCCATCACCTTCCTCTTTCAAATGTGTAATATTTTCCTACCCAATCTCCCTTTTGATGTGTTGTTAACTACTCTACTTACCTTACCTCATCCAGTCCAGAATCCCTCTTGAAAAAAGTTTTGTAACGTTCACTACATCCTACTCTGCCAGATTTTACATGTTATTCTGGGCCCCAACAACACTACTCAAGAATAGACCTAGGGCTAGATGTAGGTAATTCGTATTTACCGATTCATAAATACTGAATTTTACCGATTCGGTATTTATGAATCGGTAAATATGAAGGGCGGAGATGTAGGTATTTCTAGAAATTGAAATACCAAATCTTTAATATTCGGTATTTACCGATTCCGAATCGGTATTTCCCATTGATTCCTATGGGCTGTGAAGCCCATAGGAATCAATGGGAAATACCGATTCGGTAATTACCGAATCGGTAAATACCGATTCCTGCCAGGGTGCAGGGGGTGTCACTTTGACACCCTCTAGCACCCCAAATACAGGCATGTGTGCCATGTGGCACACAGACATGCCCAAAGGGCATGTCTGTCTGTCACATTGTTATTGTTGTTATTGTTATAGTGGGTTTATATAGCGCCAGGTCACCTACAGGTCTCAGGGCGCTTTGACCACCAAACAGAACATCCGGGATATGAAAAAGGGTGGAGTGCCTAAGCTAAGCTGAGTGCTGTTCTGAACAAGTTAGTTTTCAAGGCTTTCCTGAAACGGAGTAGATTCCCCTCCTTTCGGAGTGTCTCAGGCAGGGCGTTCCAAAGGTTCGGTAGTAAAACCGAAAAGGATCTCCCTCCCATTGTGGCCAGCTTAAAACGAGGACATACAAGGAGTTTGGCATCAGAGGACCTGAGATTTCTTTCCGGTCTGTATATCTCAATCCGCTCCTTTATGTAGGTCGGGGCCTTCCCATAGATGGCTTTATGGGCTATACAGAGGCTTTTAAAAATGGACCTCTGTCCAATTGGCAGCCAGTGTAGACTTTTTAATAGTGGAGAGGCATGCGTTCTTCGCGGTAGGTTAAAAATAAGTCTAGCGGCGTCGTTTAGGACTACTTGAAGTCTGTTTGTTAGCATTTTTGGCAGGCCTAAGTAGAGCGCATTGCCATAGTCGAGTCTTGACACTATGTATGGTGGCCGAGACCACTGTGCGTAGCATCGACTGAGAGAGGAGAGGGACTAGTTTGCGCAACTGTCTTAAAAGACCCGTACAAGTGCCGACCACGGTGGAAACCTGGTTGGTCATTGAGAGGGCACTGTCCAATTTAATGCCCAGACTTTTAACCGTGGCTGCTGGCTGTGGGGTTGGCACACATGGCATAGGTGTGCAGGCACACATGTGCATGCACACCTGGATTCGGTATTTTACCACCCAATTGAATTGGGTGGGAAAATACTGAATCTGTATGGCCTTTGGGACTCAGAAGAGTCCCACCTACATTTGGATTTACCGAATCTCTAAAATTACCGATTTGGTATTTTACAGAATCGGTAAATGTACCGATTCGCTAAATTTACCGAATCTGTAAAATAAATGCCCCTACATGCCAATTCTTAAATACCGGTCGGTAACGACCGAAATCGGCCGTTACCGACCGGTATTTAGGCTCCTACATCTGGCCCCTAATCTTTGTGAGCAATAGTTGTTTAGGAATGTCACAAATAGAGGTCTGCCCATTGATGACATCAGATTGATCCAGCGCCCCTATAGAAAAACTGTCTCAACAACGCTACCCAACACCATGATACTCACCATTAACTGCTTCCATGCTCATGACGGAGCCGCTCCGTCATGAGCCTCGGTTGAGCTGTGCTCATGACGGAGCAGTTCCGTCTGCGCGGCGCGAATTCCGCGCCTGCGCTGGACGTTCCATTGAGCGGGCGGGGCCATGACGGAACAGCTCCGTCATGAGCACACCTCAACCGAGGCTCGTGACGGAGCGGCTCCGTCATGAGCATGCGAGCGCCGCTCGGCCCCCCCTCCCCCATAGCGCTGCGGCGGAATTGCCGCCGGAGCGAAGGGGTTAATCATAAATCACTCACAAGGCCCATAAACCAACAAGACAATTTTTGGGCAACTGAATCATGTGACCTAATTATTCAGAACTATTCACAAACTATTTACATATTTATATACAACTGCAGTTTATCATTTCTTACCATGGTTTTTCAAACATTTATCATATAATTAAGTCACTAAGGCAAATGGATCAGCTAATGGTAACTAGACCATGAATAAACAAGACCAGCTTGTCGTTCAATAATCTAATTTATTAACTTTATTTTTCAAGAAAGAGCATTTTAATAAGATATCTTTTTTATTAGTAATTTAAGCATCACCGACGACATGCTCTGGAAGATGGAGGAGTTTGAAAACCGCCAGCGGCGGAATAACATTCACCTTTTGGGTGTGGAAGAAGGGACAGAGGGGCAGAATATTCTGCAATTTGTTGTAAAACTGCTTCGTGGGGCTTTTCCGGAATCAGACTGGCAGTGGGAGAGGGAGATACAACGGCCCATAGAGGGAGATACAACGACCCACAGGTAAATCACCCCTCCCTAGAGCAATTTTGATATATGTCGGGAATTATCTTCTTAGAGAAGAGATTATGGAGAAGGCAAGACCAGATAGTAGACGGTCATTCGAGGGTACATCCTTTTTTGCCAGGCCGGACTTCTGCCATGTCACCCTAGAAAGGAGGTGGAGGCTGAGGCAGCTCATTAAGCCGTTTCAGTCAGTGGGCTCTGAGGCTTATCTCCTATTTCCAGCAAGGCTAAAGGTGGTTACAAGAGGGAATGTATCAATGTTCTGGTCGGAAGTCAAAGCTCAACAGTTTTTGGAGCAATTAAAGTCGCAGAAAGCAGATTAAAAAGGAGGCGCTTGCCTGAAGGGACTAAGTATATGGTATAGGATGCCAATGTTGTGGGGGAGCACAGGGGACTACTAGGAATTGGGGGGGGGCAGAGAGGGAGGTTAGCGACTTCCACATACTGTAGCAACCACACATAGGTCTGTTTGGCCTATTTGCCCGTAGAGGGGGGGAGGGGGTGGGGTCAGGAAGGGGGGGGAGGGAGGGACAGGGGGGTTTAGGGGGTCAAGGGGGGAAGAAATGGTGGAGAAGAACTGGGTTGCACTGGCTGGTGCAGCACAGAGGAGGACAGAGTAGCGCACAAGCAAAACAGCAAACACACCAAATACAGTACGTGGTCATGAAAATACAATACACGCAACCAAGTGACGGTCTCAACTTGAGAAATAGCAGGTGGGGTGGGTTACTATCAGGTACGGAAGGGATCTCAGCTCATGGGGAAATGATTGAAATTTCTAAATGAGTTGTAGGATTGCTACCATAAATGTCTGTGGTTTAAATGATGTAAATAAAAGACTCAGGGTGGCGGCACTGTTGGGAATGTTGCGGCTGGATTTAGTATGCCTGCAAGAAACGCATATAGAGGCATCGAAAAGCTATCTTTTGGGACAACTGGGATTTGCTGTTCTTGCAAATTCTAAGCAAGGATCTAGGAATAGGGGAGTGGCTATCTTGGGTAGAACTGGGGACGTGGCTGTGATTAGGAAAAAGGAGGATGAGTGGGGGCGATGGGCAATTCTAGAATTAACCTTTAAAGGAGAGAAATTTACCCTCGCTATGGTCTATGGATCAATGGAGGATGATCCCGAGATCTTTCAGTATTTGGACATGGAATTGGCGCATTGGGCAGAGCCAATAGTAACTTGTGGGGACTTTAATATACATGATCCCAAAAGTACTTTTTCACAGGCGGGAGGTTGTTATCCAGGTAGGAAAAGGAGAACACATAGAGCACTATATCATCTGGTTATTCACAATTCTTTGATTGATCCCTGGATCAAGATTTATCCAAGTAGAGATGGTAGTACATTTTATTCTGCCCCTCATAGAGTGATGGTCAGATTAGATTATTTTTTTATCTCTGGGTCCTTGCTGAAGGGGGCACAGATGGAAAAACATCCCTGCGTGGTATCAGATCATAGCCCCTTAGTTTTAATTGTTAAAATAGGTCAGGATCAGAGGAAGGAAAGACAATGGACATTTGAGAGAGCGTTGCTCAAGGATGAGGGATATAGGGAGCACAAAGAAGGTTGGATTAGGAGCTTTTTGGATATTAATAGAGGAACAGCTGCTCCAGGGGTGGTTTGGGATGCATTGAAGGCCGGTGTGCGGGGGGGAAACTATGAGCTATGTACTCTCAGCGCAGAAAGGGGAAAAAGGCAGAATAGAGGAAATAAACAAAAAACTGATGGAACCTGAAGAGGAATTGGTGGTAGCCATTCGGCAGCGGTTGTCATTAGAAACATATTTACTTAGAATCGTCTCCCTTAAGGCAGCAGCCACAGAGCATATATCTAAGAAGACAGCGGAGAACTATTTAATTAGGAAGGAAGGGGCATATGAGTTTAGTGAGAAGGTGGGCCATCTGTTGGAGGTCCGAACTAGGCAGAGGCTTGCAGCATCAGATATCTCGGAAATCTTAGATGGCCAAGGGGATAGTGTTGTAGGGGTAGAAGGAGTGAGGGAAGTTTTTAGGCAGTTTTATGCATCCCTATACCGGGAGGGCAGTAGGGGAGAGTTCCGAGAGATTGAGGGGTACGTAAGGGATGTCACACCGCCACTTATTGCCGCGGAAAGCAAGGAGGAGCTGGAAGCACATTTCCAGATGGAGGAATTTTTAAATGCATTAAGTACTCTACCATCGGGTAAAGCCGCCGGTCCTGACCAACTGCCGGTGGAATTTTATAAAGCATTTCAAGGAGTATTAGGCACAGATATGTTTAATATGATGAGGCAAGCACAACTTGGGGAAGCAATTCCTGATTCATGGGGTGGAGCAGACATAGTTGTGATTCTTAAGAAAGGGAAACCGTCAAACCAGCCAGGCTACTACAGACCGATCACCCTCATGAACGCTGATGTTAAAGTCTATTCGAAAATGCTGGCCAAGAGACTTGCAGGGATTATTGAGAGTTTAGTAATCTGCTCACAGCATGGCTTTATACCGGGCAAAGGGACTACACAACACACCAGGAAGGTGATCACAATGTTTGATGCGGCAGGTATTCTGGGAGACCCTATGGCGGCAATTTTCCTCGATGCCGAAAAGGCATTCGATAGGGTCTCCTGGGAATATCTCTGGTCTACCCTAAGGTGGAGTGGTATAGGGGAACGGTTTATTAAAGCACTGCAGACTTTATATAAGAACCCGTCAGCTAGAATTAGGGTCAATAGAGGGTACTCAGCAGCAGTCAAAATAGAAAGAGGAACTAGACAAGGCTGCCCATCATCCCCTCTTCTATTTACGCTATATCTAGATCCCTTTCTGCGCAGATTGGAAGGTAACCAAGGGATCCCCAGACTGAGCCTGAATGGCTGTGAAGCAAAAACGTTGGCCTATGCAGACGACGTTGCTATTTTAACATCTAGCCCGGAGGCTGCCACTAGGGAGGTTGAGATGGAGGCTCAGAACTTCGGCCAGGTCTCTGGTTACAGTCTGAATAAATCTAAGACCCACATAATCTGTAATCAGCATGTTCAAGGGGGCATAGACCCAAGAGTCGTAGAGTCAGCAGTATACTTGGGGGTGGAAATATCGGCGGATGTTGAAGTTGTCGTGCAGAACAACATGACTCCCTTGATGGCTAGTGTAAAATCGGATCTGGAACGGTTGAATAACCTCCACCTTTCTCTAATGGGGTGCACAAACATAATAAAGATGCTTATACTGCCTAAATTTTTGTATCATTTTAGGGCAATTCCTCTCTTCTTTGAAGCAAAATGGTTCAATACACTGGAAGGTATTCTCAATAGATTTATTTGGGCACAGGGCAAAACTCGTAGGGCATATAGGTTCATGACATTACAGAGAGAAAGAGGTGGATGGGGGGCACCGGACTTCAGACTATATTACTGGGCCGCCGCAATTCAGTATTTGCAAGGGCTGATAGGAGGGGGGGGCTTAGATCAAAGAATAACCGATTGCTCCTCTAGAATTTACGCTGCCATCTTGGGGGAGGATGTGGAAAACTGTTTTTTAACATATGTAGAGTATGGGTATTATAAAAGGACCAGGTTTAAGACAGTTGAGGCGGGTATCAAGGTGTGGAGTGCTTTTATGAAAAGTTTGGGCATAGGAAGATTTAACCGGTATACAAGGTTGTTCAAAAACAGATCTTTTCCAACTGAGGTATTTGGGGATATGACAATGGAAAGGTGGGCGGCGAAGGGGATTGCTCAGATTGGGGATGTTAGGAATTCGGAGGGATTTGTATTATTTTCGGACTTGAGGGATAAGTATGGATTGGATAGACAGAATTTTTTTAAGTACCTTCAGATAAGGAGTTATCTAGGGAGTAAGCACGGGGGGCAGGTGGGGTTTTACAGAATTGAGATCATAGAGAAAATAAGGTTAGGGGGGGATCGCTCGATACGAAGCTTCTATGCTAGTCTCTTAGCTACGAAGCAGGATGATATGGATAAGTATAGTGATAAATGGGCAGGGAAACTGGAGGGCGAGATAGGGTGGTTCCAGGACTCGCTGGATTTGGGACGCACAGTTCTATGTTCTGCGCCGTTGCAGTCGCAACACTACAAAACCCTCTACTCACTCTACTACACCCCGGCTAGGATAGCAAAATGGGGTGGGATTACAGGCACTACCTGCCCGCGGTGTAATTCAGTAGAGGCAGATATAATACATATGTTTGCACTATGCACACAGCTGCACACACTTTTAAAGGATACAGAGAACTTCTTTGAGGCTTCTTTAAGCATTAAGATAAGTCTTAGACCTGTGCACATATTGTTAGGAGTAGTACCTGAGGATGGTATTTCGCAGCGGGACTTCATCTTTGTTGCCATGGCTGTGTATAGGTTATGCATAGCTAGGGCTTGGTTGGATAAGAATCCCCCAGGGTTGCAAACATGGTTGTCTAACTTGTTGGCAGTATATAATTTAGAAAAACCCATATACGCAAGGAAAGGCAGGAAAGGAAGACAGTTGGGGTTACGAATTTGGGAACCTATTAGTCAATGGCGGGTGGGGCTGGGATAGCCATGAGGATCTTGGCAATTTCCGGGTAATGTTTAGAAAATGTTTGTAAGTAGAACTTTCCTATGTATGTTTGTAAATTCATTTATTGGAATCACAGTTGAAGTACTGACACGTCTATGTTTATGTTTGCGCTTACCAATGCATGGCTTTGAAATGTTGACGTTCTGTCTAAAAGAACTTATGTGCTGATTGGAAAATAATAAATACAATTTTTTAAAAAAAAGTAATTTAAGCATAATTTCAAAGTATAGACTGACATCATTAAAGCAAATCAGTATGCATGTATTAAATCAAATTATTAGTTTACATTCCCTCAAGCTATTTCCCTAACTATTCTTTGCTTCACCTGAAAAGGAAAATCATTTAAGTCTATTATCCTTACGTGCGCCAAAGTACCACAGCACGACACGCCCTTCAGGATTCGGAAAGCGAGAAGCGCCCTCCTGTCAAAGGGGCCAAGTTTTATACCTTTCTGTCTAACTAATCTCACTAAAAAGTATATTTTTCTCTGCCATCCAGTGTCCTCATTGGCTGACTGATGTCAGTTCATATGGTGTCATCACCTTTCTCCAAGCCTAGATCGGGCTTTTCTTAGAGTCCATTGTCTCTTATTCTGAAGTCACGCAGCTTCCTTAAAATGATACTTTTATTTGAGCCACAGTACATGACTTCCTTGGCTTGGCAAACTTTGCCGCTTCCTGTCCTTGACTTAGTCTCACCAAGAGCAAGTAAAACAATTTTCATTTGAGCTTGCAAATATTTTTCAACGTGATAAAAGTTTCCATGCAGGGCTCTTGCTCTCTCTGAACAGGACTTGACAACACCATCTTTTCAGATTACTCTTTTAGGCCTCACTCGATAACTATTATTTAAACAAACACAAGACATCAATTAATTAGAGAATTGAGACCCATTCTGTTACCCACCCCCTTTGCTAATTATTATCCCATTAATTTATGTTACCTAGTTGTGCACACAAAGCTGCATTTCATATCAACCTTCTTCATTTAGGCCACAGGATTCTCCACGAACTTATGCCACATAAAGACGTAAAGACATAACATAAGCACACAAAATAAGCACATGCCATTAGTTAAACAGCCGCATTTAATACTGACAAAGACAGTAGACAAGGTTAGTTTATTATTTTTTTTACGCACTTGCTTTTGCAACATAGAGCACATGAATTAGTCCCTCGTGTTTGTGTATATGCATTTTTAAACTAGGTTGGTTAATAATTCATCACAAATCAATTAATACGGTTATATTATTATGGAAGTTTAACTTTGCGAGTCAGAACAAAATGTCATTCTGAACCTCGCTCCATCAACTTCCTCATCTGGTGATTTCAAAATCACCAAACTACACCCAAAATTTTTAGCAAAAATTTATAAACCCGTGACATGTTTTGGACAATCACAGTATTAGTATTTCTAAACCTTTGATTCAGCTGTTTGATTGAAACTCTCATATTGTAATCTACGAAACTTTTCTAATTCTATTTCTCTTTCTTGCTCTTTTCTAAGCTTATAGATCCTCTTCTTTTCCCTAAGATACTTCTTTCTTTTGTGTAACATGCAACTAATTTTTGGCAAAAGTATCACAAAAACTATAACTAACAAAGGACACAATATTTTGCCTAAAATTGAACTACCAATCTCTTGAAACCAGTTTCTAATTGCTGCAAATCTTTTGCTCAAACGTTCTGAAAAATCCTCATCTTCTAAAGGTACAATATCTGAATGTAATTCTGTAATGTTTTTAATATACATCTCAATGTTTTGACTCTTATCAGGAATGTATGTTCAGCAATGCTGGACATGTAAAATTCCACAAACTCCTCCCTCTTTAGGTAAAAGAATGTCAAGAGCAAGACGGTTCTGCATAACCATCGATCTCATGGCAATAAGTTCAGTATCTACCAATCGAAATCCACTTGCAGTATCAGTAGACAATCTGTCAACAATTGTAGACATTTTTATGATTTTAACTGCATTCAAGGTTATACCCACCAAAGGTATAATTGCACCAAAACTATCTCCCGAAATTTCTGAAAAACTTTCCCTTTTGAATCTACTCAGATGTTTGCTAATTTCAAATGAACCCTTTACATTTCTATCTACATGAAAGATCTTTGGGAAAACTAAACCAAAATAACAAGTCCCATACCAGTGGTCTGGGAGATTGTAGTAAGCTTTGTTTCCACAGACAAAATAAATTCCCGGAAAAATTGGATCTTTACCACCTTTAAATCCCCAACCACCCACAATCTGATAAGTGTCTTCACATTGACTAGCACCAACAAAGTAATTATCGAATTGTGTATTATCTTCCCGAATACAAAGCTTCCCACTAACAGGTTTATCTATGTGAATAGCAACATTTTCAGCTTTACCATTAAGTTTTTTGTACTCAATCTGCCAAAACTTAGATTTCGTTTGTTTCAGCATCTCATTTCTTTTATAAATTGCTCTTCTCTCTTCAACTAAATTTAAGAAAGATTTCTCCTCAGTTCTCAATTTACAAGTTAAATTATTTCCAAAAGCATACTCATAAGTTCATTAGTTACAATGAAAAATTCCCTCATCAGTTTAGCTTGTTTATGCTTATTCAAGTTCTTGTCAACTTTTAGATTTGCAAACATTTCGTCATGATTTGAATAATAGTAGTCCAAACGACCTGTCTGATAAAATAAACTAGCTATAACACTACAAGTGATGCCATAAGTAAGAGGAAGCATATTATATGTAACCTCCTCAGAAACAGAAGCGGGTAATTTCACACAAATGTAACAATCCTTAACATCCATAACTTTAACATATTCAGATAAAAGTCTTGAAAAAGTATTACTAGAAAAATAACCAACAGATCTATCTTGGTGGATCTCTGGTTTGTGCTCAATAACTCTGTTAGACTTTCCTATTACATCATGGTTATCTTGTTTAGGCATAACTTTACTAGTCATGTTAGTCTTGTACTCTTCTTTATCAATACCAAAAGGAAAAATGACAGCCAAAATTAACCAAACCAGGATTATTAAAATCACACATATAGAAGACATTTTGCAACATCGCCTTAAGATTGAACATCTCGAGTTATTGTTAATATAAGGCATCTTTACTTTATAACAAGAGCCTTACAAAAAAAATCAAAAATCAAAAATGTAAAAATTGAAAATCACTAATATACCCCCCTAATGACCCTACTTTCTCACAGCTTTTCTTCGACCTTACGTCTTACATCAAATGTGTTTTCCGGCTAACACAATTTCTTCGACCTTGTGTCACCTAACACAATTTCTTCAGCCTTCTGCCATTTCAACTTTATATTGAAACAAAATCAATCATTGTCACTGGTATCATCCAAATCTTCCTGACTACTACTATTCACCTCCACCACAGGTGGGATGATAATATAAGTCCATTCATGGGACTTGTACTTCTGTTTAGGTTTTACTACCCTCTTTGCTCTATTACTAATCACTTCTATTTTCTTTCCTGCTTGATTTTTCTTTTCTAAGTCTCCTTTTTGACTAGAAATGTCATAATTTGCTCTTTTGATCTGTTCACTAATTTAAATTTTAGACTCTCATGCTCATTCGGCCAATTATCTCCTTTTCTTGATAATTTCTTCTTTGGTTCAGTTGTGTTACACTCCGCTCTCCAAGCTCTTTTTCTAGAACTTCTCAGTTTGGATTCATCATCACTTTCATCTGTCTCGTGTTCAGAGATTTGAATTCTAGATTCAGTTACTTCTTTACTCGGCAGTTTCACTCTGTTGAGAACATCATCCTTATAACTGGTACTCGGAATTTCGTCTTCTTCTTCTTCAATTATTTCCAACTTCCCAGGTCCAGAACTTCCGTTCCTGCCTTCAGAGCTTCCAATCTGCTTTTCAATACTCTCCTGATCTTGAATCACCACTTGATCAGACTCTTCTTCTGCTTCTTTTTCTAGCAGATCTTCATCATTTTCAGAGTCTTCAATCACAATTTCTTCAGTATCTTCATTCAACGCCTCATTTGCAATTGAATTTTCCAGATGTCGACAAGAAGGTCGATCTTCAGAATCTGGATTTCTTTCAGGTTCTTCTTCAGTATCTGAATCAGCTGTAGTATCACCCTCGTCAGGATTTTCAGGTTCTGGTACACGGATGGTGTGACTAGCATGTACCCATCTTTTCAAACCTCTGCACTTCACTGCATTTGTTGTAACAAGTATCACCTGTCTTGCCTTTTGCCATCTAGGTACTAGGCAGTTTCTTCGCCGGTGAATTTTTGTTCTCACCCAGTCTCCTGGTAACAGTTCATGGTGATCACATCTGTTCCCACCTGATGGAACACAGAAGTCAAGACGTCAGCAAGGTTCTTGCAATATTCCATAATGACGCAATCATTAATGCTCATTATTTTACCAACTGGTACAAATGCTTGTCTCATGACTCTGCCCATGAGAATCTCATGTGGGCTTAGACCTGTCTTTTTATCAGGAGTACTTCTCAAAGACTTCAAAACAAGTGGAAGTGCATCAGTCCACTTCATTCCTGTAGCTAAACACATTTTAGATAGTCTATTTTTGATTGTGCCATTCACTTGCTCAACAACACCTGATGCTTCTGGTCTGTAAGCACAGTGGAGCTTTTGTTTTATGTTCAGTGCTTCACAAATCAATTTCAGCAATCTGTTTTCAAAATGTGTTCCACGATCAGTCTCGACCGTCACTGGAAAACCGTACCTTGGTATGATTTCCCTTAAAAGCAATTTAGCCACAGTAACCGAATCATTGTGACGTGTTGGGAACGCTTCTACCCATCTTGAAAACAGACAGATAATCACTAGGACGTATCTCAACTTGTTATGGGGTGGCATGTCAATGAAATCCATCTGCAATCTGGTAAAAGGACCACCCTCCCGTCCTATGGTTCCCATGCTCACAACTGTTTTTCTGTTTGGGTTGATTTGTTGGCAGATCAAACATCTCTGACAAAAACATTCTGCAATTAGTCTGAACTTTGGATTGTACCATGTCTGCCTAAACATTCTGATCATAAAATCCCTTCCAATATGTCCTGGACCATGATACATACGAGCCATGTCAGCAATCATGCTATCTGGCATAACTGGTCTGTCATCTTTGTAAAACCAAATTTCATCTTCCTCACGCTGTCTGCAACCTTCTTTTAACCATTTGTCTTTTTCCTCATCATCTGCCTCATCTTGTAAATCTTTTACTCCTTGCCATGTCTCAAATACAGATTTTTTTTCTTTTTTGAATTTTTGTATGGCCAGCACTATTTCTCTTTAAGAATTCAAATACAGATGTTAGCATAAGTGAGTTCAAAACATGTTCATTGTCTTTTTCCCGATTGATTGACATATTATTCTTGGCACAGAACCTCGCAATCTCATCAGCATATGCGTTTCCCTTTGTCATATAGTCGTTTCCTTTTTTATGCGCTGTACATTTCACAACAGCAATTTTCTCTGGGAGCTGAATGCCATCAATCAACCTTTTGATCAATTTTGCATTCCTGATTGGAGTTCCCGCAGAAGTTAAATAACCTCTTTGAGACCAGAGTTGGCCATAGTCATGGACTACGCCATATCCATACTGACCATCAGTCACTATGGTAATCTTTAACTCTTTTGCTCTTTCACATGCACGAATCAAAGCAATCAATTCTGCTACTTGAGCTGAACGAATTCCTTTGAGACAAGATGCTTCAACTACATCTGCAACTGTGCAGACGGAATATGCTGCTCTCAGAACACCTTCATCTGTTCTTAAGCATGAACCATCAACAAAATAAACAAAATCTGATTCAGCTAATGGGACATCTTTAATGTCCTGCCTAGGTTTGGTGCAATATTCTAGAACATCCAAGCATTCGTGACCAATGTCATTTTCATTTCTGATTTCTGTTACAGTACCATCAGGCAATAATGTGGAAGGATTTAAATTCACACATCTTGCAATCGATACGTTATCTGATCCCAGAATAACTTTCTCATACTTAGTTAACCTGTTACTTGTCAAGTGCTGCGTTTTACTTCTAGTAAGAAGAATTTCAACTGAATGGGGAACATATACTTTTACAGGATATCCCATCATAATTCCTTCGCTCTGCTCAAGACTTACACTAGTTGCAGCTACTGCTTTTAAGCAACCTGGTAATGCTTTTGCAACAGGGTCAAGAACTGCTGAGAAATAAGCTATCGGCTTTCTCAGTTTTCCATGTCTCTGAATCAGAACTGATAATGCACATCCTTCACTTTCACTGCAATACAGCTCAAATTCCTTTTCATAATCCGGCATACCTAAAGCAGGTGCTTCACATAAACTTTTCTTTAACAGTTCAAAAGCTTCTAACTCAGTTTCTGTTAAGGTAATCAGGTCTTTTATGTCTGCTTTTGTCAGTCTCTGTAGTGGCTTTGCAATTACTGAAAATCCACTAATCCATTGGCGACAATAACCCACCATTACTAGAAACATTCTGACCTGTCTCTGTGTTTTTGGAGGTTGCATTCCCTGAATCATTTTAATTCTCTCAATTGTCACTTGTCTGATTCCTTTTGCAATTCTATGGCCAAGATATTTCACTTCTTGTTTGCAAAACTGTAATTTTGCAGGAGACACTTTATGTCCCTCTTCTGCCAAATGATTTAAGAGAGTAATGGTATCTGTTACACAGTTATCTCGAGTTTTTGCAGCCACAAGGAGGTCATCTATGTATTGAACTAATGTCGATTTTCCAGGTAAATCTAGATTCTCCAAGGATTTCTTTAGCAACTGATTAAAAATAGATGGACTCTCTGTATACCCTTGAGGGATACGACACCATGCTAGAATACGGTCCTGGAACCTAAACGCAAACATTTGTTGGCTTTCTGGGTGCAATGGAACAGTAAAGAATGCATTACAAAGATCTATAACTGTATACCATTCTGCATCAAGCGGAATCTGATAAAGAATTACCGCTGGGTTTGGTACAACTGGGCAACATGGAACAACTATCTGATTAACCTTTCTCAGGTCTTGAACAATCCTAAAAGTTCCGTTTGGCTTTTTAATTCCCATAATCGGTGAATTACATGGACTGCTTTCAATTTCTTTTAGAACACCTTGTTTTATGAATTTGTCAATTACAGGTATAACACCTTCAATAGTTTCTGCCTTCATTTTATACTGAGGAATGTTTGGAAAATCTACTCCTTGTTTTACTGTAATTTTAACTGGGTCTACATTTTTCATCAATCCCATTGCACTTCCTGTGAGATCCCAAATTTTAGCATTGACTGTTTCTTTTAATTCTTCAGGCAGATCATTTTTATCAAATGCAGGGAATAATTTACTTTCCTCTGCCTCAACCATTAACATCGTTAATCTGTAAAGCCCATCTTCTTCTTGAGTTTGAAGCTCTATGCCATCCGGTGAGCAATATATTTTGGAATTCATCTTGCAAAGGATGTCTCTTCCTAACAGGTTTACAGGACTGCTGTTACAGACTACAAATCTATGCTTGTCTTTATATTTGCCAATTTCAACTTTACCTGGTACTGTTAAATCTGTTTTAATTTGTTGATTAGCTACACCTACTACTTGAATTTGTTCTCCCGAGAGAGGGAAGTTTTCTATTTCCACTGATCTAACAGTAGAACGGGTAGCACCAGTGTCCACTAGAAAAGTGATTTCTACATCATTCACTTTACCATTTACAAATGGACCAACCTGATCTACCTCAAGAGTGGCTCCAAGCACACACTCTTCCTCCTCTCTCAGGCACCGTCATAAGTAATCGTCTGAATCACTCCCTCCATTTTCATTCAACAAATACTGTTGAGAAACATTTGACACATTCACTCTTGGCGATCTGTTTACCTGTTCACCTCCGCAGAATCCCGTTTCTGTATTGTATCTCTGCGCATTCACACAATTTGGAAGTGGCGGTTGTGGAATCTGACTCTGCTGATTCACTACCTGTCGCTGTAGCTGTTGCTGCAGATTTATCTCATTCTGCATCTGTGGATTTAATGATGCATTTTTTTATTTTCTGGGCGGATTTTTACATTCGCGCTTCCAGTGTCCAATTTCACCGCATTTAAAACATGGGAGTTTCTGCTTTAACTCTTCAATATTTCCCATCATTCTAGGCTTATTACTTTTGAACTTTACCTGATTCTGATTAACATTTTTGTTTTCTAGGGTTTCTATCTGCTGTTCAGCTACCTTCACCTGTGCCCACATAGCTTTCTCCTTTAGCTTCTTCTGTTTTGCATCTATTTCATCACTGCAATATTTTGCTTTTCTCAAAATGTCATCAACTGAAAGAGATTGCCAGCCAACTATTCCATTTCTTATCATTTCACCAATTTCAGGTCTTAAGCCATAAACAAACCTATAAATAAAGTGGTTCATGTCCTTCTCACTTAATTTTTCATAACCACTGTATTGTTTAAATACCAGCAGTAATCTTTCAGAAAATGAATGTACTGATTCTTTTGGCTCTTGATTTGTTCTATCTATTTTAACCCAATCAACTTCTTTTGGGGGAATCTTGTTTTTCAACCAGAAAATTACTTTATCATACAGATTACTAACATCTGCTGAAGGAGCACTTGTTACCTTATCTCGAGCAGGTTCTTCTTTGGGCCAATCTATAGAAATTTTACATTCTGTCCAAAGATCCGATGGGACAAAAATGTCAAAGAATCCATCAAGATAAATCCACAAAACTTTTGAAACCTTAACAAACCTGTCCACCTGTCGATACCATTCCACAGGTTTTTCTCTCAGCCGAGGAAAATCATTTGTAAACAGTAAAATGTCCTGTCTTGACCAGGGAACATGTACATATCCACCACCAGCTATTTCTCTCATTGGAAACTCATTTGCTACTTCAACTCTTTCTAGTCTTTCTTCCTCTCTTTTCTTTGTCCATTTTACTCTCCACTTATTTAATTCACCTAATCTTTTTAGAAATACAGTTAATTCTTTAATGTGAATAATTCTTCCCGTGGTATTCATGTTCTCAATGTCTTTTTCAGAGAAATCCACTCTGTAATGTTTCTGCAAATTTTTCTGCCTGCTTAAATCTATTTCTAATTCAACAGCCATTTCTTCTAATTGATCATACTTGTTTTTTGTTTTCCATTGTATGCTTTTGCAAATAAATAATAATTCATCATCCTGATATAGCTTTAAACTGTCAGGTCCAATTGTGCCAATAATTAATTCTTCCAAAACTGCTTTTAGTTTTGCAACATCAAGTAATTTAAATTCTGAACTTTGTGAAGAATGTGTTAAATCTATTTTATTAATGCTCTTTTCCGGAGTAACAGGATCAGATTCTGCACCAACTGGAGTTTTACATGGTGAACCTTGATTAAAAGTCAAATCAGGCATCATTGATTTTTCTCGGTGAATTTCTGATGAATCTGAATAAAAGTTTTCAGCCACTTTTTGAATTTCTGCATTTAATGGAATAGTCAAAACTGAGTGTCTAATTTCTCTTTGATCAAATACTGGTTGAACAGGCCCAATCGTTACTGGTACTGTTACTGTTACTGCTTCCACACTTTTAGTTAACTGCTGTATTAATTCATCTTTTGATCGGAAATATTCTGAAGTATTTGGCATTTCCCCACAACCTTCTGTTCTCATTACATTTCTTGGGGCTTCATTTCTGCGAACTGGGGTTTCAACATAATTTCTATGTTCCCCAGATATACTGGAACTAGATCTTGTTTCTACTCTTTCATGAGTTTTTGCATTATTTGGATATAATCTAGGTGATACCTCATCAATAATTTCTCTAGGAGGAGCACTTGGAGTAGTTCTTGGAGGAATCATCGGAGAAGACCATGTACAAGCTGGTTGATAAGGAGGAGGCTTTTTCGGTTTTGTATTATAAATCTCTTCTAAAACTGCATCTTCTAATTCACTTTCTTCAGCATTATTATTTTTCTTTTGAGAATTCTTTTGACCTGATACTTCTGTAACCATCACTCTTACTGGGTACAAACCATCACATGCACCACGTCTCCATCGACGCATTCTATCCTCATGAGTTTCCCTATTTATGTCCAATCTGGTACCTCTTGTTATGCCTTTATTCTCTCGTTCCAATTCAAACATCTCATCCTCCCATTCAGCTAAAGCCTCAAATTGTGTAGGTCTAGGCCTTGGATCAAGAGTCATCATTTTGTCTCTTAAGTTTTTCATAACTTTAATATTAAACAATCCATCTTCCGGCCGTGCTAAAACACCATCATTTTTGGTATAATCCATCCAATTCTCAATCCAAAGGCAAGTATGATAACCATATTCACCTTGCATATAAGCTGCGGGTGTTTTGTACTTATGAAGTAATCTTCCACCTCGCGTTTTAATTTTCTTGTCAGGTTTCAATTTATTTTTCAATTTCTGAAACCATGAAAGCTTCTTTTTCTCTTTAATATAATAATAATCTATGTTTTAAAACTCTTTCCCTTGCTTCAGTAAAGATCGTAACAAGGAAGTTGATATTCCGCCACGCCAGCCAATCCGTGCGCGAAACTCACTAACAAACCAATCAGGTTAAGCTACGTCACCACCTTGCTCAACCAATAGAAATACTGCTTTCAGGATAAACCAACCAGCTGTCAGCTCGTCTTAGTCACGTGAACCAATCAGTGCGCTTACTGTGACGTATGTTAGCCAATCACAGCGCGGACCCTGTGACGTACACTACCGCTGCAGCTTCTCTTCTCTCGCTCCTTGAGCTCACCCCTCCTTCACAAAATATTTTCACAGCGCCATTTTAACAAAACGTTTAAATGGAATTCAGTTAGTAACTCCCCAAAACAAACCATTTGTCCGTTTCGCTATTAAAGTGATAGCTTTTACAGTCACTCAAGTATTCTTTTGCGTGAAATAGACGACGCTATTTTCACAGAATATCTAGTTTCGCCGATAAAGTAAGGCTACTCTACCCTTCTGACAAGTAATACCGAACTCGTTTCTCTCTGAAAGTCACATATAGTGACAATTCAAAGTTAGACTCAATCGAATATTACAAAATCATTTACGCAAATTCAAACGGAAAAATCCCTAATCATACATGCATGAATCTTGGTAGGACTTTAACCCACACAAGGAAACCTCACTCGCCAGTAAGATAGAGGACACTTCCTTACCCTTCACTCAAGCTTGGATAAATTCTACTACTCTTTTCACAGTGAGTTTTAAAACAGGCTCCAAGTCCCTATACTCAGAAGCTACAATTTCGTAGACAATCCTCACTATACATTGTACCTTGCACACCTAGAATCCCTAAACTTGTGCTGTACAACCACAACACTAGTGATATATGACAATACCACTATTTTGAAACAGAACAAATGCACTGTGCAACTTCACCTGTTACACTACTCTTGTCTTGCCGGCACATAACCAGGAATTTTTACACTGCTGGAAAAAACTTTCGACTACATATAACACCTGAACAAACTCAACATCGATCCTATGTGATTACCATGTAGCATGACAGTTACCATAGCAACTGAACTCTGCTACCAAGGAATTGATCCAGAGCCCCTATAGAAAAACTGTCTCAACAACGGTACCCAACACCATGATACTCACCATTAATCATACATCACTCACAAGGCCCATAAACCAACGAGACAATTTTTGGGCAACTGAGTCATGTGACCTAATTATTCAGAACTATTCACAAACTACTTACATATTTATATACAACTGCAGTTTATCATTTCTTACCATGGTTTTTCAAACATTTATCATATAATTAAGTCACTAAGGCAAATGGATCAGCTAATGGTAACTAGACCATGAATAAACAAGACCAGCTTGTCGTTCAATAATCTAATTTATTAACTTTATTTTTCAAGCAAGAGCATTTTAATAAGATATCTTTTTTATTAGCAATTTAAGCATCATTTCAAAGTATAGACTGACATCATTAAAGCAAATCAGTATGCATGTATTAAATCAAATTATTAGTTTACATTCCCTCAAGCTATTTCCCTAACTATTCTTTGCTTCACCTGAAAAGGAAAATCATTTAAGTCTATTATCCTTACGTGCGCCAAAGTCCAACAGCACGACACGCCCTTCAGGATTCGGAAAGCGAGAAGCGCCCTCCTGTCAAAGGGGCCAAGTTTTATACCTTTCTGTCTAACTAATCTCACTAAAAAGTATATTTTTTCTCTGCCATCCAGTGTCCTCATTGGCTGACTGATGTCAGCTCATATGGTGTCATCACCTTTCTCCAAGCCTAGATCGGGCTTTTCTTAGAGTCCATTGTCTCTTATTCTGAAGTCACGCAGCTTCCTTAAAATGATACTTTTATTTGAGCCACAGTACATGACTTCCTTGGCTTGGCAAACTTTGCCGCTTCCTGTCCTTGACTTAGTCTCACCAAGAGCACGTAAAAACAATTTTCATTTGAGCTTGCAAATATTTTCAACGTGATAAAAGTTTCCATGCAGGGCTCTTGCTCTCTCTGGACAAGACTTGACAACACCCTCTTTTCAGTTTACTCTTTTAGGCCTCACTCGATAAGTATTATTTAAACAAACACAAGACATCAATTAATTAGAGAATTGAGACCCATTCTGTTACCCACCCCCTTTGCTAATTATTATCCCATTAATTTATGTTACCTAGTTGTGCACACAAAGCTGCATTTCATATCAACCTTCTTCATTTAGGCCAAAGGATTCTCCACGAACTTATGCCACATAAAGACGTAAAGACATAACATAAGTGCACAAAATAAGCACATGCCAATAGTTAAACAGCCGCATTTAATACTGACAAAGACAATAGACAAGGTTAGTTTATAATTTTTTTACGCACTTGCTTTTGCAACATAGAGCACATGAATTAGTCCCTCGTGTTTGTGTATATGCACTTTTAAACTAGGTTGGTTAATAATTCATCACAAATCAATTAATACGGTTATATTCTTATGGAAGTTTAACTTTGCGAGTCAGAACAAAAACCTCGCTCCATCAAGATCATAACCCGCTCTTGACTTGCTTCCAGCTCTCAACCGAGGGTAAGAGTAACTGATCTTTCTCATTTCCAAGGTACTTGTTGTCTGATCCACAACATATCATACATATTCAAGGGGTTCTTAAAGACTTTGTACAATCTATTATGGAAACTGCTTCTCCTTTTATTGTATGGGACACAATGAAAGCGTTTATACGTGGCTGTACTCAGCAGTATATCTATCATTTAAATAATACTGCTCAAATGAGTTTGAATGAGGTCTGTGATACCTTAAAAAAACTAGAGCTTGTGCATGCTGAAGAGATCATGTACAATGGGCTAAATAGCGATGCAATATCTTCTTCTTTAATAAACACAAGGATGCTTTTGACTCGAAGTTTAGAGAAAGCTGCTGCTGCCTATAATAACAACCGGTCGAATCAATATGAGCATGGGGATCAGGTCGGGAGGATATTGGCTTACCAGATTGCAGATAAAAAAGCTAGAACTCTGATTGAGTCGATTAGGGGCAGAGATGGCCAGCTACATAATTCTACTTATTCAAATCTAGAACAATTTTTAAATTTTATCTTGAGCTGTATACTTTGCCCGATCAGGTGGATGTAACTCTGGCGGAAGAATATCTACAACTTGGGGATCCCCATCCTCTTAACTCAGAGGGTGCTTCAACGAGACAGAACTGAAGAAGAAATTATATCTGCAATAGCTTCTCTACAATCGGGCAAGGCTGCTGTGGATGATGCTTTACCAATGGAATTTTATAAAACTTTCAAAAGCTATATCCTTTGGTTGCTTGGGGTTGCCTGGAACGCTCCCCCCCCTCCCCCTTCTGGGGGGCGAGAGTAATGGGGGTGGACTGGCGGTCCACCGGTGGGAGGGGTTAGCCCCTCCCCCAAATCTGACAAACACTGATTTGATTGGGCGCGGTGTAATTTGGCTCATCAGGTGGCAGGCCGCCGCAAGGGGCCTATTTGTTATGCAAATAAACCTCCCATTCTTACATTTACTCCCACCCTCACCCTTCTTGTAATCCTCGTTCTACTCCAGCATGTGACAACCTATCCCTTCTCCCGCCTCAGTTCCCCTCTACTCCAGTACTTCCCCCCTCCCTCTCCCCTGACCATCCTCCCTAGCGTCACCATCCAATACTTGCTATAGCCTATAGGTAGTCCGTATTTATATTCACATTTTATAACTGTACTGTTTAGATTGCTCTATTTGTTTTTTGCATGTTACTTTTTTGTACAAATATTATATTGCAAATGTTTCATCACCCAATCACTTGTAAAGCGCTCTGATACCCTCAGGTCTAGCCAGCGCTATATAAAACCTTTTTCAATAAATAACAAAATATATATATAATTGCACGGATCGGGGAATATATTGATTTTCTTCTTTCTTAAGAAAGGAAAGGTGGCGGATGACTGTGGGTATTATTGCCCAATTTCTCTTATCAATGCAGACGCTAAAATATTTGCCAAAGTGTTGGCTAATCGCTTGGCGTTTTATATGGCTGGACTTGTATCCGAACAACAACATGGATTTATAATTGGTAGGGATACTACTGCACACAGTAACACAGCTATAACTGTTTTTGATATTGCCAACAAGACATCTAGCAATTTGGGGATGATTCTTCTAGATGGAGAAAAAGCATTTTACCGGGTGGTATGGAATGCATTATGGAAAATACTGATTAACAACTGCTTACCAGGCCGATTTATGAACTGGATCCGGGCACTATCTACTAAGCCAGAGGTTAAACTCATATATTCAAATCTGTATTCCGCTACATTCCCGATACAGTGCGGCACAAGACAGGAGTGTCCAGTCTCCCCCTTGCTCTTTGCTCTATCTATAGAGCCATTCATCCAAGCGTTAAATCTGAATACTAATATTATCCCATTTAGTCATGGCATGTATCAACTTAAGACCATCGCGTACGCGGATGATATCACAGGATTTACATCTGACCCAGAAACAGCCTTGAACATTGTACAGGAAGAAGCGGAAACTTTTGGCGGCTTTTCAGATTATAAATCAAATGTACACAAAACACAAGTTCTGCATAATTTAGAATCTAAAATCGGAGCTTGTACTGTCGCAACATATCTGTGGGTTCGGATTACTGCCAAAATAGATCAAATTTGGAAAATGAATTATGAAACGATATTACAATCAGTTATAAAGAAATTTAAGAGCTGGAATAAACTTCCCATAACCATCATAGGCTAGATCAACGAAATCAAAATGACAATTCTGACTACATTTTTATACTTTTTCGAGCTATCCCTACACGGGTCCCCAACTATTTCTTAAAGAAATTAGAATGTGCAATTAGTAGCTTTATTTGAAGCTATAAGCAGGCACTTCGGGCGATACATTTACTAAAATGTTCTTATAAGTTTGAAGGCTTACAACTTCCTGACTTCAAACTTTACTTTTGGGCAGTATTCACTGGGCACCTACAAAGCTTATTAACCAATAAACATCCATACTTTGGGCTCATTTTGGTGTTCGGCACAGATAGCCGAATGTTCTTGTACAGGGTTAATGATCACAATTATTATAAAAGAGTGCGGTGTAAGAGCATTAGAGATATGGTTCGCATATGGAACAAAATCCTCAACTATTCTTAAAAAAATTAGAGGGTGCAATTAGTAGCTTTATTTGGAGCTATAAGCAGGCACATCGGGCGATACATTTACTAAAATTTTCTTATAAGTTTGGAGGCTTACAACTTCCAGACTTCAAACTTTACTGTTGGGCAGCATTCACTGGGCGCCTACAAAGCTTATTAACCGATAAACAGCCATACTTTGGGCTCATTTTAGCACTTGGCACAGATAGCCGAATGTTCTTGTATAGGGTTAATGATCACGATTATTATAAAAGAGGGTGGTGTAAGAGCATTAGAGATATGGTTCACATATGGATCAAAATCAATCACGGACATCATATTTTATGTAGTAATCCATCTCTCCTGACTATATTTCACGACTCTACAGCTTGTAGTTGGGTAAGATGTGGAATTGAAAGATTGGTCCAACTGTATGATCACTGTGTTTTTTCTACTTTTTCATGTCTGCAACGATCTTTTGATCTTCCACATCAGTAATTTTTTTAAATATTTACAACTTATAGATTATTTTTTTAAATGGCAATTCTTGTAACTTCTACATTCTCATTCACTACTTACACATCTTTTAAATCTTGTGCTTAAAGCCAGAATTAGCTCAATGTACACACAGCTTTGCTATGTCAGAAGTGCTGATATTAGCCATTCAGCTAATAAATGGAATTGGACACTTGATACAGCTACGGATATAGCTGAAATTATGTTGGCATTGGATACACTAGATAACTCTGTACATTCTATCAACTGAAAGCTGTAACAATTTCATACTATTTGTGTGTTATATTATATTCTGGAGAAAACCAGCAGATGGCAACAACCACTGCAGGTATCTGCTCGAGTGGGTGGGGATAGAACATGTTGTCCTAAGTGTGGCCAAAGGGCAGCTGATATTCTCCATATGTTTCATACCTGTCCTAGGTTATCAGATTTTTGGGAGAATGTTACGCAATATGTTGGTCAACGTTTGGGATTCAACCTGTCTTTTACTGCTAAAGAGATTATGCTGGGGATTAAGATGTGTGACAATAATACTATCAGGAGATTTTTGTCTATTGTATTAGTAACTGCCCGTCTTTGTATTGCAAGAGTGTGGATTATGTCTAATCCTCCAACATTATTAGAATGGCTGGCTCCTCTGTATGATATTTATGAAAGAGAACATGCATTGGCTAAAACTAGATCTATTCGCTCACTGCAAAGATTTGGACGAATATGCAAATACCTCAAGAATTAGGATGCTATTCAGAACGCATTTGGATGCTCTCTGGATGTATTTAAATGTATAGGTATTATTGTTTATGTATATGTCTAGTATGGCTGAATTTTCTTTTTTGCTGTGTCTTCCCATTTCTTTTATTTTCAGAAATGTGATGTACCCTCCGTTAAAATAAAAAATAATTTAATTTAAAAAAAAGTGTTGTAAATACCATACACAACTCTCCTACCCTTGCTTAATGAGGCTGAGCAGCACCCACCCTCCCAGAGTCAGTAATATTTGTTTACTAATCACTGCCTTTGCCCTACCCTCTGTAACTAGTGACCACTAATTGAGTCGGTCAACATAAAAATCTTTCCCAAGGGATCTTTTCTTGCCTAAATAGATAAAGCGATACCTGCTACCTATCCTATAGTTGGTCCATACCTTTGTGCAGCGTTTTCCAAAGGGCTTTCTTAATTCAAGTAGAGGTGGACCAACGATGCTAACAGGGAAAACATTACAGGTATTGGATTGCAACAGGGAATAATAAATTAATCTGGTAAGGTAAACTAGTGCGTCACAACCACCAACTTAACTGAAAGAAAACAGAATGAGTGGAAAATCCAAGATTGAGATTCATGATAAAACAACAGTTAGGAAATTAGTGTTGAGTTACTTAAGTAGGCATACTGAACCCCTCAAGTCTCAGGAGGAGACAGAAGGACTCACTATAAGATGAGTAGAATACGTGGGGGGTAGATTGTGAAAGAATTTGCACACTATAGTTTGATATACATTGTTATACATTGTTGTTATTGAATTCACGCACTATGATATCACTTCTAAGCCAGGTAGGAGGGGTTGCGTGGACAAATGTAAATTATGGTACTAACCACCTCTTGTAACAGTTGGCGTCGCTTTATTGGCTTAGCTTTAACCACCCCTACCCCACCAAGTGTGAGATCTGTTGATGGTGGAAAGGTGATTTATTAAAAAAAAAAATACATCAATTTGATTAGTCCATCACTTCGGTTGTGGAAGGATGATGACAGTTCAGGTACCAAAAGCAAACAGTGCTTGTGGCCCCCAACCTGTCAAGTAATCTAATCTATGTGTTTCCTACCGCTTTAAAAATGCAAAATATGGAGGACCCACACAGTAAGAAAAATAGTTATAAGAATGAAAAAGAAAAATTATACTACATACAAATGGATAATGCATTTGTATTGTTCTGTTATTCTCCATCTTGGCTACAGCTGGAGTGCTATAAAGCAGTCTTCTTGCAGACGAGATGGCCTGCAGAGTGCAAAAATAAAATGCAAGATGATGGCGCCTGAGGAGCAAGAGGGCATAAGCTTTTGCAGTGGTATGCCAATAATGAAAACTTTGAGAAGAATCAATCTTGTACCACAAATTACATACAACTAGATACATTTATCAGGATGATTACTCTAGGAATAAAAACATTTTGATGCGTTTAGTAAGCAGATCTCAACCTAATCACTTCATTTGAGTTTGCCATTTGAGCAACTACACTTCATTTTCCTAATCAATGCACCTCTGGCCATTGTCAACGGTACTTTAACATTTATTACAGCCAAAAGAGATAGACCTGTCGAGTGGACAAGAAAATGAACTGAATTTTTGGATTAGTAATCTTAGTTTAGTATTGGTAAATAAATTATTACAAGTAAGTTCAAGTTCTAGAATTTGTATAGCGCACTACTCACCCAGAGAGTCTCAAGGCGCTTTAGGGCGGGAGGTCATTTACTTATCGAATGTCCAGGTTTTTAGTTGTTTTCTGAAGGAGAGGTGGTTCTGAGTGAGGCGGAGGTGGGTGGGGAGAGAATTCCAGGTCTTTGCCGCTAAGTAGGAGAAGGATCTTCCACCCATGGTGGATCTGTGGATGCACGGAATTGCGGCGAGGGCTTGATTGGACGATCGTAGTTGGCGGGAGGGGGTGTAGAAGGATAGACGCGTGTTGAGGCATTCGGGTCCTAGGTCGTAGAGGGCTTTGTGTGCCTGGGTGAGAAGACGGAACGTTATTCTCTTGTTGACAGGGAGCCAGTGGAGGTCTTTCAGGTGGTTGGAAATGTGAGCTTGCCGAGGGATGTCTAAAATGAGTCTGGCTGAGGCGTTTTGTATGCGTTGGAGTTTTTGCTGAAGTTTGGCTGTGGTTCCGGCGTAAAGGGTGTTGCCGTAATCCAGTCGGCTTGTGACCAGTGCGTGGGTGACTGTTTTTCTTGTTTCGGTGGGGATCCAACGGAAGATTTTTTTGAGCATTCGTAAGATGTTGAAGCAGGATGATGATACGGCGTTGACTTGTCTGGTCATCGAGAGGGAGGAGTCAAGGGTGAAGCCAAGGTTACGTGCGTGGTCCTTAGGTGTGGGTGCCGTTCCGAGGGCCGGTGGCCACCAGGAGTCGTCCCAGGCTGAGGGGGATGATCCTAAGATGAGGACTTCTGTTTTGTCTGAGTTTAGTTTTAGACAACTGTTCTTCATCCACTCGGCTACTTCTTTCATTCCTTCGTGTAAGTTGGTTTTGGCGGTGTTTGGGTCTTTGGTGAGGGAGAGGATCAGCTGGGTGTCGTCCGCGTAGGAGATGATGTTGAGGTTATGCTGGCGCGCGATGGATGCGAGGGGGCTCATGTATACGTTGAAGAGGGTGGGGCTGAGAGATGATCCTTGTGGTACGCCGCAGATGACTTCGGTGGCCTCTGATTTGAAAGGGGGGAGGCGGACTCTCTGGGTTCTTCCGGAGAGGAACAATATGATCCAGTCCAATGCCTTTCCTTGTACTCCGGTGTTGCTAAGGCGTTGTATGAGGGTGCTATGACAGACTGTGTCGAAGGCTGCGGAGAGGTCAAGTAAGATGAGAGCAACTGTTTCTCCGTTGTCCAATAGTGTTCGGATGTCATCTGTTGCTGCGATGAGGGCGGTTTCGGTGCTGTGTTTGGCTCGGAATCCTGATTGAGAGGAGTCTAGGGATTTGTTGTATTCGAGGAAGGTGGCGAGCTGACTGTTGATGGCTTTTTCGATGACTTTGGCGGGGAATGGGAGGAGCGAGATGGGGCGGTAGTTCTTAAGTTCATTTGGGTCAGCCGTGGGTTTCTTCAGAAGGGCGCTGAGTTCGGCGTCTTTCCAGATTTCCGGGAAGGTGGCAGAGTTGAGGGAGCAGTTGATGACATCTCGGAGATGGGGTGCGATGATGGAATCTGCTTTGTTGAAGATGTGGTGGGGACAAGGGTCGGTTGGCGATCCTGAGGGGATGGAGTTCATCAGGCGGATGGTGTCTTCAGTGGTGATTGGGTTCCAGGCGCAAAGGTTATTGGAGGGTGTTGTTGGTTCGGAGGTGGGTGGAGTGGGCTGGTCTTCGGATTGGTTTTGAAAGCTGTTGTGTATTTCGGCGATTTTGTTGTGGAAAAATGAAGATAAAGAGTCGCAGAGATCTTGGGAGGGGGTGATGTCGTTATTGCCTGCGGAGGGGTTAGTGAATTCTTTGACAATGTTGAATAGTTCCTTGCTGTTTTGGGCATTGTTGTCAAGTTGATCCTTGAATGCTGATTTCTTGGTGGATCGGATGAGTTGGTGGTGCTTGCGGGTGGCGTTCTTGAAGGAGGCCAGGTTGTCAGAGGTAGGGTTTTTTCTCCAGGTTTTCTCGAGGGTACGACAGAGCTTCTTGGATTTCTTAAGGTCATCGTTGAACCAGGGGGCTTTTTTGCTACCTTGCTTGATTTGATGATTTTTCCAGGGTGCCAGTTCGTTGGCGCTGTGGGTGATCCATTGAGTGAGGTCGGTGGCAGCTTGGTTTGGGTCCGATGAATTGGTAGGGGGGTTTTGTTGAAGCGACGAGAAAAGCTGGTCGGAGGTGATTTTGTTCCAGTTTCTTCGGGGAATTGGTTGTGGGGTGTTGTGGGTCTTGGTCTTTTTGTAGGTGAAGTGGACGCAGCTGTGGTCAGTCCAATGGAGGGCTAAGGTGTGATCGAAGGAGATGTGTTTGCTGGAGGTGAAGATAGCGTCAAGCGTGTGTCCGGCAGAGTGGGTGGGGGTGTTAACGAGTTGTTTGAGTCCGAGATTGGCCAGGTTGTCCAGGAGGGTGGTGGTGTTGTTGTCGTTTTTCTTGTCCAGGTGGAAGTTGAGGTCTCCTAGTAGAATGTAGTCCTCGGAGGTGAGGGCGTGTGGGCTGATGAAGTCAGCGATGTCTTCACTGAATTGTGAGCGGGGTCCTGGGGGTCTGTAGATGAGGGTGCCTCTGAGTGTGGTTTTGGGGTCGGTGTGAATTTGGAAGTGAAGGTGCTCGGCGGTAGCGAGGTTATCGTCCGGACTGGCCGTGATGCGAATGGTGTTCTTATGGACGATGGCGATACCTCCTCCTGTTTGGTTGATGCGATCCTTTCGGATGATTTTGTAGGTCTCCGGGATGGCTATGGAGATGTCAGGGGCTGATGAGGCGTTCATCCATGTTTCTGTGAGGAAGGCGACGTCCGGTGAAGTAGTGTCGAGTAGGTTCCAGAGTTCGATGGAGTGTCTGTGGACTGAGCGGGTGTTGATCAGGATGCAATTTAGGTGGTTATTGTTGTGTTTTGTTTGGGGTTAGTGGTTGTGATCTGGTTCCTGATGCAGTCGAACTTGCAGGAGTGGCAGGTGAAGGATCCATGGGTGTTTCCTGGGGCGGCTTGGAAGCAGTTTGGGAGTCGGCCGGGGTTAAGTGCTGAGAGGGTAGCTGCGTCGTATGTTAGGCGGGTGGAGTGGGTCTTGCGGGGGCCAGGGGGTCTGGCGCTGGGCGCGGTCCAGGCGCGGACGGGCGTAGACGGGCTTACCTTTGGCGCACCTTCGGCGCGCATGGGTCGCGATCGCTGCGCGTGAACGCTGCGCGCAAAGGCATCTGTCATGTGGAAGGGGAGGGGCGAGGGAGGGTCAGCTGGGAGACGGGGAGCGGGGTGGAGATCAGGGCAGGGAGGCTCAAACGACAACAAACAAAATGGCTGCAAGCCAATAATAAAACCGGACTGGGGCACAATAGGCAAATGCACGAGGCTAATGGCAGTGGCGTCGGCACAGTAAGGTACCTGTTCCAAATGCGTGGTGTCCCTATGTCTCTGCCTTCTCTTTGGAAGCAATACACAATATAGGGAAGACTTATCTCAGTTTTAAATCCCCACTGGCAGCCCAGCAAGGGAATGAAGGTTAGGGATGGGCGACATCTTGGAAACAGAGGACTTCTATTTTAGCAAACTGTCACCATTTCCTCATTTCAAAGTAAATCGTTGAACTGAAGATGTAATTAGTTTTTCTCAACTTTCACCGCTTAGCCAGCCCAGGCCAAGTAATGTCTGTGTCCTCCTTAATTGGCTATCTGTTCCATGCACACTGGTAAACTCTATCCAGTTTACTATTTACATTAGGCGGTGTAAGTAAGCCGCAGATCAACAATAATATATAAAAGAAATTATTTTGTTTTCCAAATAGTCTTCCAATATGTAACTTTTGTTGCATTAGTTTGGAAATTGCAGTTCATCTTCATACTCAGGGAGGGTCATCCGGAGGATAATCGCTGACCAAACTTTAGATGTGAGACCAACTCAACCACAGTTGTTTCACGAGCACTATAATACTTTAAAATAACGTTTTTATTCATTTTAATCGTCACCAGCTTCACAACATTTTAGGGCAAGAGACTGGTCCTTCTGACTGTGCTAGCTGCACTTAAATCATACTCCGAAGAACACTGGCTACTGGATATGCATGATACTTTATTGCAAGACTGCTAAGCTCTGGCCTCTGGGTTCTCTTGCCATACCAATAGATGAATAGATTAATGGGTCTTGATCCAGATACACCTTTGTTGGGTCATCCAGATAGCCTTTGATTATCTTCTGAATTGTTATTGGGTCTGTCACTCAGTGGCAGCTGGTGACATTTCAAAGAGGTGAGGCATAAATGTTGGGGATTAATCTTTGCCTAGCGAGCGAGTCCGGATGACATAATTCACTGAATCCTTCTCCCAGTAATTCATTCATATTTCCATCATCCACTACATACATCTGTTCATACATCATTCTAGAGACTTTCCCATTCACTCATCCATCCATGTATCAATTCAGTTGAAGCTCATCAATTCAGTTGAAACTCATCGATTCATTTGTCCATCAGATGGTGCATTCATCCATTCATGTGTACATCCACCAATCCTTCTGGGCATACTCTCCTGGAACCCTTCACCCACTCATCCATCCATCCATCCATCTATGTATCCTTTCATGACTGTTGGATCTCCAGAGTACATCCAAGCCTCCTTTCATCTTGATGAAAGTGCATTTGCTTGCCTGTATTTAAACCACGTTATCAATCACTCTGTTAGCATAATGTTTTGGAGGTGTGAGTGACTAACAGGAATTGCCTCCCTCTTCATCAAAGCTGGATGGGTGTGCCTTCCTTAACATAAAGTAATTCAGGTTAACTAGGGCTTATTAAATTGTTTTCTCTACTTATACCCAGAATAGGTTAAACTTTGCTTGCAAGAGAAAGATTGACTGCCATTGAATGCAGGAAGTATACGCGGAGCGGAAGTATACGCTGTGCTGTGATTAATTCCAATTTGCAATTAATCCGCAGTGTACATTGATCAGATTACATGTGTTTCCTAATCTGCTCAAAATAATTTTGTCCGTCTAATTGCTCAGAAACAAGCTGTAGGAGAGTATGTTCTGCTATCCTATGGTCACCCCAAATTTTTGCTTTTTGCTTCACTGGTTTATGACTTAATGTGGCTGTGGGCCTGCTAATCAGACCCACAGCCTGCTGTTCTCTCTAAATTAATGCCAATGCCCTCTAGGTGCATAACGAATTGGAACTGGTTCACCTTATAGGCCCCTGTAACAGTGTACCCAGGGTACCCAGGGCATGGGTGTTTCCAAGGCCTACCAGGGGCTGCAGCACGTATTGTGCCACCCCTGGCCTCGCCTCCATATTTGACACAACTGGCTGATCACTCAGCTGGGGTAAGTCGGTGTAATCACCCCTTACTTAGGTATAGTATGCCTATACCTAACCTAAAATGGACACATATGTTCCTATCAGCCACTCCTATGGATGGCCTCATCAATCCTGGAGGCAGAGTGCTTGGAAATATGTGAGATGGTGCTCTAGCATGAGCTGAGCCTGTCTGCAGCTTTCGGAACCACTTCCTGTAGCTGTTCCATGATACTGCCATACCATATACCCTTAAGTGCATTATAATCCTCGCGGTTATTTGCTAACTTTGGTTTGGCTTTATCAAAACATGTTGAGTAAGGTGTCATACGAATTGGAATACTACCCACTCGCCAGTTCTGGCGACGGGGGTAGCATTCCACCCTTCTAGAGGGTCACGATATGTACATAACCTGAACCCCGGTTAAAGTTAAACTAGATCCTCAGCATCACAAAATGGATGCTGCCACCAGAGACACAAGTCTGACCTCCTGCTGCTGGGAGTCCTTCCAGCAAAGGAGGCTTGGACAAAGGGATTCCTGCCTTGGGAGGTGCTAGCACCACCCCAGACAGGATTTTGTGTATTGGGTAGGACAGGGCTGAATAGAATGAGACATTCCTGGGGCACACAAGGTGTCCCTGTACATATGCCAGTTCAAACCGGTGCTGGGGCTCTCCAGCCCCAGTCTTGGCGCGAAGCTGGACAAAGGAAAGGGGGTGTAACCACCCCCCTTCCTGGTCCCACCTAGAGGAGGGACCTAGCAGGTAATCCGGTCCCTAGATTTGGAATAAGAGTAGGAGCTGTGTCCTAAGACTTCAGATCATCCTGAACTCGACTTGAAACTAAGAAGAAAACTGGACTTTGACATTCTGCTGCACAGAAGACTGAAGAGAATCTCCCTTGTGGCCAAGGAGTGACCACCATGTGAATACAGGCACCAACCAGCAACTCGACGTCTGCTTTGCCACCGCCTCCCGCCGGAGCCCGAGCCCGAGCCCAGAGCCCGACTAAACCTGGATTCCCAGACATCTCACAGCCCGATCCACAGTCCCTGAATAGAAGAGACCCATGGAGGCATCGAGAGACGTGGGACCGGCCATCTTGAAAGACCCCCGAGAAGCTGACTGCGCAGCACCCGAGGCTCCCTCGACGCTGTGCTTTAGGGTTTGAGAAGCCCCACCACCGAGCAGCATTTGCACCGAAGATCAGCCCCCCCAACATCTCCACGATCTGCGTGATGCCCTTTTGCACTTTGCCAATCAGCGCGTCATCCCGGTCACTTGCCACACGGCTAGTGGCCATCTTGGCAGGGAAATCTACAATCTAAACCACTGGTCTGGTTGCGCCAGACTGGCCCTCGCTCCTGTAAAAAGGAGCAGCACCTCTGACCTTGCTGGTCCGAGAATTAAGCTTTCTTCACTTCCTGCGTGGCTTGCATTAGCCAAGGCCTGTTTGCTCCAATCAAGTTTCCGACACTGCCATCAGCTAGAGCCTTTGTAGGACAGCTTGTGATCGACTTCTCGACATCCTAGACCTCTTCGTGTCCACATGGCTGCAGAGACAAGCTGCACCTCATCGCCTGTTTGCACCCGACATCGCCTGGTTCCATCCTGGTTCCTCGCCAGTCACTGGCTAGTGACTTCTGAACATTGTCCCCTCTGCTTTCAGGTCTTCACATCTTCGATCCACCCTTGGATCACACCGGACACTTCTCGCCTGGACGCCCGCAGCATCTTCATCCTCAGGCACCATCAGACTGCGTGACGAAACCCGCTTCCTGTGGGTGAGGTAACTTACTAACGCCGGTGTTCTTACACTGGTATACACCTCTAGTGCCTAACTCTAAAGTTTGGTAGTCCTAGTCCAGTCGGAAGACTCATTTTGCAGTAACTTTGTAACTTTTACGCACCATTGACTTTCCATTGGTGCAGGCGTGCACTTTAAGCACTGCACCCGAGTCCCGCGGGCCTTTCCCGACTTCATCACTGTTAGTCCCGAACAGCTCCAGCGATTCCCCAGGCCCTAGGCGTATTTCCTTTCCAATCGGTGGTTCTTATACCACTATTTTAGTATATGGTTTAAGTGGCCCCTAGGGCTCATCCATATTGTGCAACTTTTGTGTATCTAAACTGTTTTGTTTTAACGCATTTGCTTCTGTGCTCATAAAGAGTATAGGGGATATTTGTAGTAAATAAATATATATATATATATTTTCAATATATATCTGTGTGGTGTCCTTTCATTTGGTATTCAAGGGGATTGTGTATGGTAAAACAGCTTGCTTCACATGCCTTTACAGAGTTTAGCCTAAGACTGCTTTGTCCACGCTACTAGGATAGCTGGTCTATAAGGGTGACTTACAACCAATCATCATAAGGGTTGCTTGGCATGGTACAAGGTGATCACTAGAACTAGTGAGCATCATATACCAGGCCAACTTCTCACACAAGCAAACTCCAGCATGCTTGATATTTAACATATGTATAGATGCCCAAGTGGATGATAAGACATAAGTGCCTGGTGGGGGCACATATCAAGTTTTATTTTCTTCAGGTGCTTAGCACCTGAATCATACAGCCCATTAAAAACCTGTTCCCTCTAGGCAGAGATGTTTTAAGGCATGGGCAAAGTGGGCCCTGGCCCAGGGCCCTATGCTTTTAGAGAGCCCCTTGATAGAGGCAGCAAGGTTCTGCATAGAGTCTTAGCCTGATGGCCTTCAATAAGTATCAGTTTGTTCTAACTAACTTTTTTTATTTCATTTATTTTAATGTGGGTGATGTACATGAGGCTGCTGCAAACAGTTTGCAGAAAAATGTGTTTATGTTTCATGCAACATCCATAAAGCAAGTTTCTTTGTGGTCAAAAAAGGACCTCATATACGAGAAATGGGAGGAAGTCCCAACATTTATTTCACAGTAACTATTTGCAATAATATAAGGGAGTTGCTGCTGTATCCCTGAATATTAGAAGTAAATACATTTACAATTTGAACGAGTGTGACTGTGCACTGTTTGTGACATGGCCAGAGAGGGTATGAAAGAGCTGAAATTGTTTGGTATATTCAAAGCTAGTCCAAACAGGTGCCCCAAAAATACATTTAGCCCATTTCCTTCAGAACCCTTAAGATGTCACTGCCTAATTAGTGTTTGTTTTCCCAGCCAAAAAAGTATCTTATCTACCATTTAGAAGAAATCATCCAAACATTCAAGATCGAACATGCTTAGGAGGTCATTTATAAACTTCACAACGACAATCAACAATTTATGATAATTTTGCAGGACATACATTTACTATATCTATGCAGGACATACACCAACTGCTATGTTAGTTTCATTATTGGAAGCTTATGCCCTCCGTGTTTAGACACCTGGGTGGTTTCGTTTTTTTACCTGCATTCTTTTCATTTATTGTGCATATAGGTCCCTCTCCCTCCGTATCTCAGAATGTTGTACTTGCTGCCAACCTTGGATCCGATCACGCCTGCTGCTTTGCCTTGGCATGGACTGGAGGAGAGGTTAGGTGAACTTTCAGACTGTGCCTTGGTCTGCTGCCTCCTTTTTACCTCCGCACTGCTCCTCCACTTACTAGAAGCAGATTGCTTTTTTCATGCACAGATCACTTTCACAACCAACCTCGTGTGCACCGAAAACCTTTCGCAGCTCCTTCCAGAGCAGGGTGGGGTCATGGATGCTTGTTCCCACCCTACCCTGTGATGAGTCAGGAAATAGGTGGGCTGTAGCAATACACAGCCTCACTGATTGACAAACAGACTCGGAAACCCAGGGCTTATACTTAAAGCGCCCAGGCTGTTTTCAATCAGCGAGGCTGCAGTGCGTCATCAGAGGGCAGTGCCTTACAATGTTGTAGGCTGCTGGAGGCCAGGGCTGAGATCAGGTAAGCCCTGTAAATCCTGCAACGGCCAGCACATACGCTCTAGCACATGTGCTTACTGCAAGTGCCTGCTTTTGCCTAACCCTTGTGCAGAGCGAGGGTCGACTCTATCAAATTATAATTATTTAAACATTTGCAACAAAAATTGATGAAGAAATCGAAGTGGGGTGGAGCCCAGCCGCCCTAATCAAGAAACCACCCCTGCTGTCACTTACTAACACTGCACCTCTGTTCTTGACTTAGGTCATGTTGAATAAAACCAATCCATTGCAGAATCTGGCTCTTAACTTGAAGCAGTTGGTACTGTGGGCTTTGGAGTAGGCCAACATCTAAGAACCAGTACAAACAAAATCTCACAGCGGCCCAGGCTAAGGCATTGGAAGGTTTGAGAAATGACCAATCCATTTTTATAAGACATTCTGATTATGGGGGCCACGTTGTTGTGTGGGCTAAAGAGGACTATTTGAGTGAAGGCATGTGACAACTCGGTGACCAGTCTTGCTATCAACTGTCATCTATATCAGATGTGGTAGCATCAAATGTGAAATAAAATGAAATGTTATCTGAGTGGAGGGACAAAGGATTATTGGAATGGGAGGAGTATCAAAGTCTAGGTTGTACACATGCAAAGACTCCGTATTATATTATTATTATATATATATATTGTAGCTTCTCCCAAAATTACATAAAATGCAGTTAACCCACCAGGGGGGTCTATAGTTTCCTCCATGGGCTCACAACTTTAGATGACCTAGAAATACATTGATTTTTTATCCAAGACCGTTTGTAATAGCCCTACCAGTGTACTCAAAAGACACCATGCATTTTTTTAATTTAATTGATGGATTGATGTGGGAAAAAGATTAACTGCTAAATACATTAGATGTGACACGTCTCTACACTTCTATCAGACATGACCTGGGGATCCAGGCCATTTACCATTTCCTGCATGCTACATTAATATCATTACTACTTCACACTGAAATTTTAATTGAGATGGTATGGTCTTGTTTGACTAATAACTTCTTTTACTTTGTTCAAAAGATATACAAGCAGAAACAGGGAACAGCAATGGGCACCCGCTTCGCCTCCAACTATGGAATCTTTTCATGTGCTGGTGGAAGGAGCAGGTGTCCAGTTGCTGTGACATGTATGGGGAACAAATTGTGATGTGGACCAGGTTTATTAACAATATTTTTTTAATATGGAAGGGAGATGAACAATCTGCAACAGCTTTCATATCATCATTAAATCTAAACAACCTGAATTTACAACAGGGAAATCAATTGATAACAAAACTACACAGAAAAAAGACCGCGGGCAACAGTTTTCTGTATGCCTCCACTGCTCACCCATACAGTCTTATTCAAAGTATCCCATATAGTGAACTAATCAGGGCTGAAAGAAATAGTAGCATGGATAGAGAATGTATGGCAGAAAAAACTCTGATGTGCAAGAGATTTGAAGAAAGAGGTTACAACTTGGAGGGATAAACTAGAATAGGCATGCGTGAGATGTATTACTGTTGACTGGGTAGGATATGAGTAAAAACTATCACTCCTTGGTCAGTACCATGAGAATAATTAATTAAACTAGCATATTTGGTACTAGGTCTCTTATCGAGAAAGTTGATTTGTATAAATTGAATTTTAATATGTAAATATATTCTTTTTTTCCCCTTTCTAACTTTATTATAAATTTGTTTTTTTCTTCTTTTTTCTGTGTTTGTAAATAGGAACAAGTGCAATCTGGAGGCAACCACACAACTGTATAGTAAGGATCGTATATGCTGTGTTAAGAGTTTGTATAATAAAAGGCTCACTCCATCTTATAGGCCCATTAGGTCAGGATGTGAAACCATGCACTGGATTTGACCAAATTTTGGACAATATGATCATAACATCATATGTGTACAGAGTAAGATTTTCTTGTTATCAGTTGAGCACGAGAACTGTCTGAGAATGAAAGTGTAATATATTACAATCTGTGTAAAATGGACCTAAATAATTATTATACTTGAGAAAATTAAGATGTATATAATGAAATAAATAACCAAATGTATATATTGTAAGAAAGGAATTGGCACTTGCACTGTAATTCAATACTTATGGAGCCTTGCTGATACCAGCATAAACATTACAAAATGGCGCTCATGAATTTCGAAATATAATGGCCCAGTAACACGCTTGTCCGCTTTCACTGTTTAATTACTATTGTATGTAAAACGGAAGTGAAGAAATGCTTGCCATAAAGTGAACAAGCCGAAAGGTGAAACACGTTGGTAGAGGGCTGTTTTCTGCAGTATATTAAATTCAGCATCCTGGAGTGTCCTGGATTTTCTTAATGGGAGAAAAGTTAGTGATATATATATATATATATATATATATATTTCAAAAAAACAAAAAGGGGTCACGCGGCACACTTCTTGGCAGAAAATTACAATTTATTCTTACAGGTCTCTTGCAAAACTCCTACGCATTTCGAACAAACGTTCTTGGTCACGGCAGTGTTCTACAATTTGTCCTTTTTCCATTTCCACATTTTATACTCTCACCCTTCCTTTTCAGTGGTGATGCATTATGGGCATTATAGTTTCTTTGTGAATTAGTTTCAATGATTTACGTTTTTGCATTTTATAATTCATTTGAAATTGGACATTAATGTGGGGAGAATCCTCAAAACAAATACCCCTCGGCTACGTTTTATCCTTTAGTAGGATATTCATTCCGCATATGCCAAAATTTATCAATTGTGCTATTGGTTTAGCGCAACGATCTTGTGGGTGTCCTATTAATAGATTCGGTCATTACTAGGGCTGAGTGAATGAATATACGGAATGAATATCCTACTAAAGGATAAAACGTAGCCGAGGGGTATTTGTTTTGAGGATTCTCCCCACATTAATGTCCAATTTCAAATGAATTATAAAATGCAAAAACGTAAATCATTGAAACTAATTCACAAAGAAACTATAATGCCCATAATGCATCACCGCTGAAAAGGAAGGGTGAGAGTATAAAATGTGGAAATGGAAAAAGGACAAATTGTAGAACACTGCCGTGACCAAGAACGTTTGTTCGAAACGCGTAGGAGTTTTGCAAGAGACCTGTAAGAATAAATTGTAATTTTCTGCCAAGAAGTGTGCCGCTTACCCCTTTTTGTTTTTTGAAATTAAAACGAAGACACGCTCCCGGTCTTGGACGCGAGCACCAACACAAGCGTTCCCTCTGCGACGGGAACAGTTGAGAGGAATATATATATATATATATATATATATATATATATATATATATATATATATATATATATATATATATATATATATTTAGTTTCCTTAGGAAAAGTGTTTTTTGTGTTGTTAATAACTCTGGTGCCATTTGACAAATCTTGACAACATGTTAAGAGACTCGTTAGCCACTCACGTCAGTTGCTGTGTAGGAAGTTTAGGGGGATTCGTCAAGCAGGGGCTGAGAAAAAGGGCAGGTCCCAAATCGTGTTTACCCCCATGCAATTTCCCATAGGGATTTCAGACTTGACTACAGCCCGATCTAATGAAGGCATGACACAAAATTTGGCAGAAAGCTAGATCTTGGTCCAGAAAGAGTGCGTTTTGTAATTTGGTGTAAGTCTGTTCAGTAGTTTTGGAGTTAAGAAAGAAAAAAGATGTATAGCTAGAGACATAGATTCATTGTAATGGATCTTTAGTTCCAGGAGCCAACAGCAATGCCGTGATTGGCTGGCCGCAACTTGGGAGATAAGTGTAAATAGGATATATGGTGTCAGAATAGAGGTATCCTGACACCGTGGGACTGATGGAGGAGTCTGTGAGGGACTCTTCATTGGCAAGAAGTTGTCCAGAAATGATTTTTTTGTGGCATGCGAGGCTCAACGGATCCACCACAGTGCTCAATTTGGCATCCCATGTGATTCTGCGGCAGATCCATGGATCCAGTTCCCAATTAAAAAAAAAAATCACCCAATCACAGACCAAATTGCACACTCACTCACACAAACACTCAGCCACTCAACCACTCACACACCCACTTACACATCCCCATAGCCCCTCACACACCCACTCAGAGAGCCACACAGGCACTCACACACCCACCTACACACCCAATCAACTACTCACACACACTCACAAAATCACTTAGACACCCAATTACACAATCATACAGCCACTCACACACCCACTCTGATCTATTCACTCATCCACTCAGAGACCCACACAGTCACACATCCACTGAGAGACCCACACAGTCAGTAACACAATCACACACTCATCCCTGTTACAGGGACATTAAAGTAAGTAAATAACATTAAAAACTTAGAAATTCACTGTAAAAACCAAAAATAAAGTTTACAGGGACAATATAGTTAAGATATAGAATTTTTTTTAAACTTAGAAATATCACAAAAAAGCAAGGTTACAGGGACATTAAAGTTAGGTTCGGATATTACACAAACATAGCCATAGAAATGTAGCAGTTATAGTGAGCTATATGAAGGTAACTATAGCTCGTGCTCCCACCATGCATCAGTGCAGCCCCCGTGTGATACTGTGGTAGTCCAGCATTGCTGCAGTACTGTAGGAGTGCCAAAGTACTGACAATAATAGAAAATAAAGTGAGCAACGGGGGGTGGCACCTCCATGGGGTTGGGCACAGGTCCTGACCACCCCCTGCTGTGCATGGTCAAAAAATCTTACACAAAGTTAGTAAATCTGACTCATGTTTGTGCAAAGTACAACATTGCCCTTTAAAATATCCTAACAGTTTAAGATTAAAACATAGACATAACAAACAATGTTGTTTGTAACTTTAGAACATTATTGGGGTGCGTTTCAATTAAAAACTAACAATGGGCTCTGAACTTGGATTCAATAAAAAACATATATATATGATTGTAGCCTCAAGCTTGTACCGATCCGAAGAAGGTTACTCCCTACTGGAAATTACTTAGGAACACTTGGTGCACTATGTCCAGATATGGGAATACAGAGAACTGAGATCCCTCTGTCTTGCCAGGACTTCTGTTGACATGGACCCTCCAGGTTGCGCAGATAAGCCTGCACTGCGGTTGGAGCCGCCTCTTCCTCCTGAGGTCTTCTTTTGGCAGCATTCATTTAGTGAATGTGCCAGATGTTCAGGCGTTTGATCATACGGGACATGTCAAATGAGTACTTGCTTCCAATTCTCATGACTAAAATCTTTGCAGCACAGATTACATGTGACGACCTTTGCTGAGACTTTCTTCGCTTCAGTGGGAATTGAGAAGAATTGCCAGGCGATAGACTCTGGTGTCGTCCTAATCTGCTCCCAAGGCTCTTTCTATAGTACCTCCTCTCCTCCAGAAGCCATATTTTATTTTTTTCTGCATACCCCCTAAAAAAAGGAAAACTCCCAGAAAAATGGTCCTGCCACACCACAGAATGTTGACATACCCAAGTGCAAATCTGAGGGTGATTGGGATGGGATGAGTCCATAATGCATCAGTGCAGTGATTTCAACCAATCCGATATACTTTTACTGTGAGTCACATGGACCACTATACAATGTTTAGGCCCCGAGACACCTTAAAATGCAGACATTGTAATAAAAATTGAAAAGATTATTGGTTATTTGTGCCTATGGGGACCCCTTAGCCTCAAACGTAAAATAAAATGACCCCTTAATAGCAAACACAACTTTTGCTTTTAAAGACTTTCGGTTTTGTGATACTCTGTCGGTGACAGTGCACTATGTAATTGGCACCATGGGTCCCGTGGGAGTGCATACATTTCTTTTTGTGGAAAGGAGAAAATAAAAGGCATACTGGATACTTTTTTTGTTCCTACGTAGCATGGACAGGTGTTGATACAACCTGCGCTCCAAATCAGAATCAATAATGTTATTGATGTAAGCCATTTCTCTGAGTTTCTTCAATGCCACATGTTAGACATTAACAGCCTGATTCATCAAGCTGATTTGCGCTCGCAAAGGGCCAGATTCTGAGAATCTGGCCCTTTGCGAGTGCGATTTTTGCATTTGGTATTCATCATCCCAAATGCAAAAATCACTATTAGCGAAATCGCATATTTGCGAGGAATTGGATTTGAGGAATCTCTAATAGAGATTCCTTAAATGCAATTCATCAACCAAATAGAAATACCGAAATCGCAATATTTGGTCTCAATTTACCACCAGGTCTGACTTGGTGGTAAATTGCGCAAATAGTGTAAAAAGCACTTAAGTGCATTTTTTTCTTTTGCATGTTACACACACACATGTCCTTTGGACATGTGTGTGCGCAACACCTGTTCAAATGTGCATTTTAGGGGTGCTACAGGGTGTCCTTTGGACACCCCTGGCACCCTTAAAATCGCTATCTGATTTGCGAGTAGCAAATTGCTACTCGCAAATAAGGGATACTCCCCATTCATGAATGGGGAGGTATTCCTTTTTTTGCGAGTAGCAAATTGCTACTCGCAAATAGAGAACATGTAGGAATCGCTATTTATTTAGCAATTCCTACATGAATACCGTTTTGCGAGTCCTCAATAGCGAATCGCTATGATTCGCTATTAGGGGCTCGCAAAACGGCCCCTTGATGAATCAGGCTGTAAGTGACTGTGGTACTATGTGTTAACTAAACATAGCTGTAACATTGTCTGGTGTATTTCACCTATAGTTTAATGTTTCATCTAAGTGTGTGTTACGTAAACAGTAATAACAGCTCCAGTCCCTTCCGACGTGTATTTCAAGAGGCACAATTATACTAGGGGTTTGCAAATTTAAGAAGAATTTCTTACAAAACGTTTATGAAGTTTCCCAGAGACATTAATATTTGTTTTATGCTCCAGCCCCACATGCCAGTCTTGTCATATATGTAAATGTTTCTAGATTTCAGAACTGTCTCAATCCATTACCTGTTGTAGTTTGCGGCAAGGTATTGAGTCAAGAACCTTTAGTCACCCACAGAGCAGAGTTTTCTTTGCAGTACCTTAATTCCACTACAAGAGAGACGGTGACCTATCCCGTTTGTTGCATTACACCAGCAACATTCTTCTTATAAATCTCCCCTTTATCAAGCTCCTCCAGATACCAAGGCAACTAAATGGATCGCTGTTCACTATGTTAAACCCTGATTCCTCCAAAAGCTCCACCCGATAGCCATATATGTAACAGATATCGCACAGACATGCATGAGATAAACCTTTACACAAGCACCATTCCAAAGTCCTCAATTAACACCAGCATCTCAGACAACACTAAGAATAAAGTTTCCTACAAATAGCCGATAGATCACTTGCTTACTTCTATAAGCAGAATATTCGAATATGTAAGAATATGCAGCTGAAGTCTGCATTTAACTATATTGGTTGGAGGTTCGGCAGCCTGAGCATATATGAACAGGGAGAGGGAACACTCCTGTTGAGTCCCCCAGTGAATAGCTATCGGCTTACATCATTTAGTTAGCTCCACCGTGTGCTGTGAGATGGGTCTATAGCAATGTAATCCGGTTGATGCATGTCATCACAAGGTGTCAGTGAGGTCCGCCTCCGTGAACTGCCAGTCCGAGTATCAAAAACCTTCTGTGACTCCAAACGAATGTTATTGCAGTGGGGGACCACTGTATTCCTGTCTGGTATAAGCCTGTCTGTTGGGCTGTACCAGTCTGTACATCAGGGTCGGACTGGGAGCCAAAACTGGCCCTGGCAAAGTGCTCGGCCGGCCCCCCTCCCCACTGGGGGGGGGTTGGAGGTGCCGCCGAGCGCTTTGCTGGGGCCGGTTTTCGGCCGATTTTGTCGCAGTGCCGATTTTGCAGCTTTGCTGCAATAACGGCCCTCTAACAAAATCGGCCCCCAGGGGCTCAATCCGGCCCCCAACCTTTGCGGCGCACCGGGGGATTGCCCGGTGCCCGCTATGGCCAGTCCGGGCCTGCTGGACATCACATGAACCAATCAGGATTCTATTTCTTTTGCGAGCACCTTAGCTTCGTTGTTCATTTAAAGACCGCATCCTACCAGACCAACTCTTAATGGGGACTTTATCCATTTAAGGAAACAATACTACCAGAAACTCATGTGTGCAGACAGTGACTTCTCAAAGAGTGCTTCTTTAAATTCCTTTAGGAATCTAGGTGCTAGTAATAAGGATTCAAATTCTACCAGCTGTCAATCCAGGTCACGCAACTTCCTTTTACCATCGATCACATGGCATGCATTATTTCTAACCCTGGGCAAAGCACTACGCAACGCTCGCGTAGTCTGCGAAGTTTACGCTACTTCGCACTACGCGAATTGCAAGTAGCACAGTGCAAACACGCGTAGCATAGTGCAGCGGTCATTTTTTGCCTGCTTGCAGTCCTCAACGGCAAGTTGTCGTCCGCGAGCAAGCAAAATGACATCCCGGCGAGACTTTTTCCTCGTTCATGATCAGCAACATCAAGTTGCTGATCACGAGTGTGGAAAATAAACCTCCTGGCGAGATTCTCAACGCGGGCAGGTCTGGTTTCTCATTGCGAGTGGTCGCGTATGCTCGCGACCGCTCGCGATGAGAAATTACCAGTCCGCGTTGAGAAAGCTGCCGCTCGAGTAGAAATCTACTCGAGCGGTAAAAAACAACCGCTTGCACTGTGCAAGATGCTCTTTGCACTGATTGCACAGTGCAGACAAGCATTCGGCACTGTGCAATCAGTGCGAACAGCATTTTGCACAGTGCACTACGCAGTACGCGTAGCTAAGCGTAGCTCGCGAAGTGCACTTTGCGTGGCTACGCGTAGTGCTACTACGCGAACTACGCCCAGGGTTAGTTATTTTCTCTGTCGATAATGAAAAGTTAAAGCATTTCCTTTCATTGTGTGAGAGGGTTAGACATGAAGCCTTCTTCGAGAGATCTCATAATTGGTCCTCGCCCTGATGTATTTGTTAGTCTGATAAAGTGCAGAAGTCATCCCTAGCTCTTAATTGCATTTATGTTCAATTTTTAGCATTGGATTATAACACCCTGAGTTATTTGTGCTCTCCTTAACAAAGGTAGGCAAATAATCTGCCTGTGCAAAGGCATAAAAAGTGTCTGGCTAGCGGGGGACCTTCTCTGGGCACGACAATCAAATTTCGGCCTCTCTGACCTTTCCCACGAACAGTCAACGGCTTCACCGAGACCTCGTCCAGCAGCTATCCGATGATGTGGAGCCCTTTTCGGCCACAGTCTGCAGCCTTGACTCACTGAAATTTTTGAAGAGTCTTAGGATTTTATAGCTGATCTAATCAAGAAGCAACATTTCTGTTGCCCCCGCTATACCTGTTCTGCTTGCATTGCTGATACATGCACTACACTTATTTTGTGTGTGTGAGGGTAACACACGGTTGACACATCTACTGCACTGGGCATGCTGCCTGAGCTCAACCTGTTCAGTATGTGTGAAGGAAGCCTGGCTTTCTGAAGCTACCTATGTGGAAGACTCTTTGGATCAGTTTACCTTTAATGTTTGGAGGGCATGGGTGGGTTTTCTCCTAAATATACTTTAAGGTCTACTGTGCTGCGCCAACTGCAGTCAATGTACACCAAACATTTAGCAAGTTATCTCACTTGGGGGCAGACACATGTTTTGTTACTCAGTGGATGTCCAGAATAAACATGTTTGAAGACCATTGATCTAAATAAGAGATGGTCCCCAACACATGTCAATATGTGGCATAAACAGTGACGTGCCGTTCATTGAAAAAGATTTCTGTCAAGGACCACTATAACTAACCGCAGCAGTGGCCTAAATGAAAAGCATTTTCCAGTCCATTGACGTCACATTACACCGTCTATTTCACGAGTCTTCATGCGTCTGCCCATGTTCAACAAAAAGACGAATAGAGCAGTTTGTAAAGAGAATTAGATTTAGCCATAGGGCGCCCTGTTTGAAAAATGAGGTCAGCATCTGGTAGGGAAACAAATGAACTGCAGCCCACTCTCTTTGCTGGTTGCACATCATTTCAGAAATAATAGAAAACAATTTATAGTTGTAACATGCTCTCTCGACTCATGAATCCTCTTTCTATATTATCATTTCAATTTTATGTACTCTCTTCGCCCCCTAGGACTTGACAGTGTCTTTGCTGTGATAGTCCGCTCCAATATATCAAGGTGAGAGGCTGTTACAAGGACAGCACGCAGAGTAGCTCCAGCAGAACTTGGAAATAATTATTCTGTGAACGTCATATCAAATAAACGCAATGCAGTATCACAGTGTAGTTTGCCTCAAGCAAGCATAAACACATACACGTATTCAGTTCGCTGTACACTCAGCAGGAGTTGTGTTATTAGCAAAAAAGATGAGTTTTCATTAAGGAACACATTAAATAATGTCCGAATTGTCAAATAATCATTTTTCTCGGTGTTCTTCCTCTGCAGAAACTGTAATTGGCCAATTTATGGCCTCTGCGAACAGACCTGATCTTCTGAACAAAAGTGATTCGCTGATATTCCGACATTCGATGAGGAGAAGGAGCAAGCTATTATGCATGTGGGTGGTTGGTTGGGAAATAGAACCTGGTTATACCTACGTTTCTGATTGCATACATTCTCAAAGATGTGCACTACAGCCCTATAAATAAAGATGATTAAATGACATTACAGGGTTCATTGACTGTTTGGCACGAGGCCCTTCAACTCCCCATATTTACTGATCACTGTGATCAAAGTGTATCCAACAGTGTGGTGCATTCTTTTTCATCATGTAGAATGGCGATCATGCCACCATAATGTTTTGCCCCTCTCAGTGCGAGCGCGGAAATCTCATAAAAATGTTATGAGTAGCTCCACTTTAAACTTAATTAACAAACCTTCAATTTCCATGCCTCTTAAAGTTGATGCATGTTTGCCACCATATTATAATAGAGCACAACCCAAAAACATCTCTAAAATAGTCATTGTGGTGGACAAGATGGCGGATGGATAGGAGGAGTCTTCCTGTCCCTCAGTCCCCACCGCCGACAAACGTACCCGTTCGCCTGTCCTGTGATCCAGTATGGGATCTAGAGAGTCAGTGTCGCAGTCTGAAACTTCAACACACCTGGGCGGATAGTCAGAGCCCAATTTGCCCCACTAAATAAGTGCGGCAGAGACTTTGGCTGGGGTGAGTGTGACTCAATGACTAAAAATGGCGGCATCCGCAATGCGGTGTCCTGAGGGGTGTCCAAACCTTACTTCCTGAACGACCAGGATTGCTTGGCACCCCAGAGCTCAAGGGGGACACAAGGTGAAATTTCCTGCCAGTGCTTGAGCATCAGAGACTCCACGCCCCTGCCTCCCCTGGGACCAGGTCCAATGTGAGGCAAAGCAGCAGGAGATAGGAGGCAGCGCATTACAGAGGTGCAGAGGTCCACACCCACAGTTGCAGCATGAGTTCCACAATTGCTGCTACAACAGAGAGCCGCCCATGAACCTTGCCGCTCCAGCCCACCTTCCTATAAGTGCTGAGGCCGCCGCGCGACAGGCTGAGCCCAGCTCATCTCAAGCTACAAGGGCCACTGAGTAACTAGAGCCAAGTGAGTTGACCAGGGCTTATGAAGCCCAAGTACACATAGGCGATCTGGGACTCCTCCACATCCAGGCCAAAACAGACTGCTCTATACTTACTTGGCAAATGCAAAAACAACAATTGATGGACGGAATGTTGCACAATGGCAAAACATTCACCCCCAGTCACAGATCTGGGTTTAATCCATCGTTATTTTGCTCACCACACCACCCGAGTTCAGACATGGCCATATGCAAATCAGTCTTGACCCTGTGCCTCATGGGAACAGTCCAGCCCAAACTGCCAAGCCATGTCTTCCCTGGACCGGAATCAAGCATCCTAGGACCGGTTTCTGGCTATCAGCCGTCATCAGCCAGGATAGCTTGATTCCAGTGGCATGGAGAGCACTGGACTCACGTCTGAGCATACCCGTCCCACTCGGGGTGACAAATGCCAAATTAACAATTGATGGATGGAATGTTGCACAATGGCAAAACATTCACCCCCAGTCACAGATCTGGGTTTAATCCATCGTTATTTAGCTCACCACACCACCCCAGTTCAGACATGGCCATATGCAAATCAGTCTTAACCCTGTGCCTCATGGGAACAGTCCAGCCCGAACTGCCAAGCCATGTCTTTCCTGGACCGGAATCAAGCATCAAGCATCCTAGGACCGGTTTCTGGCTATCAGCCATCATCAGCCAGGATAGCTTGATTCCAGTGGCATGGAGAGCATGGGACTCACGTCTGAGCATACCGTCCAAACTGGAATGGCATGGTGAGCAAAAAAACTATGGATTTAGGCCCAGATCGCTGTACTTGGGTGAATGTATGACATTGTTCTGCATTCTGTCCATCATAGTTCTTTTTGCATTTGTCACCCCGAGTGGGACGGCTATGCTCAGACATGAGTCCCGTGCTCTCCATGCCACTGGAATCAAGCTATCCTGGCTGAAGAGGGATGAAACCCCGAAACCGGTCCTAGGATGCATGTTTCCAGTCCAGGGAGGACCTGGCCGGGCAGTTCGGGCTGGACTGTTCCCATTGGGTGCAAGGTCAAGACTGATTTGCATATTGCTGGGTCCAAACTGGAATGGCATGGTGAGCAAAACAATGATGGATTTAGGACCAGATCGCTGTACTGGGGTGAATGTATGACATTGTTCTGCATTCTGTCCATCATAGTTCTTTTTGCATTATACTTACTTGGCAGCACTTACAATGATTTATAGATGAGCAGGCCCCGCTGCCACTCCAGCATCCGGGGGGCTCCTGGGGTGAATTCCCCGGGGGTGCACAGGCACCTGAGACCCCTCCTCCTAGGGAGCATTGTGATGTGACGTAGCTCGCTAGGCTGGGGCCCGCACTTCACTTGCCACGCATAGGAGCAGATGAGGGCCTGAGACTGCTGAACACACTTGGGGGACCCAGGACATCCCTGCATACAGACATGATGATGTATGGGGGCAGATGAGCTACCATCCCTGCAGCAACCCTGGGGGCTCTAGCACCAGTATTCTATCCACATGCCGAGCGTCTTGGACAGGGGAGGTGGTGAGTTCAGGAGCTGGGCCCACTCGATGTAGACACCTGAGAACGGCTGAGATTCACGGAGGCTCCACAAGAGTTTCAGGGACACCTGGGACCGCACCTGCTTGGGGAGCTACTACCGCAGCAAGAACCAAAACCCTTGAGTCAGCCGGGACTTGGGGGCAACTGAGACCGCATCACCTGGGACTGGTTGCCATAGGTTACATGGGCGAGCCCTGGTACAGACTGAAGAGGGAACCTACGACAACTAGCAGCCCAGAGTAAGAACATGCAGCTGAGATACACCCAGGACCCTCTACAGAAGATCCAGTGACCCAAGACCCAGGCCCCCAAGCTAGCTTGCAGCCCTCACCTCCTGGCTACATACCCTGGTACACAGTGTCAGAGGCAGGTGTTGCATAGCTAAAGTGGAGGGGTGGGGGAATAATAAATAATAAGAAAAACATAGCTGTTGATGCCAGAAGCCTGGGTGCTCCTCTCCGGCTCTCCTCCCGGCAGTCACTGGGGCACAGACTCCCCACTCAGTCCTGGTGCTGCTCTCAATAGCATGAGAGCAATGACACGATTGGTCACATCGGCCTGGTTTGCTGCTGAGACAGTGCCTGGGAGTCTGTGCTGTAGGGGCGGTGGGTGACATTTGAAAGTGGTGAGGCGCAAAGTGATTTGCATACAGCACCGTAGCGAGCGAGCGCAGCGAGCGACCCCGCACCCCAAAAGGGGTTTTTGGGGGGATAACCCCGCCAAGAAAATTGTGAAAAAAAAGATGAAAAATCGTGCATTTTCAAGCAAATTTGAGAAAGCAGGAAGGTTAATGAAGCAATTGTGAAAGTGCGGTTATTACATTAATAGATGGCATAACATAGGTAGCTGCTTATTTAGTATAACCACAGAGCTTCATACATTCCGTCCTATTATGCTCAGACTGAATCCTGTCACCAGGCCAACTGGCTCACTTTCAAGAACAGGACCGTATTCAAACCACTTACATGGACATACAAATCAGCAAATGACATGGCATTCAACCTACTCTCTGACACCCTACCATGCTACACACCAACTCGGAACTTTAGATTCACCAATCACAACTTTCAAATCAGCAAATGGCACGGCTCCCAACACCCTCTCTGACACTCTACCATACTACACACCAGATCAGAACCTTAGATCCACCAATCACAACCTTCAAACAACACCAAAGCCACCATGTTTGCCTCCTAGTTCTGGGACTTTTACATCTCTGTCCTTCTACACAAACTCCACATCACCCAATATGTGGCCCATCCAATCTCTGCAGGAATTTCAGATGGCATTGAAAAGACATGTGCTTCAAGGAAAAAGCACAGCGGCATGGCGGATGTCGACAATGGCATTTAAAGAACGTGCAATACAAAATAACGTTATATGGGCAAACATTTTTGTTGTTTTCCCCAAACATTTTTTATTAAGTAAATAGAACACTATGAGCGATCCGTACAGGAGAGCTGCATAATTGTGACCAATTGATTACAATCAACAATCAAGGGGAGAGGATGTAGCCTTACGGCTAGAGCGGTCGGCTTCGAAGCTGGGTAACGTGGTTAGAGTCTCAGCAACAACACTCTACATCCTGTGATTCAGGGCAAATCACTTAATCTCCCCGTGTCTACCAATAAAAAAATGAAGGTGTTCATCTATAACGAAACTGGTGCTCATGTAAAGCGCTCTGATACCCGATGTCTCAGGTCTAGTTCTATATAAAACTCAAAAAAGAAAAAATCTGAACTTCAAGGTCTGCTTAGCCATACAATATGACTATTCAATTATCAAATTATACAGGTCCTACACACAGTCACTGCGAGGAACCTATGAAGCAATGACTGATGACTCATATGCCTTCCCCATAGGCCTATACACCCAGGAAGCAGCACGTGACTCTTGCTGTAGCTACTCTGCGAGTCACTCTTGTGGAATGCTCAAGAGGAACTGACCCTTTTCTAAGCGGAACAGCTTTGAAAAACCAGAAAGAGAATGAGCTTTACTCTGTAATGCTAGGAGTGTTGTCTTTATATCTTTGGCAACTCACCTGTTCTAGGGCCCTCCGGTACGCATGCTTGAGCCTGGAACTTCCCATTATCAGAATAAGTGAGTGGATGTGGTTGTCTGCTTGTTGGTCTCTGGTGTTTGTGGCTGTGTGCATGTGTGACTATGGTTGAGTTTACATGTGCTGGTGTTTGTGGCTGTTTGCATGTGTGAGTATGTTTGAGTTTACATGTGTTTGGGAAAAGAATTACAATCAATGCAATGAACTCCCCACTGTATTTATGTCCTGAGTAATTTGCCACAGCCTCCTGTGCACTGAGAGATCTACACAACAATATTAACCTCCTCCCTGCAGCTAGGCAACATGCAGAAATGCAATTTCATAAAAACTCATACTTACAGGCCTTGGGGATAGCATTTATACCAGATAAAAGCCAGCCACTCTGTTTCTATTAATGTCAGATTTCTGCATCCGTTATCTCTCTAGAGGAATCATGACCAAGGCTGAGAGGTAAAGTTGGCGTAAAATTAGACTTTAAATTTGCTTTTGAAGTGAGATGAAATCCAAATATTGGCAAAGCGAATGTGTTTGACTTTTATAGTAAATACAGATACACACCATCCAAGCACATGTTGACTCTACATAGATGATACATGCATGTGAACATAAATGCACTCTCAGACTAACACACCTACAGTACCACATGCATACATACATACCATCGGGACTCCATTCTCTGAGTTCATGTCCCTATTAACCCTTCCCTTGCTAATCTTCTTCATATGTTTGTTGTCGACCTCCTCAACATCATGCGACACTCAGTAAACTGGGCAAGGATAGACATCTTTGGATCATCATGTCTTTATTCCCGATCGGACAAAAGTCGTCCCAGTTCTCTCTGTTCCTTCACTTACTAATGGGGCGACAGATACATCTTTTGTAGACGGAATTTAGCTGGGATCCCTCTGGACGTTCCCCATTGGGTAGCTGACACACAGATTCAAGCTTCTCCACAAGGTGCTTTCATGCATCAAGGCAATCCCGTGTCTGGGCGCAGGCCATGAGGCAGAAATACACATTGTATTGTGCGGCAGATTTTATTTTAAATGCTATATTATTTGGTTTATATATTTTGAAAAAACGGTGCATTCTTTTAGGACCAGCCATTTGACCAATTCATACCTCTCTTTTATATGAAGTGACATCATTATTCTACTGTTTTTTAAATGTCAACTCTTTAACAGGTGCAGTTCTGGTTTTAGATTGTTTTCCGTGTGAGTGCAAATTCCACTGCTTATATAAAATAAGTCAAAAATTTGCTGGCAATAGAAATGATTTCAAACAAAGATGTTGGCTTTACTGAAACAAACGTTTCTCCAGTATAATTTAAAAATGTGAGTGAAAATGTTACTGTTTTTTGCTTTGTCCCATTCCATCATTTCTATTGAAAGTTGCTCTGGGCTGGCAGGTTAATTAATGCCAGAGGACGGGTGGACATGGTAGGAGCATGAAAACATATATATCTGGAGTTGCCAAACATTTAGCCGAATAGTCTCCCAGCGTCTCTTTATTTATTTGTCTTGTACAATTAGAAAAGGATCGAAAATCGATGTTAATTCCTTTAAAGTGCTCATTTTTGCTGCACCCATTCCCCCGCACTTAAATACCCCCTGCTTTCACGGTTTTCATATTTTACATTGTATGTATTTCTTCAGTTTTGTATGGTGAGCCCCAAATACCCCTTTGCAGCCCTGAGCACGGGGTTGGGTGTACGTATCAACGCGATGAACTAAGATTCGGGGTACGCTCCCCTCCCCTGTAACCATGTGAGGGGTGACCCGTGGGGGTACAGCGCGTCGGAAAACGCTTGGACCAGACATTTTAAGGAAGAAATATATTTTCGATCATTTTATTTGTATCAGGAAATCTTCTTCAACCCATCGGATGGAAGGGCAGACGGAAGCAGTTCCAGAACAGGGGGCTTTGATGGCGGAGGGTGCTGTGTACAATTTGTTGCGTGAATGTTTCCCACCCGCCTTTGCTGCTGTGCAGAAAGTAAATTAAATATGTGTGGAGTTTTTTTTATATTTTTCGTTATGTAGATTTATAAAGGTACGTGTGCTTCGTGCATGCCTTATATTCAAGGCCTTTTTCATGTAGTGGTGGTAGCTCTCGCTCCTTTGAAAGTTTGAAACCGGTGACTTTTTCGCCTCTACTGATATTTCATTCTAAACAGTAATAAGAGCTTTTAACCTGCCTGGCACCTCACACAGCTCATGAAGTGCACCGAACCTGCAGAAGTGTGCTCGGATCCAGGCGCTGAGCGCTATCTGTTCTCACAACTGTAACATTCCTGCATGTTTGTGCATGAGAACTATTTTTCGTAGTAAATTGTCTGCGAGCCATTTGCAGTCCTCTTCTGGCCGTCTCCTAAATAACCCCACCTTTCCGATTCTTTGAGGTGCGACCAGGCGGCCCGGATACGCCAGAACTATCCCGTTTTTTTCGCCGTTTGTCCCGGTACATTTCACTGAATTTGGCATATGTCCCGATTTTCGGACAGCGAACAGAGTCGAGTTATTTACGCTTTGTACTCCACTGCATAATTCGTTAGCGGCTCTTGTCAAAAAGCAATTTATTTCACACAGTAAGCGATACTGTGTGTTAAAAAATGCATCTACCCTTACAATTAGCCCCAATGTCTGGGTTTTGTGTAAGTACTTACTCGCCTAAAAATGCCCGGATTTGGTCTTGACAGTGCGCCAGGTAGGTGCCCCAGTGCAGAGTGGAGTTAGAGACGAGCAGCAAGCGTCTCCTCGACCCCATTGTCCGCGCGCCGACCGACCATGCAGCCAGGAGAGAAAGAGGGAAGCTGTCACACCTGCCTTCGGGGGAAGCGAGTAAATGCCCGCCTTTACTCCTGACACCTTCCGAGCGGTGGACTAGCCAATCCTGGCGCTGCATGCAGCGCCACTATTGGCTAGGGGGCACATTTATTACTCGCCCTTTTTCAACCTGTTTTCAGCGGCGGTCCCTCTCTATGGGGAAAGTCTAGTGCGCATGCTCGGGCAAGGTGGCACCTCAACTTGTCATGCGCAGTACTGCTGCAGCTGAGTGTGGACTGTCACTCAAGCTGCAGCAGCCCAGCCAGCCCCACCCCCTGCGCACTCCCGATTGAGTCGGGTGTGTCCCACTCCCGGCGATTCCCGGCCGGTAGCGCTATAACACAGAGAGGTAATTATTGCCAAAAATACCACGGTGCGTCCATGTGGCTTAGTGGCGCTACGCCCCTACGCCCCAATGGACGCACCGCGGCTGCTGTGCTGTTTATCCAACCCAGCTGTGCAACACAGCTGGGTTGGAGGAATCTATATGAGCTTGTCTGTTTGGCCGGCCTAGGATGGGGACCAAACCAACATGCACACTTTACAGTGCCCATCACTCCTCCCTCTAACATGATAAGGCCCTACACTGAGATCAGGTTAGGAAGTCAGCTGAAAATAAAGTGATAATATTGTTTTCTTATAATTTTTTCTGACTTTGAGAAGTGGGGTGACGCTCCTCCACCATGATAGAGAAGAAACCCCTGCATAGTGTTCTTATATACCCAACCACGCTACAACCGCTCTTTGGAGCACAGAGTGACTAAGGCAACAGCACTGGCAAGGAGGAATTGCACCCTCAAAGACATGCTAATCACACCCAGTGGGCCCAAAAAGGGGGAACCTATGCTACCCCTTCACAGGCGCCCTATTCGGATGCAGAGGATGCCGATGCCCCAGTCACGTGTTCCTTCCTAGAGACACAGTTCACCTCTCATTGAGATTACCTCCAGACATGTAGGAAGCAGTTGTCCCAGTACCTGAAGGAATTCAAATGTGACCTTGTGGACATAGTAGACAGAGTACAGAGAGTCCGGTCACAATGAAGAAGTGGAAAAGCTGCAGCAAAAAGTCATCCAGCTCCAGGAACAACAGTTGGGCAAATAGGCCCATGCTGAGGACCATGACAATATGTCAAGACATAACATATGCATTAGAGGTGCCCCTACCACTGTAGAAGGCACAGCTATAGGTGCCTATGTCAAGGACCTCTTTGCCCAGATCCTAGGTTTACCACCTGAGAGGGAATACAGTTGTATAGAGCACACAGAGTAGGCCTTCCACACACTTGAACTTCCTGTGCAACTGATATACTAGTCTGTGTCCATAACTTCCAGGTCAAAGAAAACATTCTTCCCAAGGCCAGAGGGAAAAATCCCCTGCAGTTCCTAGGACACATGCTGTTACTATATCAGGATTTATCAGCCCCCATGCTGCAGAAAAGAAGAGGAGACTTCCGACCCATTATCAACTATCTTCGAGACAAGGGTGCTTCATACCCCTCGGGACATCCATTCAGGGGGAGAGCAACGCAATAGCCCCGGGAGAAATCCAGTTGCACAAAACCCCCGCTGGCAGAGGAGCAAATGTTACTCCAAGGGCCTCAGATCCGACCCCGAGACCATAGTAAAACGTTGAAACAAACTGCACCAAAGCGACATGAGCACTCTGTACCACATCTGAAAGCACCTGACAATGTTCGGTTTTGGGACTGGAAGGGACAGGGTGAACTGGAGGAGTACTAGTGCCACCGTATATACTATTTCACCTGACTCTCCAGTGATACATTTGTGGCTCCAGTCGGACACTCATACCTCAAGTTCTCATGATCTTGTTAATGTTTATTTTAGTGGTTACACGGGGTACTCTTGCTGTTCTGGTACACATTACAATTTAGCCTGTGGCATACATGGTAACCGTTGGAGGCAGAATATGGTTTCACAGACAGAGAGGAACACTTGTTGTAGGGAGCCCTAACTATGCTCATTTATTATTTATTTATTTGAAAAGTTTTATTAAGTGAGAACAAGACCCGCAGGCGTATCCGAGTGTTGTACATAGGTGGCGAAAGCAAGGGTACAAACATAATGAAGGTAAGTAAAGTTTCAACCTGTGGAAAAACATTCAAGTTAAGGAGTAGTGGGGTATCAACAGTGCCATATAAGATGCAGAGTTAAAACATCATACAATAGTAAGAATCAAGACGTGCAATATGACTCAGGGAATTTTAACAACAGAACAAGAGCTAGATCATCAGTTAATACAGTTCTGGAGCCAACGAGGAATAGATCATAATAGGGGAAAGAAAACATAAAATAAGGCATAGGTGTAATACTCCAAGATTTAGGTTATTAACAACACAGGAGCAAGTTCATAAGAATAGGGAGTTACCATTCGTTCATTAGTAATCGTTTGACCAGTTTTTTAAAGGAAGTAGTGAAAGGATTGGATCTGATCTTGGATGGCAAGGAGTTCCAGATTCTCGGAGCAAGACCAGTGAAATCACAGTTGTAAGATCTTTTCTTCTTGAATCTGGGGCATTTCAACAGAAGGGTGGACGTACTTCTGAGGTTCCAGCTGGCGTCTGATAGCTCAAGCTTATTTTCTAGATAGTACAGGGTATTGTAGTGTATGGCTTTATGAGTCAGACACGCTATCTTGAGTCGGATTCTACCTTCAATAGATAACCAGTTTAGTTGCAGAAATTCAGGGGAAATATGATCATATTTCTCAAGCCCATTATAAGTCTAGCCGATGCGTTCAAGGTAGCTTTGAGAAGGGCCAAGCTAGCTTTTGGAAGTCCAGCGAGGGTCACCAGCCCATATTCCAATTTAGGGATAACCAGGGATTGAACCGCAGGCCTAACATCTTCTGGGGGTGTGCGCATATGAGAGTGTGTGCATACATTTATGTGTGCTTGTGCAGGTCTGTGCGTGTGATGGTGTGTGCACGCTGGATTTGTTATTCTCTGGCAGCCGCTGTCCTGGATATTGACTCTAACTGCCAGATGCCTGACTTTAGGATGGCCACCAGGATGCCACTGTACAGTACAGTCCCCTGCCTGACCCCGAGATGGCTTCCATAGTGGTCCCCTTCACTTTATTTTACTTTTCTGGGACAACAATTGGACATTGACCAGACCTTGAACCTATCCCCTAACCTGCTTACACATCAGGACTTAAAACCTGCGGAACTAACCCCAGACTGTGGAGACCAAACGATTTGGCTGATGCCCGGTGGAGCATAGCTAAAGAGGAGATGGGTTGTGGACTCCCTATCCCCTCTCCCCTGAATCTCCCACCTTGCCTGCTAGTCTGCTTAGCCCCCTGTCCTTTGTGCCCTTTGACTAAGCACTCCTTCTCCCCTTGTTGGGGAAAGATCCAATATTTTACAATGGAGTTTCAGCAAACCCGCTGAGAGAGTCCACTGCGCCAAGGGAGCCACTCACAGCTGAAGTATGGTATGGTACCCCTTGCCAAAGCACTCCCTCTCCCCTTTTTGGGGAAGGATCCAGTATGTAGGCCTTGGAGTCTCAGAGATCCCTCTGAGAGAGTCCACTGTGTAAAGGGAGCCTCCCGCAACAGAGATAGGGAAGTGATACCACTTCCCGTGGGATCACAGCTTACTGGACTTTAGACGTCGTTTTGACTCGTCTACCAGTTTGTGTCCCCATCGCCCTTCCCCTCTTCTTTCCATGCTGTGTCCTTTACCCTCCCCTCCTCTTTCCCGCCTTCATTACCTGTTTACTTCCCCAGCTCCTACCCCCTCCTCTGAATCTTTCCCCTTGCCTGCTTTTCCCCTTACGTATTTGTGCTTATTGTTTACCACAATCTTACAAGTAACAATGTTGCCATGCTCTAATATCTGTGTAACCTTTGTAACAATGTAACCTGTAACTATGATCTGACGCTCATATAAAGCGCTCTGATACCTCCAGGACTAGCCAGCGCTATATAAAACATTTAAACTAAAAAAAAGTCTGTATATTAGGGTATAAATGGACTGAACTTCACCCTATCACTTCCTTTTGTCCACCGTATGGATGTATATATGACTTAAAGGGATTGTGGCTATACAAAGGCGAGTTAAAGACTAACTCTGTGAATGTATTCACATGTACCACACAGGAACGGTGTGGTTATGCCAAGTAAGATGTCTTAATTACGCATGGCAAGCTCTAATTACATCTGACTTCTGAGTAATACCTCTTGTACTTATGAAATCTGCAAACACAGTGTCAGAGGTCCTGTGAAATTGCAGTGTGTGGTCAGATGTGGTCATAAATTGGTCTACGCAGTATTTACTAACTTCCACATGTAGGACATCCAGCCACAATGATTTGTGAGATCTACAAAGAGTGTATGACTGAAAACTACAACTCAAGTTATTTTTAAGCACTTTGTATGCTTACTTTGGATTTGCTCCTTTAGTATCATTGCCTCTGCTCTGGATCGGGATGTTTCACTGACACAGTGGGTTGATGGCGTGTTGTTAAGCACAAAGGCGGCGCTGTTACTTTGGGGAGATGTTTTCATACTCTTCTTGAGCAGCGCTCCGGTGCCTGCCACTATGGTGCAAAGGAATCTGTTAAACAAGTGGCTGCACAGATGTGGATTGTTTATCCTGTTCAGTTTCCACAGGCAAACATTACTACTAACCATCAGTTGCTGCAATTCAGCATGTTTCACATGTATTGTTGTGAACTTTGGACACTGCGTTTTTTTGAGGTGCTTAATTGTTGAGCAGATGCATGGAGGATTCAAACACGTAAGCTAAGCACTTTCTTGGTGAGTTTATATCTGTCAGCTGTGTAATTTAAACATAGAGCGGTTGGGAGTATGGCCGTTTGTAGGGTGAGAAGTCTTACAAAGGGGCCAATAAACATGCAACGCATCCGTGCCTCACCTTTTGTTTCGTGTCGCGTGGAGCCTCTTATCGTTGCCATGCAGCTCCCAGCTGCTGTGAGACGTCTTCATGCACTAACGCACCGTGAGCCATCCGGCGGTACGTGCCAAAACGTGCCGCCATCTTGTGTTTGGGGACCGCAATTTTGTCTCTCATAGAAGCGCTGATGCCACAAAGTTAGTATTGCACTTTGCCAACCACATTTTTTTTATGTATCTGCTTGTCGCAATAAAGTTCAGCAAGGCTGGATGGTGCTGGAGACAACACGTTTTTCGGTTTTTCAAGGCTGCATTGACGGTGATGGATCGCACAGTGGCTTAATCTCCGTATCAGTGCTGGACTTTAAATTGTTAGTGTATATAACAAGGACCCCCTGAATCCAAAATATCTTAAATTCCTAGGTCAGGGACAAACATGTATGAAAAGTAACCACCTAGGCAATTATATTGTCTTGTCTGTACAATGACTACTAAGAGAGGGAACACATTAACAACTAAAGTAACACATTAAAAAACTCAGGTTCTGATTGTTTATTGACAAGATTACATTTAAAACAACATGTATTATAAAGACTTGTTTCCATATAATGTATGTAGAAATCAAATCATACAAAATCACAAAGTTTATACAATTAAAAAACACATAGCAAGTGGCAAAACAGTTAATTCAAATTCGACGTGCGTTTCAGCGACCAGCGCCTTCTTCAGGAATTACCACGTATTACCTGGAAGAGATGTGTGATGAAATACAACCATTAAAAACGTTACATCTTAAGTAAACCGCATATATAAAAGTCAACACAATTCATTCCATTTTAAAACACAGAACCTACACGTGACTAATAGAAAAATATAATGTGTTCAAAACCTCTCACTTCTAAATAGACAAGAAAAACTACTGAGGATAAGTCTCATTAACAACAGTTTTCTTCAATGCTCATTTTAGACCATTCATAAAGAAATAAAAACTAAAAAATAAGTGATTAGATGGATCAGGGTCTATCATCACCATGGCCAGAGATTAGACAGTGATATCTATCTATAATATAAATGACATAATCGGTAAGGATATATTACCAGCATTAATTTAGTAACTGATCTAGAGTAAGCAGGGCTAATGATAGTACTTACTTTAGTAAACTTTCAATAGTTTGATAAAATAGTGTCAAAATATTCTTCCCAACGGATAATAATTAAATTATCTGTAAAAGGAATAAAGTATTTTATTATCAAAAAATATATCCCTAAAATAAACGTACTTTAATGTAGTCAGAACTAGTTCATTTAATACTTACTCTATTTTAATAGTTGACTCTTTCTAATATCTTAAGTCTCAACAGTAGCGAGCTGTTAATTTTCATACGTTGATAGAACACAGCCTAGGCACTGACGAATAAGTGAAGCACCCTCATATAATTGATGGAGGAAATGTTGCTTGTCACCAATGAACGTCTTTTGTATATATCTAGATAATAAAAATATTGTGAATAAATGAATAAACATACATCAAAAGGTACACGAGAACCATAGGTATATATCAAGAGGCCCATATAATAAATGTGGGCTCCAAATGGACATATCTGTCCAGTATATTCAGATGATAGGCAGTGCCTTATGGAGTCTATCGCGTGATTAATTATAAGTCAATAGATTCAAAGTGATAAACAATATTAGAAAGAATAAAACAAAAAGAGGGGAGAGCCTACACTAGGACATCATTCCATGTGGGTCATGACTTTTATAACCAGAACTTGATGTGCGATTAATTAATCATACATGTACCTAGCATACACGCCTACAATTCACTCAAGGCTAGCAAAGGACAATCTACTATCAGATTATACCGACAAAATTACCTCTTGTATTTAGACGACAGTCTGGGCCTTCCCTTCCAATTTGTATGAATTTATCAAGACATGAGGCTGCGAACCAAAAACGAAAATTCAAAATAAGAGTAGGGAAATAAAGCAATCCTCATATAGATACCTATGTCTAATGACAAAGAGAACCACAGCAATTACCTAATGTCTGGGTTGTCGGAAACTATGGTATTCTGATATGCCAATAATCTTCAGGACAACCAAGCTGCATAGAGATAAGTAGAAAGATACTATAAGCAATTGCACTAAATAATGAGAAAGATAAACATCATATTCATTTTAAGAAAGGAAACAAATATAATACACACAGGGTTACCTAATATGTGAAAATCGCAGACCTAAGTCCTCTGGTCTAATGATAGTTTACGATGTGTAACACTGCAAAGATACGAAGTACTTTTCCACGGTTTGAGGCTGTAAGAGATAATAATCAAAGGGCGATATAAGTAGACACACTCAAGGTCCAGGGAGCAGTGAACGTATTCTCGTAACGAAAAACACAACTGTGAACATCGAACGGCGGTCAGCGTTTACCTTTGATGGTGCTTTGCCAAGGAAAACCAGAGGCGGACGGCGTCTTACGTAGTTCAACGGCTGATGGCGGAAAGATATCAACAGGAAATTGGATTCAAAGAACCCTTTAAATAATCACCACACATTGGATGACTAGATAGGTCATGTGCCGTGACACGTGATTTAATAACCAGGACCTACTTTAAAAATAGCCAACAGACTATGGCCCCGATATCTTGTAGAGACGGAAACGCAATTCATTGTCATACAAGGTTGAAGTCATCTACAATTACGGGTTTAATGTATTCAATAGCTGGTAAATATAATTAGTCATCAACTATGAATTTATTATAGTTCAAATAAGTATTCCAGTGCAGAAAATAAAAAAATACACAAAAATAAAAAATAAATAAGAAATAATCAAACGCTCTCACTGGAACGCAAAAATCGATAACTATTGGATGCAGAAAAATCACAGCACGACTGATCACCCATCAATCAATATATATATATATATTTATATGGTGATATATATATATACTCGCAGCCCAAGTGGACGCCAATTGGGAGAGCAATATATCGTGTTTCACTGGCTGAAACAAAAGAAGATCAAAAAACCAGAAAGGAGTCATAACATAAGAGCTCACTCTAGTAGGATATATAGTTGTGTATATGAATATATTTACTCGCAGCCCAAACAATAATAAACGGGAGAGCATTATATTAAGGTCTATCATCTATAAAGAAGTGCCTTATATACCCAGAATTAAAAAATAAGAAACGCAACCGATTGCTACTTGCTATTTGGTATAGACATATATGCTCGCAGCCCAAAAATAGAATTATTGCTCGATGGGAGAGCAAAATATAGGGATATAAACAAATTAAATATTAACAAGGATCTACTGTAGAAATATTTAAACAATAGCGTTTTCCCATGGGATTTCGCTATTCAAACATTTTTAAAGGTGTCTAAAGAAAAAATCCAAAAAACTTCCTAACTTGCACGCCACCTTTAGCATCTGGAATATAAATGTTCTCAAGTATACGCCATTTAAAATCATCTGGTCCATGATTGTGTTCCATAAAATGTTTCACCATAGGTGACAGTAGTTTTTCTTTTCCTATGGCGGATTTGATGTTCCGTCAAGCGGACCTGAATCGACCTTGAAGTTTCTCCAACGTATCCTAGTAGACAAGGACATTGGATAAAATAAACAATATTAGATGTCCTACAGTTCCACATTTGACTAGCGTTCGTGGTGTGGCCATTATGGGTAAATAGTTCCCCATGGAGGATGGTACCACAAGATTTACATGAGGAACATGGCACTGTACCTTTAATTGGTTGATTGGTATCAATCGATTTCTGAAGGAACTTCTGTTGACAGCGAGGATCATTAAACCGTGAATTTACAATTAGATATTTAATATTTCTGTTACGCTGATGCGCAAATAACGGTTTAGCCAGTTTTTGATCCTCAGTTACTGTTTAGAATATGCCAGTTTGAATTGACAATTTGCTTGACTTTGGAATCCAAAGTCGAGTGTTTGGTAATACAGACTAATTGCTTGTTGTCCTTAGCAGTTTTAGGTCTCAAGAGACAATCCCTATCAAAGTATCTGGCCCTCTTATAGGAGTCCCTTACCAGCCGGTGAGGATATCCTCTCTCTAAAAAATGTTTTCTCATCTCAGCTGCTTGTTTGTCAAAATCACAGAGATCCGAGCAATTGCGTCTCACCCTCAAGAATTGTGAAAATGGGATGCTCTGCCTCTGCAGGCGTGGGTGAAAACTTTGGTAGTGCAACAAAGTATTCCTCGCAGTGGGCTTAACGAATAAGTCCACTTTGAGTTTTCCTTGGTCATTTAGGATTAATATATCCAAAAATTCAACCTTCTCTGTTCTCACATGAGAGGTGAATTTGAGGTTATGATCCAGAGCATTTATCCAGTTGAGAAACTCAACAAGAGCCTCTCTCCCATTGGTCCAGATGAAGAAAATATCATCAATATATCTGGACTAATGGGATATAGACTCATAAAAGGGGGCAATCTCATTATATATAAACCTATTTTCAAAGGCAGCCATAAATATATTAGCTACTGATGGGGCCACAGATGCACCCATGCTTACGCCCTATATTTGGCGATATAGTCGAGATCCAAATTCGAAGATATTCTCTGTCAGACTATTTTCAGACACGCAAGAGTGAAGGTTTTGGGGCAAGGTATTTTCTGATTTTCGATAAACCACTCCGTGGTCTCCATAGCTACCAATAGGGGAATATTGCTATAAAGAGATTCCACATCGAGTGTCACAAGTAGATCTCTAGAGGGGTTACAATTTAAATGTTCCACTTTTCTGATCATATCCCCTGTATCCTTAACATAGGAGGTGATATTTGGGATGTATGGCCGAAGCTGACAATCCACATACTTAGATAGTGGCTCAGTAATAGTGCCTAGAGAAGACACTATTGGTCCATAAGGAGGGTTCTTCTGATCCTTATCAATTTTTGGTAAGTCATAAATACAGGCAGTTTTACCCTGGTCGTGGTTTAGATATTCATACTCCTTCTGAGTAATATCTCCTATATCAAGGGCTTGAAGAGTCAAGCGCTGAATCTCTTTGGTGATGATAGGTATAGGGTTAGATCTAATACTAACATAAAAGGTGGAATCATTAAGCATTCTACACATATTGTTTTCATATTCGACAGAGTCAAGCAAGACTATGCCGCCTCCTTTATCACAGCTTTTTATTATTAATTCCTTATTAGTAGCTAGTGATTTTAAAGCCAGATGTTCATTCTTGTTGAGATTGTATAGTGGTTTAGGTACAAAATGCAACGCTTGTTCCAATCTTTGTAGTACTAACAATTCGAATGCTGCTATCACGGGTCCTAATTGATCTAACGAAGGACTAAACGTTGAGGGAAGGGACAGACTATTTATATTCTCATAATCATTATCTATATTGTTATCAGAATTAAAAAACTTCTTCAGCACAGCTATGGGGCTCCCATAGATCACCCACTGTATTGGCATGGAAGGAAAATATGGACTGGTGCATGTTTAGGGAAAAGACTGTGTACCTTTCACGGGGCAGACCCAAAAAATGGAACAGGATTTGGTCACAGTGGAATGCCTATCGTGGAAATGTATGTATTCCACCACAGGATCTTACCCTTGATGTTCCCTTGTCCCCCTGAATGACATTCCAAGTATTTTGCACCAATTGTATATATTGCATTGTCTCCTCGCTGCCCCCCTCCTCGCCACCGATTTTAACTATACTGCACGTACTGTACTGTTCGGAGCTGCGCCCGCACGGACTCATGATCACCGTTACTGTATTGTTGCCTTGTGGAATATGTTATGTCGTTTATTGTTAAGTTTCAATAAACATTTTCAAAGAAAAAAAAATACTTCTTCAACCGTATCTTGCGAAAAACGAAATAATATCACAATGTAGTTTGAACATGTTGGAATTAGAATGTGGGACGAAAGATAACCCTTTTGACAAGAGGCTGACACTGTCCTCATTTAAATCCACTTTTGATAGATTGAAAATAGGGATTACATCCCTGGTTTCCAATATTGTCGGTTGCGTGTCTCCCTGATAAATTGGGGTTCTTCTTGCTGGTAATGGTGTTGGGGTTTGTAGCCTCCTCTGTTTTGAGCCTGGAAACATACTCTCGGACGTCCCCGGTTCATCCCTCTGTTGGATAAAAAAGGCTGTGCCTGATTACGTTTCGCCTGTAGTGAGTTAAAATTACCTTCAGTTTCATAATAGGCATCATTAACATCACCATCAGAGTCTGGTGTTTCTGAGAAAGTGTTGACTCTTTGTTGCTGAATTCTATTTTCGTCTACATAATGATTTTGTTTATAAAAATCCAGTCTGAGGTCGCTACTGTTGAGACTTAAAATATTAGAAAGAGTCAACTATTAAACTAGTGTAAGTATTAAATGAACTAGTTCTGACTACATTAAAGTACGTTTATTTTAGGGATATATTTTTTGATAATAAAATACCTTATTCCTTCTACAGATAATTTAATTATTATCTGTTGGGAAGAATATTTTGACACTATTTTATCAAACTATTGAAAGTTTACTAAAGTAAGTACTATCATTAGCCCTGCTTACTCTAGATCAGTTACTAAATTAATGCTGGTAATATATCCTTACCGATTATGTCATTTATATTATAGATAGATATCACGGTCTAATCTCTGGTCACGGTGATGATAGACCCTGATCCATCTAATCACTTATTTTTTTGTTTTTATATCTTTATGAATGGTCTAAAATGAGCATTGAAGAAAACTGTTGTTAATGAGACTTATCCTCAGTAGTCTTTCTTGTCTATTTAGAAGTGAGAGGTTTTGAACACATTATATTTTTCTATTAGTCACATGTAGGTTCTGTGTTTCAAAATGGAATGAATTGTGTTGACTTTTATATATGTGATTTACTTAAGATGTGATATTTTTTAATGGTTGTATTTCATCACACATCTCTTTCAGGTAATACGTGGTAATTCCTGAAGAAGGCGCTGGTCGCCGAAACGCGCGTCGAATTTGAATTAACTGTTGTGCCACTTGCTATGTGTTTTTTAATTGTATAAACTTTGTGATTTTGTATGATTTGATCTCTACATACAGTATATGGAAACAAGTCTTTTTATAATACATGTTGTTTTAAATGTAATCTTATCAATAAACAATCAGAACCTGAGTTTTTTAATGTGTTACTTTAGTTGTTAAAGTGTTCCCTCTCTTAGTTGTCTTTGTACAGACAAGACAATATAATTGCCTAGGTGGTTACTTTTCATACACGGACTTTATATTGTTTCCATGGAAATGGCCTGGTATTCTTTTGTCACAAGTAAGTTGAAGATTCGTCTAAGTGGGATTATTTTGGAGGCACAAAGACATCTCTAATTGTTAAAATAGTCTCTGTCTGTTTTTCTCTTAGTGTCATATGGCTAGGAATCTTACTTTAGCTGTGTGACATCTTTGCAATGTTATGTTGTACATCTACTTATTTTCTACATGTAGAAGATTGATATGTGTTAACTGGGTAAGAATGTGTATTTTTATTTCTCATTTCGTGTTGCCTCATTAACATGTTTCAGCTGACATGTACTAATGTGAACAGAGCAACATAACTCAGGTTCTTAGAGTTTATTATACAAAAGCTGTCTGACTGCAGATATTTCGTGTTTGACATCACTTATATGTGTTGTTGTCACAAGTTTAGCATTACGGTTGGTGTTGTTGTGTTTTCCTTATGCAGGGAAAGTTATGATCTAGAACAACTCGGGTGAGAGGTCGCTCACCGGCATGAGACTTGGTCTACAGTTGCACTATATTTAGAGCTGTTTTATATACTTATGGTAGAAAGGGTTCATGTGTAGTGATGCCACAGGTTACGCCTCCCTACAGATGGGTGTTCCATGTGTCCTAGTGGGTGGCAATCACAGTTTATCCCTTTCATGAGGGTTATTCTTTTGTGTCGTGATTATTGTGTGTGAGTCGCCTTGTGCCTCACATGTTGTCCTGTGTAAGTCGTCCGGTGCTTCAGGTGTTGTGTGTAAGTCACCCTGCTCATCACATGTTGTCCTGTGTAGGTCGCCCCGCGCTTCAGATGTTGTCCTGTGTAAGTCGCCCTGCGCCTCACTGTGTGTGTACCCTCTATGTGGTCTATATTGTGGTACAGGTGTTTTTGTAGTGTTGGTTCACCCTTGTTGTCAGTTTCTGGCATCGGGTGTTTGTCGGGGGGGTGTGCACCCTTCACTACATTATTTTCTTTTGTGTTTTTGGGAAAGGATGGGGTTTTTGCTAGTTTGAAATGTAATATTGCTCGACAGTGTTTTTTCCTTCACCCCACAACAAGACAACAAGGAAATGTAGGGTCAAATAGATATTTTAATGACCAGCCACAGTTCCAATCCCCAGATTACATAATAACACTAACCAACTGAACTGGGGGTCTAATGGATATCTAGCTTTTCAGTTTACTACAGACAGAGTAAAACGAGTCAATATAACAGAAATATTAAAAGAACCAGAAAGCATTAAGCTGAGCTTGGATTCCCATCAATAATCAGAGTGATCAATCTCATCATCTGGTTATCCACCCATATGGATAATGTGTCTCCTGATCATGGAAACAGACTTCCAACTGACTTAGTCGGATTTGTACATTTTTTCCTGAGGCACAGCCGGGAAATAGAGTCACTGTGTTATTGATTTTAAATGTAGTATTTTAAAATTGTATTTTGCACTTTTATTTGCTTCTCCCCGCTTTTTGACCCCGAGCCCTCGCAGTGTCAGTTTCTCTAGCGTAGTGTTTTAAAATTGTATTTTGCACATCTACCTTGCTGCTAATTGCCTTTGACCTTGTGCCCTCGCAGCCGATTAGGCGCTGCCGCGGGACTGAGGCAGGGCTAAGAAGCCATTGTGGGAGGATTTCTCGGGTGCGGACTAGTTGTTCATCAGTCCCACCCCCTCGGGCTTAAATTTCGCACCGGAACCCTCGCGCGCTTAGTCAGATTTGTACATTTTTTCCTGAGGCACAGCCGGGAAATAGAGTCAGTGTGTTATTGATTTTAAATGTAGTATTTTAAAATTGTATTTTGCACTTTTATTTGCTTCTCCCCGCTTTTTGACCCCGAGCCCTTGCAGTGCCAGTTTCTCTAGCGTAGTGATTTAAAATTGTATTTTGCACATCTACCTTGCTGCTAATTGCCTTTGACCCTGTGCCCTCGCAGCCGATTAGGCGATGCCGCGGGACTGAGGCAGGGCTAAGAAGCCATTGTGGGAGGATTTCTCGGGTGCGGACTAGTTGTTCGTCCGACCCGCCCCTTTTTTTACCCTATTAATATCAAACACTACTCATCCGCGCAGCGGGCGGGCGCAGCGGGCGCGCTGACGGCACACCGAAGGCGCACCAAAGGCAAGCCTGTCTGCGCCCGTCCACGCCTGTACGTCGCCTCTCGCCAATACCGCTGGGCATAAATCTATTGATCCTCTTTGTTACGGACAAGAATCCCTTCTGTCACTGAATCCTGGTGCGGGGTAATGTATTAAGTGCACCTCTCAGATGGGAGAAACAGAACTGTCGTGCCCTATATGCAAGTTTCGCACACCTGCTCCTGGGCTTCCTCGGGTGGCAATGAAAAGAACTCATCTTGCCCAATTTAAAATACACCAACTTAACGTGAGATCACTTGTTAAGCATTACATGGAAATTCATGATGTTATCTATGAGGAGACCCCGGATATTCTTTTTGTGTGCGAAACCTGGCTTAGAGATGACATGACAGCGCTGCCCAATCTCACTCTCCCCAGGGGTTATTCGATTAGCACTATTAATAGGGATTCTAGAGGTGGAGGAATTGCGATAATTTACAAATGCCAGTACCCCTGCTCTTTTACCAAGGAGAATATTAGGGAGTGTGAAAGCGCCCGTTTTAGGGTAGACATAAGTGCGCATTTTTCTTTCTCTGGACTGTTTATTAACTGCCCCCCAGGGCCGGCTACTAAGTTTATAGAGTCACTGTTGGATACAGTGAGTGACTTAGTGGTTGGGTCTGCAAATTTTACGATTTTGGGTGATCTTAATCTTCATTTTGATCTGCTGCAGGACAGTGCCATACGCACTCTGTTAGAGGACCTAGGTGCGCTGCAGCTGGAGCAACTAGTGTCAAATGCGATACACACAGCCAGACACACGTTAGATCCGGTCTTCTCCAACATCCCAGTCTTGAGCATAGCTGTGCCTAAGCCTATGGGATGGACCGACCATTTTTTGGTCGAGATAAGCCTACCTATCTCGGATCCCTACAGACGAGATCATGAGAATAAGGTCCTGAGACGCCCTTGGCATTAACTCAGACTGGCTTACGGAGTGCCCTTATCAAGTGGTGCCACCTCTTCCAGTACGCCTCATGCAAATTCGAGGCGGTTTCTAGTACGTCGGTGTCACAATACACATTGATTCATTTTGTAAAACGGATGCTACTGCTACTCTTTGAAGCGATTTAACCAGGACGTCTGTGAACTTATGGTTGGGGAGTCTCACTATATACTTATCCAGCTGCAAACTTTTATCTACGGTATCGGGCAATCTGGACTAGAGCTCCTTCTGGAGCTTCGTGATTTACTGTTTCTTTTATGTGATCTGACAACACACGTGCTGCAATAGCCTACTTTATTAGCCTTGAAAAAGGTCATTGTACCAATTTATAGTACGGACGAAACACGTGTCGGCTGTCTTTTTATCGATTTGGAAAATCACTTTTAAGAATCGATAAAGAAAAAGAAGATACATAAAAAAAAGGCTGTCTTTTTATCGATTTGGAAAATCACTTTTAAGAATCAATAAAGAAAAAGAAGATACATAATATGGACTTTACTGATCTATTTGTCCTGTACCTTATGAGAATTTGCTGACCTCACTTGGATTAAGAGATGTCTAGACTTTATATCACATTAGTCTTACGTATACTTACATTGTAGGATTGTGCTCTCCTGACCACTCTTGCCTTTATGTTTACTTGTCAATCTTCTGGTTTGACAAGTTGTGTTCCTTCCTGGTAGTGGGGGATTTTGGTCTAACAAGCACTCCGTCTTTGATATTGAGAAAGATCCTATTGACTGTCCAGTACTGTTTTCTATTTCACTGATATTAGTGTATGTGCGGTTCTTTTCCAAATCTTTGGAAACACCACTACCATTCACTGTATGTAATAAACTCAGACTGGATGAGTTTCACGCCTTTCTTAGGTCCAACCCCATAGGAGATATGGCAGACCCTGAGGTGGCTTACACCGCTTTCTGCGAATGGATACTAAAGGGCCTAGCTACCGATATCCCTGCTAAATGGACCAAGGGGCGTATTTCCAACTCGAGCCCTTGGTATAATGAATCTTTGAGAGCACTCAGAAAAGAGTGCAAGAAAGCGGAACGCGTGTGGAGAAGGGACTATATGGATGAAGACAAAGTTATCTATATGTCTAAAACTAAGCAATACCACAAAGCTATCAGTGTTGCACGTGCGGCTTTCTATGCTAAGGAAATAAAGCTTAGCCCCAACCCGACCAAATGCATATTTAAAATCTTCAAAGAGCTTAGGAGCAGTAAAACTATTCCACCTAGTGTTACATCCTGAAAACATTGTGAGGAGCTTGCAACTTTTTTTGTGGAAAAGGTCCAAAAGATCTATCAATCTTTTACACACGTGGTCCCTGACATCATCTCTACATTTGTCAGAGATGACTCCTGCCCTACGCTATCTGCTATCCCCACAATTTCAGAGAAGGACCTTATCAGACTGGGTGGCAAAATAAAATCTGGCTCCCCGGCGGACCCTATGCGGCCGCCCCAATTTAATAAATCTTTTACGATGCTTCTGCAGCCGCTATGTGAAATTCTGAACCTATCCTTCTCGAGGGCCACCGTTCCATTTGCCTTGAAAGAGGCTTGGGTGTCTCCTATTATCAAGAAGCCTTCGCTAGACCCCTTAAAACCTGAGAATTTTAGACCAATCTCACTCCTCCCTTGGGTGGCCAAGATCGCAGAAGCCCACGTTAACAACACCTTATCTCAATTTCTAAGTTCCCATAATATTTTAGATCCATCTCAGAACAGCTTTCGGCCAGGGCACTGCACGGAAACAGCCCTGCTAGCCACCACAGAACATCTGCGGACTGTCCTGGATGCCGGTCAAAGTGCAGCGCTGATTCTGTTAGATCTCAGCGCTGCCTTTGACACGGTGTCACACGACATCCTTCTCCATCGTTTGGACGTTTGGAGGCAACAGGGGTTACCGGTACGGCTTAGGAGTGGTTTAGGTCATTCCTAACAGAGAGATCGTTCCGTGTGTCAGCCCCTCCGTTCCTTTCGCATCCCCACTCTATCGGACAGGGGGTCCCACAGGGATCAGCATTGAGCCCTTCTCTATTTAATCTGTATGTACAGCCTCTGACTGCTGTCGCTAAAAGATGGGATCTTACGATGGCGTTCTATGCGGACGATACCCAGCTGGTTATCACGTTGGCTGAGGGACCATCAGCAGCAGCCACCAGATTTAGAGAGGGGATGACAGCAGTTGCACAATGGATGACAGAAAACTGTCTACAACTTAATGCGAGTAAAACCGAGGTTTTATTGGTAGGAAAGAAGGCTGCTCTCTGGAACCAGCATTGGTTGCTAGTGCCCTTTGGTCCTATGCCTATGCCTAAGCTAGTGGTAAAGAACCTTGGGGTCTGGATGGATTCCACGCTTTGCTTCCAGACCCACACAAAGAGAGTCGCTGCCACTTGTGTAGGACTTTTAAGGGGGCTTAAGCCTCTTCTGAAATATTTCGATCCAGCGGTACGACAACTTATTGTGCAGTCTACGATACTGTCTCGCCTAGATTATGCCAGCTCTCTGCTTTTATGGGCTACTAAAGCAGATATACGGCGATTACAACGAGTTCAGAACTCCGCAGCCAGAACTCTGGTGGGTATCCCCCGCTATTGCTCGGCGGGGGCCACAATTTGAGGGCTCCACTGGCTTCGGATTGATAAACGGATCCATTTTAAAGCCCTTTGCTTATCGTTTAAGATCTTAAAGTTGAACAGCCCAACGCTCCTGTGCGGTTTTCTGAGCCGGTATGTCCCTCACCGACGGTTGCGTTCCTGTGGACAGCATATGGCGACTGTCCCACGGTTCACACCTTGCCGGGCTGGAGGATCTTCGTTTCGGTACTTAGCCGCCAAGTTGTGGAACTCTCTGCCGCTATATATCCGGGCCATGGAGGACCTGCTTGCGTTTCGAAAAGCCATTAAAACTTTTCTTTTCTCTTAATTATAGGACATGGACTGGATCGCCTGTGTTGTAATTTCTTTGGAGTGTTTGTTTCAGGTCTGACAGCGCCGGGACGCCCCTTCGCTGGGCTAGCTGTGCGCTTTAGAAAACTTTTAACATAACATAACATAACATATCAAAAGGATTTGCTCAATGGAATCGGAATAAGGACCCCAGAGAAAAAGTGAATCAGACTGTACTGTGCAGTGCAAAACAAAAACAAGAATGTGTGATATTAAAATAGAGTCATGAATAGAAAATAGAAAGTTTATTAGAGTTATCACCTGACCCTCTAGTTTAAAAACAAAACAGTGCAAAAAGCAGTATTAACAAATAACTGCTACATTATCAAGGCCAACATGTTTCAGCCAATAGGGTAAGAGTGCCCTAGGCTTTCGTCAAGACCTCTGTTCTTAACACTTGCTACTGCTTGAATCACTCTCAAAATAAAGTGAAAAAAGTGAAAATAGAAAAAAGCATAAAGCATAGGAGGCTGGAATTAATACAACCTACTTCCACGTCTCCTCCGCTTCAAGGGATGCAGATGGCATCTGAAAAACATTATAAACATATATGATTACTTTCACTCCACAACCCAACTCTGTCATGTACTAGAAAGCGCAAATCGCGTAGTGTTCATCATCTCAATGAATGATGCAATCATTAATGCCTCACCCGTCTTGACCGGAAACTGTACCTCACCTCACCTGGACCTAGCTCAGGATTAAGAGGCCCCGCTCTGGAAAAGAAAAAGACAAAGACAAGGGAAAAGGGGGGTATTGTAAAACAATCATAGTTTATACCCTTCCACTTTCAACCTCATCATTCAGTCATAATTTTCTTCTACCTTAAAATCATACTGAAATACTCAAAAAAGGTTCACCAAGAATTATCTTCACATCTACTTTGCTCACTCACAATTCTATTAAATTATAGGTAAAAGACCAAATTTGCGTACAAGGCAATAATACATAAAAATCTTCCTGTATGGACTATTTCTTAATGGCATTTGTACAGTCCGCATTTCTTTGGTTTAACAGGGGACATTCACTAGTCTCCTTCTCAGTCCCACTCTATTTCGATCTAAAAATGCCCTCGTCCTCTCGCAAAGTCCCTTCCACAATTCAATATGAGCCACATTAAAACTATGATAAGTAATAAGAGGGCTACTAACAACTGAGGTCAACCTTGTTATTAAGAAAAAGCTTGTATGGACCTAGAAACTCACAATTTCCCATCCATTGAGGCTGAAACCCTTTTTGAAAAACCCTGCTGATCATGCACAGCATACCTGTCCGTCGTTGCCTCTGGCAAATGCTAAGTCAAGGGGAACAAAAGGGGGTGATGATGGACGGAGCATCTGAATCAATCAAACACTCACACCCAGTCAAAAGATCCGGGTTTAATCCATCACCGTTCTTTAGCCCACTCTGCCACCCCAGTTCAGATATGGCTATATGCAAATCAGTCTGACCCTGTGCCTCATGGGAAAAGTCCAGCCCGAACTGCCAAGCCATGCCTTCCCTGGACCGGAAACAAGCTTCAGAGGACCGGTTTCTGGCATTCCAGCCGTCTTCAGCCCGGCTTGCTTGAATCCAGTGGCAAAGTGAGCAAGGGACTCACGTCTGAGCATACCCTGCCACACTTATGGCGGCCAAAAGCAGTACAAAAGGGGGTGATGATGGACGGAGCATCTGAATCAATCAAACACTCACACCCAGTCAAAAGATCTGGGTTGTTTCCGGTCCAGGGAAGACATGGATTGGGGACTACCTGGTGAATTAATAATATATATTTTTTTTTATCATCAAACAGTGAAAAATGTTAGTCTTGGCACTGCCGCAGCGGAGGGGACAAAACCGGCATAAATCGAGAGCTAGGCGGGCGAGCCCAAACTAGTCAGTTCACAGGGGCACAAGACGAGCAAGTAATTATTATAGCAATTTTGTTTTTCAGTTCTACTCGAGTGAGCCTCAATGCCCTTTGAAAAGGATCCAGAGCGTGCCCAGCTCAGATGTTGAAAAGTCGAGGATCAGGCCATCTTCGAGGCCATTTTGAGAATTGGCCATTTTGAGAAGTTGCTCAAGAATGAGTGAAAGACCATGAGGAGCCCTATTTTGAGGATCGTTTTTAAAATCGTAGTAAGATCAGTCCGGACACTCTAAGGGAGCTCGTTACCTCTTTTCTCCAAAAAGGAATCGCCAATTGTTGCAGGGAAGTATTATTTAGAAGACACTTACCCTGACTAGGGCAAAACCAGGTGGAGGCGTCACTCCTTCGCACCCATACAGAAGGCAGCTTGAGAAGAGTAAGGCAGAGACAGTCTTTATATCTTAGACCCCAACAGGCATCAGTTTTAGGGAATCGCAACAATGAAACCGGTCATCGCGAGTCCGACATGCCTCCAATTAACAATGTGCACACAGTCTTCCAGACGCTTGTGAGACAAATAATCAAATACCTCATGAGAACAAAAATGGAGCGTCGGCGAACCGGAGCCATGTAAACACATCCTGCGCACACATGAAAGGTCGTACTTGCCTCCCTGCCCCTTAAGCCACAATCGGGTAGAGGCACATGCGGGGGAACCAAAGGGGTGGCCCACAAGGCACAATCTGAAGCACCCCAGTTAGCGATGCGGAGATGTGATTGGCAAACAGGGCCGCAGTCAATCCGGCAGACAGATCAGCAGTCCAGAGCAGAAGCACCCAGAGGCATCCCTGATGTCGTCGGCTGGGGTACAACGCTCCGTGCCAATCTTAGTGCTTAGGTGGAAGTAGCAACCCCCCTATCCAATGCAATCATCGAGGCTGAATCTTTCTGGGTCACCTGTAGCCACCTCGCAAGCGCAGTCCTCTGCAGGCGCCGAGGCAGAGCGGGTGAGCATCTCTGGTTTGTAACGGCGTTCTCATCCACTGAGGTCACAGAGGTCGGCTCCTCGCCACTGCTGCCTCGTGTAAACACACCGTGTGCACCGCAGCTGCTCGAATCAGAAACGAGTGTGCGAGTGTGTCGGGTCAGAGGCGAGGCCGCAGGAGGTTGATTCCATTGATTCCATTCCGCTACATCCTGCAGCAATGTCGCTACCACAATCCTCCATGGATGCCGAGGTTGGAGGGCGAGTGTGTCGAGACAGAAGGTGAGGCTGCAGACATCAATTGCGTCCTGCAGCCAACTCGCCCCCTAATTCTCTATGTGTGCTGAGGCTGAGCAGGCGAGTGAGTCCAACAATTGTCCGTGTGGTGCTGAGGCTGAATAGGTGAGTGTGTCACCACAATCCTCTGTGGGTGTTGAGGCTGAACAGGCGAGTATGTCAATTCTGAGACGACGAGCCATCCAAGAGATCCCAACTGCAGGTAAGCAATTCCTAAGAGCAGGTCCAAAGTCGTTTTGAACCTAATGACAATAGTGTATGTCACTGCGGGGTGGATGGCTGGGTGAACTATGGATCTTTTCCAATTCTGAATCCCTCAGGCTCACACATGACTATTTGAAGGTGCCACCCTTAATGTAGAATGTAAAACAGCAATGCTCTCGCAACCACAAAAACAGTGTGAAAACAGGAAAACAACAGTGACAATTTAAGATAAAAGAAAGCAGCAGATCTCTATGTTCATGTCCTTTTTCAAATGATGTTTTTAATAGGATCCAAGATCAGCCGACACGTGTTTCATCGTGTTAAAGTGGAGTCAACACGACTCTTCAGGGCTGATGAAAATAAATAAACATGTGTATAGTACATTTCAGTATAACACATATTGTACATTGATCCATGACAAGGACGTGCACGGAAGTGAAAGTGACGGATTCTTACGTGCCTAGTGGCCGTGTTCGTGATTTGTGGACCATGCACAACCACACACACATCCTGGTGACGGTGGTAATAGTGCGTGGATAACGGCTAAATCATCATTATCTTTTTTAACCATTTGTATTTTTGTTGATAATAAAATTAGAATACTATAAAAACCCCATGACTTGGTGTCTCATGCTCACGAGGAACCCGCGTTTGTGAGGGGTCAGGATGTAGGAGTGTCCAAAAGCTCCATGCAAATAGGCATACCAGTGAGTATCTCGTGCTCTTTGATAAAGTGGGTCCATGTGCCTAAATAAAAGTTCATGCTACTTTAGGACCCCACTAGTAGCAATTATGGCATACCTAGTATACAGATCCAGGCATCCAAGGTTAGATGCGAAAATTCAGTACAGATTGATGGAGTATCTATGTTTAAAAGAAAAAGAATAAAAAGCGGGAGAAAAATAAGAATGGGCAAGTGGTGCAATTCGCAGGGCGCACTAAAGAAATATTACAATGGCTTACCCTGTGAAGATATTGGCGGGTCTGCCAATATGTTTAATACGCCTAGAACCCTGGTTCCGGGTTAGCAAGTGTGTGTCACACTGCTGAATTGAAATGTGAACGCAAAATGTTGCGCGTTTGCTTCCAAAATTGAGACTGCACGAGAAGGGAAGAAAAGAGGCTGTGTAAAAACCTAACAAACATGACCAACTAAGAAGAGACTAACAGATTGAAGCCTAAGCAGTCCGATCCATAAGAGATCCGCATTGTACATACCTAAGCATGTGTAGGTGTCTAGCCGTACCGGGAGGGGATCCGACTGCTGAGTTCTCAGGGTGGATTCTTAGTTTAGGAATCTTCGTGGGTAAATAAGACTAAGTGTAAAAAACACAAAAACGGAGGCGATAGTGAGTGTACCTCTGTGAAGTAGACTAAGCGGCTTAGTCTACTTCACAGAGGTACACTCACTATCGCCTCCGTTTTTGTGTTTTCTGCTTAGGTATGTACAATGAGGATCTCTTATGGATCGGACTGCTTAGGCTTCAATCTGTTAGTCTCTTCTTAGTTGGTCATGTTTGTTAGGTTTTTACACAGCCTCTTTTCTTCCCTTCTCGTGCAGTCTCAATTTTGGAAGCAAACGCGCAACATTTTGCGTTCACATTTCAATTCAGCAGTGTGACACACACTTGCTAACCCGGAACCAGGGTTCTAGGCGTATTAAACATATTGGCAGACCCGCCAATATCTTCACAGGGTAAGCCATTGTAATATTTCTTTAGTGCGCCCTGCGAATTGCACCACTTGCCCATTCTTATTTTTCTCCCGCTTTTTATTCTTTTTCTTTTAAACATAGATACTCCATCAATCTGTACTGAATTTTCGCATCTAACCTTGGATGCCTGGATCTGTATACTAGGTATGCCATAATTGCTACTAGTGGGGTCCTAAAGTAGCATGAACTTTTATTTAGGCACATGGACCCACTTTATCAAAGAGCACGAGATACTCACTGGTATGCCTATTTGCATGGAGCTTTTGGACACTCCTACATCCTGACCCCTCACAAACGCGGGTTCCTCGTGAGCATGAGACACCAAGTCATGGGATTTTTATAGTATTCTAATTTTATTATCAACAAAAATACAAATGGTTAAAAAAGATAATGATGATTTAGCCGTTATCCACGCACTATTACCACCGTCACCAGGATGTGTGTGTGGTTGTGCATGGTCCACAAATCACGAACACGGCCACTAGGCACGTAAGAATCCGTCACTTTCACTTCCGTGCACGTCCTTGTCATGGATCAATGTACAAGATGTGTTATACTGAAATGTACTATACACATGTTTATTTATTTTCATCAGCCCTGAAGAGTCGTGTTGACTCCACTTTAACACGATGAAACACGTGTCGGCTGATCTTGGATCCTATTAAAAACATCATTTGAAAAAGGACATGAACATAGAGATCTGCTGCTTTCTTTTATCTTAAATTGTCACTGTTGTTTTCCTGTTTTCACACTGTTTTTGTGGTTGCGAGAGCATTGCTGTTTTACAGTTTATGGTAATCTTTGATTGTCTTGGAACGGTTCTAGGGTTATTCCGTTCCCCCTACACGCACCACCCATCAGAACTCATCTCCTCACAGATTGTAACGTATACTCTAGGCAGAGCGCCATTATCTGAAATTCCTCTAAACCCTTTCAGCTGCTTTTCACCCTTAATGTAGAATGACACAACAACCCGACCAAGTGCTGGGCTATCCTGTCATACCTTGAGGGGACTGGGGCAGATATATGTCTTTAACAAGAGACACATTAGCTTCCTTCTGATTGACATCAGTTAAGGTCGGGGCCTCCCACAGCATTTATTTTATTCCACCTCCACCAAAAAAGCAGGAGTGGCAATATTTATAACCCACTTGTTCTGTGGTAAATTAGTCCCCAAACTAGCAAAAATTAAGGGACGTCCAATACTGCATTAAGTGAGTGTGGGGACGTACACATTTACGATGGTCTCTCTCTACACACCCAACAAAGAGAAAAGAACAGTTCCTGAGGCAAGTGATTGCAGAGATGATGTCCTCCCAAGCTCCTCAGGTGGGGTGGGGGGATCCTTAACTTGGTATTCAACAATGATATGGACAGCTCAGTACAACAATTTGGTCCTTCAGGGGCAATCTCTAGAGATGTAGCTTGGTGGCTTTGTAAGATGGGCCTGAGAGACATATGGTCAGCACAACACTCACAGACACAAGACTACATATTTCATTCACAAGCACACAAAACATATGCATGTTTAGACCACTTTCTGGATACTCTGGAACTCCAACTTATGGTCTCTGATACAGAGATAGAACTGCTCTCACTCTCAGATCACACAGCAGTGTCCCTTACCCTGGCTCTCTCACCCGTAGGACACTTACCTAGCACATGAGAATGCGGTAGACAATACTACATAGGATGACAGTGGTGAAGCAGATCACCCAAGCAAAACAAGTCTATCTAGCTAATAATGACAAGTCCAATACCCCAGTCACTACCCTTCAGGGTTGTCTTAAAAGCAGTCCTTAGAGGGGAACTGATTGTTATATCCACAGCTGATAACAAACTTAGATGGGAGAAGAGAGACCAGGAACTGGAACATACACACAAACGCACAGATGCCCTTCTGGGTTAGAGACAATTGGAAGCCATGCGAGCAAAGCTTGCGGGCATTGATAATGACAGAGCAGAATATGCATTGCTACGGCTCCACCAGTCCTTTTACATAGGAGACGATAAGTGAGGGAGACTGCTAGCTAACAGACCAAAGACTCAACAGCAGGCAACGGGATTAGACTCCCTTGTAACCGGGGACGGCACTGAGGTGGTCGGGGAAGGCCCATAGCCCTGACCTTCTGGACCTTCTTTAGAGATCTTTACGCTTGACTATCCCTAGTAATGGATGGCCCAGGCCTTAACCTTCAAGAGATACATACACCCCAATTGCCAACAGACCAAGGTGCCGGACTCGATCACTCGATCTGTAGAGATGAAGTAATTTCTGCAATAGCTATACAGAAGTTGCATAAATAGACAGGACCAGATGGCTTTCCGGCTTCTTTATAAGACCTTCTGCCCTGTCTTTGCCCAATCCTGAGACGCCTCTTTAACTCAATAACAGGACCATGTACGCTACCTCACTCAATACTAGACGCATCTATAATAGTCATACCTATGCTAGGATAAGACCAAAATCAACATGTTCATACTGCCCAATATCTCTTCTTAACGTGCTAAACAAACCGTTCACCTGCATTCTTCCATGTGTCTAGGGCCCTTAATGCCAGGACTGATAAACCTGGACCAAGTAGGATTTGTTCCACGTAGACAATGCAGTGCCAATACCAAGGGGATCTTGCATTTGATTGACAAAGATGCCGTCCCAAATGAGAAATAATGCTCTTGGCCATCGACAAAGTCAAAGCATTCAACAAAGTGAATTAGACATGCCTGGAGGCGACACTCACCCCCTTTGGCTTCAATCCACATTTCCACTGCAGGGTTCTCAGTAATTATGGACAGCCAAAAGAAGTGGTTTGGGTGAACGGGCACGCCTCAGACTCCTTCCCAATTGAAAGCAGTAAGCAACAAGGATTCCAGCTTTCACCCCTGTTACTCACTTTACATATGGAACCCCTAGCCCACTGCAATAGGGATCACCCCACCATCATGGGGAAGATTCATAAAACTGCAAAAAATTCAAAACACTGATGCCCGAGTACTGGATATGCCCAGGAGGGCTTCATCCAGCTTAGCTCTTGACAGGCTTTATTAGCTCCCTCTTCATAAGAGGATATCTTTCAAAGCTCTGTACATCTGTTTTAAAAGATTGAAAGCACCGACCCACAGTACTTGCCTTAGCTGGTATTCCCCTATTGTCCTGTTCCTATCCTGAGATCTTCTAGGGCTCATCTGGTAACAGGCTCCTGTATAAGGAGAGCCTGCTTGGGGGGCTGCTCCTTTGGCTTCCTCACCGCGAATCTTTTGAATTCCATGTCAGACTTTCTAGGAATGGAACCTTTGGAACCCCTATTCAGGAAAAACATTGAAAAGCTGACTGTTTGTTCTTCCTTAGTGTGGGGCTCACCCACTTGCTCATTGAGGTCAGGTTGATTGTTTCTCAAACTTTCCCTCTCTGCCAAGTTCTAGCTGCTTCTTAGCCCAGCACGGACACACAGTGGTTGGTAACCATGGCGCTTTACAAAATGATTTATTATTATTTATTATTATCCTTGGCTGCGAAGAACAAACCATCAGCCTCTATATGGATGATGTAATTGTGGCTCTAAACATCCCAGTTGCATCCCTCCCTGCTTTCCTGACAGAGCTTGAGGGCGTGGCGTGGCGTGACTGCGGGATTCCGCATTAAAATCCAAAATTCTCAGTCCCTTAATCTCTCGATCCCCCCTGAGACAAGGGATTGACTTGCCGGCCGGGACTCTATCCTATGGGCAACTACGTCTGTTCCCTATTTAAGGGTTCAATTGGCTACCACTATGGCTGATCCCACTGCCCTTAATTACCGTCTCCTACTTCGACAAACAGCATGACCTGGCTCAGTGGAAACACTGCTGGCTCTCCTGGTTCGGTCGAGTAGCCACTTTGAAGATGTCCATCCTCCCGAAGATGTCATTTTTGTTCCAGGCCTTAACAATAGAATCTCCCTTAGGAATGATCCAAACTCTCCAGGGGGAAATCAACTGCTTTGTGTGGGTGGGTGGGAGATCTCAGTTTCAGACGTAAATAAAGTTATAGATCCTCGGGAGAGGAAGGGCTTGGGTGCCCCAATCCTTCTCCACTACTATCAAGCAGCCCAACTCCACTACATGATGGAATAGTCAAGGTAGGCATCTGAAAGGCGCTGGTTATTTATGGACTATGCGGTTGCCGAGATACATTTGTGAAAGGTCCCGTTCCTGTGAAAGCAAAAGCACCTATAGAGCCTATACTCTTTCCTAATTACTAAAGCCCTACTCATGGTATGGGACAAAGTGGCAGCACACAGCAGTCTCTCGAAATTCCGTTCTAGAAGCCATCTCTTTGATGAAGAGGGACTTATCCCCTTTGATCAGCTGCACATAGATTATGAGTTACCGTAAACTGAACAAATGCGCTATCTCCGACACTGGCTCTCACATCCAACCATGCGCCCTGGTGCACCATAACCACTCACTGCATTCGAGAAGTGGTTAGTTACGATAACCTCAGATAAATGCCTCGTCACTAAACTATGCTGCATCTTACAAGACACTATCCCACAAACAGCAGGAAAGAGAAAGCAAAAGTGCCCATAGGGCCAATAGTCTTTCCTAATTACTAAAGCCCTACTCAAGGTATGAGGCCGATTGGCAGGACGCCACAGTCTCTTGACATTCCATTCTAGCAACCATATCTTTGATGAAGAGGTACTTCTCCCCTTTGATCAGCTGCGCATAGATTATGAGCTACCGTGAACTGAACAAACACGTTATCTCCGACACTGGCTCTCACATCCAACCATACACCCTGGTGCACTATGACACTTTACTGCATTCGAGAAGTGATTTGTTACGAGAATGTCAGATAAATACCTCATCACTAAACTATGCTGCATCTTACAACACACTATCCCACAGACTAAAACAGCGGGATAGAGATGCTGAAAATCAGATTTGAGGCAATAGCTCAGGCAGAAAGAGTGGCAGGAGATTTACACACAGCACGAAACACTGTGATGATCAAGGCCGCTACCAAAATCCTGCCATACTGATATCTCACACCGGTCCACCTCCACAGTTGCAATCCTCCCAGAAGTGACGACTGTTGGAGGGGGTGTGGAAACCCAGGGACACTCCTTCATCTCCTATGCAACTGCCCCATACTTAGATGGTACTGGGACACAATACTAACTCACATACATAAACATTTAAACACCCAACCACTATGCTTCTCAGTGTATATTATTCTGAGATTACCAAATGCCCTTACCTTTCCATGGAAGTCCTGTAGGGGGAGGCAAATTGGTCTTGCACTGGGGGCTGCCCATCAGAACATATTAACAAATCGTGGCAAGGTTAACACCCCAGCACAGCTGGGTTGGATACAATGCTTGTGGCACATTCTTGGTATGGGAAAAATTTCCTCTATGCTCCCTGCAAGAGGTGACACATATAGGGCAATCTGGACACCATTTGTATATTTACTGCTTCAAGAATTCAGAGAACTCACATGCCCTAGATACCGCCATCTTCTGCAAATTACTGAAGTGGACACACGCCTGCTGGCGGACAATAACACTTAACTTGCAGCATCTAGAAATAACACAGGGTAAAAGAAAATCAATGTGAGTACCACTGGGGGGGAGGTAGGAGTCTTTTTTTTCTCAAGAGTTCTTCTGTGTGAGTTCTCATTTTGCACTAGGAGTACACAGAATATTGTTGAAGCACAGATACGTCCATGCAATGCTCATGTGCACCATGTTTTGTTATTGAAATGCAGTATAAGAGATTTAAATCATCTTACAGCATTTAATGTTCAATGATAGGTTTGATGAAGTTTTAAAAGTTTACTTTCTCTTTAATAGATTAGTCTGTATTTTTGGATTTTTGTTCAGATTAGTTAAATAAATCCATTTGCAGCAGAAATATCAAGACCATTTGGTTAAAACAAACATTAGTCCATGTCTTAACCTAAAGGACCTAACCAATCCTGATAAAAGCCGATAAAGAGTTATTTTTGGAACAAGCAAGTAAAATGTGGGGCAAAAACCTAATGACTATAAAAAGGTTGAACTCCCCATAAAGAGTAGTTCTGGAAACTCAGCTAGGTTCCCTAATGGCTGCAGTAGCAACATTAAAGCAGGTAAAAGGAATTAACCTCAGCAGTAGCTATGATCAGCATAAAGATAGAAAGTCTCCTTACAAAGTGTAAAGAAAACAAAGAAATCGGCATTAGCTTATGACAATTTATGCTAGCACAACAAAGTTGTAAGGGGCATGGCAGGGTACGGATGCATAGAATGCCTTGACTCTCTCGCTCGGAACACATACTATATAGAAAGCCCAAAACATGTTGCAAACTATGAACATTTAAGTTCTAACCAATAAAGAAAGATCTTCCGAAGGTATGTCATCTTCTTTCTTGATTCCCTCGGTAAACGTCTATGTCGCCATGTCATTATTCAAATGTGGCTACAGCGTATTACAAAAGGATACATCTAGGAAGGTTCTCATGAGAACCTATGCAAGCCTACTCTGTTAGGTGTTCAGTGTCCCATTGTGTAACAATGAGCTGCTCCATGAAATGAAACATTAATATCTCCCATGGCCTGGTTAGATCTGGCAGAGGAAACAATCTAGAACAGGGGTCTCCAACCAGTAGTTCGGGAGCTACTGGTAGCTCACCAGCACCCTCAACATAGCTCTCAGAGGTGAAGCAAACCAAGCCAATCTGGGAGATTCTCTTTATTTTGCAAAAGGCAACACTGCTCATTCCACTACCCTTAAGAGTCACAGACAGCCAAACAAATAGCAGGGCCATTTGATAACACTCAAACACACACTTTGGAGGCCTATCAATCAATCAATCAGGGATTTATAGAGCGCACAACTCACCTGTTAGGGTCTCAAGGTGCTGGGGAATGTGTGTCGGGGGATTTGGGCACCTCAGGTCATTCGAAAAGCCAGATCTTGAGGCTCTTCCTGAATGCTTTCAGTGTGGTGCTTCATCTGACGCTGAGGGGTCGTTTGTTCCAGGTCTTGGCCATGATGTAGGAGAAGGGTATGCCTCCTGTACTGGTTTTGTGGATGCAGGGGATCTCGGCCAAGACCTGGTCAGCGGAGCGAAGGTTTCTTTTGGGGTGTAGAAGGACATTAATTTGTTGAGGTATTGGGGTCCAGTGTTGTGGAGACCTTTATAGGTGTGTGTGAGCAGCTTGAAAATCACTCTTTTTTTGACGGGAAGGCAATTGAGGTCTCGTATATGCTGGGTAATGTGGTCTTGTCATGGGATGCTGAGCATGAGTCTAGCTGCGGCCTTCTGCACAGTCTAAAGTTTGTCGAGTAGAGATTTGTTGATTCCGGCATAGAGGGTGTTCCTATAGTCCAGCCTGCTGATGATGGGTGCATAGGTGACGGTCTTCCTGGATTCGGGGGGTGGGTCCATTTGAAGGTCTTGCTGAGTAAGTGGAGGGTGTTGATGCATGTGGAAGATGCAGTATTGGCCTATGGGTCTGCCACATGAACCATCTTTATCCACTTTAAGTCTACCTAAGTAAGAGATTGGCCATATTATCCACCCGGCTCCATCAGTCGCATGGTATGTGACATCAAAGAATAGTAGCAACAGTAACCAGGGATGACCCACCAAAGGGTGTGACTTCAAGAACTAAAGTGAAAATATGTTAGTTGGGAACATGATCAACCAAAGAGCCGAAGAGAACAGAGTATACATCCAGAGCGGGGAAAATTAAAAACATCACATTCATTTTTGTGTGGGTGTGTGACATTGTGTCCTTCCTAAATAAACAGTGTGGATTCCTTAAAACTACTCCTAGTGTCAAGGACTGCCAAATATGTATGCTGGTCTCCATCATAAGAGTATTATCTCTGATGCAATTGTGCCCATTCATGTATAATTGTGCCATAGCTATAATATTTTCATCCTTGACTCTTTTGGGCACATAAGTAGAGTAATTACATACTTGCTGCCATCACTGACATATTAAGAGCATGACTGATCTGCTTTTAGCAATTCCTGGCAGCATCTTCTCCCATAATAATGGCCATAACTGATATATGTTGGGCATCCAGCTGTGGCACAGTGGTAGCCCTGGTTTAATGGTGGGCATTATTAGCATAACAGAGGCATTCTTAGTGTTGTGGTGAAGAACCATGGCCTATGATTCCAATACCTGGGTATTTGAAGCATAATTTGTCCATGCGAGGCATTTTTACGTGGCAGTACTCAATGAAAAGTAAAAGCTGATGCTTAGAAAAGTCCCCCTCTCTCTAGTACCCTCTTCCTCCCCTGTCACACCCCGTCTCAAATGCACTCTCCTAAACTGCAGATCGGCTTCTAGACGCTCCTCCGCCATCGCTGATCTCATCCTAACATTGGACCTTGACCTAATCATCCTGACTGAAACCTGGCTAACCGAATCTTCTACACCTATAATGGACATTCTGGTTCCCCCCAACTACCACATCATTAGGCTTGACAGGTCTGGCAAGATAGGTGGTGGAATCGCATGCATATACAGGAACAGCCTTTCTGTTCTGAAAGTCTCCGCGCCTTCCCTACCCTCTCCAACTTCCTACGAATACATCTGCCTCGATATCATCAGTGATGGCAAACCGATATGTTCTCTTCATGGCATTTACCACCCACCCAGAGACAACCTCATCTTCGCCCAACAAATCATGGACATGATTTCAACCAACGCCGGACGACAGCTCACCCAAATATACCTTGGTGACTTCAACCTCAATTGGAACGATCTCAATGATGCGATGGTAAATAGTCTTAAAAGCTTCCTCAACGCCTTGGACCTCACTCAATTATGCAACAGCCCCACCCACGAGAAAGGTTCTATCCTTATCATCGCCAAAGAGGACGCTATTCAACTTGAGTCTATCCAACCCTGTGACTGGTCAGACCATCATATTGTCACATTCCACATCAATGAAAAAGTCAAACTCAACTCGGTTCAATCCTCCAGACCTAAAGTCTGGAAAAGAGACCTGAAAAAACTCAACCCATACTCCATACCCCCGAACAGCCGCGACCTCCTACTCCCGCCTACGGGCGCTACAGATGTCAAATCCCTGACTGACCACTATCTCAACGCCATGACCTCAATAATTAATGAGGCTGCTCCAATGCAGCTAAAAAGAGTCTCCACTAAAATCTCCAATCCATGGTACGACGGGAGTCTCGAAGAAGATAGACGAGCCATGCGAATGGCAGAGCGCACCTGGAGGGCAGCTCCCTCTGCACTGCACTTGAAATCCCTGAAGAAAAAGAGAAACGCCTACTTCAGGAAAATAAAGCGTTCAAAAGCAAACTTCTTCAACCTCCAGCTCGACCAAGCAAAAAACCGCCCAAGAAAACTGTTTGAGTTAATCAGAACACAAGCCAAGGAACAACCCCACCCTCTCAGTACCTTGTACGAAGCACCCTCCTGTGAAGACTTCACCGCTTTCTTTACCCAAAAAACTGACAACATAAAAAATGATCTCCGCACTGACGCACGACTCCACACCACACTCAACTGCATAACACCCACCGAACCTAAAAACAATGCAACATGGTCATCCTTTGAAACCTACTCCGAAGAAGAAATAGGCAAACTGCTCAGCACCTTGAAACCTTCCAATCACCTCAGGGATCCCCTCCCTGCTAACGCTGTCAAAGATTTCACCCCACTGCTCCTTCCACTCTGGACTAAAATTATCAACAGCTCGCTCCAAGAAGGAACCATCCCTGACTCCCTCAAAGTTGGACAAGTCACACCTTTGCTAAAGAAACCTACTGCCGACCCATCCGACCTAAACAACTACCGTCCCATTACCAATATTCCCACTCTCGCCAAACTATTGGAAAAATGCGCACAACTACAACTGACTAAACACATTGATCTGTTTGATCTCCTCAACCCTCATAAATCAGGCTTCCGAGCAGGACACAGCACTGAAACTGCTATGACTCACATAATTGACGACGCCCTTCAAATCCTAGATCAAGGTGATACATGCCTCCTCATCCTTCTTGATCTCTCTTCAGCATTCGACACTGTTAAACATGAGAAGTTACTCGATCTTTTGAACACAAGAATGTGTCTTTCTGGGACTGTTCTCAAGTGGTTCACCTCCTTTTTACACAACAGGTCGCAGAAATTCAAAAGTAACAACCTGATGTCCTCTCCAATACCTGTTTCGTTAGGCGTCCCCCAAGGATCCTCCCTATCACCAACTTTGTTCAACCTAGTTATGGAACCTCTCACCACCTTGCTACAAGCATCCAATGTACTTTTTCACATGTACGCAGATGACACCCAACTATATCTCAAATTACAATCCCCCAATGACATCTTACTCCTGAACTCAACGATCAGAAGCACCCAATCCTGGCTTGCTGATAATTATCTCAAACTAAATGCTCTGAAAACAGAATTCCTGCTGATCTCACCTCCCGCGAAGATCTCTACCACTCAAACCTGGCTTAAACAGTTAACTGCACTCAATGTCCAACCCACCATAGTGGATTCAGCGAAATCCCTAGGCATAAATCTCGACTCCAATCTCAACATGCAGCATCATATCAGCAAGGCTACTAAGGGAGCGAACTTCCAAATCAATACCCTGAGGAAACTTAACCCCTTCCTACCAGCCAAAGACTTCCAAACTGCAGTACAAGCACTAGTAATCCCGCGAATTGAATACGGCAGCACCGCCCTCTGCGGTCTCCCGTTAACCACTACTGCACCCCTAAGAGCTTCTCTAAACGCTGCAGCGAGACTCATCACTGGATCAAAAAAACACTCGCATATCTCCTCTGACTTGAAATCACTGGACTGGCTGCCTTTTGAAGCCAGAATACATCTGAAAATCGCCTGCATGACACACAAGGCTCTACACTTGAGCTCTCCCGGATACCTCACTCAGAAGCTGTCAATCTCTGGCGGCTCTAGAAACACTAGAGGCACAAACAATCTTCTGCTAAAACCTCGAAGATTCCGGAAGGAAAAAACTTATAAACGCTCTTTCTCTGGAATGGCACCCAGAATCTGGAACTCACTCCCTCCTGAAACCAGGCTCATCTCCTCCATCACACTTTTTAAGAAAGAATTAAAAGCTATTCTTATGGCCAAATACACTTGACCTATTAGCGTGGATCTACATCGATCTGTATAATTCTGCTCGAACTCTATGACTATGTTTTTCACCTGTATTATTGACGTTAATGACTATCTATGCACACATTTATCTGTAATATTTACATTATTGATGGACCTGTACTACTTTGTTCTCTCACGTACCTACCACTTATTACGTTTAATTTCACTCTCTTGTTGGTATTCCCGGCTGTGTAAAGCGCTAAAGATCTTGTTCGCGCTATATAAAACTTTCAAAATAAATAAATAAATAAAATTAGGGACCGTATATGCTCTAACAATGAAAACTGATTTGATTTGTAAAAGAATAAATTATGCTTTTTTTTAAAAAGGTTTTTCTTCTGGAAAATTGAGTTTGATTGCCCAAAGCTGAAAGGTATTTTGATAGAAAACTACGTGTATTTTCAAAAACTAATATGCGAATGAAGACATAATATTGCAATTCTAAAACACATTTAAAGTTGTTAGCTGAATGATAATACAATTTGAGTTGGAGAGACTTACTGCTGTGGTACTACCCTTTGTGGCACACACATGTGATGATTAGAATTTTACTTTATTACAAGCATTTAATATTGATAAACGTTTTCCTAGCATTCTGCTGATAACTTCACCTGAAATTTTTTGGGGGTTACTACTGATAACTGTGCTTACGGTGGTCATATGTTAATACATATCATCTGCATTTTACAGTGATAAAATATGCTAGAAGCTCAGCAGGACTTTCCTTCATCAGAATTAGCTCTTACTACAGAAAAGGTTGGAGACCTCTGATCTAGAATCAGATTGAGTAATTTGGTTTGAAGATGGAAAGAAATACATTTTGCAGCAAACAGCACATTTCATGATGCTGTCAAGTTCTAAAGTTCAGTTATTACATGAAATCAGGATTTACAAAAAGCATTATTTTATTTAATTGGGAAAGAAGGATCAATAAAGTATTGGGGCCTCATAGTGAATGGACAAAGGAAATGGGATTTTCTCCACAAATAACCAGCATTTTCACTTTTTGCACGTTTAATAAACGCACATTTTCCTAACCACTATTTAGAATTGAATTTTCTACGTTAAAGGACATTTCAACATTGTTATACGGTAAATTCATGTAAAACTTTTCATCCTCCATCGGCATTCTGTTTTGTTTTGGCGATTAGTTCTACTTGACAAAACATATCAATTAAATAGAAATATTCAGTGCCAAAGATGAAAAGTCCTACAAGATATCCATTGTGGGCCAAATTCACAAATAATAGGAAACGCTGTACCTTGTTGGCTTATTCCTATACCTGTTGTAGGTTTATTAATTTTTGGAGGTTCACATTTTAAATCAATGATAGAAGATTTTCCATTGTAATTATGCTTTTTAGGGAGAGTCTACAGTTGTGGCAGAGATCTCCACATGTTAAACTAAAGAGAAAATTAAAAAAACTATCTTTAAATCTAAAATAAGTATTACCAATATTTTTACATGAAGCAATATTGTAAATTAATGTTATACATTAATTTTGAATGTAGAACAACATTTTAAAAATGTTACAGCACAATTAAATAACTTTTGAAATATAACTTAAAATAATGAAAATGTGTTGTGGCCGGGCTTGGCTCCATCATTCTGTCTTAGCGACCGGCCGGGCTTGGCTCCGCCGGTCGCACTATACCTCCCAGCAGCCTCCAGGGGGAGGCTCAGACGTCACCAAGAAGTGCGCCAGGCGGCGCATAAAGCTCTGACAGGGGCCGAGTCCCTTGTCTTTCGTTAATCCTGCAACCTGCCTCGAGGAACCTCACCTGTTTGTGTTGTGGCCGGGCTTGGCTCCGTCATTCTGTCTTAGCGACCGGCCGGGCTTGGCTCCGCCGGTCGCACTCTACCTCCCAGCAGCCTCCAGGGGGAGGCGCAGACGTCACCAAGAAGTGCGCCAGGCGGCGCATAAAGCTCTGACAGGGGCCGAGTCCCTTGTCTTTCGTTAATCCTGCAACCTGCCTCGAGGAACCTCACCTGTTTGTGTTGTGGCCGGGCTTGGCTCCGTCATTCTGTCTTAGCGACCGGCCGGGCTTGGCTCCGCCGGTCGCACTCTACCTCCCAGCAGCCTCCAGGGGGAGGCGCAGACGTCACCAAGAAGTGCGCCAGGCGGCGCATAAAGCTCTGACAGGACCCTCGTCCCGCGAGGACGCGCGCGGGACGCGCCGGACGAAGCCCGGACTAAGGGCGGACAGTCTAAGACAGTCCGAGACAGGCAGAGACTGGACTGGGCCACTTACGCCGCTCAGGTTTTTAGGTGAGCCTGTTCTATCGTTCAAGGAGGATTTAGGACATTACCAGGCATTGACTCTATATGTATTGTGTCTAATTTGATTTGTGAGACTGAGGTAGACACTTTCAACTTTCAACTTTCATACTGTGTTTCTAGGGGGTTTTGTTTTTGTCATATTGGTGTGCTATGCCTAGTAAAAAACTGTCCCCGGTAAAAAACACAATGGACAACTACTTAGTGCAGGTAGTTGCTAAAATTAATAGTGAGAGGAGATCCTCACTTGGGTTGGGTGCTTCTCCTAAGTCTCCTACATCAATTCTGTCAGTATCTGACTCAGTCCAATCCCCGATCATAGCTAATAGTAGTTGCCCGGTTGTAATACCTGATTTTGATGACAATGTTCACCTGGACCCGAATATTTGTGCACTTGAGGTTAGTGATAGTGAAAATGAGGCTGATTAACACCCCCAAGAGGTAAAAGCCCCTACCCCAGCACCTGCGCCACGTAATACCAGAGGAGCAAAAAAGGGTCAGCAAAAGCGGGGAGGGCTTCGCTCAAGTCGCAAGAAGCCTGCCTCCCCTCCAAGTCACACTGTGGTAGAGGAAGAAGGGTTACTTGATGAAGTCGGTGTGTCTCTAACTAATGAGCAGTTTAGGAAGTTGCTGGCCTTGATAGACACTAAGATCCAGGGAATCGTAAAGCCGTTGGTGGGGAAGATAGATAAGCTCAATAACGAAGTTAAACGATTAGGGAGCCTCTTGAGCAAAACTTTGGAGGAAGTAGAAAAACTGCCTGAAGAAATGATAAATAAGATTGAGTTAAAGAATGGAACATTAAGCCCTGAGGGTGAGGGTGAGGGTGAGGGAGGAGTATTCCCCTTGTCTAATCATCCTGTGGTTTCACAGGTTCCACAGGTAGTGGTAGGGGAGGGTGTACAAGGGGTAGCTGTCCCTCCTGTTTTACTTCCAGACCAGGATTATGCGAAAGGCTCGGTTGAGCTTATAGTTGAGGCTTCCCCTTTAGTCCTTGTTCTAGCTAACGTTCCTAGACTGGATTCAGGGCAGGATGAGACTACATCTTCATTGCGGTCTAAAGCCCTATATTGGCTAACCAATAATATGGTAATAAGCCCCTGGGGTAAGAAACAACTGGCAGAGGAACTAGTTATGGCTAGGAGGGTGGAGTGGATAGGTAGCAGCCCAAAAAGATTTAGGGGTGACTGTGTTGTTCTGAACTTTTTACACCCTGAGGTGCTAATTGACATCTTGCCCAATCTTCTACCTCCACAGCGAAGGTCCGCTGAGATTGTCCCTCTTACCCTAGACTTTTTCTATCATCGGAAAGGGGGGGTTTCAAATCGGTATACATTAAGAACAAAATGGAATATGGTTTCTGCAAAGGGAAAGTATGCTACAAATTCATCTGAGTGGGGAATAAATCTTGAGAATAGGTTCTCAGCCCTTTCCAATTTGAATGATTGTGACTGACTTCATGGGGGTAAATGTTTAGCATCATCTGCTGTAAAAGGCCAGAGAACATGCTCCTGGAATGTCCACAAAAGTAATGAGGTTGCCTATTTGAAACCAATAAGTACTTTAGCGCAGACAAGTTTAGAGATACCTGTGGTGGGAGTGCCCTCTCCTTTGATTTTAACTCCTGATGTTCAACTTGATTATCCGAACGGGGTGGGGAATCTAATCTCTTGGAACTTGGCTGGGCTATGCTCCAAATTAGATTGTGGAGACTGGCTGGGCTTTGTCAATTTATATGATGTATGTATGTTTCAAGAGACTTGGGCATGTCAACCTGTATTTGCGCTAGGATATTTAAATTTTTCTGTGCCAGTAGTAAAGGGCCCGAAAGGGAGACCGAGGGGAGGTCTTACAATCTGGGTTCGACAATCCCTCAAAGTTAAAATAACAAATATTGAGACTGGACATAATGACATTCAGTTAATCAGGGTTACTAGTGATGTTACAGGGTCACTAGATATATATAACATATACGCTAGGAATGTAAAGGGTGTCAGATCTGATGTTTTAATCGCACTGGGTAACCTCCTTGATACATTTTCATCAGATAACAAGGTGGTGATAGCAGGTGATTTTAATAGGACATTTGAGCCCTTGGTCCTAAGCGAGTTTTCCATTGCAGCCGAAGAGGACTCCCAATGGGGCATTCCTGCGTTAGATTTGAAGCCAGTTACTCGTTGGACTGAGGAAATTATAGATCTGAACGCACTGTGCTTAGAAAAAGGTCTGAGAGCTTTGAATGGACGTACAGCTTTGGATAAAAAAGGCTCCATGACCTTTGACAACGGAAGATATAAAAGTAGGATAGATTATGTTATTTGCAGCTTATTGCTGTGGTCATCTGTCCGTGATATGGAGGTTGTTATGAGACCTGAGAGCGATCATAATCCTTTATGTGTGGAGCACAAATGGTGGGTCGCTGGGACAAATCCTACTTGTTTAAACACTCTTGCTCCGCCCTTGCTCATCCCAGAAAATAACATGCGTAGGCTTAAATGGGCAAGTGTTGTGACCAATCAACAGGCTATTGACAATATTAATTACGAAACTGATCAAGCTATAGCTGCTTTGGAAACAATTAGTGTTTCCCCCTCTGGCCTGAAGGAAGTGGTTAACATCCATGATACTCTGTTCGCCAAGATCAAAAAACATTTCCTGAAACCTGCTAGGCGAAATGGGGCTAGAGCTAGTAAAGATGCTAAATGGTATAACGCCGAATGTAGGGCTGCACGTCTGGCTCTAGGAAAGGCACTTAAAAGGAGGGTGGCCGAAAGCACTTGTCTAGCCAGAAAGAATTATAAAGCCTGCATAGCGAAAGCTAAAAAAGCCTGGGATGAGCTACACTGGTGTAAATTGAAAAAAGCAAGTGATAGAAAAGATTCCAGAGCATTCTGGAATATTGTTAAATGGGGTAGTGAGAGAGTAGAGGAATCCCCTAATAACAATGTACCTCAGGAAGCTTGGGTTAAATTTTTTAGCTCGCAGTATGCTTTTAATACACAGATTAGAGAGGAGGACAGTATTCCTATGTCTTTTTCTCACGGTAATTTTTTTAACGATAAAGAGATTTTGATCGCTATAAATGCTGTGAATAGAGGGCGCGCACCTGGATCAGATGGCGTTCCTGCAGATATCTTTTTAGATGATAAAGAGCGGTGGTGTAAATATATCTATTTACTCATCAATTTCATTGCCAAGGGTGCCGAGGTCCCAGCCTCTTGGAGAGGAGCTGTGATTATCCCTGTGTTTAAAAAGGGTGACCGTGCACAGCCGGGTAACTATAGGCCAATAAGCCTTATCGACACTGTACAAAAAATAGTCGGTCGTGTGGTGGTAAATAGCCTCCTAGATTGGGCAGAGGACAATAATATCCTATCGCCGTACCAAGCAGGATTTCGAAGGGCAACCAGCACGGTTGACCAAGTGTTCCGTTTCCAACTCCTTCAGTGGAAGACTGTGGTGCTGGGAGGAGGCAGCCTTTATGCAGCATTTGTTGATTTGAGGGCTGCCTTCGACCTGGTCCCACGCGCAAAACTGTGGCAAGTCCTAAAGAGTTTGGGGGTCCCTGAGGAATTACTGACTTTGGTAATGCGATTACACGAGCTTACTTTTGCCAAAATACAGTGGGGAGGGCATGACATGGTCACTGATGAATTTCCAGTTGAAAGGGGGTTCGACAGGGGTGTTCAATGGCCCCAACCTTGTTCACTCTGTGCATAAACGGCGTTGTCCCCCGTATGGTAACAGCTCCTGTAGACGCTCCATCTCTTTCAGGGTTAAAAATCCCTATATTAATGTTTGCGGATGACACGCTTATTATGTCGAAAAACGCCTAGTGGTTTGCAGCGTGCTCTGTGTATTTTTGAGAATTTCTGTGGGGAGCATGGGTTAGAGGTGAACGCCACCAAAACCAAACTCATGGCTTTTAAACCACATCGTAGCTGTAAGCCTAATATCATCATGAGTGGGCGGGCTCTTGAGGTAGTAAACTCATTCACATACCTAGGAATTTTCATTTCAGATAATAATAGATGGAGCCAGCATATAAATATTGCCACTTTGCGACATAAGCAATTGTCGGGTGCCATTAATATAGAACATAGGAAATCTTTGACCAAACCTGTTAAGCCAGCTTTATTGGTTTATGAAGCGAAGGCTATAGGGTCGGCACTTTATGGTGCGGAGATATGGGGCTTTGAAAATCTGAATTTTTTACAGGGGTTGGAGAACAAATTTTTAAGATTACTTACTGGTACCCCAAAAAGCACTCCTCTCCTGCCTTTAAGGTATGAGCTTGGTAGGAAGCAAATCAAGGATCTAGCCAGATTACGTCCAATCTTATATTGGCGACGACTATGGACTACCCCCGAGCTTGCGCATTATGCCGAAGGTTTTATTGACGTCATAAAGGCGGATTGTTTTCATAGAATTAGTTGGCTCAATTCACTGAAGGCAATATTGTTCGAGCTTGGGTTAAGTTCGATATGGTTAGATCCAACAGGTGTAGCATTCCCTACCAAGTCTGCCTTAAAAATTAAATTCTGGGAACATGTTGCCAATAAGAGTATGAGTAATTTGAGTAATGGGTGTATGTCCGCTGGATTCCTTGAGGTAAAACTGTACCCGGTTTTGGAGTCGTACTGGGATATTGTTTCAAAACCAGGTGACAGGAAGCTCTTATTCCAACTGAGAGCTGGAGCCCTTCCTATAAGATCTTTGACAGCCAAATGGGGCTCAGGGGGGAGTAACATCTGCCCAGCCTGTGGAACAGGGAAGGAAACTCTTGGACATTTTTTGTTCTCTTGTAAAGCATACTGTGTCCCTAGACGAGCTTGGTTAGCTCCTATGTGTAGGAACCTTGGTACAACCTGCAGCTCTGTTGCTCTGCGTATTATATGTTCAAGCCCATTAACATGGATATTGATAGCGACAGCTAAATATATTGGGTGGGCATGGGCGATCCGTCAGAGACTGCTAGACAATTAACTATTCTCTGGGTGAACATGCAGAGACTGCTAGTTATTTAACTATTCTCTGCTTGTTAAATCTGTTTTTATAAAATTTCTTTTAGTTTTAGAATAATAATGAACTAGATAGATACTCAGAGACTGCTAGTTATTTGACTATTCTCTGTATGTAAAATATGTTTCAATGAAATTGACACTGCTCGCTCTTTAAATTGTATATACTTTTTAATGTATAAATCAAATCTCTTATGAATTCTTTTTAACATTTTTGTACATACTGCGAGATCTTGTTTTAACTAAATGTATTGTACGTATTTAGTAGTGCTTTGTAAATGTGTCTTATTGTAAATTTAATTGAATTTTTAATACTGTCAATATTTTGTGTATGTTTGCTTTTATGAGTATACACTCGAATAAAGCACTTTTGAATTGAATTGAAAATATATTATGCTAAATAAAAAATATTCTGAAGTTTAAATTAAAAAATAAATTACCACCTAAAGAAAAAATATTATGCATTGATAATATTCCAAAGTGATGTATGTAATTAATTAAAACTAATCTAGTTCACTTGTAATACACATACTGGTCCATTCATTCTTACATTTAAAATAAAGCATTAAAATATTTTTAATTAAATCATAAATATGTATTATTTTGATACATTTTGTAACATCACATCTTTGTTATTTCTATTTTTACCTATTTAAAGCAAGGTAATTTAACCTAACATTATTTCCTATGGGGTTTTATTTTAATTTTAAACTACATTTATTTTCTCTGGGACAGTGCTGCAGTAACAGTGCTTGGCCAGATGTGGTGCTGCACTTCCACATTTTTGTTCGTGGTACCTTAAACTTTGTGAATAAGCAAAAATCAGTTATGCTCTCAAAAGTGTAAGTCAACTAAGTGAATAAGGCCTCTAAGGCACAATATTTTAATATTCCATGGGAACCTATTCACAAAGGGACATTTCTGTATGGACATGACCACCATTACTTCTAACGTATTATGCGTAGCCTCTAAATAATGACATTTCCACAATCTGTCAAGGAGAACCATTAAGTCAGGGCCGTCATTCTGCAATAGTTAATCACACTTACATTGAGAATTTCCCCAATTAGAAAAGGCTACTATATGCCAGAGATAGCCATAACCCTATCAAGTTGATCCAATGTATATGCCAATGGGAGCCTCATTAAGCATCAGCCATACTTACATATAGTGAAAAACATAGTTATGATCAGAATGCCATAATATGTTAATGTTAATGATTGTCACCTTTAGGCCAAGACATCCATTATGCAATGGAATTCCACAAATAGATCCACAATGCCCCCAAACTGGCAAGAAAGGGCACCGGTATGCTAATTGTTGCTAAAAATGTGTCAAGTGTAAACAGAGCATGCCAAGGGGGGCACAATTATGCTAGATGCCCAGAACTATTTCAAGTATGTTCAGAATCTTTGAAAGGATGGACACTATTATATCTGACAGCGCCAGAATTTTGTCAATAATGCCTACAGCATGCCAAGCAAGGATGAGCTCCTTTTATGGAAAGGATAGCTAATATTTTGAGAAGAAGGTCCACAATACATCATAGAGAAGTCTCTCAAGTCACATTGGTCAAGGTTGTTATAGCACTTTCAACTGCCGGGCATTTTATAAACAGCGGTGAGGACAATGCATCAATGTTGTTCAAGAAAATACGTGGTTGAAATTAAATCAGTGTAATAATAAGGGGTGGTTGGAACTCGGATTTGACTCTGTAGAATTCAGCAGAGTTACATTAAAACTCTGGGAGATCCATCTGAGTTCCTCCAATGGACAGAAAATAGGCACCTTGTGCTGCTCGCACTGCAATTAACGCTAGTAGCTCTGAAAATCAGCGGGAACGTAACCATGTGTTGCACAGGAGCAGGTGACCATTCCAGTCGGTTTCTCTGGCGCTCGAGTAGAAAATATACTCGGTTTTGCAAAAAATCTACTCTGACAGCAGTCATCTGACAGCGACTGCCCGCATTTGTAAATTACACTGGGGGGTGTAAAATTTTACTTTCACTCACCAGATCGCATTTTCTGAAGCCTCGCAGGAGAATAATTCCTCCATTTGGCCCGCACTCTGCGTTAAAGAGTAACGTTGGTCGACCAAAATTCTGCAAATCCTGGGGCTGGAACAAAACATTCTGCCCACCCCTAGTAACCAAGAATGACGAGGCATGTTGAAGAAGGGTAATACATGAATATAAAACAAACACAATCGAGGAAGGCCAGGTAAACATACAGTATAGAAAGGAACACATCGATGGCCTCACTTTAAGGAACAGATTTGCGAAAAGTGATGCATTCGTATAGAATGAAATACTTACGCAGAACAATGTAGACTAGGGTGAGTAAAATGCAGTTTAGCACAGAGTAAACAGTAGAGCATCACTTTGTGGGGCAAGCGTAAGCACGGTAAATGCAATAGTATGGGTCTCTTCACAGCAAGTGAGAACTTGAATCACACAGAGAAAAAAAGAATTGACAGGAGCTTTGTCTAGAATTAAAAAATGAGACAACATCACTTTGGGCCTTGGTTTCTTTCTACTACTTGAGCTGAGTAAACAGCACTGACTAGATAAAGCATTCAGCGAGGTTTGGGTACCAAAAGGTACCGTGGGACAGAGGAGGACATGGATAGGAATTATCAGCTTGGACTAGTCACAGATGATGGATGCACTAAGAATGCACGACAGCATGTGTGATGAGGACCAGCATTAAACAGTAAAATGGGCAAAATCAGTTACGGGATACAGGTTTGAGTACAGGTCTCCAAGAGTCAGAATGAGAAACGTAGCTTTCATTCGGACCTTAGGGACAGAACTTGTCCCCGGGATGGTCATTGTCGACCATACTTTGTGCCTTCCTAAATCGTGACTGGCATGTTGCGAATGCCAAGCGACAAGGTCTCATCTGAAAAACAAGGACAATCCGATGCCACAACAAGAGCAGGGTGCTGGTAATATTAGAAAACAATTGGCCCCGTTGGACTAAGTATCTCATTGTGCCTTTCGAATCACTAACGGGTATTAAAGTATATTACTCATTTCCCACAGTGTTTTTTACTTCTGCAGAAAAAAATAGCATTGTGCAAAAACACAGACCCACAAAAACATAGTGAAGTATTCGAGTCTTCTATTCACTTCTCATAAGTATATATTTTTCTTAAGAATGTGCTGTACAATGAGTAGTATTATGCAGACGGCGCAGTGCTCAAGAGTGTGATAATATGTACATGAATGTACATAATCACTGAGTATGCCCTAGGTTGATGTTGTTCATTCCAGCAACAAAAAGAATCCTGTCAACAACATACTGTTTTCAAAGTATAAAAGAATGAATCCAAAGTCAACCAGGGGTGTTGCCATTTCAAGCTTCAGTGATTACGCAGGTGACTCATGCATAATCATAAGGCTCTGAGTAGGAGTGCTTCTAGTAGTAGCTCAAGAAGGACAGTGAATACCCTCTGCAAAAGTGTATCAAATGTCTTTCGTGAAAATCAGACCACAAATTATTCTCTCCGTGAGCCACTCTGTGGTCCGCCACATGTTATAGAATTACTCTACTACAATTCCAACTGAGCAGTTATTCGACTCCCTGCATCTCTTCCATCGGAATGATTTTTATAATTTTATGAGTGACGAAGTCTAGTAAGAATGGGAGGAGGAGCTAAAGACTGCATACAATATCTCTTGCTGAAAGTCTTCTAAGCTTTCTCTCTAGCAAGTGATTGGAATTCCCTCCAATTTTCGTCTTCCCTCTGGGTCAGATGATGTCTGGTGCTTACCGGAACTGGACCACCAGGCGACTGAGTGAGTGATGCTGATTCTAGGACACTATGACTTTGGGTGGAACTCTATGATGCTGAGATTTGGGGTGAGCAAAGGGGAGCCTCCTCCCTAACTAGGGGCACCAACTCAGCCAGGTGGGTGTCAATGTACGGGGTGGTCGTCCATGCCAACATGTACATGTAACTAGCTGGGAGAAGGAAGCAAAGAATAAGGTCAAACCGAAGGTGGATAAAAAAAAATAGAGATAATAACCTAGTGATGATGAAGTAGAGCCATTAGTAATAGTTTCAGCAAACAAATGATGGACGGAATGCTGACAATACAAGCATTCTCCCCCCAGTCAAAATATCTGGATTAAATCCATTGTTCTTTTGCCCACTACACCACCCCAGTTTGGACCTAGCCATAAGCAAATCAGTCTTGACCCTGTGCCCCATGGGAACAGTCCAGAACGAACTGCCAGGCCAGGTCCTCTCTGGACCGGAAACAAGCATTCTGGCACCGGTTTCAAGGGATGTCACCCTTCTTCAGCCAGGCTAGCTTGAATCCAGTGGCACAGTGAGCAAGGGACCGACGTCTGGGCATACCCCACCCACTTAGGGCGAAAAGTGTTACAGTAAACAAATGATGTAAGGAAAGCTGACAATGCAAACATTCTCCCCTAGTCAAAAGGTCTGGGTTAAATCCATCGTTCTTTTGCCCACTATGCAACCCCAGTTTGGACCCAGCCATATGCAAGGGACCCAGGTCTGGGCATACCCATCCCACTTAGGGCAAAAAGTGTTACAGTAAACAAATGATGGACGGAATGCTGACAATGCAAACATTCTCCCCCGTCAAAAGATCTGGGTTACATCCATCGTTCTTTTCAAGGGTCAAGACTGATTTGCATACGGCTGGGTTTAAACTGGGGTGGCATGGTGAGCAAAAGAAGAATGGATTTAACCCAGATATCTTGACTGGGGGTGAATGTATGATTTATTCAGCATTCCGTACATCATATGTTTGCGTAGCCCATTAGTAGTTGTTTGCTAGAGATAAAGGATATCACAGATAGGAAATTGATTTCAGTTGTTGTAAATAGTGTATTAAAAAAACACTCTGGCCAGGAAAAGTCAGGGAAAGTGGAAGACATTAATGTAATAAAGAGTAAAAGTGATTCTTTTGAAGGAGACTTATGAGTGAAATGCAGTAGAAGAGCATATGTATAGAAATAAATTAACTGGAAATTTATGAACACGAAAGGCGGAAAAGTCTGATTGAAAGCTAGAGAGCCAGAATAGAAAATGTCCACACCAGAAAGAATGGAAGAAAGGGGAGTAACCCTAAAAGGATGCCATACCTGTTCTGTGTTTTCTGTTCCTCTAAGGGTGGGAGCCTTGATGATTGATCCTCCCAAATAGACCTGTAAGGGAAAGAAAGGAGGCACTTCAGCCAAGACTTTTGCATGTGGAATTAGCAAATATCCTCTAAACCCAACCCTCAATCTAACCGCTTGGTCATGATTTTAGACTACTATGGTGTCTCACCCATGTCTAAAGAACAGATAGAGTTACTGCTATTTGCAGGACGAAAAGCCCTCGCACATCCTTAGGTGGAATGCTTTATCATTGGGCACCTCCTGGCACTGGTCTCTGAGATCCTGGTGCGACCTGCTACCCTTATACAGGGGAGCCCAGGAGGCCTGATCAAGCCGTTACAAGTTGGGTGCTTGCTGAAGAGCAGTGGTAAGTATTTTCCCAGGGAGTCACAGTGCAGTAGAGAAAAGATATAGTTTAAAATGACCTATCAGTGGAAAGGTGAGAGTTTCCATCGACCCAGAGAAAAAATATGACATGTTTTTACCCAGGTAGCACCCTAAGCATGGTGTCTGGGCATTCCTCTGGGCCGTATAGGCGTCTTTGCTATGGAAAGCTCATCAAAAGGTTATCAAGGAAATGTAATGGTAACAGATTCAATAATTTTCCAAACAGAGGTCAAAGGTCATGTTGTTAGATCCACAGGATTGAGCTTCAAATTAGTCCCAACTTCCTTGTAATCTACCATTGGGGATGTAATACATTTTCCTTTCTCTGTCAATAGGTACCACTGACTAAGAGAAGAACATTGTGCATGGCTGTATATCAAGCAGAGGGCACAACCGAATTGATACAGTCTTTGACAGGTCATTGATGAATCTGCATGGAGTTAAAGATCTACACTCTGCCAATGATGGATCCCAACACATATGTTTCCACTGTGTCCTATGACTTAAAAATCAATGTATCCAGACAGAAACTTGCCTAGAACAGTCAAGATTTTCTCCATCCATTCTCTGAACTGGTTCTAAACCTGGCTTTATAGGAGATACAAATCCCATTCCTTCCATACACAAGTTCCACCATAAACGTCATGATGGACACAGCCTTAACAACACATACTGACAAGCATTCGCGGCAGCCCCTGGATGGGGGTTTATACACATACATTTCTAAAAATCACTCAATTGCCTTGGAATTTTCATTTATAGCTCACTCATTATCCCCTTTCATTCTATGTAGTAGAAGCGACATCTGACTTAGTATGACTTTTTAAGGCTAATATCAGCAGTCATCAAGGGCCTTCTCCAAATCCTCCCTGACAGCCATTCACCGAAATAATGTCAAAATATTTCTTAAGCCTCTTCCAAACTCAGGCACTGAAAGATTCACATACACACTGTTGACAACAGTGCACCAGTTGCTTAGCATTTGCGGTTCATATATTTTCATATTAAAACATAAGTGGTGGATGAGTTCTACAACCTGCTTAAGCAAGACACCATTGAGCTGGTAGACCACCCTTTGTCCTGCATGCCACTCACGATTCCAGTCCTAAATGACATGCCAGATGAAAGCTTCGCACACATGTGGATATGCACCACCCAACCAACTCTTCAGCATGACAGGCATACAGCTCCCAGGATTTTAGCATTGTACACAAACTGGACGGGGCCAGACTTATTTGAAACCTGAATTTAAACAAAGGCTATTACCAGCTTGAACTTGAAGTATCACCTTTCATTACCACATGTGCCACCTGTGGACTTTTCATATTCAAATTCCACTGTTTTGGCATTTCATCATCTACTTTTTCAAGAAGAAATCCAGCGTGACATACAAGGTGTCCTAAAATGCCTAAACCTTAGCAACAACATTCGAGGAAGATCCAAGCAGCAGCCTGAAGAAATGCTCATCAAATTTGCCAGCTACTGTGTGAGACAAACTTGATGCTGAATAAAGACAAATGATGCATTGGTAAAACATCCTTAAAATTCTTGGGACACATATTTTCAGCTGAGAGCATGCTTCTGGTACAGACAATATCTCAGCACTCCCATCTTTGCCTGAATTCAACTACTTGTCTGCACTACGCTTCTTCCTGGGTCCCACCAACTACTACCACTGTCAGCAGATCATTGAGAAGTATTAAGAAAAGTGAGCTTAGTTGGAATTTAAGGAAATTCATGGCAAATTGCAATGGCTGGGTACCTTGCATACTTCAGTCATTCTCAGCACACATACAAGGCCGTCGCCGACTGGATGAGGAGCAGCCGTCTGAAGCTGAACTCAGACAAGACGGAGGTCCTCATCCTCAGACCCACCCCCTCAGCCTGGGACGACTCCTGGTGGCCGACCACACTGGGAACAGCACCAACACCCACCGACCATGCACGCAATCTAGGATTCATCCTCGACTCCTCCCTCTCCATGTCTAAGCAGGTCAACGCCGTCTCCTCCTCCTGCGACAACACCCTCCGCATGCTCTGCAGGATCTACAAGTGGATCCCGACCGAAACAAGAAGAACGATGACACAGGCCCTTGTCAGCAGCAGACTGGACTACGGCAACGCAGGAATTCCAGCCAAACACTTACGACGACTACAACGCATCCAAAACGCCTCCATCCGACTGATTGTCAACGTCCCCCTCCGCAGCCACATCACCCCCACCTGAGAGACCTACACTGGCTCCCCTTATTTATTTATTTATTTTAAGGTTTTATAGAGCGCGAACATGACCCGTGAGGGTATCAGAGCGCTTTACAGATACAGTAGAATAATACAGGGACATATCACACGATAAACGATGAAAACTAGGTACAAAGGAGGGCTTACAGAGAGTCAAGGGATGAAGGTGGGACAGAGTAGCAGAGGGTACTGTACCTGGGGGATGTGAGAAGCTATACAACAAGGATAAGTAAAGTACAATGAATATAATACAAATAATACAAAAAGTCAAATACAGTGGTGTGCAATGGCGCAGGATAGGGCAACATTCTCTCAGGTGGCTGACGGAATGAGTTTAGCCAAGGAATTTACCCATGAGAAAGGACTTGGCCTCCTTTTTGAAGTGAGCAAAGGAAGGGATTTTTCTAATGTCAGGAGGGAGGGAGTTCCATATTCTTGGTGCAGCTCCAGTGTAAGCCCTATTGTAGGTTGTTCTTTTCCTAAAGCGTGCAGGCCGGAGTAGGAGGGCCTTGGTCGATCTTGAGTGTCTGTTTCCACCAGATAGCACAAGCTTCTGAGCAAGATACGCAGGGGATTTAGAGTGAAGGGCCTTGTGCGTGATGCATGCCAGCTTGAAGTGGATCCTCGCCTCGAAGGGGAGCCAGTTTAACGCTTTCAAGTGAGGAGTGATGTGATCGAATTTTTTTGAGCCTGTAAGTAGTCTGGCGGCTGCGTTGAGGCAGGCTTTTAAGGGAGCCAGCGAGATCTTAGGTAAGCCAGAGAGGGTGGAGCAACCGTATTCCAGTCGAGAGATGACTAATGATTGAACAGCAAGTTTGAGGTCCGGAGCGTCTAGAAAGGGTTTCAATTTCCATAGGTAGCTCAGGTGGAATCTGGCCGATTTCGCCATTGTGTTGATGTGGTCTCGCATGTTTAGGTTATAATCCAAGGTGATTCCCAGAGATTTGGCAGATTTCACAATGGTCGGGGAACAGTTTAAGGCTGTGATGGCTTTAATCCATGTCTGGATGTCAGGGTTGTTCTTGGGTGGGGAGATTAGAAGGAACTCAGTTTTCTTGGCATTAAGTTTTAGTTGATTGGAGGAGAGCCATCTGACTGTCAGCTTCAGGGTTTCATTCAGGGTGAGGATCTCTGCCAGAGATGAGATTTTTATATAGATCTGAGTGTCATCAGCGTACATATGAAAGGAGATATTTGCATTGCGCAGGACTTCGGCCAGGGGTTCCAGATAGAGATTGAAGAGGGTAGGGGACAATGTTGATCCCTGAGGGACTCCCACCGAGACATCGGAAGGAGCGGACAGTTCGCCATTGACTAAAAAACTCTGAGATCGGTTTTGGAGGTAGGATTTGAACCAGTCGAGGACTATGCCATCTAGTCCCATCCTGAGTTTGAGGCGTTCGAGTAGCATCGCATGATTGACCGTGTCGAAGGCCGATGAAAGATCAATGAGTATCAGGAGACAGGTTTTGTCTTGGTCAAGGGCTTGAAGAGCGTCATCAACGATGTGGAGCATGGTGGTTTCGGTGCTGTGACCGGGTCGGAAACCTGATTGACAGTCGTCCAGTAGATGGTATTTGTTGATGTGGTGACTAAGCTGTAGTTGAACACACTTTTCCAGCACTTTCGCCAGGAGCGGGATGTTTGAAATTGGTCTGAAGTTGTCTGGGGAGGCTGGGTCCAGCGACGGTTTTTTCAGAATGGGTATGACTTGGCCTGTTTTCAGCGAGGTCGGTATTGAGCCCTGTCGTAGGGAGGCATTAATGATTGCAGTCCAGCTAGGGATGATGGATTTGGTAACGGTCGCGAGACAGTTTGAAGGGAGCGGGTCATTAAAGTGGTTGTTAGGGTTCAGGGAGGCCAGGATTTTCGCGACAGAGATTTCGTCATAGGATGCAAACTCAGACCAGTGAGCTAAATTCTTTGGTAAGAGTCGTGGTGGCAAGGAGGGAGGAGGCAAAGGGTCAAAGTTCAGGGGGGGGAAGGAGGCAGCCTTAAGTTCAGTATCTAAGGTTTTGATTTTGTTTGTGAAAAAAGTGGAGAAAGCCTCAGAGGAGATGAGAGACTTGGGGTTTTCTTTCACTGTTTTGGATAGTTTGTTCGATTGAAGTTTAACCATCTCAAAGAGTTTGCGCGGTCTATTCTGGGCGTTTCCTAGTTCCGCTCTGAAGAATTCTTTTTTAGAGTTGGCGATGTTCTTGTTGTAGATATTTCTGGCCTGGCGAAGGAGTTTTAGGTGGTCTGTTGAGGGGTGCTGTCTCCAGGTTCTTTCATGCTGTCGGAGGGATCTTCTCTCGTTGTTGAGGGAACCAGTGAACCATGGGTTTTTATCTTTGACTTGAGTTCTTTTTAGTTTAAGAGGGGCTAGGTCATCCAGGATGCTTGACATGGTAGTCGAATAGTGATCATTAAGGTCACTGACCGAGGTGATGTGGGAGGGGGGTGGTAGGTCTGTTTTGCAGCGGATCTCAAGCATGTTGATGTCTAGGTTTTTGGTGTCTCTGACCCAGCGCTTTGGGAGTACCTGTTATGGTGTCTTTGTCTTGCGTGTGCTGGGTAACAGAAAGGTGATGGTATGGTGGTCAGACCAGTCGCAGGGCTCTATCGAGGTGAGCTTGACGGTGGTATCCTTGGAGATGATCCAGTCAAGAGTGGCTCCTTTCGAGTGGGTTGGGAGAGGGCAAGCTTGGGTCAAGGCTAGATCGGCCAGGAGGTCTTTAATGGCGTTGACATGGGGATCTTTAAGATCATTCCAGTGCAAGTTGAAGTCGCCGAGGAAGATGTCCTTGGAGTTAGGGGAGTTCTTAGCCGTAATAACTTCCATGAGGTAGTCGGTAAAAAGTTTGTTTGTGCCTGGGGGGTGATAAAAGATGTGTAGGTTACATGTGTGGATGGTGCTACTGAAGACTGAGAGGGCTAGATATTCGCAGGAGTCAGTAGTATTCGTTGCAAGCTCAGTGACAAGGAGGTTAGCGCGATGGATGCAGGCAATTCCGCCTCCTTTTTTGTTGTGTGGTCTGTCGAGCCTGACAATGTTGAAGTTAGGGGGGATTAAGAGGTCGAGGCATGGGGATGAGGAATCATTTAGCCATGATTCTGTAAGAATGGCTATGTCGGTGTTGTTGTTCAGGATGAACTTAGACAAGAGTGTCACCTTCAAGCTCCTCACCCACGCACACAAAGCACTCCACAATGCGGACCTGCCTACCAGAACAGCAGACTCAGCTTCCACATGCCCCCACCCGCCAGCTCCGCTCCACCAGCCTCGCCCTCGCCGCTGTCCCCCGTATCCAACGAATGACCTCCGGTGGCAGATCCTTCTCCTACCTCGCCGCCAAGACCTGGAACACCCTCCCTACCCACATACGGCAGACCCAAGCCCTACTCGCCTTCAGAAGACTCCTCAAGACCTGGTTCTTCGAGCAGTATCAGCAACCCCCTCTACCCTCAGCGCCTTGGGACCCTCACGGGTAAGTAGCACACTTTACAAGTACTCTGATTGATTGATTGATACAGTAATTGGATGCCAGATCCTTTGGATTAGTTGCCTAACTGGCACAAAAAGATGTTGACCCCAAGATACAGGCTCCAACGCTTGCACTAAACAGGTGCATTAAATATTATATCCCCAATTACTCTTGTAAAAGAAAAGGCGGAAATCCTTGGAGCACAACTGACCCGTCAGGTGGGAAAATAAAAATGACACCTTCACTAAGATCATTCTTTAAAGTACAGGAGATGGAAAAAACACCTATTAGTATAACCCCCGGTCCAGCCCGAGTACCCACAGTATGTACCACCCTGAGGTCGGGCCAATAAATGACTGGCCTCTAGTAAATAGGTTTCAAGTATTGTCAGAAGAGGTAGTAAGTGACACAAATATAATGGCCTAGGGACGTCCCATCCTCAAGTAGAGGAAGGTACACCACAGCCCATGAATCAGGAAGATATAGGGTGTCTCATGTTCACGCTCTCAGAAGATATAAAAAAAAATTGCCAATCAAGCTAAACTCTGTGAAGCTTGTGAGTCCCTTGAACTGAAATTAACGGACCTAACTTATAGAATTAGTAATATGGAAACATCTACTGAGGTTATAAAAGATGAACTAGTCAGTAATAGCAAAGAGATCCAAAACCTTAAGATGGGAGAGAAAGTATTTAAAGAGAAGATAGAAGCTCTTGAGAACAATTCTAGAAGGAGTAATCTAAGGTTCCTTAACATACCAGATGGGAAAGAAGGAGTAAACATGAAGGAGTTCATTATAATTTTGTTAAAAGAATAAAAACCGGCAGCTCGCACATTAGATCTCCAACAAGACATGCAGCAAGTACATAGGGATCCTTTTAAAAGGAATCCTAATGGAGGCAAGCCTTGAAAAAACGTGATAAATTTCAACACCTATTTGATTAAAGAAATGATACTTTCAGAAGCATTGAAAGCAGGCTCATACACAAAAGATGATTGGACTTTTTGCATTCGCTCAGATATAAAAAAAAAGAAACACAAAACCGACAATGGGAGTTAGGTAGCCACATGCAAGTCTTTGGAAGCCATTGTCCAACTGAAAATTCCAGCCACATTAAAAATAATGTGGAACAACAAAACGTACAACATAAAAGAGCCAACGGAAGTTGAGAGTTTAATTAAGCAAATAAAAATGCATCATAAGGTCAAATGCCCATTGATAAATTAGAGATTTACATATGATCCGGACAGACGAGATCTGATGGGCACGCTGAACTGCCCAGCTTCATTAAAGAGAGGGTTCCCCTGGGTGGGGAAAGGAGGTCCACTCCAGGGGTGCACTGGGTGGGGAGCAAGTGGGAGAAAATTTTAAAAAAATGCATACTCCTCATATGTATCGAATGAGTATAAAATGAAGAGTTGGATGAGCAAGGAAATAGTAGGTAAAATGCACAGCCTAAGTAATTTAACATGGAATATAAATCTTTTAAGGGTATCGGGTAGAATAAGGAGAATTCTCCAATTCTGAAAACCATCATATAATGACATCATATTGCTACAAGAGACACACTTGTGTCAGGAAGAGTGGGGAAGGGTAAATAAAGGGCATAGATGGATTAATCAATTTGCATGCACAAATCAAAATTGTAATGTGATAGGAGTGGCAATGTTTATAAAATATTCAGCTCAAGCTAAAATAGAAAAAGTGATCAATAACACAAAATATTCCCTTATAAGCCACTTTAGTCCAAATATAGACGACCCAGTCCCGCTTCAAGAACTTTCCCAACAATTTTTAGACAACAGGAATGTTATCATAATGGGTAGAGATTTCAATGTATTATTAGATCCTGCATTGGATAAATCATCCCCTAAACTGACGTTTAATACCGCTGAAGTGAGGGAGTTATCCAGAATTTAATGAAGATTCTAGGTTTGATAGATCCCTAATGACAAAAGACAGGCATGAATAAGGACTATACACATCACAAAAAAAAAAAATGGTCATGCTTCACGTATAGATTATTTTTTGGTAGATATTAGACTGAGAAACAGGGTTAAAGAAGTTATCAACCTTCCAGAACACCTTTCAGACCATTCCGCAGTAAAATTGGAGCTATGTTTGGATTGCTGCACGACACGGCCTAGATGGACAGTGGATAGGTTCCTACTAGAGGAGCAGGAGATAATAACCAGGCTAACGCAGGACATCTTAAAAATCTTTGAGCTAAATAGGGATTCCCCCCTCCTAAGAGTAATAGGCGATGCTTTTAAAGCCTTTACTCGAGGGATGCTGATTAATTATGCAGCAAATAGGAGGAGAGGAAACAATGATTAAGTGAGAGAGCTCGATAGAAAAATGACTTTGCTTTACAGAGACCTGAATAAGATAGATAATCTCACTATAATAACTAATATACAAACCCAGATTGATGAAGCTAAAAGCGAGTTAACCGATCATCTGGAGGAGAAAGTACAAGAAAAATGGAATGCCTGCAAACTAGCACATTATGAATATGTTGAGGGATGCGGCAAATTGCTGGCTGGAAGACAGGGGGAGATATGTTCAGGAGTTTAATCAAAGAAGTAGCCTTAGAGGAAACTGGTGGATTATGCCAAGACGATCACGGCATTTGGAAAGCTTTCTCCTGTTTTTTTCAAGACATATATAGGGAAGCTTCTTTAGTAACAGATGGACAGATTAATGATTGGCTGCAAAAGGATCCCTTACCAAAGCTAGCTCAAGGTAAAGAGGAATATTTTAATAAACACATTAGCTCTGAAGAAGTGTTTAAAGCAATTAAAGGTTTAAAAAAGGCGAAAACTCCAGGGTCTGACTTAATTTTAAATGAATTATATAAAGTTCTGGCTAAGGAATTCACCCTAGTATTGAACACTCTTTTTAACACTATATACACAGATGAAGTCTCTGTCCCAGAGACATGGAATGAAGCCATAATAACACTAATTTTAAAACAAATAAAAATAAAAATAAATATAAATGGAAATCATACAGGCCTTTTTCTTTACTTAAAAATGACTATAAATTATATACAAATATCTTGGCCAAAAGATTGGATAAAGTAATGGGATAACTGATTAATATATCCCAAAAAGAGTTTATGAAAAACAGACAGTTACACAACTTCGTTCATGACTTATTGTGTGCTGTAGATTTAGCCATAGATAAAGAACTCCAATTAGCCATCATGACAGTTGACACCGCAAAGGCTTTTGACAGAGTGAGCTGGCCTTTTTTACATGGAGTTATAGGTCAAAATGGACTTGGGAATAAGTTCCAAAATGCAGTTAAAAACATATATAGATGCCCTTCTGCGAAAAATAGGCAGAGGTACCCACCAAGGATATCCCTTACCCTCCTATTATTTAATCTATAGATTGACCATCTGGCAAGAAGAATTAGGGAGGAGCAGAGAAATCTGCCATCCAATATTAGGACTGGATTAAGAAAGAGGCTCTATATGCAGATGACCTGCTGATACATACAAAAGATCTTAACCCCTGGTGGGTGTTGGCTCATTACGGAACCGCACCGTCATTGTGTAGTGTAGTTCCTATATTCCCAATAGGCTCTGCGCATTGGAATAATATAAACAAGCAGTGTAGACGTAGGACTGAGGTCGACTAGGTCTCTACTGACTATATTAGACTTAATTAGTTTTGCCAGCTAGCTCAGAGGTCACTAGAAACTTTCTCGAATGTTCAAGAAGGAATTAACTTTCCTGATTAGACAAGAAGGGATTAGCTTCTGACAACCATAAAACATGGCAACTTTGCTCCCTCAGAATAAGAGTGTATCTCTAGAGTCGTGTGAAAACAATAGACATCTATTTTACTCAGTCAATCGTGCATACTTAGTTTCACCAGAGTGCAGAGAAAAGAGAGACGGGCGTTTTTAATATAAGGTGTTATTTATTGAGCAGTCTTCTTTCTCATACAAGAGAAATGAATTTCCACAATTGCAATATTTAGTATAAAGTAAAGTGCGTACAGTAAAAGGAGTATTATGAAATAATACTGTAAACGCATTGATATGGTTTCTTAGCCATATGATACTTTAAAATTGATAAAATATATACATACAAATATACATTGACTAACATACTCAACTGGTGCTTCTAAATACCCCTACCCCGGTGTACCTGACCTAAGCCTAATACGTGGAAAGGAGTAAGTAAGTAGCAGTTTAAGTTAAGTTGGTTTTGCCAAGAATCTGAATCAAGAATTCTCTTTAAGGGTTTAGTCAGCTCCGTACCTGGGTAATAGAAAGCAGGAGGTCTGGTATCTCTCTCTCAGGACTCGATATCCCAGCAACCCGCGAGGGCGGCTGTGAACACCGGAGCTGGATTTCTCGGCAGGAGAAAAGACAGCATCTCTCTCAGTGCGTCAAAAGGGAGGGGCGGCGTCCGTGGTCTCTCGCATCAGCTGGGCTCTCGGGCAAGTAGATAGCCGCTCTGCTCCAAACCACCGTGTGTTTGCTTAAGGCAACGTTGGTATATTTATACCTGAAAGGTGCCGGGTGTGACGTAAGGTTGGACATAAGATGTCAATAAAGATGTCACTAAGAACTGGCCGTTCTTACAGTGCTCACAGGAGTTCTAGGACAAATCAAAACAAAAGCCATGGGGATTTCCCAGGTTGCTGGAGGTTTGTTTTGTTTAGAGAACTCGTTGTACTTTCTAGGAGTCCGGGGAAGTAAATGTAAATGTAAATGTACATGTATTTATATAGCGCAAATCACCGACACGGTATCTAAGCGCTTGCTTAGGGAACCCGTCCTGGTATTCCCCTGTGAGATACCCCGGCAGGGTGTCCACAAGGTGAAAGCCAGGCATCCCACCACAAGGGGCTGTAGTGGAGATTAAGCAAGCTATTGCCCAGAGTCGCAGAGTGTGACCCCGTGAGTCGAGTAGGCACCGGAGCGAGAATTGTCGAGTCCGTGGAATTTTTGAGCCCGAGACCCGCCGAGGCAGGGAATCGAACCCTGGTCCACGGCCGATCTCAGCCGCCTGCCGCCTCTAACCACTGAGCCACGCTTCTCCACAAGTAGCCTTTGCTTAATGTGGACCGCATGGGCTACGACTAAATATGGATATAATTTTTATGCCTTTATAGGGATATTATTTATTATAACCACACAAGGGCATAAATCAGGAATATCGAATTAGGGTCCTAGATATAATTACAACAATAGCACCACCCATGGGGAAAGCGCCGGTGCTCCCCCCATGGGCAGCCTAACAACTTCCTACAAAACATGGATGGCATCTGAAGAGTTTCTGCTGCCACCCTGACCCCCCATGGGAATCCCATGACATCATAGCGCATAGCGTGCACCGATTTAATCAGGAAGCCCTGGACGCACTTGAAGCCATTTGCTTCCAGGCATCCAACGGAGTAGGTTAGGTGTCCTTGCTCCTGGGGTGTGCCCTCCATGCACAGAGGCATCTGGGGAGAGGAAAGAGTTTTTCCTCTCCCCTGATGTCTCTCTGCATGGCATTTCTGCTTCACGATCGCGCACAGCCCCGCGATCGTGAAGCAAAAGTGCACCCACAATGTATTTTTTTAAATGGAAGCAACCCCTTGGGCAAGGGCCGCTTCCATGGGGAGGGGGGTCATATTTTGTGCATGTTTTTTCTGCCACCCCTGGGGGCAGATAGGCCCAATATTTCGGGCTTTCTGCACCGGGGCGGGGGGCAGAAAACCCCACTATGTACCAGGGATTATATATTTTTTTTTTAAATGAAAGCGACCCCTTGGGCAAGGATTGCTTCCAAAGGGCTCATATATTGTGCATGTTTTGTCTGCCTCCCTGGGGGCAGATCGGCCCTTTTTTGGCCTTTCTGCCCCCGGGGGCAGAAAACCCCACTAGGCACCAGGGATTGTATTTCTTAGTGTATAGAAGCGACTCCTTGCACGAGGGTCACTTCCAAAGGGGATACATTTACTGGAGGTTTTTTCTGCTCCCCCCCCCCCCGTGGGCGGATTGGCCTGTTTCTTTGGCCTTTCTGCCCGGCGGGCAGAACACCCCACCAGGCACCAGGATACTTTTTTTTATTGCCGATGGAAGCGGTCCCTTGGCCAACGTCCGTTTCTAAGGGGTTAAATCATATTTATGAATTTCCTGCCCCCCCCCGACAGATCTGCCCATTCTTTGGCCTTGCTGCCCCCAGGTGGGTTGGGGCAGAAGACCCTACTAGGCACCAGGGATCTATTTCTTTTGCAAGGGGGTAAGTTTCTGTCTCCTGTTTTCAGCCCCACTTAGGGACAGATCGGCCTGGCAGAAAACCCCACCAGATCCCTTCGGCAAAATCACCACCCATTTTTCTCGGCCCTATTTGAAGGCGTGTTATAATGCTAATTGTTTTATTTCTTGTAAATTGCATTTTTAACATTTTATTTCTCCTTTTTATTCTAGTTCAAGGCTTTTGCTCTTTAGACTGATGTCCCAGATTGCGGTTTCATTATTGGTGGTTCTGCAGTTTGTGCAGTTGCATATGTGTGGTAAGAGACTTTTTTTGTACTATTTACTCTAAATGTGTTTCATTTCCCTGCATGATTATGTTTTTTGAAAATGGTGTAATAATAGCAGTATGTTTCGCTTCTGTTTTTTGAGTGTCAAAAATAACTTCTACACTGGTGTGCAGTTGTTCAAGGAACTGTTGCTTGCGGCACAATCTGCTCTAACCATAAAGTTTCCCAAAAGCTTGTGCGGGGACAGTGCAGTGCAATGCGTAGCGAGGAACTTCTAGCTGTGAAGTTTGCAGACAGGCGAGATGCCTACATGCTGACTACCATCCATGATGAAAGCACATCACCTGTGACTGTTTGGGGTCAGGTTGCTGAAGTGCGCAAACCTTTGTGCATTTTTGACTATACTAGGCACATGGGTGGTGTTGATTGAGTAGATCAGAGGTTGAAACCTCACACTACTCTTCGTAAGGCTTACATTTGGTATAAGTAGTTGGTTATCCATCTTTCCACTTGGCAACCTTTAATGCTTTTGTTGTATTTAAGGAGTGTTTTCCTGAGTCAATGATGACTTTTGTTAAGTTTCAGGAGTCTGCCAAAGGTAGCCTTGTTGTAGTAGAACAGGCAAGTGTTCCACATGCAAAATAATTTTTGGGAGCATCCATGAGTGGTAAAGTGAACTGCCTGGTCTGTATTGTTTTATATTTTTTGTTCTGTTTAAACGTTGGCATTAGTGCAATGAATTTAGTTTCAGATTTTGTTAGTAGATTTGTATCTATTTTCAGTTTGTTTGTGCTTTCTTGTTTGTGTAAGAAAACCCTAAATGTGATGCCGGTGTTGTAGGCTGGTACTTGCCTGGCAGTGTGCGTGGACTGGCACTTGGTTGGTGGTGTGTGGGGACTGGAGCTTGGCTGGGAGTATACATGGACTATTGCTTGGCTGGCGATGAGTGTGAACTGGTTCCTGGATGACGGTGTGCATGGACTGGCCCTTAGCAGGTAGGGTGAATAGACTGGTGCTTGGCTTGTGGTGTACGTGGACTGGCACTTGTCTGGCTGTGTGCATGGACTGGTGCTTGGCTGGTGGTGTTTGTGGATTGGTGCTTGGGTGGCGGTGTGCATGGACTGGTACTTGGCTGGCAGTGTGAATGGATTGATGTTTGGCTGGGGTGTGCGTGGACTGGCGCTTGGCTGGCGGTGTGTGTGGAATGACACTTAGCTGGTGGTGTGAATTGACTGGCACTTTGCTGGCTGTGTGCATGAACTGGGGCTTGGCTGGTGGTGTGCATGGGCTGGCGCTTGGGTGGCGGTGTGTGAGTAGTGACTTTCTGCAGGTCACTATACACACTGGTAGCCAAACGCCAGTCCACACAATCCTACAGCTGGTATGGTTTCTGTGTCAGACATGTGGGTGTGTAAAAGTGATGGGCCCTTGAATGGCGTGGTCTGCTGATTTGAGTATTGTAATGTGATGGGCCTGCGTCTGGCGGTGTGAATGGTTTGTATGTGTCACACGTATGAAAGGTGTATGAATGGCCTTGTCGTGGCTTTGCTGCTCACAAGCTCAGTTCAGTTTCTTGTTCTTTCAATTATTAACAGTGCATTTCATTTTCGTTAAATCTCTTGTTAATAAAATTGTATATACTAAACCATCACTCACCCTCGTGCCAAATCCAACCAGAATGTATGTATGTACGCTTCTGGAATAGATGGTTGTACAGTAATATTTGTCTTTTCTGTCTTTCTCTGCTAAGGTGTACATTCTATCTAAGAAAAAACTACAAACTCTAGATATTATCGTAAACTAAAGACCCAGAGGAATACATGGTGATGTCTCTCTCGTGGATCACAACAAGTTGCCTTACCCACAATGTCCTGTAAACCTCAAAATGTGACTGTCACATTTTCCTTGCATTACTGTGCCATAATTTTCACGCTTCAGAGAAAAACAACACATTTCCTACCACTCAGCATTTCCTCAAGTCCCCCGATAAAAATGGTACCTAACTTTTGTGGGTGGGCCTAGTACCGGTGGCAGAGAAGGGCCCAAAACCTATTGTGGATTTCCTATTTCAAAATGACCTGGTTTTGCAAGGGGGCTCACCTGGGTTTTTGGCCTCAGGCTCGGTGGCCATCTTGGGAAACATACCAAACCCAGACATTTCTGAAAACTAGACACCCAGGGCAGTTCATGAGGTATGGCTTGTGTGGATCCCACAACGTTTCCCTACCCAGAATCCCCTGCAAACCTCAAATTTGTCTGAAAGAACTCTTTTTCCAAACATCTTTGTGTGGGATCACTGTGCCGGCACAAATGTCCTACCACCCAGTGTTCCCCCTGTTCTCTCGAGTAAACTGATACTGTACTTGTGTGGGTGGGCCAAAGGCCTGTGACTGGGCAGGGCCAAAAACATAGGGATTAAGGGTATAGCACTGCAAATTCTAAGCATTGCATTTTTTTAAAAATATTTTTTTAGCTGATTTTGCATTGAACAGCCACACAAGTGAGGTATCATTTTACTCGGGAGATCAAGGGAAATGCTAGGTGGTAGGACGTTTGTGCTGGCACGGTTATCCCACTCATAAATGCGTGGAAAATATTTCTTTCAGCTAAAGTTGAGGTTTGCAGGGTATTCTGGGTAGGAAAACATTGGGAGATACACCCAAGCCATACCTCACTGGACTCCCCACGGTGTCTAGTTTTCAGAAATGTGTGGCTTTTGTATGTTTCCCTAAATGGCTGTGAGCCCGGGGCCAAAAAAACAGGTGCCCTCCCTCCAAAACCAGGTCGTTTTATGATAGGTAATTTTGAAGTCTCCGCAGTACAATTTGCGCCATTTCCTGTTGCAGCCACTATGCCTACCCACACAAGTAAGGTACCATTTGTATCGGGAGACATTGGGGAATGCTAATTGGTAGGACATTTTGTCATCCCAGTGATCCCTCAACTTTCCTACACAGAAAATGGAGGATAATTTGATTTTTTTCAGCTAAATTTGAGGTTTGCGGGGAATTCTGGGTAGGGAAACGATGGAGGATCCATGCAAGCCATACTACATTGGACTCCCAATGGTGTCTAGTTTTCAAAAATGTGTGGGTTAGGTAGGTTTCCCTAGATGCCCGCTGCGCCCAGGGCCAAAAACCCAGGTGCCCCCCTTGGAAAACCAGGTCATTTTGTGATAGGTAATTTTGATGTCTCCACAATACATTTTGGGCCCTTGCCTCTAGCTGGTACTTAACCCACGAGTGAGGCATCATTTTTAATGGGAAACTTTGGGAAATGCAGGGTGGGTGGGGGAAGTTTATGGACCAATGCAGATTCCAGAACTTTCCATCACAGATATGTGATGAAAATGTGTTTTTTTTTTTTTACAAAATTTGAGGTTTGCAAGGGATTCTGGGTAACAGAACCTGGTGAGACCCACACAAGGCACCGACTCCTGGATTCACCAGTCTAGTTTAAAAAAATGTATAGGTTTACTAGGTTTCCGTAGGTGCCAGCAGAGCTAGAGTTCAAAAGCTACAGCTAGGCACTTTGCAAAAAAGGGTCAGTTTTCATTGTAAAAATGTGGTGTGTCCACATTGCGTTTTGGGCCATTTCCTGTCGGAGGCACTGGGCCTACCCCCACAAGTGAGATACCATTTTTATCAGAAGACTTTGGGGAATGTGGGGTGGCTGGAATTTTGTGGATCCACACAGGATCCAGAACTTTCCATCACAGAAAATGTGAAGAAAATGTGTTTTCTTTTTCAAAGTTTTAGGTTTGCAAGGGATTATAGATAACAGAAACTGGTGAGAGCCACTCAAGTCACCGCATCCTAGATTCCTCTGTGCGTCTAGTTTTCAAAAATCTATAGGTTTGCTGGGTTTTCCTAGGTGCCGGCTGGGTTGGATTCAAAATTCACAACTAGGCACTTTGCAAAACAAGCATTTGCAATGCAATAGGTCTCGCATTAGGAAAGTTTGAGCTATTGGTATTGTAAATTACAATTTTTTTATTTATGTGTTTGTTTGGAAAATAGTGAAATTAATAGCTTTGTCATTTACAATGCCAATAGTTATAACTTTCGCAAATGTGACACCTATATCATTTGTAATGCAATATGTGTTGTATTTACGTGACTTAGATGTATTGCTATTACACATAACAATGGCTTTTAATTTTTTTTAAATAATTAATACAAGTTATTGTAATGTATAATGGCAATAGCTTAAACTTTTGTAAATACCTTTTGTGAAGATTATGTTCAGTGTATTTTATTGTGACGAAAATACAAGAACAGAAGTGAAATATTAACATCTTTTTGTGACATTTGTAATAAAGCTTGAAAGATTGAGAGAACATATTTGAACCAGTTGTTGTTGAATGTTTGCACAGATTGATGCTGTGGTGGCGCGGAGTGATGTTGTGGGGGCGACGAGTGATGCTGTGGCGTTCAGTGATGCTGTGGTAGCGCATAGTGATGTTGTGGTGCCCCTGAGTGATGCTGTGGTGATGCGATAGATAGAGTGAGTGCGATAGCTAGATAGAGTGAGTGCGATAGATAGAGTGAGTGCGATAGATAGAGTGAGTGCGATAGATAGAGAGAGATAGAGTGCGATCGATAGATAGAGTGCGATAGATGGAGTGAGTGCGATAGATAGAGTGCGATAGATAGATAGAGTGAGTGCGATAGATAGACAGAGTGAGTGAGGGCGATAGATAGACAGAGTGAGGGCGATAGATAGACAGAGTGAGGGCGATAGATAGACAGAGTGAGGGCGATAGATAGACAGAGTGAGGGCGATAGATAGACAGAGTGAGGGCGATAGATAGACAGAGTGAGGGCGATAGATAGAGTGAGGGCGATAGATAGAGTGAGGTCGATAGACAGAGTGAGGTCGATAGACAGAGTGAGGGCGATAGACAGAGTGAGGGCGATAGACAGAGTGAGGGCGATAGATAGAGTGAGAGTAATAGAGTGAGGGCGATAGATAGACAGAGTGAGGGCGATAGATAGACAGAGTGAGGGCGATAGATAGACAGAGTGAGGGCGATAGATAGACAGAGTGAGGGCGATAGATAGACAGAGTGAGGGCGATAGATAGACAGAGTGAGGCCGATAGATAGAGTGAGGGCGATAGATAGAGTGAGGGCGATAGATAGAGTGAGGGCGATACACAGAGTGAGGGCGATAGACAGAGTGAGGGCGATAGATAGAGTGAGAGTAATAGAGTGAGGGCGATAGCTAGATACAGTGTTGGCGTTAGATAGTGAGTGCGATATATAGACAGATAGAGTGAGGGCGATAGACAGATAACTAGAGTGAAGGCGATAGATAGAGTGAGGGCGATAGACAGAGGGGTTGTGTGTGTGGGGGTTGTGTGTGGGGTTGTGTGTGGGGGGTGTGTGTGTTGGGGGTTTGGGGTATGTCTGTATGTGGGGGGTTGTGTGTGTGGGGGGTTGTGTGTGGGGGGGTTGTGTGTGGGGGGGTTGTGTGTGGGGGGGTTGTGTGTGGGGTGTGTGTGTGGGGGGGTGTGGTGTGGTGTGAGGAGTTGTGTGTGGGGGGTTGTGTGGGGGTTGTGTGTGTGTGTGTGTGTGCGTGTACGGTGTGTGTGTGGGGGGGTGTGTGTGGGGTTGTGTGTGTGGGTTGTGTGTGTAGGGTTGTGTGTGTAGGGTTGTGTGTGGGGGTTGTGTGTGGGGGGTTGTGTGTGGGATATGTGTGGGGGGTTGTGTGTGGGGGGTTGTGTGGGGGTGTGTGTGTGGGGGTGTGGTGTGTGTGAGGAGTTGTGTGTGGGGGGGTTGTGTGTGGGGTGGTGTGTGTGCGTGTGGGGTGTGTGTGGGGTTGTGTGTGTTTGGGGTTGTGTTTGGGGTTGTGTGTGTGGGGTGAGTGGGGGTGGGGTGTGTCTGTGTGGGGGGTTGTGTGTGTTTGGTGTTGTGTGTGGAGTTGGGTGAGTAGGGTTGTGTGTGTGGGTGTGTGTGTGGGGTTGTGTGTGGGGGGTTGAATTATCATTTAATTTGCAACCGATCAGCTTCTGTTCACAAGCTTGAAAGTAGCAGTTACATAAATTGGGAGCTACAGGATGCCCATGGCTCACCAGTGCATGTTGCAAATGAAACAAAGCATAATGTGTTAGGATTGCATTACAAAGAAAGGCAATAAAAACACAGGGTGGTAAATTAGGCATGCGGGCAGCCTCGAAGCCAAATGGTGTGGGATGTGAAGTAGGGATATGGGGACAGCAAGGAAATACTTGTGAGGGAGGGGGGAGTGTGGTGGATGCAGATGGGGATTAAAGAGGTAGTGTTTGAGCAGAGATTGGGATATAAAACAAGAATTGTGTCTGGATGGGCGAGAGATAGACTGAAGAGAGAGGGGGCTTGGAGAGAATCCTATTAGCCTAGCTTAATTAACAGTATTTTACAAATCCGCCATTAGTGTCAATATGTATGCCAAATATATTTAAAGAACACAGCTCAGGGTGTCCGGTTCACCAAACACAAACAAAATCTTAAGCAAAATGGAAAAAGAAAAAACTTCGAATTCTTTCCAGCATCACCCATTTTGGCTGCAGTCAAAAAATGAAGCAGTCATGTGAGAGCTCTGTAAAACAGTAAGAGTTTACCATTTTTCCCCAAATATTCTTGGCAGTTCCACAAGAGTTCGTTAAGAAATTCCTTGCATGGGAAAATTGGAAATTTATGTCCGCTGCTCTCTACGCAGCCTCTTCTGTTGTATACAAATTTAGCAATATTTTGCCCCGAGGGCCTGTGGGGGATGACGTGTGAGTAAACTCTCCAAGCCTGTACATTGCTCAGTAAGTGGTGTGCCAGGAAGGTCTGACATCCGGTGCTTTCTCAAACCTGAAATCGCAAGGCGGTGTGGTGGCATCTCCTGCCTCGTAGGCAAGAGTAGTGTCTGTCACCGGGATAATTTATGAAAGAAGTGTCTGGCAAAAATGTCTCTTATCGAGATTAGGTTAAACCAGGACTATTGGTTTTGTCAATGGATTTTCGTTACATAAAGGTAAATAAGCAGCAACTGTGGCTTCGTTGTGACATGCTGAGACTGTGAAGTTGCATCAATGGCAGTGATGCAGAGTTAAGGTGTTTTTTTCACCCGGATTGTGAAGGCAAAAAGGGAGAGCCCGTTAGTGAACCGTGCTCAGCACCGGCAGGACCCGGCAGACTTAAAGCCCTGCATCCCGGGCTGAAAATAGGCTATGTGCAAAGCGATTTGTATAAACCTGCAATACAAGAAGCTGCCACCATAACATCCTCCACAAAGGAAGCCGAGGAAACTGAAACAGGAGGTAAACAACGAAGTACCCGAAGGAAAACTGCTGCTTTAATGTTCCGAAATGCAAACGGGGCGCGAGGCTACTGGCAACAAGAATATATATGGAGATTGAAACAAGACGGACGAGCTGCTAGTTCTTCCGATGGTAAAAATGGATAGTATAACATAAACCACAAGAAACTGTATGTTTCATTAGTGGAACAGTACTCGAAGCAAGGTTGTTAATCTATTAGCAGGTTAACATGAGGCAGCATAATGCCATGAACAGAGTAGATACAGTTGCTTAAGATATAATGCCGAGGATGCAGACGCCCAGATTGTAAGAACAAATTAATAAAAATGGTGTTCGGAAGATGTACGCACACACGTGAATACAATTACAGTTGTGTTGCATAAAGCGCAGGACTGTTTATGAAGGAAACCCGACAGTCGATCATTCTAGACATAGCGACTCTATTATTACCAGATGACATTACATAGCAGGGGCCTTTATTTTGTATAAATAGTATGCACCTAAAACTGTATCCTGTTATGCGTATATATATCTACAAAACTCATCAGTAATACCAATAGCGTACATAGACGACCCGTGAAAAGCTCACACCCTTCTTATCAGATACGACGATTCAAAAGAATTTTGCAGCTCTGTTGTTAATGCGGCAGCCAGCTGGTGGGACAGAAAAACCGCCGAGAAGTCACATGGCCCGTCACACAGTGGAACAAGATAATACGGCACTGGGTTATAAGCGCACTCGATTTTATTAAAAACCGAGATCCACGAGCGAGAACTGGATTTAGAGGCACTTACTTGGAGTTAAATCTCCTCGAAAGAGCAAGCATTTCTGCAAAACGCCGTGTGCTGCAACGAAGTCCCGTAGTGATGACTCCTACGTAAATGCGTGTTTATTTTGGTCACGTGACCCGGAAGTTTCATGAAATTTATTACACAAACTTAACCAATTTTAAAAGTATTTACTACAAAGGTGGTATAATGGTCTATGAGCTTTGACATGTTGAATGTGGAAAGTGTTACTTTTCAAGGGGAAACTCATTACAGCAAAAAAAACGGAAGTCAGGCACTTTTGCCTGAGACGGGGGCGGGGCCTGCAATCCGGCAGGAAGTCCCGCCCGCCGCCGCCGCCGCCGAGGAAGAAGTGGAGCCGGCCGACTGATGGCCTCTCCGCAGCCCGGGGCTCCCAGGTGCTGGAGGGAGCCCCGGAAGTGAAGTCCTGCCCCCTGGTACCAGCGCTGCCGTAGATTAGACACTGAACACGCTGAAAGAGCCCGGTAAGTGGTGGGGGTGGGGGTGGAGGGGTGGGGGGGTGGTGGACGCGCGTGTGTCTGTTCGAATGTGTTTGTGCGTGTGTCTGTGTGTGTGCGCGTGGGTTTGCGTGTGTGTATGCAGTGTGTGTATGCAGTGTGTGTGTGCCTGTGTATGGCTGTGTATGTGCGCATGCGTGAGTGTAGAGTGTTTGCGCAAGGGAATGAGACAGGAGAGGGGCACGGCACCGTGCGCGCTCACGAGGTCAAAACTGAGCAGATCTGCGCTTGTGCACCCTCTCCTGTCCACATTCCCAAAAACGGGTAGCAATAGTTGTCGAAGCACACTGCATCAATGCTTACGCATTGAAGCAGGTCGTGCTTCGACCTAAAAACGATCTGTTTTCAATGTAAAAATGTGAAGTGTTCATGTTGAGTTTTGGGCATTTTCCTGTCGCGGGCACTAGGCCTAGCCACACAATTGAGGGACCATTTTCATTGGGAGACTTAGGAGAACACAGAAATGTTGAACAACTATTATCACCTATTGACTTGCGATGCATTTCTGCCTTCCAAATGTAAAACAATGAGTTAAAAAAAAGTCACTTTGAAAAATGTCCAATAATTCACATGCTAGTATGGGTACCCACAATTTTGCAGATGTGCAAATAGCTACTGTTTCTAAACTCTGGGGGGCATATTACCAAGCTATAGCGATAATTATCGCTAAGCTTGGTTAGCGGGTATTAAAATATCGCCGCGCTCCGACGATTTTTATCGCTGAGATACCTTGATATTATCAAGGTTTATCTCAAAAGCGGTACAAATCGTGGGAAATGCATGAATATCGCTGTAAAATCAGCGATATTCATGCATTATCGTGACAATGTTCTTAGCCATGTTATCCACCTTCCATTGGATAACATGGCTAAGAACTGCTCTGGGCAAGCGTTAGCTTTTGGAGAAAATCGCGCTTAGCGCGATTATTTCCAAAAGTTGGTAATAGGTGATAGCGATGTTAGCGACTGTTTCCAGTCGCTAACATCTTGGCACGCCCACTTTGCATGTTATTAGCGATAGTTATCGCTGACATGCATAGTGGGCCCCTAAATGCCCGCTATCGCCTATTAGCTGTCGCTAACTGGTGTTAGCGACAGCTAGGTTATAGGGCGATAAAATTATCGCCGCTTTAGCGGGAAAAATTCCCGCTAAAGCGGCGATAGGGCCCTTGGTAATATGCCCCTATATTTTTTTCCCATTTCGGAAATACATAGGTGTCTTCCATACCAATTTTTCACTGTTTATATTTTCCCAAAAGAATTACTATATTCCCGGCACAGAAAAAAAATCCATTACAAGATGCTGCTCAGTTATTGGCTCTGGGTTCCTCAGGTTCTTGGTGAACCTACACGTCCTATATATCCCCACAACCAAAAGGATCAGCAGATGTAACAGTATATTGCTTTTAAAAATCTGTCATACTTAGAAGAAGTTACAGGTAAAAATGTTGGCACAAATGACTGTTTTTTTCAATTCATTTAAAATGTTTCCTATTTTCAGCTGTTAGTTTCTATAAATAGTCTTGAAGGATCTGCAAAAGTGACCCCTTGCTGAATTCAGAATGTTGTCTACTTTTCGGAAATATTTAGCTTTTCAGGAACCATTATTGCTTTCATACCCATTTCTACCATTAGCTGGAAGGCGGTTTCCCAGTAAAATGGCAAATCTGTGTAAAAAATGTTGGTTTTCTGACAAAGGTCTATCAGTTCCTGAAATCTGGGAAGATGGTGATTTCAGTACCAGAAACTCTTTGTTGATACTTCTGCAGCACTTTTTTCCCATTCCCCCGCAAAAAAAGCTTTTGCTGTATTTTGGCTAATTTCTGGATCCCCTCCAAGGGAATCAATAAACTCTGGGTACCTTTAAAATCCCTATGATATTGGAAAAAAAGGACGCACATTTGGTGTGGATACCTAATGTGGTCAAAACGTTACAGGGGCCTAAGAGTGAACTACCCAAAATAGCCATAAAAAGGATTAGCATGGGAGGGTGGAGGGGAGGCCTAGCAGCTAAGGGGTTAAAGGTAATTTCCCTATCATCTTGAACATACTGAAAGACTCTTGGAATGTATCTGGGTACCTGATTAATGTTGAAAAATGGGGGTAATGTCCTGAAATATACCTGTAGATTCCACCCTGGAAAAAAGAAATAAGGCATCTAGTAGTTCAAGTGGTTAAAAAACCGGAAGACATGGACCCAAGTGAACTGCACAAGACTTTTTAGGGAAGCTAAGAGGTTTCTTAAGTTATGATCTCATCTCCCATTATCCATTATAGGAATAAAAAAACTTGATCAAATGGTGATTTTACCAAAGTTCACCGTTATATTTAATGCATTACCTCTACACTTTGAGACTTAGGGCCAGATGAAGGTAAATACCATTTACCGATTCTGAAATACCGAATTTTACCGATTCGGTAAAATTCGGTAAATACCGATTCAGTATTTACCGATTCAGTATTCCCCATTCATTCCTATGGGCCTGGAGGCCCATAGGAATGAATGGGGAATACCGAATCAGTAAATGCCGAATCGGTAAGAGGGGGAAGACCTACAAGGGTGGCAGGGTGTCACATTGACACCCTGTTGCACCCCTGAATAGTACATGGGTGCACATGTGGCACACATACATGCCGTAAGGGCATGTATGTCTGCCACATGGCACTGTTAAAAAAGCCCAAAATTCCTTTTTTAACGGTTTTCGTTATTTACCATCAACTTGTAGTTGGTGTTAAATGACGAATCCTTACAAGTGAAAAGCCCTCACTTGAGTGCTTCCTACATTAAGGATTCAGTAATTTACCGAATCGGTATTTAAGAATTTGGTAATTTACCGATTCCTTAAATTACCGATTCGGTAAATTACAGAATCCTTAAAGTAGGCCCCTACATCTCAAATGCCTAATACCGGTCGGTAACGCCCAAAATTCGGTCATTTTGGCCGTTACCGACCGATATTAGGCTTCCTACATCTGGCCCTTAGTGGTTAAAGAAAATACAAGGGGAGGTAAATAATTTTATTTGGGCAAATAAAGGCATAAGAATAGCCTGGAAAAAGTTATACAAGAAAGAATTGGATGGTGGGACAGCTCTTCTAGATTTCCAGTTGTACTGCTGGGTTCTTGCAACTAAAAAATTTGAGGTTACTGCTTACAAAGAATTACCAACAACGTCATCCCGGCTACAGTGCTTCAACAAAAGATCTGGCAGAACAAAGAAACTACTTCCTCTTTAAATTTGGGCACCCTACATATTTCAAAAAGGTACGATTAAGAGTGCTAACAGTAGTATGTAACCTATTGATTGAGGTCATGAGCATCCTAATAATGCCATATTATAGTCAAATGGCCCCAATTTGGAAATCCCCCGGCACTCCATCATGCCTTCAAGATTCGTTAGCCATTCCACTAATGGGTGAGGGAATAGAGAAATGGGGTCACTTCAATATCTTGGAACTATCTAGAAAAACAAATAATAGACTGTCCAGGTTGAAATATTTGCAATTAGTGAGCTGGGCGATCGAGACCAATCAAATGTGGGACTTATTGCTGACTGGGAGGAAGAGATCTGTAGCAACAACATACAAAAAAAAGAGGTGTCCAAGTGGGACTGGATGTTTGTGCAAGAAGAAGATAGTCCCAACACATTGCCAGAAGAAAGGTGGAGAGAAGATTTACCTGCAGCAGATTTAATATACCTCAGGCAAGTATACATGTCTACGATTTTGTTGTTTGTTAGATAGGCACCTTTAAGAAGAAATCATCTGTTTACTCTACATAGGGCTTACTGGTGCCCTAAGAAATGATCCCGATTGGGAGAGAAAAAATTAAGTGTTGCCCAAAAAGCGATTTGGAGAGCGCAAATGATATGCACATGTTCTGGCAATGCCCTAGAATCCAAGCTTACTGGCAAGAAGTGGGTAAGGTTCTGACAGCGGTTATAAAAAACGGAATGGAGGTAAGCTTGCCTTTGATCTTTTTGGAGGATTTAGAGGGAGTCAGAGTAAAAGGGAAGAAAAGGAAATTGCAAGATCAATTACTTCTCATCATACTAATAATAGCAACCAGGAAAATCTGTGTTAACTGTGTTTCTTGGTCTTTGCCTTCCTGCTTGAGTTGGTTAAAGTCTGTGAAGCGTATTAGTAGATTGGACTGTATAAATGGGTCAGAAAAGAGGGTTAGTACTTGGGTGCCCATATTATCTTATTTTTCAAATCCTGCTTGGTGATAGGTATTCTAACAGTCCAAGGATTAAGACAGTTTCCTCGAAGAAGAGGTAGGGTGGGGTGACGCCACAACATCTTTAATTGGTTGAAAGATGGTATATAAGGAGGAGTCAATTCCCAGCAGGCTGTGGGTATGCAACTGCAGTATATGATCATACCATACATCTCTTATTTACTTGTCACATATGAGAACCAAAAAAAAAGATGTGACCCAGAAACGGCACCAAATTATAGCACGAGCCAGCCACAATATAATGACCCCCAAGCAGACTTACTAACAGATAGAAAAGGAGACCCTAGCAGTTATGTGGGCCTGTGAACACTTCCATCTCTTGGTCTGTGGTAAACCATTTACCATTATTACAGATCATTAAGCTTTATGCACCATCTTTGGTAACCCAGGAACAGCACAAACAAGCAAAACATCATAAATTAAGTCATCATCATAGGAAAATGCCGGTGCATCATGAGTGCTCTGGAAAATCCAATAGTGGATCTAGCTCATGCTAGCCGCCTCGAGCCCACACCTTGTATAAAGATCTGGTTCCTGAGTCTTGATACTCGGTGAAAGGGTAATAAATAAGTGTCATGCACGTCAAGGCTTTGGGAACGATAAGGCCCTGTAACTCGTATAGATGTCTAAACTTCCAAAACACATCAGGGATGAAGTTACAATTGATTTCTCTAGACCCAGTTCAGAAGGACATCTTTTTGTTGTAGTATTATTATTATTATTACGTATCTTATAGAGAGCGTGGCTACCCCCAACGGGAGTGTCCCGGCGCTAAGCAAAGAAGATGGAGTAAGTGAATCAGCACTGGGGGGCTCGCGAGTCTCTACGGGAGACTGAAGAGCCAGTAGTAGACGGAGGAGTGTGTTTTCCTCAATTTAGGGCAGTCCCCAGAACTGCATCAAATGTGGCCAAACCTGCTCTGAACACTCTTTTTTCACAATCGACATATCTTCACTGCTGAAATAGGAGAATAGTCCTTCATGTAACATGAGTGAATGCAATGATTTTGCAATTTTTCTAGGTTTTGAACAGAATAAAATAATTCCTTCGAGCCCCAGGCAAATGGCATAATGGAGATATTCATATCCACCTGAAATAGCACTCTAATTTACCAACGTCACTGGATCATCTATATTAAAGATCCTTTGTCAAATTGTGCGTGACTATAGAGACACTGAGATGATTTAAGCCGTAGGCAAAGTGGGCATTTGCTCTAGTGCCCCATATTCCTAGGGGCCCCCTCAGTTTCACCTCTGTCTATTTCTGTATGAAAGCAACCTCTGTGATCTTTATATAAACATTTTTTTATTGGTTTGCACGTAATAGAAATATAAGTAGCACAAATTTTGATCTTTTTCACGTTGTCCTCAACGGTTTTTGAGCAACCCCCATTTCTGAAAGTTTGTTTTGAAATATACTAGCTTGAAATTCAAGAAAATTGGTAATAAAATTAAACGTTGTTCCTAATAGTGCCCTCAAAATATGCCTTGCCTGAGGTCCTAAAAATATTTAAGACAACACTGCAGAAACACTCCACACAGCATCACAGGCGCCTCACTGTCTAAATTGATGTTTGAAAAAAAATGAAGAACAAATGTCCACATCCTCACCGATGGTCTGACACTCAATTATTTTGTGAAGAGAGAGCTTGTGATGCCCCTCCTCGCTGTCCTTACACAGTTACGACTAAAAGGTATTCTTAGAGTAGCAGAGATCTACTCACAGAAAAGATAGGAGAGGCAGAGGTGGAATCTCCACACACAGGTTTATGAATAGCATTTTGCAGAATATTACAAGTACTATTGTAGTACTACTGAAATGCAGTTTGTGAATAGGCCCTAAGACTAATGAAACAAGAAGCAGTTATCTTTGAAGCTCTGGATTCACCCTGCCTTGTGATTGATAGAAATATCTATATGTACAGAGGCCATGCTCTAGAGACTGTAGATGCTTTTGATGAAAATACTTCTTGTAACAGCATTTCAGGTGCGCACTTCTTTAGTATGGAGAAGGATGTAGACATTTGGGCCTTAGTTATGAGGCCTTGCGACAGTTTTGTGCTTCCATTTTTGTGACGCTTCGGCGGCGTAAATCATGCCTCCTGTTGCGCCCTATTTACAAAGTGGCGGATCGAAGCAGATGCATCACTTTGTAAACACCTGCGCAACATTATACCTGCGTCAGGTATAATGTATGCAGGGAGGGCGTTCCCACGTAAGTAAGCCTCGTAGAAGTGACACAGTGCGCCACTTCTAGGATGCAAATGCCTCAATATCTTACCCCTGCCTCACAGCAGGCGTAAGACTGACACAAGCACTTTCACATGGAGCGTGCCCCATGTGAAAGAACACATTGCTGTAGTTGCGTCACTTTTGTGACACACTCCAGCAATGAGTGACGTTCACGCCATACAGAAATACTGACGTATCTGTAACTCCTTGCGACATGATGCGTAAATATGACGCATCAATCATGTCGCAAGGAGGGCGCACTGAGAAGTGACGCATAGCTGCTTTCACGCAGCTGAGAGAGCGCAAACTGATATAAATATATGAGTACATCACACTTACCTATAGAGAGCATAATTCATGAAGAGAAATGCCATGAGTGCTAATAGTATATGAAATTATATTCTAAATGTATAGCTAATATAGAGATTTAAGTAGAAGTGGAACTAATACAGAAATGTGTGACATTATATGATTTTATTAGACGTGATTATTTTGAATCTATGTCGTGTAGCTGTTAACATATAAGATGGTCTGTGGTAAAACGCAGAACGTGGTAGGCCTCAGGGCCAGAGCTGGAGCTAAAAGGGAAGGTGTTTCTTTTCACGACACAGATTGTTTAACGTTTTTGGTCATTGCATTAATGGGCCAGGATTTAGAGTAATGTTTTCTAAATAATAGAATAAGAGTTTTAACATGCTTTAATTAAATGAAGAAATTGAATGCTATAATCATAATGTGAAATATTGTAGGCCTGAAATGTTTTAGCATTGATTTACACGTACATGTCTGGGCTGAGAAATGTTGCAAGCCTTTTTTAGAAGTCTATGAGAGTTGGGTTCTTGGCGGCAGATATCAGTCTGCAACAGGAAAGGGGGGATCCAATTATAAGTGAATGAATAGAGGTCTGTTCAGTAGACGGCCCAGACCTGGAGGAGGGTTCTGGAATGTTTAAGGGGTATCAGCGGGCCGGAGAAGAGACTGAGAAGCAAGGTCAACTCTAACGTCTGAGGCCCAATACAAAGCATCATGGAAAAAGCCTGAAGTTGCACCACGTGAGAGGCGTTTCGCAAGGGGCGTCTCAAATGTTGTTGACTGTTTTGTATTAGGGACAGCACCCCTGGGTGGAGTTAGAGCAGAGACCTGAGGACCCTTTAGAGAGCGGATGGGTAGGCAGTGAGGGGTCATGACTGGAGAACTTTAGGTTTTCACCAAGAGACTTAGAGTGGGTGACTTCCCTTGGGGGTCATTCATTGCTGACACCTTTGTTAGGTTGGGATTTGGTTAAGTAGGGATACCATCTAGAACAGGCTAGGGACGCCTAACCTGTGTTTGTTTTCCTCCAACCTAGATGAAGGAGAGATATGCGTCTATGCTGATAGCTTTGCTATTTTTAGAACTTGTGTTAGTGATTTCTGTTGCTCGTCTGAGGGCTTTTCGAGAGCACATGTATGTAATTGGACCTGTGTATCTCGTGAATCTCATTCTGAGATGCTTGTATTTGCAGCTCATTATATCTTTACAATAAACTTTTGAAACCTAGAAGTTGTCCGTGATCTTTGAGAGTAGAGTCCTTTCTTGGGTGAACTAATTTGCAGATAGGTGTACTGTTTCCTTCCAAGACAGGCAATAAAGGTTCAGTCGACCAGATCGAGGTTTGGATCAATAGATATAAGGTATCGATCAAAATCTCGCCCTTTCAGTTGGTAGCTATAGAGGATGGTTGCCTTCTTGAGGACGGTGACCTAGGCCAGGTTAGCTTACCCCAAGGCCCCTAGAAATCGATGATCGGAAGAACAGCCCGCAGATGAAGATCCGGATGACGTGAGACAGAAAAAGCAGCAGTATCGGTCGAGAGTGAGTATAAAGGGTTATGCGTGTTAGATTGCGGTGTTTTTGTATTGTATCTATGTTGTAATGTCTGGCGGAGTTGAATGTCTGTAGAGTGACTGTGGAACAGGTTGTGAGCGCGCGCAACCGGTGGAAATCTTAAGTTCAAGGAGAGCTTAAGTGGTTCGGGTGTATCGGACACCCAGAGTAATTGTCAACTAGTGTGAAGGGGGTCATGAGGTACCATTGATCACCCGAGAGACCGAGATAGGGGGAACGTAAGAGTGAGTGCGTGAGTAACGGACGCTGGTCGGAAGTTACTGTGTGTGTAAGTAACCTATCAGAGAGACGATGGACATCTCGTCAGTTGTGTTGACAATTACAGATAGACTGTGGACGTACAGTCGAGAGAAGTGACCGCTTGGTCGGAAGTAGTCATTTTTCAGTGTATGAATGGGACGCAGGCATAACCGGGAGACGAGTTGAGAAAGGAGGGGTGCTGCTGCGAAGCGGAGAAAAGAGACGTCAGGTGGTGTCGCGCAGTGATTGGCTGACCGGAGAAAGACCGCGCTGTGATAGGCCAGCTAGCGAACACGTCATACAGGGTCGCGACGTGATTGGCCAACAGGAGAAAGACCGCGCTGTGATAGGCCAAGCTAGCAAAGCCGCGACAGGATTGGTGGATTGTCATCAGGAAGTAAACAGAGTAGCGAGGCTGAATTTTGTGCGCATAATTATGAAGTGTTTTAAATGGTTGAAAGCGCTGTTTAAGAAAGAGAGGCGAGGATCGTATGAAGGGGAAGAAGCCCCGCCGGAGGGTACGCCAGCTCGTTATATGGCAGTAAATGTTGGGTTGCATACGATCCTTTGGATATCAGAGTGGAGTAAGATTACTGAAGGAAACGAGGAACTGACGTTCCCGAAGTACGGGACGTTCAGATTAGAGGTGTTACATCGATTGAAATCAGTCATGACCTCAAAGAGACCCTTGCCTAGACCAACCCAGTTTGAAGCCCTTGAGGCATGGCTTAGGGCAGCGCATGAAAGGAATATGAACAGACGACAAGAAAGGGTGAAACGCTCGGTAAGGGCAGTACAGGATGCCAGGTGGGATGCGGATGCTAAAAGATGGAGAGTGCATAATTTGGAAATAAATAAACTGTACCCAGTGTTAGAGGCGCCAGTAAATAAAAGCCCCCTAGAAGAAGATGACGAGAGTGAAACAGAGGACAGCCTGATAAACAGATTACTGACAGACAGGCCACCCCCGTATAATAGAGCAGGGGGAGAGGTCGAGAATACTGAAGGAGAAAAGGGGGGCAATGCAGGAGAGCATAGACCGCTTCCCAGTTCAGAGTGGGATCCTGAGCCAAAGAAAGAGTTGCTCCAGCCTAGTCAGGTGCAACAGGTAGTCGGTAGGTTTGTGGTACAAAGAGCGCCGGAAACGGAAAGCGCCACATCCTACCCATTACCAGATGCACTACAGGTACCTGTTACCATAGGTCCTATAATATCGATATATGACCAAGAGAGAGCAAGAGGGGAAGAACGGAAACGGAAAGACAGAGAAAGAGCAGAGCAGGCAAGGAGGAACGATACCACTAATTCCCCAAGTCAGATGCCGATACCCAGAGAGTGGAGCACCCCGATGCACACAGCAGGGGACCCAGGAGGAGATCCTGGGGGCCCTAGATGGCCAATGGATCTGAGGGGATCTGGACGAAAATCCTTTCAAGAGCTAAATGAGTACATGAAGCAGTGGGATGAGGCAGTGAAGGCTCAAAAGTGCATCAATGCTGCAGAAGCAGAAAGGGAAAGTCAGGACAGCAGAGCACGAACTCACTGCGGGGCTGGGGAGAGTAGCCCGGAGTGGGACTGTAGAGGGAGTAGGGGAGTCACCCATTGGGCCCGGAATGGAGGTAGAACAGACCTGGAAAACGGGGGCCCCGGGAGTGAAGGGGTGGCGTGCCCAATACTCAGTGAAGGGGAGAGGAGAGCGCAAGAGTACAGGAACAGCTTTAAGTGTCCACACTGTGTGCCTGCCACCAGAGAACAGAATGGGAGTTGTGAGAGGTCGCACCATAGTCCCTGTGATGACAGAAATGAGCGCAGCCCAGGGAATATGGGGAACCAGGAAGGATCGTATCGGATACTGAGCGATACGAGGCAAAGGGAGTGTAGCGACCAGAGGGAAAATAACAGAGAGATGTGCGGTGAGAGGAGAGAAGAAGACGAGAGTGGGCAGAGAGAGAGTAGGGATAAAAGGCCCGTGTTCCATCACCTTCCAAGATCGGATGGCCGAGCATGGGACCTGGAGAGATGGGAGCAAGGGAGGCCACCCATTAATTCTCCTGAGCCCAAACGCAGAGCTCGAAGTTGGGATGGTAGGGAGACCAGTGAGCCCCCTTCAAAAGACATATTGCGAGCTGAGATAAAAGCCAAGAGACTTGATGTCTCCAGCTTAAGGTCAGATCTGGATGACATGGTAGATGGTACCCTGCCTTTAGAAAGAATGGAAATGTATGAACAGGATGAAATACTGTATATGGCAAAGGACATCACACGAAAGGCGAGAGCAGTCCATGAGAAGTTAGTCGAACTAGCAGGCAAATATATGGTGGACTTGTCAAGAACCAAAGCATTACAGGGTAACCACAGGCTACATTACTCAGATCGAGATCTAGATGAGAGGAGAACGATTGGGCTGAAAACACACATAAGGGAACTGATTACTGGAATAAGGACATGGAGGGCACTAGATAAATGGGAAGAGAGGTGGTCCAAGAAAGGGACCGGCAGAAGAAGCATGATTGGTATAACACCAGGACAGCAGGGAATAGAAGCTTACCCTTTGCGTGAAGTTGCCAATGGGAGCTATGTACATGTCCCTTGGAGTAGGGGAGATTTAGCTGCTTTTACCACATCTTTCCCCAAGTTACGAGAGAGCCCCGTGGAGTGGTACAAGCAAGTCGAGAGGTTTGTAAAGATCTCAAAAGTCCTATGGATAGATCTGAACACGCTGTTTGACATTGTAGTACCAGGAGATCTGTGGACAGCATGCAAGGTTAGCGCTGAGTGGCCCACAACGGAGCCAGAGAGAGATGCTAGGACTAATGGGCCGTCCGAGATCGTGATGGCAAAATTCGAGAGAGTGATGACTTGGCTGAAAGAAAAAGTGCCAATGCAAGACATAGATTGGGTCAGAATAGACAGAACGAGACAGGAACCCAAAGAGACAGTCCATGAATATTACGAGAGATTGCTGAAGGCGTTTAAACAGTATAGCGGCTTGGATGTAATGGATCCAAAGGACATAGGGCAATTCGTGTCCAAGTTCGTCCTGGGACTGAGACCGGATATTAGTTTAATGATTCAGCAACACTCGATTTGTTGGCAAAGTAGACCCCTAGATGAAATACTGAGATATGCCAGGTACTGCTGTGATGAGGTAGACTCCAAGGCTAAGAAACTAAAAGAGAAGCTGATGGTGGTACAATTGCAGGCAGCAGGAAAGGGGGGACCGCAACAACAGCAGCAAGGGACAGGTACAGGAGGTAAGAAGCAGTACAGTCAGAACAAGGGTAATGAGGAGAGTACTACCTTCAGACCCAGAGTAGACATAGCTACCTTGAAGAAAACGACTAGGTGCCACCAGTGCAACGAGTTGGGGCATTGGAAACGCGAGTGCCCTTACAATGTAGAGATCGGAGAGCAAGAGATAGAGGAGGAAGAGGTCCAGAGCGCACCTATGAGAGGGGCGACGCCATACCAAGGAAAGGTGCTCAAAGGGGGGGGGGCTCCTCCCCGAGCCCAGTTCCCGCAACCTCCTCGAGTAGGGAGTATGGGTAAGACCTATAGACAAATGCCCCTGTTTGTGGAAGGTGAAGAGTGCTATTATGTGGACCCATTAACCGGACAGAGAGTGGAAAGAGAAGACTGCACCCTTGGGGCAGCCCTAGAGGTAGATCAGAGGGGACCCTATGTTGAAGCAGAAGTAGCAGGGTGCCCTACGACATTTCTGGTGGACACAGGAGCCACTAGATCCACGATCAGATCAGCTGCAGTTCCAGACCTGCCCATGTCTGGAGAGACCATACAGGTGGTAGGGGTCGCAAACAGGAGAATAACCAGCCAATTGACAGAACCGGTACAGGTGAAAATAGGGAAGTACAGCGATGAGCACCAATTTGTGGTTTGCGATTCAAGCCCTGTGTGTCTGCTAGGAAGAGACCTGTTGTGCAAATTGAATTGTACTATATATTGTACACCCCAGGGAGTGGAGGTATTGACTAATGATGATGATGCAGATTTCAAAGTTGCAAACTCAAGAATATGTGTGGAGCTGTACCCTACTTTGACAGTAGACGAGCTTCCCTGGGATTTGAGAGAGACAGTGGCATCAGAGGTATGGGATTTCACTGGGGAAGAGATTGGATTGGTCAAAGGGGTGGACCCAGTGAAAATTGTAGTGAAACCGCATGCTGAGTTCCCAAGAACACCCCAGTATAAATTGACTCCAGAAACGATTGCAGGCATAAAACCCGTGATCGAGTCCATGATTAAACAGGGAATACTGAAAGAAATCGTGGGTAGTCCATGTAACTCCCCGATTATGGGTCTGCAGAAACCAAATGGGAAATTTCGGATAGTGCAGGACCTTCGAAAGATTAATAACATAGTCGTTTCATGTTGTCCAGTGGTACCGAATCCATCAGTGATACTGTTTCAGATTCCATTCCAAGCTGAGTGGTTCACTGTGATAGATCTTTGTCAGGCTTTCTTTTCGATCCCTTTGGACGAAGATAGCCATTTTCTTTTCGCATTTAAGCTGGAAAATCGTGTCCTAACATGGTGTCGTATCCCTCAGGGGTATACAGAGAGTCCATCGATCTTTAACCAGCTTCTGAAGAAAAATCTTGAAAGTCTAGTGCTGCCCCAGAAGTCAGTTCTGGTCCAGTACATAGACGACCTCCTTGTGGCGTCAGACACAGAAGAAGCTTGCAGGGAAGACTCCATTGCTTTGTTAAATCACCTAGCTGCCAATGGGCATAAGGTATCCCCGGGAAAATTGCAGTACTGCCTGACAGAAGTACAGTACTTGGGACACAGAATTGAGAAAGGCAAACGAAAGGTGTCACCAGACAGGATAGAGGCGATCATGAAAATGAACGCGCCTCAGACACAGAGAGAGGTCAGGATGTTCCTAGGGATGGTGGGTTATTGCCGACAGTGGATCGTGAACTTTTCACTGAAAGCAAAGCCCTTGCAAAAACTGACGCACAAAGAGGTGAGTGATCCGGTACCATGGGACAAAGACTGTTTGATGGCATTCTTACAGCTGAGAGAGGACCTGTGTCGTGCTCCGGCATTGGGAATGCCTGATTACAATAAACAATTCTTTCTTTACTGTTGTGAGAGAGAAGGTTGTGCGTTGTCTGTGTTGGTCCAAATCCATGGGAATGCCCGTAGACCAGTTGCTTATTTCTCAGCTACTTTAGACCCAGTAGCCGCAGCGTTGCCCGGATGTCTCAAATCCGTTGCTGCAACGGGTGTCAGCATTGAGAGATGTGAAAATATCGTCATGGGGCACCCGTTAGAGGTGTGCGTGCCACATTCTGTTGAACTGTTGATGACCAGGACCAAAACACAGCATCTGACCAATAGCAGGCTCACGCGCTATGAGCAAGTTATTCTTGCTGCAGAAAACGTGACCCTCAAGAGATGCTCTGTTTTGAACCCTGCTACCTTAATGCCACTTCCAAATGATATTGATGATGATGATGAATATACAGACCATGACTGTCTCGATGTGACAGAACTATGCACCAAACCCAGACCCGACATCGTAGATGAGCCACTGACCGACCCAGACGAAGTTTTCTTTGTCGATGGCTCATGTGTAAGAGACGAAGTTGGGCAGTTGAGAGCAGCTTATGCTGTTTGTACAATTGAAGGAGTTGTGGAAGCAGGGTGCCTGGAAGGAGTAAACTCCGCTCAGGTAGCCGAGATTATTGCCCTAACACGTGCTTGCTTAGCAGGCAATCAAATTCGAGTCACCATCTACACCGACAGCCAATACGGGTTTGGGGTAGTTCATGATTACGGGCAGTTATGGTCTCAAAGAGGGTTCATGACTTCTTCAGGCTCTCCCATTCGCAATGGAGAGTTTGTGCGCTTGTTGTTAGAAGCATTGCAATGTCCAGCAAGTATCGCAGTTGTAAAGTGCATCGCACATACCAAAAATGAGGACTTTGTTTCGAAAGGCAATAGATATGCTGATGAAGTTGCGCGGTATTGCGCAGAACAAGGTTACTCTTTCACAGAGGTGGATGTGGGTGGAATAAATGTAAGAACTGAATTAGCCATGATACTGGAAACTGTTGATACTTGGGATGAATTGTCAACCATGCAAGAAAATGCTCCTGATTCAGAAAAGGAAACATGGGTAAAGGCAGGATGTGTAATGGGTGAGACTCATTTTTGGGTCTCAGCAGACGGCAGAGCAGTGTTGCCCAATGAGATGGTGAGTCCAATGGCTAGACTCATACATGGTCCCGTACACTTAGGGAGAGATGCTATGCTGAGAGTGTTTAGACAGACTTGGTACAATCCTAAGTTTAGAATAGCAGCAGAAGCAGTGTGCCAGCGTTGTGTGACCTGCCAGCAGCTGAATGTAGGGAAAAGAACACCAGTTGCACTAAGTCACATAGGAAGGTCTGGAGGTCCATTCAACAGAATGCAGATAGATTTCATTGAAATGCCAAGATGCAACCGCCTCCGCTATGTCCTGGTGGTTGTTTGTGTGTTCTCCAGATGGGTTGAGGCATACCCTACACGTAGGTGCGACACCCTCACAGTGGCTAAGTTACTGCTTAGAGAACTTATCCCTCGTTTCGGGGTGCCGGCCTTTTTGGAATCAGATAGGGGAACACATTTTAACAGCGAGCTTGTGAAGATGATTTGTGTTGCACTGAATATAGACCAAAAGCTCCATTGCAGTTACCGACCAGAAGCCTCAGGAATTGTGGAACAAATTAATGGCACGATCAAGTCCAGAATAGCGAAAGTTTGCTCCTCAACGACCCTGAGTTGGCCTGATGCCCTGCCATTAGTACTCATGAGCCTTCGTAGTACCCCAGACAGAAGAACAGGGTTGTCACCACATGAGGTGTTAATGGGGAGAGCAATGAGACTGCCATCTATTCCAGCTACTGCACTGTTAAATATCACAGATGATATGATCCTGGACTATTGTAAGGGGCTGTCTGACGCCATGCGTTCTGTGTCCCTTCAGGTGCAGGCTGCAGAGGTTCCAGCGTGCCAGGGCCCTTGCCATGACCTGTATCCTGGGGACTGGGTCCTGGTGAAGAAACATGTGAGAAGAAGCTGCTTGGATATTCGTTGGCGTGGGCCCTACCAGGTCATCCTGATCACAAGTACAGCTGTAAAGGTGGGAGGCCTGCCCAACTGGATACACGCGTCGCATACGAAAAGGGTTCCAGCACCTCTGGAAACAGCTCCTCTCTCGGATGGACGTCCAGCTGAGGACCAAGAAGCCATAGAGGGGGCTAGCCAAGCTGTAGAGGTGCCAGTGGAAGCAGGGAACGAGTCTGACCAAGCTGAGGACGGTCAGTACAACAGCGAAACAGAAGACGCTACAGAAGGAGAAGACAGCTGGGAGTACGAGTCTGACCCTGACAGGTCTGAAAGAGAGCGAGAACAGACCAGAAGGAGAAGGAGTAGAAGGGCACGTGGAGAAGCAAATTGGCCGCAAAGAAGAAGTTCTAGCCTGAGGTCAACTCCAGAAGCAACCCTTCCTCCGATATCAGAAGACTCAGACCCAGAAGAAGGTGCTCAGGGCGCTGAGGCACCGAACCGAAGGAGGTCAAGAAGAGTGCGTGTGCCTAACAGAAGATACTCCACACCTGAGTGGACATATCTGGCGACAAATGTCTGTGAAACCGGAGACAGGGAGGATCCGAGCGGTGGTGGTGTCCAGTTCTGAGCCCATTATCACCGTGGAAATACAACTGTTGGTACCCGGTGTCGAACAAGAAGGGTCACTAACATTCGTGCTCCCCAGACCTCCCCGCCTCAGCAAGTTAAAACACATGTTTCTTACAGAATTGAAATTCCCCGACTTTGGTACCACAATAACAGCACATGAAGAGCATACTCTTCGCATGGAAATATTGAACTATGCTATTGAAGCTGCAACCACAAATCTAATAGTCGATTGTTAAAGGACCTTGTAAATAAAGCAAGCAGAAGAAAAGAAGATTACCTAGCGCCCAGGAAGCAGAGAATTTTAGGGAACCCCTTGAGTGGATGGAGAAGGGCTAGGGTTGTCTTTTTGAACTGTGAAAGGACTTTTTGCAAAAAAGGCTGTCAGCCTCCAGCTGTGTGGATTCTAAAGACAAAAAAAGGATTGAAAGAGACTGTAAAGGAACGAGAGGAAAAGAACTTTTTTTTGCAAAGAGAAAGGGAAAAGCTAGATTGTCTGACGAAATGGAGGCCGGCACCCCGAACCGCAGAGCTAAATGTATAATAGGTACACTAATAGTAGGAGTGATAATATTAATAGCTTTAGTGGTAACAATTTCTTATGTAAAGGGACATGAGGAAGAGGTAAAGGTAACTGATGCGAATTCGGTAGTAACACTTACACCCACTGTTGCAGGTGAGAAAAGGGAAAACACTCAAGAGAAAGCGTTATTGGCTGCAGAAGCCCGCAGGTTACATGTAGACGAGTCCCAAGGAGACTTTAGGTCAAATGCTTATGCTAAACTTTTGTATGAATACGTGGATGCCATGGAGGTTAAGGATTGCTACGTCTGCATGCAGTTGCCTGCGTCTGTAGATGAAGGAATTCGATATCATCACCTCCCTCTGACATATGGCATTACATGTAGCTTATTGCTTAGTATATTTTATGAGAGAGATAGTTTTGAATACTATTTCTCCAATTATGATTCTGTGTTGCCAGAAGTCCCGAATTATAAGCAGATGAATAAATGGGATTACTGGAAGAGTGAAGACAGATTGGCCAAGTTCTTCATTCCTTGGATTACCTTAGATACTTCACATGCCCGTAGAAATAATCTGACATGCAAGGTGTCAGAAGTCGAGAAAAAGTTCATAGGGCAGGTGGATGATCGTTACAGGAGACAAAAGATTTTGAAAAAATCAGGACAAGGGAAATTAGATTGGACCGAGGAAGAGAAGTCACACAAGAGAAAGGGTAGTAGTGGTCCAATAGCTTTAGATAAAGCGCAGAAAGGAAAGTTATGTCTTCACCGAGCCAAAACGTATTATGAAAATGTATACGTGGGTGAAGTTGACTGTGAACATGCTTTTAATTTAGAGTACTACACTAAGGATTTCCTGAAGGGAATGCAAGTGATTCCAAATGTGTATTTTGTGTGTGGAAGAAATGCTTACGTGAGACTACCTGACAACTGGTATGGATCATGTTACTTGGCAATTGTCTTCCCCAAAATATATCATGCACAAGACTTATTGATCATTGAGGGCCAGACATCATCGAGGGGAAGGAGAGATTTAGGCGATGCAGAAATGGTGGGAGATGTCTTTGGAGCTATGTTCCCTCTTTTGGGAATAATCCTTAATGATGTTAAAATTAGACGACTGGCAACAGTTGTCGACAGGTTGTCTGCCAGCACTGCTCAGTCCTTAATGCTGGTAGAAGGAGAGATGCAATCGATAAGGGCTATGGTTCTTCAAAATCGGCTTGCATTAGATGTCTTATTAGCAAAAGAGGGCGGAGTCTGTAAGGCTTTGAAGGTTCAGGAATGTTGCACTTACATTCCAGACCTTTCAAAACCCCTTGAGAAAGTTATTAAGAACATAACTAATATACACAAAGAGATCGAAGACTTGAGTAGAGAAAATGTCTGGGAAAAGGTGGGCCACGGAATGAGTACAGTTGGAGGGTGGTTTTCCACCTTAGGCAAAAGCTTTATTTGGTATATCCTAAAGCCTATCATCATAATATTGATCTGTGGGATAATATTGTGGGGATTGGTGAGGGTATTCAAATGGTACAGAGCAAGAAGGTCAGAAGGGGCCCAAAGAGAACAGTTGCAGAGATTGGCTGCCATACAAGATAATCAGTACAGGAGCCTGAGAGCTCTGGAAGCGCAGAGAATGCCAGCAATAACTGCAGTTTAAATGTTAGTGATGACCCCGAGAGGTCATCAAAGGGGGGAACTGAGAGAGCGCAAACTGATATAAATATATGAGTACATCACACTTACCTATAGAGAGCATAATTCATGAAGAGAAATGCCATGAGTGCTAATAGTATATGAAATTATATTCTAAATGTATAGCTAATATAGAGATTTAAGTAGAAGTGGAACTAATACAGAAATGTGTGACATTATATGATTTTATTAGACGTGATTATTTTGAATCTATGTCGTGTAGCTGTTAACATATAAGATGGTCTGTGGTAAAACGCAGAACGTGGTAGGCCTCAGGGCCAGAGCTGGAGCTAAAAGGGAAGGTGTTTCTTTTCACGACACAGATTGTTTAACGTTTTTGGTCATTGCATTAATGGGCCAGGATTTAGAGTAATGTTTTCTAAATAATAGAATAAGAGTTTTAACATGCTTTAATTAAATGAAGAAATTGAATGCTATAATCATAATGTGAAATATTGTAGGCCTGAAATGTTTTAGCATTGATTTACACGTACATGTCTGGGCTGAGAAATGTTGCAAGCCTTTTTTAGAAGTCTATGAGAGTTGGGTTCTTGGCGGCAGATATCAGTCTGCAACAGGAAAGGGGGGATCCAATTATAAGTGAATGAATAGAGGTCTGTTCAGTAGACGGCCCAGACCTGGAGGAGGGTTCTGGAATGTTTAAGGGGTATCAGCGGGCCGGAGAAGAGACTGAGAAGCAAGGTCAACTCTAACGTCTGAGGCCCAATACAAAGCATCATGGAAAAAGCCTGAAGTTGCACCACGTGAGAGGCGTTTCGCAAGGGGCGTCTCAAATGTTGTTGACTGTTTTGTATTAGGGACAGCACCCCTGGGTGGAGTTAGAGCAGAGACCTGAGGACCCTTTAGAGAGCGGATGGGTAGGCAGTGAGGGGTCATGACTGGAGAACTTTAGGTTTTCACCAAGAGACTTAGAGTGGGTGACTTCCCTTGGGGGTCATTCATTGCTGACACCTTTGTTAGGTTGGGATTTGGTTAAGTAGGGATACCATCTAGAACAGGCTAGGGACGCCTAACCTGTGTTTGTTTTCCTCCAACCTAGATGAAGGAGAGATATGCGTCTATGCTGATAGCTTTGCTATTTTTAGAACTTGTGTTAGTGATTTCTGTTGCTCGTCTGAGGGCTTTTCGAGAGCACATGTATGTAATTGGACCTGTGTATCTCGTGAATCTCATTCTGAGATGCTTGTATTTGCAGCTCATTATATCTTTACAATAAACTTTTGAAACCTAGAAGTTGTCCGTGATCTTTGAGAGTAGAGTCCTTTCTTGGGTGAACTAATTTGCAGATAGGTGTACTGTTTCCTTCCAAGACAGGCAATAAAGGTTCAGTCGACCAGATCGAGGTTTGGATCAATAGATATAAGGTATCGATCAAAATCTCGCCCTTTCACAGCGATGCGTCACTTCTCATAAATGAGGCCCTTTGTGATTGACATATTTGTTTAATAAAAGGATGGTTGTTGTGTTGCTGTCAAGGAGCTTCTTCCCGGAAAATAGAACTATGTTATGAAACAACTGTATAGAGATCCTATCTATGTGCACACTCCTGTTAGGTTTAGGACTACCTGGCACATGAGACAAGCATACTAAAGGACATTTTCAAATAAAATTGGATACCGCGGATCCCTTCTGAGAAGAACATCTTTTATTGTGTGCCGCGTATAATTTTACAGTTTTCAGCTGGCATTTTATACTCTGTTCACTGGGAGACTGCTGAACGACTATGAAAGATTGGCTATCCACAATTGGGGTATTTAAGGAAAGTCGTATTAAAGTGCAGTGCAACTACAGCATAAAAGTAAATGTGACATGTCAGCTGCAGTGTACTTTAATACCACTTCTATAACTGACTTTGAAAGTAATTCTGCAGGTTTGACATTGCAGCCCTAGATTATGGAAACCTAAAAGATCAAGTGGCAACCCTCTATTTTTTTTATTTTGATACCGGCAAGCAAGTAAGGTAGATCTCGATTCATATTTTTACCTACAAGAACTTAAAACTTTATAGATACAGATGGATTTGAGTTATAACTATAGCAAAAAATAAGTGTTTCATTAAAAATGTACATATTCCTAGTATACTGATGTTATATCATTAGATTTCAGTCACCAGAAATCGGTTAATATGTCTCGAGTTTCTTTCATTACAGCACTTATTGCAGTCCTCAAACAAATCAACTTTTTTCACGTACATGAATTATTCTTTTAATTTTTGATGTCCAATGTGGGAGTACTCCTACCGTCATATGACATTAAGTTCATTAACAACTGTATTCTGGGTCAATGTTATGTATTCTCTCATGGGTACAGTGCTTAATTTGTAAAAGAAAAGGTGCAGGTGCTCAAAACTCAGCTCAGATTCCCGAGGCTGGTGCAATTAAATGTCGGCGCACCAAATGATTTGGACTGCACTCAATACTTCTCTCAAGTGCACAGCTCCAAGTGCCAGCCTAATACACTGTGGACCCCTCCTCCAGCCCGTTACTTCTCTCACGCGCACGGCGCCAACTGCCAGCCAAATACACTGTGGGCCCCTCCTCCAGGCAGCCCCTGCTCTTTGAAGCATTCCAGGCCAGCATGGGGTGTGGGAGGGATTAACATGTTTATTACAAATCAACCCTGCCTCTTGTCTCATCTCCTCCCGGACTGAGGCCGAGGCTACGAAAGATCGTTACCTTTCTGTGTGTTTTTTACAGTCCGAAGGCACGCTCTTAAAACAGGAAAGTGTGATGGTGAGAAAAGGAAACCTTACCTACCTGGGCCCACACAACGCCATATTTACGAGGGGGGCTGGGGCAATTCCGGCTTTACTTGTAGAATCAGAAAGAAATACAATTCATGCCATGCTCCTCTGCCTCGGTTACCAATGTTGAGGCGCACCTTCAGGGTGAGGATGTGGCCTAAGGGCCAGAGATGCCGACGTTGGAGCTGGGAAAACATGTTCGCACCTTGGCGTCTGCTCAGTATCCTGTAACTCTGGACAAATCATTCATCTTTATTGGTAGGCACGGGAAAAATGAATGTGTCAGTGTGTACTGTAACTGGTGCTTGTGTAAAGCGCGTCAATACCTTCGGGTCGATTTCGCACTATATAAATCTGCAACAACAAAAAAGTTGCTTCTCTCTTGCTTCATCAATGTATTATTCAGTGCTTCGTTTCTTTTTTTTTCAGTTTTATACAGCGCAAGCTCTCCCTGAAAAGGTACTGGAGCAGGCATGTCTGTGGAGGAAGGGGCCCACTGTTTCGATGTGGTTCATGGGTCAGGGAAAAGGGCTAATATTGCAAAAAAAAAACTAGCTCCGGCAGCCTCAATATTTCAGTTTCAATTGACATAAACTAATACTCATTTGCAAAATGTATTGGCTCCTGTGCTGTGTGCACCCCGCCCTAGGCTAGAGGGCTTACACTGTCACATTAGGAAGTAAATACATAGGCATTGTAAAAAGCCACGCACACCATCCTGATGTTACAACACCTCCTTGTGGCTCCGGGGCGAGTAAATCTCGCTGTGTTCACACATGGGGGGACATTGTGTATTCACTTGTATGTACAGCCTGAAACAGCTCCTGGGGTTTTCTTTTGTTTGCTATTCTTTGGCCAGTCTCTTAACAGCAGACTCACCCTGTAGACCCGGCCCTGAAAAATAAGTGCTGGTGCTTAGCACCGGAAAGCACCAGCACAAATTAAGCACTGCATGGGTATAGTATCATTGTTATAGATAAAATAATTGAAGGGTTGAATTCGAATCGGATTTGTGTTCATCTAGAGATGATGCATAGCATTATTCATCTCCTCCCATACTTTAGGCAGGTTATGCATTCCTAAATCCTCGAACTGCTGAGTACAGATCTTTGGTCCGATGTTAAGGTTTATAGTAACAGAAGGTATAAAAAGTGTCAAATATAACCTCCTGTGAGGGTGGGGAAATTCTACAATGTCTTTATCTGACCTTCAAAGTAACTTCAAATTTTTAAATATTCCAATAATCCTTCCCCAAAGCCAAGCTTCTGTTTTATCTCTAAAAAGGTATTATTATATTGTTCTGGTCAAGAATTTAGATATGTCTACCAAATGCCATTCTGATTTTACAGTTTGTAGATGCGGGTGAGTTCTTCTAGTAGCAGTGGATTGTTCCCCCCCTTCAGTATCATTTTAACCATTGTGAAAAACCTTTGCGGAGTCCATGCAGTGTTTCGAACCTAGGGGTCGATAAGGATGGCGGACGGACTTGCGTCCGCTTGCCACCCCCGAGGCGGAGGGACCGTCCGCATGGGCAGCGGCGTTCCCTCTATGCCAATTAGGATGTGACCGCCACCCTGGCGGTCACATCCTGTATCATTAACATTGTGGCGGGTGCTGCTTCAAGCAGCACCCGCCGCAATATTAAAAATGCATGCATTGCATTTGCATGCACAAAGCGGCAGGCACCGCGCGTTGCCTGCCGCTTTGTGCATGCAAATGTACCCCCCATGTGCACCCCCGCACCCCCCTTCACCCTGGGGGCCCGCAAGGGCCCCCCAGAAGCAAAGGTCCACATGCTTTTCCACGGTGAAAAAATTGCCGCGGAAAAGCATGTTTCCACACGCTTCCTAATTTGGCTGGCGGTGTCTTGCAGACACCACCACCAGCAGCGGAAGGACCTGCCGTCCGCCGCTGATCCCACCGCCATCCTAATCTGGCGGGTGGTGTTGTCAGGGACCGCGGCGGTGAATCTGCATCCTCCGGGCCGGCGGTGGCTTCCACCGGCCCGGAGGATGCAGATTCACCGTCATCCTAATCGGCCCCCTAGTCTTTTGAAAAACTTAAAGCTAATACATTTGGTTGCAATTCTCTATATCGACCATATGGAAGACAATATTAGGAAAATATTTCTCTTCCTACCAGGGATTTTGGACTATGCTGGCAAAAGAGTATTATGCAAATAGTCATAGCATCCCTGTACAGTCAGTGAGGCGCAAACCATTGTTCGGGCAAACTGAGGAGTGTTGCTTGCCCATATAAAATACGTCATTAATCTGTCTTCTTGGAGAAGAATGTTTGTTTTAGACAGCAGATGATGTATTAAAACAAAAATAAATCCCAGCGGAACAGTGACCATTTTAAATACAATTATGCACCCTACATGAGGGAGACGAATGTGTTGACCTTTCATAAATTGTTTTTCTGTTTTCTACTCTAAAGTTACATTATTTAGCTTATACATTGAGGAACCCAGCGGGTGATATGATTCCAAGTTGTCAACTTCTTGTGTTGCTCCTATATTTCGAAGTTCTTTTTTTAGATTTGGGATAATTAATAAAAGTATCTGCAGATTTGTATTTGTTTATTTTATGTCCGGACATCACTGAAAATCTTTCAATAGGTTTTTGGAATAAAGGTCAAGAAATGTTGTTTGCGTATAGTAATATCATAATGGCAGTGTGGTTATACTACCTAGCCAATATGATTTCTTCTTTAAAGATTTTGTAGAATAGGCGGTCAGTGTAAAAGCCACATAATAATGGGCATCCCTACGGTGCACTGCTTCCATTCTCCAAATCTGCCCTACAGATTCTTCATCTACTATTAGAGCCACAGAAGAGGCTTGAGTACTAATCACCTGGATGAAATGGCAAAGGAATCCCATCTCTCCCATCACATTGGTTAAAAATTGCCAGGTCACCAGATCAAATGTCTTCTCTCTAGGGTGGGAGGGGGGGGGGGGGTTCTCAACCTTGGCATAGTCCCCTGCCTCCCAAAAATAATGTACGTTTATGGCAAACAGATGTCGGGAATAAAGCCTGGTAACAGGTAGGTAAGAACCACAGACCTTGCTTTCAAAAATATCACTAGCATACGCTTTTAAAAGGCACACAATTATTTGCATGATATAATTAAAGATCACAGTGGGATCAAAAGATTAGCAAATCATTTGTAAAACTCGGTGAGGAGGCCATTCTTCCCAGATGGAAGAGTTCCAATAAACTCCAATACCTTATCCTCTGAGATGTTTATTTACATACTCTTACTCCTCATATGATAATGTATCAACTGCTGCTTGTTAAAATATTCTGTAAATTCTAATTCTGGGGGCATTGGGGGGTAATCTATCCTTATACATATCTTGACACAATCTTGATAATACACCACAATGTTTTCTTCGTCTGTCTCTGGGGTTCTAGTCTCGGGATCTTTGATTCTAGAGATCTAATTAGCTACTTGTCTGGGTTTAATTTTCCATGCCAGATATTCACCCATCTTGCTATCTCCTTTGAATGTTTTCTAGTAGTTTGTCTTTTCAAAAATGTCATTCTTTGTTAGGATTTCAAGGACCTTTAGCCTTGCCTTGCTCAGTTTTAGAGATGGGCTCCTAACAACTCCTTTAAAATGTCTCCTCTCACACTCTTTCTCTACTTGTTCTTTGATACTCATGGATATAGTAATTAGAATACGTATGTTACACGCATACTATACCTGCAGCAACAAATCTAAAATGACATTCTTGATGTGTTTAAAACCCTGCTTTTCACATTAACTAAGTCACTTCTAAGTTGTACCTTAAAGCCCATAGAGAACGATTGTGCAATGTGTAAACGTGTGCATTGTGTAAACGTGGGGAATGTCCTATGTGAAACAGGCATATCCATGCAGAGACCAGATTACATTTATTATTTCACTGGATGCAGTAGGTACTCCCTATTGAAAATAAATTGTATTTGAAAGTACCTACAGAGGTGATTCACACACTGTTGGAATGTTACAATGTCAGCCTTAGGATAGTTTTACCCCAAACATTTTGTCTTCACCCTCCTTTTTTTCTGAATGAGTTTTACCTGTCTTTAGGACTCTGTGCACTTTACAAATGCTAACCAGTGCTAAAGTGCTTGTGCTCACGCTCAAAAGATGGTAATATTGGTTTACACCTGATCGGCATATTTAATTTACTAATAAGTCCGTAGTAAAGTGGTATACCATATATCTGGGGCCTGTGAATTAAGTGCTTCAAAAAGGCCTACAGCACCTTTTGCACCGCCCACTTAACTAGCCCCTTAAAACATGCCCCAGGCCTGCCATTGCAGCCTACTTTTATTGCAAATACATCACCCCTAAGGTAGGCCCTAAGCAGCCCATAGGGCAAGGTCTATTGCAATTAAAAGGTTGGATATGCATTTTTCGGTTTTATACACCCTGGTAGTGGACTCTTAAATTCATTTCCACTACTGGGAGGCCTCCCTCTCCATGGATAAAATAGGGTTGCCATGTTATATTTAGTAAGAGCTAACTCTTTGCTGTGAACAGTTAAAGATGTAGGGCCCTATTGCGATGCCAGTCGGTAAGCCTTCGACTGCTCTTCAGAGGGTTACCGACCGACATCATAAGTTTATGGTCCGACTACCAAATTAGGATGTTGGCCGACAGAGTGAAAACCGGCCGGTCAAAATGTCTGGCTTACGATATGCTCAAGGAGCCCATCAGACAGTCGGAAGCCACACATAATCCCTAATGGACGATGTTTCCGCTGTCGGGATTGTGATGTCGGCTTCTTACAGGCTTTCCATGTCGGGCTTTACAAAATGGAAAGGCTGTCGGAAAGCAACTTTGGGGGCCCGGAGCAGGACCTCTGATAGGGGCCCCTGCGGCCTCCAGTTGTGGGCTTGGTGCCCCCTTGAAAATCCGATTTCTCTATAGGAACTTGTACTGCAACCCGTTTCAGACCACCGCACAAGCTCCCATAGGGAAATGGGAGTTTGCAACCAAGTGCGGTTGCATCATAATTGCTGTGTCGGACCGCTGACCGGAGGTCGGTCAGCTCTGAAACCTCAGAGATGTAGATTGGAGGCAACTCCGACCGACATCTTAATGAGGCCTTCAGTGTTTGGAGTCTATGACATTGTAATTTAAAATCCTATTTTATAGCAAGGTAGGAATTTAAGTCACAATTATAAAAATTCCACTTTTAAAAAGTTGACCTTTTTCTACCCTTTGGTGCCTGGGTCACATGAATGGGTGTAGTTGGCAGAAGGACTTTGTATTTCTCCCTAACAGCCACACAATCGAGGGATTGGTGTGCCTGGATGAGCCATCACTGCCAGGATGGGGGGCTGAGTACTCCATTGTCCACCAGGGTCGTATCTGGAGCCCTTTCTACAATAAGAGCCTGTCACTCACTACTGTTCGTAGCCCCAGAAGCTTCCCCTGGTAGTCTGGAACTCTGAGAGAGATTCACCAACCTGAGAAGTTTGGAAGCATTGGCTATCTCAGCCTGCAAGGTACTAACCCTTTCTCCTGACCTATGTTAGGCAAAACAATAGGCTCGTAACAATCTGCATTCAGTGTAAGAGTGGGCCCCACCGCCTACTTTTTGAAATGACAGAAGACCTGATTTACAACTCGTCAAATAGGATTTACTAGGAGTGCGATGGGTTAATTTACTCCGTTGCTTTGATGGAGTACCCGCCCACCAAATTTAGAGATGTCCGCTGCCCCAGCATTGGCAAGAGCCACCTTCACAGTCAGAACTTTGAGAGTATGCATGTGCATGGAGGAGAGCACATCAAATAAAGAGGGTACCATGAATTCCAGTTTTTTGTGGCTCTTCTGCACCCGTCAAAGATTAAATAACTCCCTAAATGTAATAAGGCCACAAATTTTTACTGTAATATTTATTTAAACAAAAGATTTTATCCCGTCTATAATATCAAAGTGCCCCATGGCAACTTAAAGAAGGCACAAATGTCCATTGTGCACCCAGGGCCCTCAGGGGGCTAGGGTTTGGCAGATGTAATACATCCCCCAAATTGGTGCTACTTCGTTCACTGTACTTAGACTGCATATCCATGTATAGACTGTAACCAGTGCAGAAGGTTATTCTGCCACTTTTTGGTAGATATCTTTCATCCACCTGTATCCAACAAAATCTAATCAACCACCTAAATGCAATATTGCTCAGATGGTTACTGTAGCATTCTTTGAATGAAAAGACTGCACCCGCCTTCTGTAACACCAGTGTCACAGAGCGGCAAAACCGGATGCAATTGTATATTGTGCCCCCAAAGTATCGGGCAGTTACTTCGAGTGTGGCAGAAGCAGGACACCGCTCCAAAATTTGTAGATGACCCTGTCACAATAATTAGATTGTTTTCCCTTGCATACACTGTAAAAAGGGCAAGTCTGCTAATTTTTGGTGGATGTCCTGCATCCACTAACATCTACATAGCCCCCTAATTGTTCTATGGCTCAGAATATTACTGCAGCATTTCTCAGATCAAACGATTGCTCATAACATCCATCAAAAGGGGGATGATTGGGTGGTTCTCTATGATAAACCCACCAAGGAAGGGTCAGCATACAATGAAAGACAAATTTGCCCTGATTTAATACCAGATCCTTAGCTGACCACAACATTTAATCTGTGATATCATAGTTATCAACCAGTAAGACATGCTGCTGCTTATTGATACCTTATGTCAAGAAACAGTTGTTCTTGTGGCAAAAAATCATAAAAGAATAATGATAATTATACTGCGCAATGGCATTTGAAATGGATCATACGAATGTCAGACAGAGAGGAGACCGAATACAGTTTGATTTCTTATTTACAATTTCTAACAATTATTCAAATAGTTTACACATGTATGCAACATAATAGTGCTTTGTGTCCCCAGTGTGTATTAGAACCAAAAATCTAAAAGGAGCGAATTTGTGACAACAGTGACATATACAATTTGGTTTCCTTCATAGGAACAACGACCATTCAAAATAGTAGCTATTTATCCAAACACTGTGTTCAATAAGGTGTACAGTCTTAATATCGAGTCATTTATTTCGACTGGACATAATATCGACTAGAGAATATCGAGATGGCATTAATATCGAGGTAAGTAATATCGATTTTTTTTTTATCGATTGTTATGTATGTAAAAAATATCGACATAAAAAATATCGAGTAAGTAATATCGTCAGTAAAAAATATCGATATGTTTATTAGTTTAAAAATATCGAAAATTGTGTTATCGACTGTCACAATATCGACTCTCATGATATCGAATTTTAATATGTATATATATAATATGTAATAGTTCAATGTACATTGTTTTAATGTTTTATAATAGCATTTTGTGTTAAAATGTATTAATTTTATTTATTTATTTATATAGAATTAATGTTAAAAATAATTAATAAATTAAAAAAAATTTATATTACTATAATAATTTCTAGGAGCGGGTAGTGGGTTTTTAGGGGAATAGGGTGGGAAGTATTTTAAATATAATTAATTAATTATGTAAATATATTAATTGGTATTAATTAATTAAATATGTAAATATATTAATTGGTATTAATTAATTAAATATGTAAATATATTAATTGGTATTAATTAATTAAATATGTAAATATAATTATTGGTATTAATATGTAATTAATTGTTAAATTACTATTTAATTAAATATATAATATGTAATTGGTAAATATGTTATTGTAATAGCTTATTTGAGAATTATGCTTATTTAAATCATTTTTTTCATGTAGCCGGTTGTGGGATTATAGGGGATTAGGGTGGGAAGTAATTTAATAGTAAGTAATTAAATCTGTTAATTAATTAATTGGTAAGAATAAGTAAATACTTGTTATTTATCTAAAATATGTTAATTATATATAATTTAATTGTTAATTTATTTAAATAAATGGAATTATTGTTGAATATGTAAAATCAAACTTTTTTAGGATATGTAGTGGGTTGTGGGATTATAGGGGAATAGGGTGGGAAGTAATTTAATTGTAAGTAATTAATTATGTTAATTAGTTAATTGTTATGAATAATTAAATATTTGTAAAATAAATTAAATATGTTAATTATATTTTATGTAATTGTAAATTTATTAACATTAATGCTATTATAGTAAATTATGTTACATCTCACATTTTTATGTTATGTAGTGGGTTGTGTGTTAATAGGCGTATAGGGTGGGAAGTTAATTAATTATAAGTAATGACATATGTTAATTAATTAATTGGTATTCATAATGAAATAATTGTTAAAGACTTAAAATATGTTAATTATATAGATATAAATAGATATAACTAATATTATAATAATTAAATATAAAATATATATATATGAAATATAATTGTCTAATTACATTTAATTACATATATATAATATATTTATAATTAGATATATAAAGATATATATAACATATATATATATAATTATAGATATTCTCATATATATATTATTTTGTATTTGGGGAAAGAGGTTGGTTTAGTCTTCTGGGTTACTTTTCTGTTTGGTTATTAAGGGGTATATGTTGTGTGCAGAGTCAGTTGTCAGTTTTTTGGTAAAGGTGTATTTGTAGGGGTCAGGGTCAGTTTTCATTTAGTGGGTAAAGGGGTATTTTTAGGGGTCAGGGTCAGTTTTCAGTTAGTGGGTAAAGGGGTATTTGTAGGGTTCAGGGTCAGTTTTCAGTATTTGGGTAAAGGGTAATTTTTTTCTTTCAGAGTTAGTTTTCAGTTTGTGGATAAAGGTGTTTTTAGGGGTCAGGGTCAGTTTTCAGTTTTTGGGTAAAGGGGTATTTGTAGGGGTGAGGGTCAGTTTTCAGTTAGTGGGTAAAGGGGTATTTGTAGGGGTCAGGGTCAGTTTTCAGTTAGTGGGTAAAGGGGTATTTGTAGGGGTCAGTGTCAGTTTTCAGTTAGTGGGTAAAGGGGTATTTTTAGGGGTCAGGGTCAGTTTTCAGTTAGTGGGTAAAGGGGTATTTTTAGGGTTAAGGGTCAGTTTTCAGTATTTGGGTAAAGGGTATTTTTTTGGTTGCAGGGTCAGTTTTCAGTTTATGGGTAAAGGGGTATTTTTAGAGGTCAGGGTCAGTTTTCAGTTTTTGGGTAAAGGGGTATTTTTAGGGGTTAGGGTCAGTTTTCAGTTAGTGGGTAAAGGGGTATTAGTAGGGGTCAGTGTCAGTTTTCAGTTAGTGGGTAAAGGGGTATTTTTAGGGGTTAGGGTCAGTTTTCAGTTAGTGGGTAAAGGGTTATTTTTAGGGTTAAGGGTCAGTTTTCAGTATTTGGGTAAAGGGTCTTTCTTTGGTTGCAGGGTTAGTTTTCAGTTTGTGGGTAAAGGGGTATTTTTAGAGGTCAGGGTCAGTTTTCAGTTTTTGGGTAAAGGGGTATTTTTAGGGGTCAGGGTCAGTTTTTAGTTAGTGGGTAAAGGGGTATTTGTAGGGGTCAGGGTCAGTTTTCAGTTAGTGGGTAAAGGGGTATTTTTAGGGGTCAGGGTCAGTTTTCAGTTAGTGGGTAAAGGGCTATTTTTAGGGTTAAGGGTCAGTTTTCAGTATTTGGGTAAAGGGTATTTTTTTGGTTGCAGGGTTAGTTTTCAGTTTGTGGGAAAAGGGGTATTTTTAGAGGTCAGGGTCAGTTTTCAGTTTTTGGGTAAAGGGGTATTTTTAGGGGTCAGGGTCAGTTTTCAGTTAGTGGGTAAAGGGGTATTTTTAGGGGTCAGGGTCAGTTCTCAGTTAGTGGGTAAAGGGTTATTGTTAGGGGTCAGGGTCAGTTTTCAGTTAGTGGGTAAAGGGGTATTTTGTGGGTTCTGGGTCAGTTTTTAGTTTGTGGGTAAAGGGGTGTTTTTAGGGCTTTGGGTCAGTTTAGGGTTTTAGGTTAGAGGGATACAGGGTAAAAATATGGTCAATTTAAATGTCTATTAAATTAGTTACTTTTTCATATATTTTATATAAAATATTTCAATTAATATACATTAAAACAATTATTGGTATTGTAGGACTTTAAATATTAATACAATTTTTAAATATATTTAAATGTATAAGGTATTTTTAAATAGATTATTTAATATGCAAATAATATTTATATACAATAATAAAGAAGGAAACATAGACAGGGTTAAATGCCATAAATGAAAAATTGTTTATTCACATATAAAAATTTATTTGTAAATAGAGAATCATTTTTTATTTATAATCAAAAATTTTCATTCAATGTTTTTATTAACATAACAAAAATATGAAGTACATGTATATGTTTTTAACACATAAATGATATTAACATAATTTTTTTATCTTTTACATATATTAACATTTAAATAGTTTCTGAAACAAATTGGTAATATGTACTTTTTATTTAATAACAAAATATTTATTCAGATACACATTGAATTTATTGTCATTGCAAATTATGTACTTTTTTTGTAATTGTAACATTTTTGTTTATTACCAAGTCATGTTATATTTTTGGAAATAATTATTATGAATATTGAACATATTTATAATATTCATTTTTAAATACATAAACACCAAAAACATTTATTATATACATACATAATGTTTTACATAATATTTGCAAATTTAAAAAAAACATTTCTTGTAACAAACTTATATATGCAATTTATTTTTACATTAACATTATTTACTAAATGTATTTATAAATCAAAAATTAATTTTTTAACTATAACATAACAGTTGAATAATTATTTCAAACTTATGAATATTTATGAAATAATTTTATACACTTTAAATAAATATTTACACTTAATATAATACTCTGTGTATTTTTTAAAGTGTTGGAATATAGAAATTAAATAGCATTTAGCTGTATACAGGGACTACTTTTTAGCCGCGTAATGTTACTTAGGCGTATTTGGTGCTTCAACAGATCGCGGTTGGGTGCTGCTTCGCGTTAGAGAGGGTAAGTTTGTTTTAATTGTGTTTTATAAGTTTCTGAACTTATTGCTAGTGTATGTGTGCTGTGTTTATGTTTATGTAGGTAGAGTTAATTAGAGAAGATTGTGTGTTCGGTGTTAGGTAGAGTGTACGATATTGGATTTTTACCGCGTTTTTGTTGTAGGTGTGTGAGGTGAGGTAATATGTTTAAATGTTACTAAGATAATATGTTTGATGTATAAATATGTGTTTTTATATATGTATTGGTGTTTTTATGTGGGTGGGTATGTTATTTAATTTTTTCTAGGTTATCGTCGCGTTTCGCTGTTTTGGAGGACTCCCTTCTTTTTTGATCACAGCTGTGTAACGAGTATTATATACTCTTATTTTTGCACACTATTTTTTGGGTTTTTACATTTTCTTGGAGCGTTTATTTTTCGCCATTACGGATTTTTGGGTTTTCTATGGTATCTGGTGTCTACTGAAGTGGAAAGGAGTCGCTATGCATTTGCTTGTATTTTTGCTTTTTTTTGGGGCTTTCATGGATTGTATGGGTTTTTGGAATGGTGTCCTATGGATTGCTTGGAATTGGATTACGTTTGAAGCTGTATCAGAAATATAAGTATTTTCAGGATTTTTAATGGGTGGGAAAACTGTTTTTAATTTTGCTTTACTTACGTTGTATGTAACATTTTGTAAATACATTATCTAAATACATTTTATATATGTTAATATTATGTATTTGATAATTTAATTGCAATTTGTTACATATTATAATGAAGAATTTTAGGAAAAATATGTTTAGTTTTACGTGTATAGTTATGTAATGTTTTAAAGAATAGTTTTGGCAATCATTGATAGATATTCTAGTCCTTTGCTAGTTGGATAGAGGGTAACTTGACTTTGGAGTGTGTTATACATTTTTTTAGTTTCTTTGGTGAGTTTAGGTCCAATCAAAGTTACTGATTGCTCCATTCGGAGCTCCTGGTAACTTTGTTCTTTTTGTAAGGATTGTATTAATTTGTGAAGGGTAGGCGTTCCTCGGCCTGTAGTTGCTTGGAAGGCATTGTGCCATCCTTCAACTGCATTGTTTGTTTTTGCTTCCTTATTTAGTGTGCTAAGGTAGACATTCCACCAAGCTATTTGGTATTTGGGTTGTCTTCTATGGCCTGATCTGTGTAGCCTTCCTACCCATGTGTCTTCGAAGTAGTCAAGCATAGGGCTTAGTTTATCTTCGTTTCTTTTATAGTAGGGGCTGTCTATTAATAAGTTATAGTGCTCAGTTACATCTGTTAGTGGAACATAGGCTAGGGCGATGAGTTTTTTGATTTGATAAGCAAATGTGCTATCAGTGGCGTATTGGATACTCAAGGTTGATTTTTGTAGATGTCGCCAGATACATTGATTAAAGTGGTAATAGCAACCTTGTATTGCTGTGTGTGGGTATGTTTTAAGGATGCTGTTTATCATAGCTTTTTCAAAGTCAATGATAATTTTTTGTGGAAAATAGTTGTTAGTATGTTGCTTGACTTCAGTTAGTATTTCTTGATAGGTAGTTTGCTGTTTGTTTGGTAGAAGGGCATAAAGGAATGGAATATTTGCATTTTGGAAATGACCATGGATGGTGTATAATTGATAAAAAGGTTTGGGGCATACAGAAAAAGTACCGTCTATCATCCAAGTTTGGCATTGGGTAAGTTTTGTCATGTTGTTTGCTGTGGCAAACAGTATAATTCTTTTATCTTTAGATTTGTTGTCATAGAGTATAAAATTTTCTTTATTGTGAGTTACAGAGAGTTCAGGTGGAATTTGGACTTCTTCTAAAGTTTTTGGTGTGGGAGGAGTAGTGCATGTTGCTCTTTTTTGTCTAGCTACTGTTCTTTTAAGGGATTCTATAGATGGTAATTGGCTAGAAGCATGTTGGGGAAGTACACTTAAATGGTGTTTCAGAATAGCAGTTGTTGGTTGATCAGTGCTAGTACTAGCTTCTTTAAGGGAATCTAGCATTTGTCTAATCTCTATTTCTGTTACATTGGGTGGGTGATTATGTTCTTTAGTATAAGTAACAGTAGTTTCCTGAGTTATAGCTCTACCATAACATTTGTTGGCATAATATTTCGTACACTTCCAAAACACTTTCAAATCTTTTTGTTTCTCTTGAGTGTAGACATATCCCATGTAACAAAGAAGCATTTTCCCTTTTTGTGAATAAATGAATTTAGCTCCTTCAGTCATGATAGTATTGTAGTGCTAGGAGGTAATTAAAAGAGAATGTAAATATTTTTTAAGGAAAAAAATGTTCTAATCACATTATACAGTTTCACACATTTGTATTTTACCTGCAAATGTTTTGATGCTTTCAAGTCGTTATTTTCAGCTGTTGATGTTCTTCAAACTGTTATTTTCTGTGTATATCTTTTTGTACCTGTGGAAGTTGAGAAAATGTGTAGAAATATTTTATTACTATTTATGATAATTTGTTCGACGTTTTTTGCTAGTTTAGATTTAGTTACCTATCTATTAATTCTCGATTTTACATTTCTAATATATACTTACTTTTTTATATGTAACTTTTGATGTCCAGGTGTTGTGTAGGTCTTCTGTTTTTTTTTTTCATCTGTAGGATGAGTGCTAAAAAAAAAAGATATATTTGATGTATTTTGCTTTAAAATATAGGTGTGAGCTTTGAGAGTTACATTTTTGCTGACTAATAATGTAGTAGTACTTACTTTAGATATGTGTAGGTCTCTTTCTGTTGAAGTCCATCAGTTTTCTTCCAGAAATCCAGCAGAGTTTCGTCTTCCTTTACTTAGGAGATGTATACTGCGTTTTTAGTTACTTATTATTTCATTTATATAGTATTAGGTTAATTGTTTCAGAAATAGGATTGGTTGTTTAAATGGATAGTCTGTTTTTATTTGTTGATTTGAATTTTTTTTTCTGTTATGCTAATTGCTTTCCTTATATGGGTGACGCAAATTAACGTTTATTGAATGTGTAAGGATTTATTTTGTATAGGTAATGTTCTAGGTAATGTTATTTTGATATTTGTAAAGTGGAGGAATATATGTAATTAGTTGTAAAAAATGTGTAGAAGGTCGAAACATTGTTTATGTATTATAAAATGTATGTTAGTATTTATTGTGTGTTGTAAATGTTATGAAAATAAATAATATATGTCATCTATTTATATTAACTAAATCTGGTTTTTTATGATCAGTATGACTTAATTATTAAATAATAAAGTCATTTATTTTAGGATCTATTAATGGCGATTTTTTTACAATCGATAAATTTGCTATCTATGTTTGTGTAATCGATATTTTGACTGTTGTTATATAAATATTTAATAATCGGTGTTTTAGAAATCGATAATGTTGTGAGTCGATATTGTTGTAGTCGTTGTTTTTAGTAGTCGATATTGTGTAGTCGATATTTTTGATGTTTGTTGTGTAAGTATAGTAAATCGATAATTTTGTTGTCGATAATTAGTCATCGATATTTTGTCCAGTCGATATTCGGTCTGTCGAGGTTATGTCAGTGATCCGTTCAATAAACAGTGCTGATGTAGTGATTCGTTTCTCTTTTAAAGGTATTGATACCTGGCACGGTGAAAACTCTGGGATGGAATTTACTGGGATCTTTTCATGAGTCACATGGTCTTATTAAATTGAATCTCTCAGCGGCATCTGGTGGAGAACTACGTGTTTCAATAAAAAAAACATGTTGCTCATTGCCTAGTAAAGATTTTGAACACCTGAGAATAAGGTACGGTGTTTCAGAGTTAGAATATGTGCCCATTGCTCTCATTTACAGCCTTTCAGGTTATCATCCAGACGTGTGCTTTCCATTAACCAGGCCAAATTTAAAATCACTAGTCCATGGTGACTTTCATTTGAGGTCAAGAAACCCGCGTGGAAAAGTTATATCCAATGTTTGGCTCTCTCTCAAGGAAATGGAACTTAAAAATGTGCTCGAAGCAACCCATAAAACAGGCAATATCTTAGAGTAGGCACTCACTCTACGACTAGATATTGACCAGATCACAATTGCCCTTGTAAACGTTTCAGGTCATCTACCCCGCTTCTACTTGGAACCAGGAGGCACAGCAGAAAAGTATAAACTATTAAAAATCCATGAAAACATTTTGTAATTAGCTTCAACAATCAGGCATGCAGAAAGATGTCACAATTGAAGTCAGGCAGTAACAAAATGTTCTGGTACTATAACACTATTAGCAGTTATAAATCAATATGCTCCTTAACAAAAACGGAAGGAATAGGCAGACTGGTTTCCTCATTTGGTTTAGTGAACAGCTTAATTTAAAACGTTACATGGCACAGTTAGCGAATGTGAGCATCAGTGTTGGAAAGACCCAATTTTGACTTCATGATAGATCATCATGTGCCAAGCTCTATCTTTATAACGGAAATATGGCGTACAGAGAACTCGGAGCCAGCCATTCTTTTAGCTATTCCACCAAGCTAAGCTATAACTAGAATTGATAGGCGAGGTCAACGCGGTGGGGGTATCACCATTATTTATGACCAGTCTTTTTCTTTATGTTTACTGAGTTAGACATAGTTGGATATGAGGCAACTCTTTTTTCTTTAGCTTGTGTTAGCAGTTTTAGCTTATCTGGTACTCTCATATATCATCCTCCAGGGTCAACCACTAGTTTTGTGGCATCATTGACTGAGGCTCTTCCCCCCCAGTTCGATATTATGCTAATTGTATGGTGGTAGGTGACCTTAATCTTCATTTTGAAGATATAAGGTCTCATGTGGTAGGCCTCATTAATTGCGGATTTGGAAGGTTTTCAATGATTTCAATTACTTTCCTCTTCTACGCACAGAGATGGTCATACTCTTGATCTTATTTTTTCCAATAGGAGTATTTTTTTGTGGATTCTCCTGACCACTTGCAGTGCCTTTTCAGGGTCCCTTGGGTTTTGTCCCCTCTAAGGCTGTTTCTGGAATTCGGTTTAGGTCACGGAAATGGACCAAGATTTCCACTTACTAAAGCCTTGGCTTTGAGCCGCCATACACTAGACAATTGCAATGCCACAGCGAACACCCAGGTTGAAGACTGCACCATGGGGGCCTTGGATCTCATTGATCCCTTGGTTGATGAGGGAGTTCGAAGAGCTAAGCCTATGGTGGACTGGTTTAATAATGAACTATTCTTGTGTAAAAAGCAATGTAAACACTCTGAGTGTATGTGGCACGAGGATTTTGCAGAAGCTAGTAAAGTTAAGTATGGCCATTATTTACAACTCTATCATAAGCACATGAAACAAGGAAGACAAGAATTCTATACTAATATAATTAAAGGGGTGCAGAATTCATCTCAGGAACCTTTTTACATTGTAAAGTCTCTGCCTTCTTTGGACTTTGTCTCAGCCCAAAAGTCCTTCTGCGGAAAATTGTTATGTCCTTGCTAGATATTTTAGGGGCAAAGGCACATCTTTGTATTTTTCCTTCCCTGAGAGTTCTAGAAATGCTCTGTCTCTTCAGGTTTGGTTTAAATCTTCACAGCATGATTCTCATCTGTTGTAGTTCCGACCAATCAAATCAGAGGACTTACAATCTCTGTTGCATATTGTTAAATTTGGCTCTCCCCTTGATGTGGCCGCTCCTGCTATTCTGAAATTGGAAGCTGATTAGTATTTGCTTGGATTCTGCTAAGATCCCCACTTTTTGGAAGCATGTCTCAGTGATGCCACTTCTGAAGAATCCTTTGTTGGATCTATCAAAACCTAATAACTTTATACCTATCTCACTTCTCTCAATTTCCACGAAGGTTGCTGAAAGATTTGTCAACTCCCAACTCTCAACGTTTGTTGAGAGCAGGGATCTACTTCACAGCACACAGTTGGGCTTCCATCCTCATTACAGTACAGAGTCTGCTCAGTTGCTTTCTTCTGAAACCATGGACGAGATTCTAGACAGAGGTGACATGCAGCGTTATTGTTGTACGATTTGAGGGCAGCGTTTGACACCATGTCCTACAACCTGCTGTTGGAGCAATTATTGAGCTACTGTGTCAGTTATAAGGCACTGCGGTGGCTTGCGTCCTTTCTGCACGGCTACATTTTTCAGGTCCTGCAGAATCCTTTTAATTCTGAGGTCTTGCCACTACAGCAGGAGGTGCCACGGGGCTCATCTCTGAGCCCTAATTTAGTCAATTTCCCTATGCGTCCCCTGGCGGGTATCATTGAGCGTTATGGTTTTGGCATCATAACATATGCCAATGATACTCAGTCATTGTCACTCTGTCTCTGAATGCAGCTGCAACCACAGCTTCTCTGAGGGCATGCGAGTCCGAGGTGGCTCTTTGGATGGACCTCAATTGCCTGAAATTAAATGCGGGCAAGACAGAGATCCTTATTCTGGGGGAGGGAAAAGGGTCAGGCTTCTTTTTGAACTCCCTACTGGTGGCCATGATTACTCGGTTCCCTTCCAGTACCGAAGCCCAAGTTCAAGAATCTGGGCATTCTGTTTGTCGTGAGACTGATATTTGACAAACAGATCACTGCTTTAGCAGGAAAATGCTTAGGGGATGTTGAAGTCCCTTAAAAATATCATTGGACTCTTGCCTGAAGCTTCAAGGAAAACAGTAATCCAGGCTCTCATTTCTTGGCGGGATTACAGTAGCATCCTGTATCTGGGTGTCTCTCAAGCCCGTCTTGTGAGACTCCCACGAGTACAGAATTCTGCAGCTCAATTACTGCTGTTTCGTTGGGCTCACCCTAGTAGAAATTGCAATGGCTCTCTTTTAAGAAGAATGTGTCTTTGGAGGTTCTTTGTTATATTTACAGGGCCGTTATTAAGCAGGTGCCAGATATCTCCATCAGTTTATTAAACCCTCCTGTAATTTAATGTTTTTGAGGTCTTCAGGATCCTTGCTGGCAGAGGTCTCCACTGTCAGGAAAGTTCAAACTGGAGGCAGTTTTTTTAGGTTACTTGCCTCCAAGCTGTGGAACTCTCTTCTGCTGTATTTTCAACAAGCTAAAAAGGAGCCTCTGTTTCGGAAAGAGCTGAAAACATCTTTTTTTTAGTTAGCTTTGTTTCCCTTTTAGGCCTTGTTTCATTTTGGCAGCTAGTTCACATAGCGCTGGAACACTTCAGTGGAAGTAGCCATGGACTTTATGAATTGTTTATTATTACCATAAATTGTTTATTATTAAAGACCCAAGTAAAACCCAGAAAGTTGAGCTCAAAGCCAGCACAAGTAACTGGGATAGCACTATAGAAGATTACTTTTAGAAGTAGATTAAATGCATCAGAGCCAAACCCTCAGATAGAAAAACTAATATCGGCCCAGACATACAACCCATGGGCACCGCTTTAAGTCCAAATCTTTTGCTTTCTGGGATGTTTCTCCGGATGAAACAATCACCATCATGAAAACAGTAAATTCCACTACCTGCTAAGGGGATCCCTCCCTACCTGTTGGAAATTTTTAAGGATGTCATAAAGTACTGGATCCATATCATAAATATTATCAACATCTCATTCACAGTGGGATGTGAGCCATACCCGACCGAAATAATCCTGGGGATCACACTTCTGAAGCTCAACCTGGATGTAAAGGATCAATAAACTCTCATCCAATCTCTAATATACATTGACTTTGCTAAGTTTTGGAGAAGGCAGCTACCATCTAGCTCCAAATATTGGGTAAGAGAAATAGCATAATGAATCTACAGTCAAGCTTTTGATCTCATATCTCCCAGCTGCATTTGATATTGTGGACCATCCAAAGGAGCTGGACAGATTGGAAAGAGTAACAGGGAAGGTGTGACAGAGGTCACAATAAAATAGTTTTAATACTTCTGGTCTTATGAGAAGAATTCAGAATCCAGATTTTGTAAATTTTTTATAAAATGTTTTTATTGAGAACATTAGCAGGGCATATGACAGTTAAATGGTACATACATTGGGTATTGCAGAGCATTATAGATGATAGTGACAGTATGTTTATCAGTAAAGTCAGAAGAAATAATTTCATCTCCATTGGTACATCTCTGGAACCCCTCCCTCCCCCCACCCCTTAGTCAGATTCACTCTCCCCATCCATCATTGGTGGATCCCGTAAATAACCTCTGTATTCGTTTCAGGCACCCCAAATTTTGTCCCATTTCCGGGGGCATCCATGGTGCAAGTACACCACTCTCTCTGCCATCATAGCCGCATCCAGATCCATGCACCAGTCTTTAAGCGTCGGTACCTCCCTGGACCCCCAATATTTGGCTATATTTCATTTGGCATATATTACAATTTACACCCGGGGTCACCCAATCCTGGGCAGGGTGGGTAAGATCGTTCGGCTCCCATATGTTTAGTAGGCAGCACTTCGGCTCCAGGACAACCAACACCCCTACCACCTGTGACACTGTTCTCATGATTTTAGCCCAATACGCTGTTATCTGGGGGCATTGCCATATAGTGTGAAAGAACGTGCCTTCCTCCCCGAAGCCTCTAAGACAAAAGCGGTGCGTGGCCCTCCCTATGGTGTGCAGGGTGACCTAGTGTAGTACACGCGATTAAGAATCTGTAGCTGTACCAGGCGGAGTCTAGAGGGTATGGCCACCTCCTGCGGGGAGGAAAGCACTGTCTGCCAGTCCGCCTCATCGATGTCCCCCAAGTCAGTAGACCATCTGTGCTTTAGTGTCAGTGTTGGGTCCGGTATGTTATTAACAAGTTTGCGATCTGTGAATGAGGTCGCCTTTTTGGGCATGTGCTCAGTAGGCAGTCTGTCTTCTAACGAGGTGGCCTCAGGTACATCGGTGCCCGGCGGGAGAACCGTTCCTAGGGCATGACTAATCTGTATATATCTAAACTTTTCGTTGGGCGCTAAGTCGTATTGGGTCTGAAGCTGGTGAAATGGTACTATAGCACCTCTCTTCCATAGGTCTCCCACCGTGGAGATACCTATCAGGTCCCATGCCCTGAAACCCTTGCTATTGCGAAGTCTGCCCAGCTGCCGTGCCGACCAAAGTAGAGTCATTTGAGTGATAGTGTCTTTGTATTTAAGACGGGTCTGTGCCGCGTACCAAAGGCTCACTGTGTGTGCTGTCGGTTCCAGGAGGGATGAAGAGCCACCCTTATCATATAGTGCGGAAAGAATTCCTGCCTCTCCCAGCTCACACCTGTCTGCCTGGAATGCCGGCTCTGTCTGGGGCGTGGGTAACCATTGGTTTATTATTTTCAACTGGGCTGCCCAATAATATAACTGAATGTCCGGAAGGGCGATGCCTTCGTCGTACCAGCCCCATATCAACTTGCCCCGTGAAATGCGTGCTGTCTTACTACCCTAGAGCAGGCCCGAAACTATCGTATCTATTTTTTTAAATACTTTAAGGGGACAGGAAATGGAGCATTTTCCAATACATATAGTAGCCGGGGGAGACTGTGCCAGTGTTTCACATCACTCCGAAACCGCTCAAGGGGGGGCTCTAAATTTTTAAGGAGAAAGTCACCCGGACTGGGCATCACCCACACACCCAGGTATTTAAAAGAGTCTTCCGCGACCGTAAGTAGGCAGTCCGCCGAGAGCAGTGGGGGTGGGCCTTTAAGGACGAACAAACCTGATTTAGACCAATTGATGGCATATCCTGATGCCCGACCAAAGATTTCACAGATATTCAAAAGTACTAAGATAGAGCGTCTGGCGGAAGACAGGTATAAGAGCACATCGTCCGCATGTAGAGAGATACGGTCCTCCCACGTCGCAGTCCAATTAAGTCCCCTAATCATGGGGTCCCATCGAATCCAGGCAGCGAATGGCTCCAGCACAAATAACAAAGGGGACAATGAGCAGCCCTGGCGCGTGCCTCGTCCCAACGATAAGAACGAGAAGTCCCTAGAGATATGGCCATTCACCACCACGTGTGCCAGAGGACGCGAGTATAATAATTTCACCCACGCACAAAATTTGGGGCCGAAGCCTAGATACCTGAGGACTGCGAACAAGTAAGGCCACTCCACCATGTCAAATGCCATTCGAGCATCGAGATGGAGGATTACTGCAGGTTCCTGGAGACATGGCATGCGTGCCACTACCGCCTGTACCCGTCGAAGGTTAAGTGCGGTGTTTCTATTGGGCATTAACTCGGACTGGTCCGGATGAATCAGAGTCTCGAGATGTGGGGTTAGCCGGATGGCGATCAATTTGGCCAGAATCTTAGCTTTGGTGTTGAGCAGGGATATTGGGCGGTACGAGGAACATTGATCTGGGGGTTTGCCAAGTTTTGGTACCATAACTAAGGTAGCCATTTGTTGATCTTGTAGCAGTTCCCGCGCCTCCAAACTATTTGTAAACATTGTCAGGAGATGCGTGGCACTTAAGTCAGATGTACGTTTATGAAGCTCAATGGGGATTCCATTGGGTCCCACAGCTTTTCCGGATTGCAGGGAGTGGATGGCAGTCAGTAGTTCATCAGTCGTGAAGTCAGCCTCTAGAGATAGGGCCGCTTCAGCCGATAGAGCAGGCATTTTAATATCTTTAATGTAGGTTTGTGCCTCCTCCGTAGTCAAGTGAGAGTCAGAAGTGTAAACTTGTTCAAAATATCCAGCCAAGGTGTCTACTATATCGTCAGGGGCGGTTACTATTGTACCAGTCGAGGTGCGGAGTTGAGCTACTGTTCTCTGTGCTCTTTCCTTCCTGTCCAACCATGCCAAATGCTTGCCTGCCTTGTCCCCTACTTCGTAGACAGTGTGCCGTTTAGCTTGGATCTGTAGTTTAACCTGTTCACATTGGTATTTTTTAAGCATGCATTGTTTAAGGTGTAGGTGTTGTGCCGTCTCCTAGGAGGGATTCTGTAGAATCCAGAATTTTTATGAATAATGAGTAAACCAATCGAGTAAATGTCAAATGTGCAGTCCCTCCGGGCTTCTGTTTATCGCACCATGTCTTCAACAATTGTATGACAGAGGCATGCGTGGCTGAACCACGCATGCCTCTACCACGCAGAACTAACAACAATTGTGTCTAAACAACGTATTACTTCACCACACAATTTTGTGGTAATGGCATGCTTGGAAAAGGAATGTGTGGTAAAGTTCATACACCCCAGCCGCTCCACCAGGAGTCCCAAAATCCTGGCCCAGGCCCTGTAACCCACCTTCCAGAGGCCTAAAAATGACCACACCCCTAAAACCTTAAACTATCCTGACTTCCCGTGCCCTATAAACTTCAACCCCTAGCCTGAAAAACGCCCCCTCCCCCTGCCCCGAGCCCAAAAACTCTGCCCCATACCGTAAAACCTACCCTAACACCCTTGCCCTGAGCCCTAAAAACTGGCCTGCTGGCCTGAGCCCCGCAATTATGCCCCCTACCTTAAAACCTAGCCCAGCTTCAGTCTCCCACCCTGAGCCCTAAAACAGTCCCCTCCCTTAAAACGTCCCCCAGCCTGAGCCCTAAAACCGGCCCCTCCCTTAAAACCTACCCCTCCAGCCCCAGCCCAACTTACCTCGCACATCCTCATCCTTCGTGCAGGTCCTCCTGTCATGTTCCTCTCTCCCCTACTTGGTAAGCTAGTACGCCAACTGCGTTAACCACACATATGTGCGGTTCAGGCATTTGCGAGGTTAAGGCAAGCTTTGTTTAGCCTGAGATTAAACGGAACGTGTGCTTGAATATGGGTTATAAAGGCCGTTTCCCCTCTTCAACATATATGTACAGCCTTTCCATCAGCTTTTAGATAACCTGGGTATCATCTTCCAAAATAGTGCAGCCAATAGGTGTCAGAACTCCTCAATCTATCATACTGTAATGTGTGATTAAATCTCTTGTCCAGCCTACTGGCAGTACAGTTGGTATATCTCTTAGCCTTTTGAGTTATAGAGGAGTATGCAACTATGTGATTGTTTTAGGGTCACTCCTGTGAAATAAAGGGAAAATACATATTTATAGAAGGTGAGGAAAGTCTTACGGGTAGGTAATTCCATTCAAGTCAATATTTGGTTTATTGTGGGAAGATGAGTTCAAGGATGGTGACATATACTAAATGAGTGTGACTTGACACACATGTCAATGTGGCAATTGAAAACTAGAAAGCTATAATACACCCACCCTGGCTCAAAGCGTAATGCCTCCGCACTGTGCCTCACTGGTGATATCAAGTTGTTGTCCAGAATGTCGTGATCTACATCCCAAACCCTGTCTGTGTGGCCAGTGCTGATTACATCTATATACAAGACAGATTAGTACAGTGACCTCCTGATGCAGAGATGTTGATTACTCTGAATTTAATCATAGTGAATCCAGTACCAGATGGTCTCCAGCAAGAAGCATGCAAAAAGGAGTTGCAAAGAAGTGTGAGCTTTCTGCACTTTATTATCATTAACAAAATTCAAACTGTAATCAAGGAAGCTAAAATGCTGGGCCTTGCCTATAGTTTCCCATTGACCCTGAACAACAGAGTCTGCAGTCCTTCCACTTACCTCTATCATCTACCAGAGGGTAGTGCTTCAGGAAGTTTAATCAGTAGCCACTTGCTAAAAAAGTATTCATTGAATTTCTGAAGGGAACCCTGTTGCCATCCTACCCTCCCCAGTGCCTGGATCGTCACCACCAGCCTCACAAATATAAGCAATACACTTCCACTGTCTGAGGAGGCTATCCTGGCTCTCCATCTTGCGCAATGTGATACTAGAGTAATTCAAAATGTACCCCACTTTCCTTTCGGAGACCCAAACTTGAGGATAGATGTTTTGTGTTACTAACCAAAACACTTATTTGTTGGTGTTTGATCAGAATGGCAAAGGAAAGATATTGTGTGACAGACATATGATTGAAAACATATCGAGGACAAAAATATTGTGAAGCTAAGTTTCTATGGGTATGCAAAGTTTTCTTCCCCTTAGCTCTATATGTATGTATCTTGAGAAATAGAAATCCGAAAGGACACATATATGTTGAGGCAAAATAGTACATCTAGAACTGGGGTTTCTGGTTGTCAGCATATGCACCCTGTACAAGAAGGAACCACCACACTAGTCATGGTAAGCAAGATACACACTAGAAGATAACATGTGCTCACCATCTGGTTGCTTGACACAGAGCAATCAAGCTTATCTAAAGAGGCAATGTGTAAAATATTTGTGCAACATACACACAGTAACACAATGAAAACATGACAAAAACACTCTACACTGGTTTAGAAAAATGGATTGTATTTTTATGAGTAAAAGAAGCCAAAACTACAACAATCCAATAAGCAGAACCAGAGTTATGAATGTTTAAAGAATAAGTAAAAAAGTAGTGCTTAGAAGCAAATAGCGTTACTTGAGGTTGCCCTGGACCAGGGTAAATCCAGAGTTTAGGCCCACCTTGATGGAGGGCAGGCCGGCTACAGGAATCATGCAGGTTCCGCTGAAAAAGTGCCTTGGATGCAGCAAGCATCAACGTTGAAGAGTCCATGCGTTGGTTCCGATCCGCACATGTGACAAAGGCTTCGTCGATAAATACCTTTATGATGCAGGTGATGCGTTTTTGTCGAGTCGCACTGTCCATCGTCATTGAGCTGTGCAGTCGGTAGAAGTGATGTCGTTGATCAGCTCTTGCATTGGCGTTGAAGGGATAGCATAGATTCCGATCAGCAAAAAGTCATCACTGCGTCAGTTTTTATGGTTCTCTACAGTAGAAGTCACCTTTCAAGGAGCCAGGCCTGGAATGGCACCACTTGGTAGGGCAGGACTCACAGATGGCAGAGTCTAGGTGCTGTTTCAGGGCTGGAGGACATTTTTGATGGCCCTGAAACTTCAAACAGGGGGCAAACCAGCAAGCACTAGTATTCACTTTTGGTTCAAATCAGATGGGTTCAGTCCTTTTCCTCAGCAGGCAGCAGGTTAGCAGATCAAAGCAGTTCTTCCAGAGCAGTAGTCAAGCAGAGTAGCAATTCTTGTAGCACAACAGTCATTACTTCTGGTGGAGTTCTTTACAGGTTCAGTAGTGTACTGTCTTGTTATGGTCAGGGTCCAGGTACTTATACCAGTAGTGCCTTTGAAGTGGGGTTGACTTCAAAGAAGCATCTTTGAACTGCACACTCGCCCTTTCCTCCCAGCCTTGACTCAGTCAGTAGGGGGTAATCAGCCCTTTGTGTGGGAAACAAGACACTGCCTATTCAGGTGTATCAGGTCCCCCCTCTATTCCTGCCCAGGAAGAGTTACCAGAATGCAGATGAGTTCTCTGTCACATCTACTCTTCCTGTGTTTGCGGCTGTCTAGAGAGAATGCACAACGTGTAGCTGTTGTGTTTAGGAGGCAGGCTGCAGGCACCCAGAGCAGTAAGAGCAGACCAAATGCCCACTTTCTAAAAGTGGCATTTCAGAAAATAGTAATGTTAAATCATACTTTACCATGACAGAGGATTTAAAATTACAATTCCAAAAGTATAAAACATAATGCAGCTACTTGTTTCTAATCAAGAATTACAGCTTAAAGGTGTATTACGGAATTCCCAATGCTAACCTATGAGAGGAGTAGGCCTCACAGCAGTCACAAACTTATGTGGGGGTTTGTCACTACTAGGAAATGCATACCTTAGCAGTGCATGTCCTAACTTTTTAAGGCACAGCACCCTGCCCTATGGGAGACTCTGGCCTACCTTGGTGGTACCTTATGTGTAATAAAAGAGAAGTTTAAGGCTTGTCAAGTGGTTTTAAATGTCAAGTCAAAGTGGCAGTGAACTGCACACAGAGACCCTGCAAAGGCAGGCCTGAGATATGTTTGAAAGGCTCATTGGGTGGGTGGCACAATCACGGCTGCAGCCCCATTAGTATAATTTAGGTTACAGGCCATGGTTATATGGTATAGCACTTTACAAGGGACTTACAAGTAAACTAAATGTGCCAAATAGGTGTAAACCAACTTATACCATGTTTAAGGGAGGGAGCACATCCACTTTAGCACTAGGTACAAGCGGTAAAGTGCTCAGAGTCCTAAAGGCAACAAAAAGAAAGTCAGAAACATAGGAGGTTGAAGGTAAAAGGTTTGGGGTGACCCTTCAGAGATGACTATTTTCCAGAAATCTATACTTATCTCATTCCACTTACTTTCTCAATATTTTGGTCCTCGATATATTTTGTTGCAGTCGGCATCCTTGAATTGCATGCCATCTCAAAAAACTCCATATTTCAAAAATACAGCATGAAAACAGACTTCCCTTTTTTTCTTTTACGTCTATCCCTTCATACCTCCTCTCTCTAATAATAGCCTTTTCTAAGTCCCATGCATTTTGCTTTCATCTCTTCTTATACATTTCTGCAAACTGCCCACAACTCTTTTCATAGATCATAATCTCTCCTTTGAAAGTCACACCTGTGCAACCTAACAATACCTAATCTCCCCTCAAACAGTTATTACAGTCGCCAACCATCTGCATGAACTCACATAGCCCCTCAATAATGATCTGGCCTAACTCCTATTCATTTCCTCTATCACAAGAAAATTGGATTGAATGCATGGAATGCTTTTAACTTGACCACACAAAATTAATCCCAATATTTAAAAATACTCAATAACACTAGGGTAACCACTAACCTTGGGAACCGTAGTAGTGTGCTGCCCAGCATGAAGTCTAAAGCCTTATCAGGAGAGGAAGTGCTATATAAATACAATCAAAATACACAACTAACACAATGGACAATATTCATCATAGTCCACACAATTCTCACTTGATTGCACCTCCGCTTTATAGATCACAGTTTCTCTAGTAGAAGACACTGCCTCCGATGGAACACTTACTCACTTCTCTTTATAAGTTGCACCTCCTTTAACAGGCTACACCCGGAGAGGTTTTAAGGCATGGGCAAAGTGGGCTCTGCCCCAGGGCCCCAACTATACTGGGGGGTAGGGGGGGGGCTGAATGTGGCCAGGCCTGTTCTGCAGAGAGTTTTGCCCTGATGACCTCGAATAGTTATTAAACAGATACTTTTAAACATTGTTTTCTTTTTATTTATTGCTCCAATGGGTGAGATGGAGAATCCATTATGGACAGTTTGCAGAAAAATGTGTTCATATTTCATGCAACATCCATAAAAAAAATTCTTTTAAATTACAACAGGAACTCTCATATAAGAAATGGGAGGGTGTCAGAGATTATTTGCAGTGATATTAGTGACCTGTTGCTGTGTTACAATATTAAAAACATACATCACTATCACTGAATATTAGATGTAAACACATTAAGAATTTGGACAAGTGTGCTAGTGCGCTGTCATTGACCTGGCCAAAGAGAGACCAAAAAAGCCGAAACTGGATCATAAAATCAAAGCTCTTCCAAACAGGGTCCCCCAAAATCCTCAAGATATCCCTGGCTACACCCCACTGACTTATTTCCTGCTTTACTAAACAATACACCACTTCTCTAGATCACAAAGTCTCAAATTCAAACAAGGTTTCCTTCTTCAGACAAAGCCTCTTATTCTTAGACCATTCTCTTCGGAGTAGTTATACCTCTTCTTAGATTTGTCTCCTCCCATGAGGTGGCCGTTCTTGCTGAAGTATGTCTCCCACCGAAGCACAGACCTTGAATCCTCTCTCTAGATGACCCTTTCACTATAAAGGCACCATATTCTAAAGGACTAGAACAATGATTTAGTGTAAACAACAAATCACTGAACAGAAAATTGCTCTTCATCACTCCTGCAAGGGCTGGACCACAAAAGCAGCCTCACAGGGAGAGGAATGTTTCTGCATTTAGAACAGAGTAGGCCCGGATCAGAAGCTTTATGCTGTATAAAGTATGCCCCATATAGATAGGAAGCATCTCTCTAGGAATGCAACGGTAGTCCCCACCGTCAGAGTGAGCAGGAGTCATTGCACTCCCTCCCTAAGTGTGCATGATGGATTGATCGGCCCTCTGGTGCTCGTCAAACAGTCATGCACACTTAGCATGTTCTCCAAATCTAAATGGCTGTACTACAGCTTTCAGCTAAAGGGACACCCCTAACTTCTGCCTTTGAAGTTTCCAAACCTCTTATTGATCTCGCCTGAATTCCAGCAGGGAGAGGAATCTTAAAGACAGTGTAATCTAATGATATGGTGCATCTTATCCAGCTGCTAATTGTCAAGGAAAAATCTTTCTAACCCGGACCTGTAACACCAATTAGTATTTATTTTAAAAAAAAAAGAAAAAAAGATTATGTTGCTTAAAAGACTTCGATCTCTTGAGATAAATCATCAGAGTTTCCATCAAAACTAAACGATTAAGCAATTCCTCTTCTCAAGAAGTTGGGTAAGAAGAAATATTGGAAGAATTCCTTCCATTGCCCAATATAAAGCAGGTGGAATTTTGGGAAGAAAATTCGTATCAGGCCAAAGACTGTCTCTATTCAGCATGATTATAAAAAGAAGAGCCCTGCCCAATAATGCTCATAATCCTCCAGTTCTGAAAGCTGAAAAATATCAACTTCAAGGTCGAAAATGTAATATCCACTTACTTTGTAGATTTAAAAAGATGATACTGAGGTACTTTCAGGCCTCGAGGAAGATCCCAGGAATGGGCTAATAGAAAAGTTATAGGACAAACGAAAGAAAAACATCTTAAAAGCTTAGCAGCCAAAATGTTTACATCTCTCAAACCACTCTTTCTTTCTCTAAAAAGCCTGCTAAGCTTCACACTGAGCTTTCAGTATTGAAATGGAGATATTCAATGAGAATTCAACCCTACAAAAATTCTAAATTAAAAGGAACTACAAATCTTGAGGGACTAAAAGATTGGAAACACACCACTTTTGAATGGCTTTCTTTTTATATAAAACTGTTGTATTGCTTTTAAATTAAATAAAATCATTACAGCAATGGAAAATACACTTGAATGATAACACACTCTTGCCCGCCCCCCCATGGCATATGTGAATTATTGTATTTGTATTCCACAACTAACATAGGATAATCTGTTACCGTGAGTCCCCCATATAGGGCACCCAAAGCTCGAAAGTCTTATAATAAGTCATATAACCTCGAACTTCTTCACCCACTACCAGAGTCATTGACCTTATTGTGTCAATATTCTTCCCTCGATAATGACCCCATGACTAAAATATTTTCAGATGTTTTTGTGGGCATCCTCTGGCAGCATAAATCAGTATCTCCTAATCATGCCTAGATCAAGACATCTTGATTACTCCTCCACCGAATGAATGTCCCTGTTTTCCCATCAGAGCAAAGTCATTTTATATCTATAAATATCTAAATCTACATTATTGTGAAAAATGGTCAATTTAGGGCCAGGCTGAAACTTCCTTCCAAACACAGAACTCAAACAAGAAATTCCCCAATAAGGACCAAGTTTACTAAATCCCGACGCCATTTGCAGGGAGTCTCTTTCTTGTGAGAAACATTGACGACAGAAGAAGGAAGGCACCATGCCGTTTCCCCACATAAGGTACACCCTATGTAAATATTTCAACTGAATTAGGCGATACCTAGATACATTGGCAGACTCCCTGAGGGATGCCTTAGCTGCCCCCAGATGAAAATGTACTGTATAAAAAGTGTCATTAGTGTTAATTTATTAGGGAATGATGGACCTCTGTAACTTTGTGGTAACACAGTTTTCCCAGAAGTAGCTTTGCCTTTCAGGGTTTAAAGTCAGGTAGATCCTCCAACCCCAATATATGGAAGTGATCACATTTTGCAATTGTAGGTAGTGAAACAACGGGCTGTTTGGTAGGTTATATTGATCTTGGAGGTCTTGATAGGACTTAAACACTACTTTGACATTAGATCCCCCAGATTTGTAATCTCAATGATATCCCAGTTTCTAAATTCCTACAGTGCTGCTACCTATCTCAGTGTTGTCTGCATCCAGAGTGGCATTTTCCAAGTCAAGCATCGGTCCCAACCCAGTGCCCTGATAATGTCTCTCAAAATCCTGAACTCTACTCTAGTCGTCGAGTGATCCACTAAACCCCCATATATGTGCAAAATAGGCACTCCCTGCAGCCTACATTTCTCTGAAGTGCAATAGGTGTCTCCTTGAGTATTGTACCACCATTCATTGATGATCAATAAATGAGAGGCTCTATAATAGGGCTGAATGTCAGTCCTACCCTCATATCTTCCCACTGACAATCTTAACCTTTCCAAAGAGGAAAGTCTTTGAGATTTTAGAATGGCTTTAGTTTGATGTAAAGTTTGATGTAAAGGTAGGCCTTTGTTTTGCAGCGGCACAGTGGATGAAAACAATTCACATATTGGCAAAGAGATGATGGCCAAGGTAGACCTTAGAATAGGAAAATAAATTGGCTGAGGCAAAAACGTAACCAACAAAGTCATCTTTAAATCATTCCTTCTGATCATTGCTAGCAATCAATGGAGAAAGGGGCAAATGCATACAGGAGATTCCAGACCACCTTATTGTCAGAGAATCTCACAAGCTGCATCCTGCTGAAAGCATTAATAGAACATAGGAAGCTGAACATTGCATTGAGATGTAAATTGGTGCAGGAACTGCATTCTAAAACTTTTGCAGAGGGCCTAGAAAGTTGGAGGAATCAGAGAGCTCTCCTGGAGTAATGGAAAGACTTTGCTCAATTTGTCATGCTCTCACATTGTCTGTCATTGAAATCCACTTTGAAGTTAGTTGCTATTAATGGCAGGATATGATGTTCCACCCAGATCATCAACTGTACTGCCATCACACCCTGAAATTTAGAGAATGCCCATCTCTGATTGTTCATATAAGTCAATGTTACTATATTGGCTTTTCTCACCTCAGCCTTCCTTTTATATGGTCCTGAAAATGTTAGAGACCACTGTACAGTGTAATCAATTATTCCAATTTGAAGAGAGTTGACTCTCCATAGAAACCAACACCCATGAGCTAATAGATCCTTCAGCGTTGATTTCCACCCAAAATAACTTGTATTATTTCTCACCACTACTGGATTCCTTAGATAGGGAGGAAGAGCATTTGATATGTTCTCTGAATTTAATCACCTTATTTCTTCAAATGTGATGAAACTGGAAACAGTGCCTCAAAATCTTGGGAGGCAATGAGAATAACGGTGAAAATTATGAGGACAGAGAAGAGTATGATGCCATGGCACTTTGAACGCTCACAAGGTCATGAGTCCCAGAAATCTAAGCCATTTCCAAACCAGTGCCAGAGGGAGATCCAATAGACATGATAATAATTAATGGAAGTTTGCTGATTTGGGTCCCGGAAGAAATGCCATGTTGAGGTACAAACTGTGCATAGAGATATGAACTCCAAATCCTAAAATGATGAGAGTTGACATAATCCCCTAGTGAACAGGCACTCATGTGGATTTCGACATATCTGAATTAGATTCAATCATTACTATGATTGGGATCACAAAGGAGCATAAATCAGCCAATTGTTCAGCTATGGATATAGATGCCATGACTGAAGATGAAGAAGAGCTACTCATGGTTCCACCATCATTGCACAATCCTTGGAAGTAGATTGAAGGCTGAATGGAAGGCCTCAGAATTAAAAATGAAGATTCTATACACAAAATCTGGGAAAAGTCTGATGTAATAGAGAAATTGGAATGTGAAAATAATTGTACATTATGTCTCCTGTCATGATAAAGCTCCTAGATGCAACCAAATCATTTATCTTTTGAAGGGGATCCGTTTTGAACAAGATAACTTTCACCCACTTATATAGGTTTTTCAATTGTATCACCACCATGTAACCTCCTTACAGCTTGGGTACTGAAAATGTCATTTACTATATTTCCATTCCATTTTCCTCTGCTTGTATTGCCACTACCACCCTCCTTTGTTGCAGATCCTGAAGGGCAGAAGAAAGTGCTTCTTTCTTCTATAGACAGTTTGGCTGAACCAGCGGTCTAAGGGAAGTACTTGAAGTATGCAACACAAAAGGATGATAGACAGAATGTTAAACATTGTCAAACATCCACCCCCAGTCACAGATCTGGGTTTGATCCTTTGTTATTTTGCTCGCCATTCCATTCCAGTTTGGACCCAGCCATATGCAAAGCAGCCTTGACCCTGTGCCCTATGGGAACAGTCCAGCATGAGCTGCCAGGCCAGGTCTTCCGTGGACAGGAAAACAAGCATCCTGGGACTGGTTTCGAGGCATCACTCCGCATCAGCCAGGCTAGTTTGAAATCAGTGGCATAGCGAGGACCAAGCCCACTTCTGGGCCTACCCTTCTCACTTAGGGTGAAAATACAACACAAAAAGATGATGGACGAAATGTTGTACATTGTCAAACATTCATCCCGAGTCACAGATCTGGGTTTAATCCATCATTATTTTGCTCACCATGCCATTCCAGTTTGGACCCAGCCATCTGCAAATCAGCCTTGACCCTGTGCCCTATAGGAACAGTCCAGGCCGAACTGCCAGGCCAGGTCCTCCCTGGATCAGAAAACAAGCATCCTGGGACTGGTTTCGGGGCATCACCCCTCATTAGCCAGGCTAGCTTGAAACTGGTGGCGTTGTGAGCACGTACCCACGTCTGGGCATACTCTTCCCACTTAGGGTGAAATTGCAACACAAAATGGAGCACCCATAATTAGATATATGTCAAGGTTCCAAGAACTGCTGGATCAGCCCTCCTCGGGTAAGCTTGGGCCATTTTCAGCATATTCAGGACCTAGTCTGTCATGCTGGTGACCTTTTTTTATTTTTTTGAAATGTATGACCATGGCTTTCCTTACTGTGCTGCTTACCTGATTGTTAATTGATTGATAGATTGATAACGGATGGTTATGGGAAGGATGATCTTCCATTTTCAGCAACTGAAGAAAGTTAACGCTGCTATCTGAATAAAGAGGTGTGTTTTTCTCCTGGAATACGTCCTGAATTGTCTCTTGCAGTTCCAGATTAGCCAAATAAGTACCTTCAAATGGCATTCATAGAGCGGTAACTTTCTATGCTATGTCTGCCTGCTAGTCGCTTAATAATTCAGTCTATAGTGCTATATAACTTCTACCAAATAAGATATCCTAACAACATCAAACAGGCCGTCAAATAGAAATTCAATCTGTCTCTTCATTACCTCTAGGAAAGAAAACATTCTCTTCCCTCTTCTATGACTGTAAACATATGTATTCTGACCACATTCAAAGACTGAGCAGTAGAAGCCTAAGAGACTCCTTCTCTTATTGTCAGATGGAGTCCTGAATAAACTTTCTTAAATATGGAGTCCCGATTTGTATGTTGGGTCTTTTGCGTTTATAACGAATAAATGATCTCTCTAGTTGTTAGTATTCAATGCCAGCTGGTTCATTAAACATGTTGCAATTTGTACAAATATAACTTCTGTCCTGTACTCCAATATCAGGAGCAATGTGGAGGCATAGTGCCATTAAGAATATTACTAGTATTATTAATATAGAAAGCATGTGCCTACTCTTCAATGTTGTTGTATTACTACCTGGAGTGTTAGTGTGACAATGCGGTATTCTATATAACTGTGTTTGACATAAAAAAAGCTTTTTGTATTTTCCTTGATGCATTGCCTTTTTTTAAACTTGACATTCATAATTCACTTAAAAGCTTTTGTCACTAAGGGCCATATGTATCATCATCACCATTTGCGATTTCTAAATAGTGATTTTTAAGGAATCGCTATTTAGAAATCGCAAAATGGTATGTATGTATGTAGAAAATCGCTATTTTTTAGCGATTTCCAATTATCCCTTATTTGCGAATTCGCAAGGAATAAGGAATAATTACCCATTCATTCCTATGGGCCAGGAGGCCCATAGGAATGAATGTGAAATGCATTTCATTTTGCGAATCGCAATTTGTGAATTCGCAGAATGAGATTGATTTCAAGGGTGCAGGCGTGTCTCAAGGACACCCTGCTGCACCCCTGAAATTAGCATGTGTGTGCATATGGCGCACATACATGCCCTATGGGCATGTATGTGTGTCACATGCCACATTTAAAAATGCCAATTTGTGCATTTTTATGAGAAATCGCAATTTACCACCAATTGAAAGTTGGTGGTAAATTGCGATTTCTTAAGCTAAAATCGCTATTGAAAATTGCATCATACATAGCATTTAAGGAATCGCAAAATTGCGATTCCTTAAATGCTATAGCAAAATAAGGAATCGCACATTTTTTGCGATTCCTTATGATGCGATTTTTACATACATAGCAAAAAATGCAAAACAGCCTTTTGCGAGTCTTTCCTTCACAGTGCTGCTGAGTCTTTATTCTCTATTCATTATTTCATTTTCTTTCTACTCCACCTATTATAAATAATTTTATAAGTAATGTTTAAATAAAACTTTTTTTCCCAAAATTGAATTATTCCTTAGACATGGTTATTTCTTATATTTTAAATATGCAAATCAAGCCTGTGACCCTTTTTACTACCACTTTTGCTCTTGATCCACCGCTTAGTGAACAGTGAAGGTATGCACAGTTTCCCAGTTTCCAACGGACCATAAAGTCGACAAGATTACCGGGCTAACATTGGATAAAGAACAACGCGTGTGCTGGACTTGCCCCTTTTTGAAGGGTTATCCCCAAACATTTTGCCATCCTCCTGTATTTTTTCTGACCTGTTTTTGTTGGTTTTATCCCTCTGGGCACTTTAGCACTGATCAGCAGTGATAAAGTGCATGTGCCCTCTGGTAAACTTGGTAAGATTGGCCTACACCTGTTTAGCATATTTAGTTTACCTTTGAATCCCTTGTACCGTGGTATCCTATAAACCCAGGTTCTGTAAATTGAATGCTACTAGTGGGCCTGCAGCACTGCTTGCGCCACCCACTGAAGTAGTCTTTCAAACTTGTCTCAGGGCTCTGCGCTGCAGGGCCTGTGCAGTTTACTGCTGCAGAGACGTGACATTGAAAGTGGTTGCCACATCGGAAACTCAACTTTTACTACATATAGGTCACCCATAAGGTAGGCCCTAGCTAGCCCTATGCGCACGGTGCTCTGTAGGTAAAAGGTAGGACATGTGCCTTAAGTGTGTGGCCTGTCCTGGTAGTGGCAAATAGCCTATTTGGGGTTTCACTGCCGTGAGGCTGCCCCCTCCTGGGAATTCCCTGATATGTGCTTCAGTGGAATTTTCTAATATGAAAAGGGAAGCATGGTACGTTTGGAATAGTAGTAATAAATCCAGCTTATTGGTGGAAGTGGGTTTGTTATTACTATTTTAGAAATGCCGCTTTAAGAAGTGGGGATTTATGTTTGCGTATGACTCTTTGTGCCCTACCTGGTTGTGCATTTACTGTCTGGTTTAGACCGACAGGAGAAGGGGATGTGCATTCACTCTACAGTCACAAAGGGGGGTTGAGGTGTGTCCTGCCTTTCCTCCTGGGTGACTCAGCACTGGCCTGAATAGACCTTGGCTTCATTTAGAGTAGTGGGAGGAGTTTCCCTTGCACCTGAATAGGCCTGATCTTATTTTAGAGTGGTGGGGGGGTTGCACCTGAACCTGAATAGGGATGTGCCTGACTTCCAAAATGCTGTCCCCCCCCCCGTACTGTGTCGGGAGCCAGGGCTTGGGATGAGAATAGGAGTGTTGCCCACTTCTAAAAAGTGTTTGAAGTGTCCCCAGAACAAAGACTTGTGGAGTATAAGTACAGAGGCTGTGACCCTATATTTTAAGACACTGCTTGGATGCTGCTAGCTCTACAACTGTTCTGCTGCAGGAAAGATCGCCATTTGGACTACTTGCTTTGCTGGGTTGGCCTGCTGCTCACTGATTGGCAGACTGCTACAGGGACTACCCCTTTGCCCTGCCTTATGTGTGATCTGCAGCCTTTTCCCCTTTCCCTGGGCTTCCAGTGATCTCTGAGGGCTTAGTGGCCTGCCGTGTGCTGCGGGAAAATAAGCGCATGAAGAGCATTTTTTACTCCTCTCAGCTTGCAGTACTGCACTGCCCAAGTAGTTTTTAAGGGACGGGAGATCAGAGGAAGAAGAAGCGCTCCCATCTTCGGCCTCGTGACTATTGTGTGGTGGTGGGTGGGGCATTGTGGCCCAAAGGAGATGCAAGGCAGAGCATCCGAGTCCAGGGAAAGTACGTCAGTCCCTTGTTGAACGCGGACGAAGTCACGCCAGAAGCCATTGCAGAAGAGGGAGGGCAGAGTTTCAAAGCAGGTTTGTTTGGGGAGATGCACCAAAGGACCACTTTGCCCCCTGGGCAGGGCCCAGTCACTGGAAGAGCATCCTCAAAAGAGTGGCGAGACAGAGACTTCACTCCATGATTTTCTGGCCCAGGGGGGCTGATTAGAGTCTTGCAGTGGCCCTCAGCATTTTCGTCCCCCTCAAAGGAGGGCAGACGAGTCCGTGGAGGCAGCAGCCACCTGAAGGCCAGGTTGACAGAGGCTGGAAGTGCCGGACATCATTACCCAGCGGACCGGGAAGTCTCTAAGGGCTCCGGACTCGCTTCAATGTTGGCCTGAGTATTCCTGCCAGCCTGCCTTGTTCAGCAGCTGCTCCACAGGATCGTGAGCAGCTGTCTTTGACGGTATACGTGTGTGGGGCACTGCACTGTGCTGTAGGTGTGCCCCTTCACCGTGGTGTGCACCAACCTTGAGGCATTTCTCTGTTGGATGCCCATCCTAGGGGAATCCTCGACAGAGGCCCCTGCTTCGTGGAATAGGGAACTTTTCTAAGGATTACCACATTGTCCGTTATAGGAAGGCAAGTGTCCCTGCACTCGGTGAGGAATCTAGGTTTACCGTATCCCTACAAGTAGTCATGCATAGGCTCCTGCGGCCTACATACATCTACTCTTACAGCTAGGCTCTCTCTGTGTACCATTTTATATATAAAATGAGCACAGGTTTCCTGTGACTTGTTGCTGATGGGTCCAAGGCAGATGATGGGTTTCTAATGAGACATGGCGATTTATGTGCCATGATGCGTGTCAACCCATGTGTTTTCGCTTCCTAACCTACCTACTGCATTTCATTCCGTGATGTGATGATTTATGTTGTGTATGTCTTGCATTTGTCAGGATAACAGGCATTACTTCAGGAATTACCATGTATGTGCAGTGATGGGGTTTTTGTAACCTGTGCAACCTATAAAGTGTTTACTTGATTGCACTACAGATGAAGTTATGACTATTGCCTTATGGCAAAGTGATTTATCATCTAAGTGATGTCATGACAATCACTTGGTTGGCGAAGTGATTTATGTGATTATGGTCTAAATTATTTTATGTACAATACAAAGAGTATGTTTATATAACCTGATGTGGAGTCTCTTTTTGTAGTGTGCCTAGTGTGTCACTGGTGGAGGTTTGTGTGTGTGTGTGTTTGCAAATGCTTTACACATTGCCTCTAGGATAAGCCTGTCTGCTCTGCCAAGCTACCAAGGTGGTGAAAAGGGGTTATCTTGGGTGTGTAACTCCCTTACCCTAACTATTGTGGTGGGTTCTGCCTGACTTAGGTGCATACCCTAGCCAACCAGAATGCCCATTTCTTGTGTCTCCATCCAAGCCCAGCAGAGAGGGAGACAAGACCAACAGCAATGCCCACACCGCCCAGCAGCAGAGTCTTCTTTCTCGCCAGGAACTCCAGCGCCTGACTCATCTTATTCTGTTGTAAGACTGAAAAAGCGAACTGGGGGAATGCTGGGTAAGTACACTTTATCTCCTCATGGAAGTGTATAAATAATCAAGAAGGAGAGCATTCATCCAATTAATTAACAATCAAATATTGTAGTCCGAATAATGAAATCCCGATAACTGCTTCCTGTTCAGTTCTTTATTTGCAAGAATTTTTCCAAAAATATTGAAATGTTTCATACTCCAACATCAAACAAAACAGGTATTGATTTGCACAGCCTACGCGTTTCGTCCCACCTTGGGACATCATCAGGGCTGTAAAGTAAAAAACATAATATCACAATCCAATATATGGTCAATTTTAACAATGTCTTCATACAACAAAAAATACGTTTAGACCAGTATTAGTTATTCTGACTATTATACATAAAAACCTGCCTATTTAACATTCTGCATTCTCGGAAAGAAATACCTATAGAAATAATTTTATTTGAACACTCTAAGCAGATATAATACACAAAAATTGCAAATCTGAAATCCCATAATTATAGATCCTATATAAGATCAACTTCTCCCACCACTTTTTGGCTATTGTATTCCAGTCAGGCATATTCATTATCATATGCCCTGCTACTATTTAAAATCCCTGTAGTTGATACACCCATTGAAATAAATTTGAGCGGTTCATTGAAAGTTCCTCCTCTAGTGTAATTGCATATTAACGCATAGCAACCCACTGCACCTACATATATCCCATGTACCTTAGGACATCCATTTCAAGACAACTTTTATAATTGTATTAAACATACCTCCTATATTATAAACAATCGGAATATGTGAAAAATAATGAAATTTGTTCTGCAATCCTTACTGAGTGGCAAAATTTCCTTCCTCCCCAAATATTAAGTGAAATCTGCATGGAAACACAATTTTGCATCACTCTCAGTGTTTAAGAACTACATTTGTTAGTTAATCCTCTCCGCTTAACTTGCCTCTCTCAATCATCTAATAGTAAGGCCTCTCACCTCCAGCATTCAAACGTAATTCAATCTTCATCTTAATCTTGCATTTACAGATGATATTTCATGACCTCCAACAATTTTCTGATCTGCCAAAAACCAGTACAAAAATATTTATAGGTGTAATGCATGCTAATTACATCTCCAAAATTATCGCCTATTCCATTTTTAGATTTATCTCCTTATCTAATGCTCCACGCCACCCTTACCGGTGTCCGGGTTATTCTAGCCAGAATCATGTCCAACAAAAAAATATTGCTCTGTGATTATACGCGATCCTAATCTGAATCTAAAAAATATATTATAAAAAAAGATATATATAAGTATATCCTGTCAGAAAGTTTAAAACCCCATCATTTATATACTTAATTCACAGTCTCCAAACTGGTCCGCTATCAATTTTCCTGTCAAAAAAATATTAGTTCCTGGACTGTCTCACGTAAAAAGCCAGAAATCATGTGTTCACATGGTTCCAATCCCAAGCCTGACTGGATTGGATACCTGCTTCCTATGCAGTCTGCTACCTCTTTTCCTGTTCTGTCCATCCCCCCCAGACCGGAAACACTCTGGTATACCTATCATCTCCTTCTGCCTCATAGACACTGTGTTCTGTTACTACCAATCACATATCATCTACAATCGAATAGCGGTTTCCAATACAATCCGCTATCCATGTTCGTCTATAGAACAATTTAGCAACCTTTTTTTTATTTTATTTTTTTATTTAAAAAGGAAATTCTACTAGTTACATCTAATCCCTTTTAGTCTTACTCACACTGTTTAGGTTTCTGCCACTCCCAGAAACGTTGTACTAGGTTAATAGTATCCACATATCAATCCGCTCGCCAAATTCATATACCGGCCAACTTGACATCCTGTTACCAAACTAAATGTTCTTATGTCATATTGTCTACTAATCCTATATAAACAGGTTATGTCGGTGCAAAATTTTATTTGATCTAAAGCTGGTTGCTAGGTTGTATTTTGACCATATACCATTCCGTTTCCGACTTTATCTATACTAAAGAATCCTAGTATTTCGGGCCATACCCCGTGGTCAATTGATCGTGTAATGACCATATTACATTTCTTCTCTGACATTTACGTATTTCTATTAATAGCGTATCAGGCCATACCCCATGACAACCAAAACTATTAAGATGGCGTTCTCCTTTTATCTTGAGCTTTGCTTACGCAAAACCTCATTGATTCAAAATGAAATTGAAAATTGCACCTATTACAATCTTCTCAAGCTAATGATGCCTACCTACAAGATTAGCTAAAAATCTTAAAGTCCGCAGTAAGTTGCTATGCAATGTTGAGTTACCTATCAGACAGCTGTCATTTATGTATCTCCTGCTTACGTGAGCAATTCAATATTTCCAAATCACTCATGTTACAAAATATTTAATTCTTAAACACGCAGACATGCAACCATGACTTTAATCCTTGCGGTCCGCAGTCCACGACTCAAAAAATTATTGTTACCTATCTGACACTTATCAGTTTACATCAACTTATCAAAAGAATCCCTAACTTCTATCTCCTATGACCCACAATCCATCTAGTGTTCCGGAGTGACTATCACTGCTAAACCTGTATCTATAGTTTTACTATGCCAAATTCATCAAAAATTCATCCAACTGCAGCTCCAAACTATGATGTAATGGAAGGATGTAGTCAAAAGTGAGACTCCTGACTGCACAAATCCCAACATACCCCTACCTTAAAATCCCACGGGTATTATATTAAGAAGTGATGGAGTTCTGTGTCACTATTCAACCCTAGAGCAACTTCTCTACACCTACTTATCCATTTAGCTTCTTGTTGTCTAATCATCAGTTCCCAATTCCCCCCTCTAGTCCTGGGAATGATCCATCTGAATGCCATGGAACCTGATATCTTTTTTCATGATATGCTTTTCTTTGATATGTTGATATAGAGGTGATCTGATGTCCTGGTTTATGATGCAGCGTTTATTTTCTTGAATTCTAAGTTTTAAATTTGTTATTGTGCTTCCAATATATATATTTTTGCAAGCGCATACTATGACATATTTACTCCATTGCTGTTACAATTAATAAATTCCTTAATGGAGTAACATTTATTAGTATTGTATGTGAAGTCTTTAATTCTGTTCATTCCCAGATTGCAAACATTATATGCCCCACAGATATAAAATCATTTTGGCGGTTGTGGTAACCAATTAGAATCCCCTGTTCTCATGGGTTCTATGTAATTGCTTGTTACCATCTCTTTAATTGTGGGAATTCTTTTGAAAATCACCCCTGATTAATCACCAATCAGGTTCACCAAACCTGGCACTCCCTTCATTAAGTTCAAATCCTTGCCTAAAGCTTTGAAAATTCTGTCCTTCTGTGAACAATAAGTGGTCACAAATGCCAATCGTTCTTTGGAATGACTTTTGTCCTTCTGCTTCAAAGTGGTTTCCGTCTTCACTTTCATTACTCTCTCTCTAGCCTTAGCCACATCGCTTTTTCTGTATCCCCTACACTGTAACCTGTGTTGAATATTATCCAATTCAGTACTAAAGTCATTATCTGAACTGCAGTTCCTGCGTATTCTTATTATTTCCCCAAATGGGATTCCTCAAATCACCGAAACTGGGTAAGCACTATCAGCCCTTAATATGGAATTAGTTTAGGTGCTTTTTCTAAGTAGCCTTCTTTTAATGGAATCACTATCTATAAACAATTCCACATCCAAACAATCAATTCTTTTAGTGATGTGATTTATTTCCTGTGTCAAATTATCAATTTCTCTGAAACTCCACCACCCCTTACTTCTTAGATCCTCTAATCTATAAAATCCTTGCATAGTCTTTTCTACATACATATCAATAGCTGCAAATTGTGTGCCATGTGGTGTAAATTTAGATTTAGGTCTTAACCCACTCGTACAACTGTAATCGGTTGGCACATTCAACATAGTAGCAATATCATCAACCCCAAACCTCTCCCCCTCAGTCAAAGACATGAGTGAATGCACATCACATAATTCTGAAATATTCATTTCTGAACCTTTAATGACTGTTTTTACATTCACAGGTTAGTGCATTGTTGCAAAAAAAGTTTCAGTTTCAATTTCCTAGCAAAATCTAAACAAATCCATTTCCAAATCCGTAAAATTACACAAATTTCTAGGACAAAATAATAATCCGTTTTTCAAAACAGTTAACTCGTGTTCATTCAATACTCTGTTAGAAAGATTAATCGCCTCCAGCTCCTCATCCAGCACATTACCCAACAACCTGGTAACCTCTAAGTCTCTGTCTATTTCCTGACTTTGTCTTGGCTGCGTGTCCCTATTCTGATATTTCCTGTGTTTTCGCCCCCTTCTTGTTCCCTGGATACTTTTTTTCTGCCTCTTTTGATCCTCAAAATTTCCTCAGAAAAAGACAAGCTTTTGGCTGGTATGCCTCCCACTGCTCCCAGTGTTGATGGTTCGTCAATAGATGCAATGCTGGAACTACTATAATTTACTGAGCTCAATTCCCCATGTGTTACAGTGCCCACTGTTTGTTTAGGTTTGGGAACCTCATCAAAGCCTTTAGTAAATGTTAAAACTCTTCCTTGGTTGTAATCCCTCTCATCTCTTCTGATTTTACCCAATTTTTTTATCGTTGAACTGCAGCTGATGTCTGTGGATGACTTCCTTTAAAATACCATAATTTGTATCAGTCAACTCGATAAGATTCCTATATTTTATTTGCCTTTCCAGATCTGCAATCTGACTTTTAAGTTTCTCCAATTTTCTGTCTGCATTTTTTATTAATATATGCATCACCGTAAAAGAAGAAGCATACAAGTTCTCTTCCCACTCTTTGAGGAGATCCTCGTCAAGGTCATCAAAAGTGGGGAAAATCAGTATTCTAAGTCCTCTCGGTACTCTTTTTTGCTCAATATAATTTTTGAGAGTCACCCCATCCCACCATTTAGATAATTCTAATTTCTTTAATTTTTCCAATTTCAAAAATGTTATTAGACTATTAGGTAAATCTTTCCTCACAATTGCACTTGTTGCCTTACTCTGTTAAAATAATTCTGCTGCCAATTTTGCTCGATCGTCTTCCATAATAACTTCAAAGTATATAATATTAACATCACTCCCGTGACACACAACCCTGAAAAAGTAAATAACAAATAACGATGAGGGTCACAACTTTGTATGCACTGGTGAGTATTCAATAAAAGTCCAATACTTTAGCTATTTGTGAATCAAGACGCTCAACTTCCTGTGGCCCACCGTCAAGACCACTCTCATACCAAAGAATATAAAAACTCAAGAAGGAGCGCGTTCATCCAATCAATCAACAATCAAATACTGTAGTCCGAATAATGAAATCCTGATGCCTGCTTCCTGTTCAGTTCTTTATTTGCAAAACATTTTCCAAAAATGTTGAAATGTTTCATAATCCAACATCAAACAAAACAGTTATTGATTTGCACAGCCAACGCGTTTCGTCCCACCTTGGGACATCATCAGGGCTGTAAAGTAAAAAACATAATATCACAATCCAATACATGGTAAATTTTAATGATGACTTCATACAACAAAAAATATGTTTAGACCAGTATTAGTTATTCTGACAATTATACATAAAAACCTGCCTATTTAACATTCTGAAATCTCGGAAAGAAATACCTATATAAAGAATTTTATTTGAACACTATAAGCAGATATAATACACAAAAATTGCAAATCTGAAACCCCATAATTATACATCCGCTATAAGATCAACTTCTCCCACCACTTTTTGGCTACTGTATTCCAGTCAGGCATATTCATTATCATATGTCCTGCTACTATTTAAAATCCCTGTAGTTGATACATCCATTGAAATAAATTTGAGCGGTTCATTGAAAGTTCCTCCTCTAGTGTGATTGCATATTAACGCATAGCAACCCACTGCACCTACATATATCCCATGTACCTTAGGACATCCATTTCAAAGACAACTTTTATAATTGTATTAAACATACCTCCTATATTATAAACAATCGGAATATGTGAAAAATACTGAAATTTGTTCTGCAATCCTTACTGAGTGGGAAAATTTCCTTCCTCTCTGAATATTAAGTGAAATCTGCATGAAAACACAATTTTGCATCACTCTCAGTGTTTAAGAACTACATTTGTTAGTTAATCCTCTCTGCTTAACTTGCCTCTCTCAATCATCTAATAGTAAGGCCTCTCACCTCCAGCGTTCAAACGTAATTCTATCTTCATCTTAATCTTGCATTTACAGACGATATTTCATGACCTCCAACAATTTTCTGATCTGCCAAAAACCAGTAAAAAAATATATAGGTGTAATGCATGTTAATTACATCTCCAAAATTATCCCCTATTCCATTTTTAGATTTATTTCCTTATCTAATGCTCCGTGCCATCCTCACCTGTGTCCGGGTTATTCTAGCCAGATTCGTGTCCAACAACAAAATATTGCTCTGTAATTAGCCGCGATCCAAATCTGAATCTAAAAAATATATTATAAAAAAAAGATATATATATATATATAAGTATATCCTGTCAGAGAGTTTAAAACCCCATCATTTACATACTTGAATCACAGTCTCCAAACTGGTCTGCTATCAGTTTTCCTGTCCAAAAAATCTTAGTTCATAGACCGTCTCACGTAAAAAGCCGGAAATCACCTGTTCACATTGATCCAACTCCAAGCCTGACTGGATTGGATACCCGCTTCCTATGCATTCCGCTAACTCTTTTCCTGTTCTTTCCGTCCCCCACTGACCGGAAACACTCTGGTATACCTATCTTCCAATCTCATTCTGCCTCATATACACTGTGTTCTGTAACTACCAATCACAGACCATCTACGATCGAATAGCGGTTTCCAATACAATCTGTTATCCATGTTCGTCTATAGAACAACTTAACAACCTTGTTTTATTTAAAAAGGAAATTCTACTAGTTACATCTAATCCCTTTTAGTCTTACGCACACTGTTTAGGTTTCTGCCACTCCCAGAAAGGATAATAGTATCCTATTTCCATCCGCTCTCTGAATCCGTATACCGGCCAACTTGACATCCTGTTACAAAACGAAATGTTCTTATGTCATATTGTCTACTAATCCTATATAAACAGGTTATGTCCACGCAAAGATCAATTTGATCTAAAGCTGGTTGCTAGGTTATATTTTGACCGTATACCATTCCGTTTCCAACTTTATCTATACTAAAAAATCCTAGTATATCGGGCAATACCCCGCAGTCAATCGATTGTGTAATGACTGTGGGTGGGGTAGGTATCCAACATTCCTTTCTTCTTTTTTCTGTCTGTGAAATAGGGTTATCTCACTTGTAATGAATGGGACCAGGACAATGGGACCAGGAGTAATGAAGATTACCATTAAGTAATAGGGCTTTACTGAGTGGCTCGATGGAACTTATGAGAGACTCATACCCTGCCTAAACTGCCTTCTATGTTGCTTCCATACTGTATTTCCACAATAATAGTCCATGGTGTTGCCTTCCTTGTATGGCCCAAGAAGTGGTATATGCACATTTGAGTCTGTGGCATTTTCTCCCAGTGGGTTAGCTAGTGACTTTCATATAATCAGTGTTTTAGTATTTAACTTTTATTTTTGTCAGGTCGTGATTTATATCACTGAATCGGTTCACAGCAGGAAATTGAATTATTGTGCCAACTGAGTACCATTTTTTGTTTGCACATTTTGGTGTTTACCATTATCATTGGATACTACTGTCCGCAAGACTAACTTTGTACTTAGCCATGAAGGTGAGTTCATACGATATCAACTCCCTCTCTTACATTGCCTTATTAATTAAATATTGACCAAACAGTTTTTTCCAATTTTGTGGTCTAGCATACTTCCAAAGCATCTACAAGCTTCTTGACATTCGATAAGACTTTCGTCTGTGGTTCTACCGTATACCTATTCCCTTTTTGCAATTTTATAGCTTAGCCATTGTCATACTACACTTTGACGACTTACAGTACATTTTCTAATTTTGTTGTCTAATTTTCATTTTCGTGTGATCACTGGGGACACAGAGCATCCACACTTCCTTTTCTCTGTATTTGCGCCAAGTACTACAAGTATTTTCAATTGCTAATGATTTCGAGTCTTCTGATTGATTAAGAAAAATAAAAAAAGTTTCAAAGCAAATTAGGCTACACTTCCATTGCTTTACATTAAGGTTTATATGAATTAGTTTGCTGACAAGCATTTAATCAGTAACAAATGGGCCCTTGGTGAACCATTGTTCTTTGTGCATATTTTACACCCAACTTCCATCTGGTGTGATTGGTTTCTCTTGCGAACTTTAAAATCCCTAAAATCACAAACAGAATAGAATATAAATGAAGCACAAATACCACATATCGCTCAGCGAGAGAACTTTGATGTTTGTTGGGTAAATACCCTGATGATCTACCGCCCTTTGAAGATAAATAATGTGCATGCGAATATACTTACAGAAAGCATAACCGCACTAGTGCATTTTACCACCTCAACTCCATCAACATAGAAGCAGTAAATAGAAGTGTCTCGCTCCGCATTTGCCTAAGATTCAAAATCAAATTAGAAATTGGAAAATGAACGCCACTCTTCTTGATCATAAGCAAGTTGATCAATAAACCGTTTCATAACGCAGTATGTTTTTTTTAAATATATTATCTTGAGATCCACAGGGAACTAGCTGTGCCTATAATTGCATATGAAAGGTTGGCCGAAACCCAGGGCCAGCATGGGGCAAGGGATGGGCATCAACAAAGTAAGGCCCCAGCTGGTCTTAAACTCCTTGGGGCAGATTCACAAGCCCCTTGCGCCACTTCTGAGTTGATTTTCCCATGTTAAAAGTGGCACAAAATCAGCGCAAAGGGCTTGTAAGTCGGCCCCCTTGACTTTGAAGAGACAGAAAAAAAAACAGAGGCTTACTGGGAAGGGCAAGCCTAATCTTGATGCCCGAAGGGGATGAGAGTGAGTTGCATTACCACACTAATGAAGGGTTCTGAGAGGACCTAACCTTCAGTATGTTACATTAAGGTAGTGGGTGGTGTGGAGTATATCCTTGCCAAATGTGTAGAGTTATTGCTTTTTTCTGACATGAGAACCTTGGTTTGGACATCTTAACCTCCACTTTGTTTGTTAATTGCCAAGTTGGCTTTGAGGATAGCAAAGCTTGTGTGCGGCTATAGTGGTTGAATCCAGATTAGAACGTGAAATATTTTTTTTAACTTTATGATCATGTTTAAAGGTGGGTCCAGAACATTACATTGCTGTCCAAACTATTGTTTAAAAAAATATATAACCGATTTCAAAAATATGATGAAGCAGACAACTTTTTCTTTTTTTTGTTAAGTAAAAGTGGTTAAAAAAATCCTGCAAAAATGTTTTGTGGGAGGAGAAACAATGTACATTTTTATTTATATAATAACCATGAAAACTGCAATTCCATAAATATGTATACTTGTCAGTTTCGCAGTACTACACACCTCTAGTAATGACACACGTTAATATATCCGTGTTTTACATTGCTAAATCTGTAACATTTCAATATCCCCCCATAGCTTTCACCTTGTTATACTCTGCCACATTATCCCTCTCCCTTATCACATTACCTCTACGTCCCTCATCCTCGACCCAGTCATCACTCATGAGGTATTCCACAGACAGGAAACAAAACAGGAAAACGCTTTTAGGCTCCACCCCCCCTCCTGCCAGGTGCTATATCAGACCTAACCACCAGAAGTACATCCTGTTTTGTTTCCTGTCGGTGGATTACTTGATGGGAGACGCTGGGGTGTGTGCCGGGCACTTACCTGCTTCTTTGTCCTGTGTATCCTCCTCTGCTGGGCTCTGAGGGGCTCCCATGGACCGCCGTGGGATTCCTTGGAGTGGGGCTGCTGGGCTTCCCTGTCTCCTCCTGGGCTCAGGTGACCTGGGCTGCTTGGCTTCCCGGGTCTTCCTGGTTTTGTTGTTGCCCAGATGTCTGTTCCTGCTGCTGTTGCCCTAGGGATTCTCCTGCTGTGCAAGGGGTTCCTTGGTGGTGCTGTCCTGCTTCCTTGATGCCGCGAAGTTCAGGTAGGGGCTGTGAGCGATTGGCTGCTGTGTGGCGCGCTCCTCCCCGTGTGTTTTTCCCTGCTCGCCCCTGGCCCTCTCTGTGGTGGGGGGCCCGGGAGTCTCCTACGACGTGTTTTCTTTGCTCGCGGTGGGGGGGGGAGCGAGGGGGTTGCGGTGTTCCTGCCCCCTCTCCGCGGGCCTGAGTCTGTTGCAGTCCGCTCACCGGGCTTCCTCTGGAGCTGCGGGAGGACGCCCGGCTGCTCTCTCGGTGTCCGCGCATGCACGGTGTTCGTGCATGCGTGGTATTCGTTCCTTGCCGGGCGCATGACATGGTCGGACGCCCGGGTGGGCTCCGGGCGCTCCGGTCCTTGGGGGGCATTTCCGGTCGTCCTGACCACGTGGAACTGAGAGACGGTTGGCGGCAAGCTGGGTGACTGTTTTTTTCTCTTCCCTTCTGCGAGATTTGCATTTCAGATTAACGCACCGGCTGTTTGGCCGCGGTTTCATTTTGCCCGCCCCTCCCTTTTCCTCGGGCCTGGTTTGTAATTGGCTGGGGGGTCGGGGGCTTGCCTCCCTGGCTGTTTTTGGGCCGTATTGGTTGCTTTTTGGCCACTGATAGCCTCTTATAGCCTTCTCTATGGGGGGTTGATTGGAGTGAGCCCTGCTTGCATATATATGTGTCCTCTGGGAGGTGGTGTTGCTCTTTGTAGTTATCATTCATTGTTACTACTTTGTGCTTAGGTGTGTTAGTTATGGGCAAGCACCATCGTAAGAGGAAGCATTCCTCCCCTGTGCCTCCCTCTTTCCCTGGTTCCAGTAGGGACTTCTCTCCTCCTCCTGTGAAGCATGCCAGAAAGGGTGATGATGATTGGAATAAGCGCCTTATCTTGGAGAGTCTTTCGGATCTGAAGGCTAACAAGAAGGGTGCTGCTGGTCTTTCTGGTTCTGCTGCACTTTATTCAGATATTTCCTCCTCTGCTGAGTCTGATGAGTCTTCTTTGCCTGCTGTTGAGCTTCAGGGCAAGTACATTTCCAAGGATCTCTTGCCTGACGTCCTTTCCCATGTGCGGGTTAACATGGGGTTTCCGGATGATTCTGCGTCGAGTTCCTCTCAGGATTCTCCCTTGCCGCAGTTTCGGAAGCCTGTTGCCTCTTCCATGCCGGTGCATTCCTTTGTTTCTGATGTCCTGCTGAAGGAATGGAAGGACCCGGATCATATCTCGATGCCCAGGTTTATGTCCAAGCTTTATCCTTTGCAGGATATGGCAGACTCTTTGTCTGATTCCGTTCCTGTGGACTCTGTTGTGGCCAGTCTTGTGGGTCGTCCTTCCATGGCGGATGATAACATTCTGAAGGACGGTGTGGACAAGAAGGTGGATTCTGCCCTGAAGAAGTCTTATGCCGCCTCTCACCTGGCTATTCGTTCTGGCATTTATGGGGCATATGTTGCCCAGTCTTTGCTGTCTGATTTCAAATCCCTGTTTTCGTCGATGCAGGAGGGTGCCAGTTGTCCGGAGTTGCTGGAGTCCATGGAGCGCCAGGCGGAGTTCCTGTCGGACATCGCCTTTGATTCTGTGAGGGCTTCTGCTATGTCCTGTGGTTCCTCTATTGCTGCCTGTCGTAACTAAGCATGGGCGGATTTTGTGAATTGGCAATCCGTGAAATTGCGTATTTACGGATTCGCAATCCGCAAAATCCGCAAACTCTCGCGAATTTTGCGGATTCCTTTTTTTTGTGTGTTCGCAAGTGTTTCTGCCATTTCGCAAGGGTTTTTTACCAGTTCGCAAACGCGAACTTACTTGTCGGGTAGCAACGGTCGCGACCATGTTGTTTCTACGTCTGGTTCATCACAGCACCCTCTGTTTCACCACTGCCCCCCTCTGTTTCACCACTGCCACCCTCTGGCTCACCCATGCCACCCTCTGGCTCACCCATGCCACCCTCTAGTTCATCACTGTAGATTATGGGGGGAAAGCACACCTGCCATGCCTCAACTGACATGAATGAATTAGGGGCAGATTAATGGGTCACTGAATTTGAACTTCCAGGCTGGCACCTGCTTCCATATCTGTAATTGCTTTATGTTGCAGTGTAATTTTTTTAACAGGACCTTTGTTGTATACTTGTAGCTATTCTCTGAGCCTGCTGTGAGGGTCAGGGCAGGGTCATAGAATAGTTGCAAGTAGGCAACTGAACTCTGAAGGGGCCCCTCAGGAAGCACTACAGGGAATGGTTACTAATGATAAGATTGAACTTTTGCACCTGCTGAGTGCTTTCAGTTTTGCAAAAATCTAAATATCCAGCAGCATCCACAAAAAGTAATCCTTCCAGGTCAAGATCCAAATCAAAGTGACCAGCACATGAAGAAAGCACTGGGAGGAGCCTGCTGGACAGGAACAGGAAGTTGGAGACTGTGGGGCACTTCCTTCCTCCCACCCCCGCACCCCCAAAATGGACTCCTTGCAAAAAAAAAAGTGCAGGCAAATGTCAACCTGAGTAGTTATTCTGATAAAAATCATAATTTTCAAGGTTTATGCTGCCTGCTGGTGGATTTCTTGTGCGAAATTGCAAATTTTGCAATCTCGCAATTGCGAGATTGTCGCTGCCCGCCGCATCTACGTGTTCGCAAGTGTTTACTCCCGCGAAATTGTATAGTATTCTAGTTGGCAAGTGCGACCAAGCAAAAAGTCCGCTTCGCACGGATTTACGAATTTTCGGCAAATTCGCGAGAGTTTGCGGATTGCGAATTTGCCGAAAATCCGCAAAATCCGCGAGCGGAACGGATTTTACGCCCATGCTTAGTCGTAACCTGTTGCTGCGGGATTGGAAGACGGACGCGGCCCAGCGTTCCATGGCTTTGAGGCTGTCTTTCACTGGTGCCTGTCTGTTTGGTGACTCGCTGGAGGTGAATCTGCACAAGGTCTTCAAGGAACGCAAGCTTTCTTTGTCTTTTTGTGATCTTCGGCCCCGAGGGGGTTCCTCCTTCTCAGGTGCCAGGTCTTTCCGCCAGCCTTCCAGGTTTCAGCAATCCTCCTTTCGGACTCAGGGTGGCACTGGCAGGTCTTTTCCCCGGAAGTTTCAGAAAAAGTCTCAGAGGGGTGCCGGGTCTGGTCCACACCGTTCCTGACTATGCCACCCTGGGGGGCGTTCTCGCTGGTGGTCCACCTCTGGTTGGTGGGAGGCTTTGCAGGTTCCTTCCTGCTTGGCGCCTGACGACCTCGGACAGATGGGTGCTGGATGTCTTGTCGAGGGGCTACCGGATCGAGTTCTTGTCCCCCTCCCCTCCGGGGTGCTGGGGACCCCTTCTCCTCGGCATGCCTCCCGCCGTCTGGCCTTGTCGGACGGGGTTCGTTCTTTAGTCAGCAAGCTTGCGGTTGTCCCTGTTTCGATGGCGGAGCCGGGGTTGGGCGTCTACTCCATCATCTTTGTGGTGCCAAAGATCACGGGGGCTTACGGTTGGTCATCAACCTTCGGGGTCTGAACTTGTTCGTGAAGAAGATCCCATTCACGATGGAGACTCTCCAGAAGGTTATTCCACTGATTCAGTCCGGTTGGGTGTTCTCCACGCTCGACCTCCAAGACGCGTATCTGCACGGTGGGTGTGAGGAATCAGCGTTTCCTGCGCTTCTGCCTGGAAGGTCAGCACTGGCAGTTCTGCGTCCTTCCCTTTGGTCTTCCGTCCGCCCCCAGGGTGTTCACTAAGGTGGTGGCTCCCTTGGTGGCCCATCTCCATCTCCTGGGGGTGTCTGTGTTCCCATATCTAGACGACTGGATGGTTCAGGCTCCGTCCCTAGAGGTCATGTCTCGCCACCTTCTCTTGACCATGTCTACGCTCAGGGAACACGGGTTCTTTATCAACTTGCCAAAGACCTGGAGCCTGCCACCCGGAGGACCTTCATCGGAGCCGTGTTCGATTCTGTGTTGGGCAGGGTGTTCCTGCCGGACGCCCGGATTCGTCGCCTTCAGTCCTTGCTGAGGAAGTTGTTGTCACGAGCCTCGGCTCCCCTCCTTCAGTGGTTGGAGGTGCAGGGCCACATGGCTGCTTCTGTTTTCACTGTGCCCTGGGCCAGGGTTCATCTGCGGCCTCTGCTGTGGCATGTGCAGCGGTGGGTCCCCTTTCCAGTCCTGGATTTTGCGGTTCCTGTACCTGTGTCTCTGAACATTGTGTCTGCTCTCCAGTGGTGGCTGGATTCCTCCCACCTTTCCGTGGGGATGTTGTTTCATCTGCCTCCTCCTCTGGTTGTGACCACGGATGACAGCGCTTCGGGCTGGGGCGCGACTCTGGACCGTTGGGTGGTGCAGGCTCGTTGGCTCCCGTCGGAGTCGCGCAGGTCGTCCAACTGAAGGAAGTTGTCTGCAGTGGAGAGGGCGCTTCGCTATTTCGATCTTCATCTGGAGGGTTGTCATTTCCTGGTGAGGTCAGACAACACGGTGACTGTAGCCTATATCAATCACCAGGGGGGGACCCGCAGTTCATCCCTGAGTCTGCTGGCCTGTTCCATCTCGGCTTCGGCGGAACTTCATCTTCGGGCCCTGTCTGCTCAGCACATTCAGGGTGTGGACAACGCGGTGGCGGACTCGCTGAGCCAGAGGTTTCCTTCGTCTCTGTCCCTGTGTCTGGCTGCCCGGACCTTTCGGATGCCCTGCCTGAGGTTCGGGAGTCCGGATCTGGACCTGTTTGCCTCCATGTCCGATGCCCTGGTTCCACTGTTCTGCTCCAGGTCTCCGGAGGTGGGCGCCTGGGGGGTGGATGCCTTGTCTCTCCTGTGGCCTCCTTGGCTTCTCTATGCCTTTCCTTCCTTTCCTCCGATTCCTGCCTTTTTGCTGAAGGTACAGCGGGAGGGTGCTCAGGTGGTGGCGGTTCTGCCACACTAGCTGAGGAGGTCTTGGTTTCCTCTGTTGCTGGGCCTAGCGGTGGGCCCTCCTTGGCTTTTGCCCCGCTTCCCCTCTCTTCTGAGGTCCCCATCCCCCCTTCTGGATCCCCTCTCCTTGGCGGTCTGGAGGTTGAACGGTTGTCTCTTGGAGTCCGTGGTCTGCCCGACCACATCATTTCTGTGATGCAGGCCTCTCGTAGGCAGTCTACCTTGTCTTCCTATTCGAAGCACTGGTCTTCTTTTACGGGGTGGTGTTCCTCCTCTGGTCTGTCTTCTACCTCTTGCCCTGTGTCTTCTGTTCTTCAGTTTTTTCTGGATGGTTTTCAGAAGCGCTTTGCTTTGTCTACCTTGCGGGGCCAGTGGGCTGCTATCCATGCCTTCCGAGACCCGGATTCCTTTCTTCCTTCAGATGGCTTGTTGGTTTCTCGCCTTCTTCGGAGTTTCTCTCTCTCTTCCCCTTCTGTTTGTTCTATGGTGCCCCCTTGGGATCTCTCCTTGGTGTTGGATGTTTTGCAGTCTTCCCCTTTTGAGCCTTTGGAGTCTGTTGACCTTAAGTTTATGTCCTACAAGGTGACTTTTCTGGTGGCTATTACGTCTGCAAGACGGTTGGGGGAGCTTACGGCCTTGCCTTGTTCCCCCCCGTTTTTGCGTTTTTTGGAGGACGCTGTGGTGCTCTCTTTGGATCCGGGTTTTGTTCCCAAAGTCCGCTCCCGTTTCCATTCCTCTCAGGAGCTGGTTCTTCCTTCTTTGTGTCCTTCTCCTTCTTCTCCTTCTGAGCTGTTAGTTCATTCTTTGGATCTAAGGCGTGCCTTGTCCATTTATGTGGCTTGTTCTGGGAGTTTCGCTCTTCTGACTCTCTCTTCGTGACCTTTGGTTTGGCTGATAAGGGTAAGGCTGCTTCCAGGCTCACTTTGGGTCGCTGGATTAAGGCTGTCATCACTCTTGCCTATCTTGGTGCTGGTTTGCCTTGTCTGGCGGGTGTCCAGGCGCGTTCCACTCGGGGCGTGTCTGCCTCCTGGGCTGCTTACCATGCTGTGTATCTTGATGAGATTTGTCGGGCTGGGACCTGGGCCTCCGAGTCCACGTTTGTGAGGCACTACAGGTTGAATTGTGCCCTGTCTGACCTGACCAATTTTGGTCGTGGGGTGTTGCAGGCTGTGGGGGTTCCCCCTCCGCTATGATTCTGTTTGTTTATTAACACTTTCACTTGCTGCACTCCTTTGTGTCTGGTCTGTGTTTTGCTGTGTTAGGGTTGCCAAAGACCTGTTTGGGCGTTGCTTTGGTATGCCTCATGAGTGATGACTGGGTCGAGGACGATGGACGTAGAGGTAATGCTATGATTACGTTTGGTAATCCCCATTACTCTTAGTCCTACTCGTCCTCGACCCAGTCATGCTTCCCACCCTCCCTCCCTGCCCAGGCCATTGTTGCTTGGTGTGTCAGGATGTGCTTCTGGTGGTTAGGTCTGATATAGCACCTGGTAGGAGGGGGGGTGGAGCCTAAAAGCGTTTCCTGTTTTGTTTCCTGTCTGTGGAATACCTCATGAGTGATGACTGGGTCGAGGACGAGTAGGACTAAGAGTAATGGGAATTACCAAACGTAATCATAGCAGTATGAGGGTGTTTTGAGGATCACCAATCACCAATCAGGCTGTTTGAAATTAAAGCTAGGTTGTCATATTAGCTTGAGTGGCTCTGCACTTCATGGCCTAGTCCTAGCAGGGTTTGAAGGAATTGACTGCGTTTTAAAATCAGTACTATCCACCTCACAAATATTGCTATTAATTTACCAAGAACTATGTTTTAAATGTTGTACTGTGTGCCAAAATGGTAATTTATTGCTGGAAAAAAAATGTTGTTCCTCAATTTTTCTTGTTTTCGCACTGAGCAATCCATTCCGATAGATGAGATTATTTTAAATTATCCATATCTGGTGATTCACGAAACATACGACCCAAAAATAAAAAAGCTCTCCTTGCACCCACAGTTCAAGAAGTGCAAATTCTGCAGATTCTTGCTGGGCAACGCTCCCACAACCTGGGACGCTTTTCGAGTACACAGCTAGAAGCCACACTCAGTGAAAGGCTTCTAAAAGTATGAGGATTGAGAAGCCTCTTGAGCCCCCACATGCATCATTGTAGGATTTTGCATTTCCTAAATTGCGAAAATTAAGGAATCGCAATTTAGGAATTGCAAAATCCTATGCATCAAGAAATCCTAAATTTTTTTTAGGATTTCTTAATTTTCGGAATTTGCGATTCCTTAATTGCGAATCGCAATTAAGGAATGGCATTACATTCATTCCTATGGGCCTAGAGGCCCATAGGAATCAATGGCGTTTTGCATTTTTTTTTTGAACTCGCAATTTGTTGATGCATTGCAAGGGTGCAGAGGGGGGGTCCAAAGGACCTTGAAATGTATTTTAAAGTGCATGTTTCACACACACATGTCCTAAGGACATGTGTGTCTGTAACATGAAAGTTTAAAAAATGCATTTTTTTGCTTTTTTAAAGATTTTTGCAAATTAACACGAGGGTCAACCTCGTGTTAATTTGCACTTCCTATTTCAAAATTCGCATTTTTTTCAAAACTGATGCATTGCATTTAAGGAATCGCACAAATGCGATTCCTTAAATGCATTCGCATTTTTAGGAAATGCAAAAAAAAGCGAATTTTGAAACATTGTTTCATGCATCCCAAAAACGTATTTAGGAAGCGCAAACGGCCGAATTTACCGATTCGCACCGTTTGCACTTCCTAAATAGGTTGATGCATGTGCCTGGAAATTACGTAATATCCCATTTTTTAGTTCTCTTTGGCAGTCTTTGTTCTACTAAACATGTCTTACTTGAACCCAGTTTTCTCAATAAGTGAAGGAGATGCGATATTATGGAGCGATGCTTTGCTTCATTATTGCAAACGCTTTGTATACTGCTCTGTAGTTGTTTCGGCGTCCTCGTGTTAGAAGAATGCATTTACAGCACTTTGGAACTAGAACAGATGGAGCACACTACAGAAAACAAGAAATAAAAAAAATGGTGTTGGGTGCAAGTGCATGTCTTTTTCTGTGCGTGAAGCGCCCACTATGTTAAGATGTGTTTTTGTTCATATGGATGTGTCTGGCGAAATGTTGTCAAAGGGCACAGAGCTGTTGCCAGTTTGTCCGCGTAAAATATTTCAGCAGCTAGCCTATCATCGGAATTCACATCTATTCTCTTGCTCAGAAGTGTGCCTTGTCAACCCTTTCCCAATCTTTAATTCCTTCTCCTCCTAAAGGCGACTTCCTCTGTGCTCCCTTAAGCCCAAACTGGTTTACTCAGACAAAAAAAAGGAGTGGCAACTAACGTGAGAAACATGATACCGACAAAACATTGTTATGAAAAACACCAATTAGTTCCAGGAAGATACTGCAAGACTAGTGTCAGGTCCTACAAGTACTTTAACATGTCCTCATATTTATAGATTTAAAATAACAACTTCGTTCAATAGAAGAATTTACAACAAGCAGTGGCAAGCAAAAGTGGTTTTATCATAGACAGAGGCTGCTAGACGGTAAACCAACCAATCAACAACTTATTTCCCACCCCGTGAGGTGCACGGTGACTGCTCATCTATCCTTAGGTGGCAGAGGGTTTAGGTAGAACATTAAGATACTGAAATTGTCAGTTTTCTTGGCCTTCAGTTGATTTTGTTGGTGGGGCGAATACGGATGACTCATATGTGAACGATTCCCTACCTGAGGTGCTGACCATCAACGATCTATACAGTGTCTTGTTTTGCAACTGTTTCATTGAGCATAACGCAAGGAACGAGGATCCGTGACAGATATGCTGAAATTGGAGTCATTTGCAGGTGAGTAAATGATGTGTTGCGCAGATGTCATTAACTAGAGAGAACGTGCACGTTTCATGTGGGCCAGCACTGGTGCACATCTGCATATATCCCATATTCTTGTGCAGCAGTGATGTACACTGAGGCAACCGGCGTGGTCCAATGGCACAGGAGCAATACATCATATCGTTTTGTTTCGTGTCAAAACTTGCATATTGTGACCCATTAGACGCAGACAAAATGAGATATGAAGTAGCTGAGCGTGTGATGGGGCACAACACACACAGGGGTCTGATGGAACCTGTGGCCAAGATATGGGGGGGCCAGTGGGTCTGCACACTTTCGTGAATGAAGATGCTCTTCAAAGCAGTCCCTATTTTTTAGCACACATATGACAATTAGCAGTAGGTACAGGTGTGTATGGGCAGATTCAGACTTTGTATTTACGCACATTAGAACAGTGAAAGTGTAATTTGAGCATCTCCTATTAGCAACCATTTGCTTCGAAGAATGAATATTTTACCCTCCAGTCTTCCTTTCTGCTGACTCTCCAGGTTACCTGACAGAGCACAAGACGAGGCTGTCTCGATGATAAACCGCCGGATCACACACACTCGAGCTCACCACTATGCTGGTGCTTGCCGTTTCAGCGGAAATGCACCATGAGTTACTGCAAAGTGTTTTTATTCTGCAGGTGATTTTTAAGAGGTGCCTGGGCGAGAAAGGATACATCATTTCCAAGCCAGACCTCTTCTCTTACACATCATGGTCTGCACCTGTGATATTCTCATGAGAACCAAACCAAGCTTACATATTCCGGAATTCACCAGCATGATAAATCAAAGCCTGGAACTGCACTTAAGATTGTCTATTAATAGTAAGGCACTTTATATGCACTAGTAGCGTCATCGAAAGACTTCCATATCCACTCTATAGGAATGTTTAGTTAAGTATGATATAGGGGCCATGTTACATAAGTTGCAAGGGGGGGCGCAGCAGGCGTTTACGCCCGATTTGCACACCCCGGGGGACACGTTGGTTTTACAAAATGGCCCGCAGGCATTTGTGCGGCTCCTTCTGTGCTACCGATAGCGCTGGCGCACGTAAAGCGCCAGCACTATCTTCAGGGGGTGTGCCTCATGCAAATGAGAGAATCCCTTTGCGCATACGCGGTATTTAAGACGCGGGCGCAGAGACAAAGAAGCTGTCAGGAGGCGCACTGACAGTGCGCCACCTAAAAGGTGACAGTGGCCCACCTGATGGCAGCTCTCAGGCCCCTGCCTCTTTCCCCCTGAAAGAGGGTCCCATGAACCCCCAGACATCCCCTTGCAGATGGGTGCAATCACTGACTGCAACCACCTGCAAGGGAATGAAATGAAATGAATGAATGAAATGAAAAAGGATTTATATAGCGCATGGCTGCCCGGGAGCGTCCCAGCGCTGTGATTGCAATTAAACAACTGAGAAAAAAACAGATGGGTAGAAGAGGGGAGATTAAGGTTGTTGCGGGAAAAGGTAGGTCTTCAGTAGCTTCCGGAATTTCATATAGTTTGGTTCAGAGTGCAACTGGGTTGGCAAGGAATTCCACAGGGTTGCTGCAGTGACCGAGAAGCGTCGCCCTCCAGAGCGGGCCTTCTTGAATCTCAAATATCCTTTAAAAGTGTAGGCGGGTTGCCACCTGTACAATGAAAACACTGAGCAGCTTAAAGCAGCTGCTAAGTTTTTCACAGGAATAGCGGGAGTTCGCAGCTGGTCTGGGAAGCAGCGAATTTACCATAATGGGACACATTTTCCTGCATTGTGCTGGGCACACCTTTTGAAAGGTGCGCCCAACTCAATCCAGGAAAATACGCCGTATGTATAATATGGCCCCATGTCATATAAAGAGCACTAGTACTATCTGTGGATCTATTTTTAATGGCCTTGAAAGTGATAAGATTTTTGTAAAAAATTGTAGTGGTAGGTAAACAAAATATGTTTTAAATCATGCTATTCAGTGAGTGGCTGTTTCAGGAAGCTTTTATGAAGCAGGCACTGATTTCCAGCACATAGACAACAGTATAAACTAACACCAATTATACACCACTACTAAGAAAGCACTTTAGAGAACTCATGATGTTTATAAAGCACTTTACAAATACTCTAATACAAGACCACATAATACCTTTAGGGGCATATTATCAAGAACCTGGTGTGAACCTGGGCTTCTAAGGGAATTCACAAGGGCATATTATCAAGCCCATTATCGCCGCTTTAGCAGAAGTTTCCTGCCGCTAAAGCCGCAATAATGTTAATGCCATTCTTGATAATATGCCCCTTAGTTCCTATGCCCTACTGTGTGAAAGTCAAACCCTTTGCTCCACTGGAGGCATTACTTTGGCCATTGAATTCTTCTAATCAAGTGAGATCACTTGAATTTAAGGTTTTAAAGCTCAGCTCTCACAGTGAAGTGAGACCATGAACTTGTCTTTGCTGTGCTTCCTAATTTAAATGGCACAGCTTATTCCAATCACAGCGCAGGACATTTCTGCCCCCCTTCCCACCTGGGTACCTTATTGTGGTTGACGTGATATCCAACAACATACTTAATGCCTTTCACATGCACGCCTTTCTAATATATGTGTTTTAGACACAAAATGCTCTTGAATGGTTTCTAGAGCGGCCTGCGCGCTCCATAAAAGACTCTGGGTGCTTGAAGGAAGCAGCACAGGCAGGCACCCTGGAGGGAACATAGGTCATTACCTCCTATTTTAGCAGCCAGAGTATGACAGGCTAGGCACTAGGCAGTGTGTGTAACACAGCACCTTTAAATGTTTATTTATGGCTCCTTTGACTTTGATCAGAACCAAAGGTCCATAACAGAAGGCCATAAATACCACTGGAAGAAAATAGTGGGATGAAGCAGTGGGATGATGGAAACGAATTGCACAAGGAACAATTATATAAAAGGAGGTAGGGAGAGATTGAGGGATGGATTGAGGGGTGGAGAGATGGCTGAATATATGGAAGGTGGATGGAAGAGTGAATGGATGAGGAGATGGACGGATGGATCAGGAGATAGATGGAAGGATGGATCAGTGGATGGAAGGATGAATGGATGTACTGATGGAGAGAAGGAGGGGTGGATGAAGAAAGAATGGGTGGATTCACAAATTCATGGAGAAATTGGCTACAAAAGGCATTACTGGATCATTGTATTTTCAGAATGTCCTAGGGGGAAGCAACCAAGAGAGTGGCATGTTCGCTCTCATCACGCAGTCAGTCAGCATCATTTGGGACATGGTTCAAAGAAGGGGCATTTTATTTTTCTGGCTACTCCATTGATTGTAATGCTCCAGGCACGCTAATCTCATGTTCAGTACTCATACAAGTTACTCAAGCACCATTCCCACACACAGAAAAATTCAGGATGCCCAGCTCAGTTCTTTGCAGTATGTCAAATACGTATCCTATTCAGAATGCCATCCAGAAGGAAATTGAGGTGGATGTGTTGTATGCATCATACTCTATTGCATAAGCTCTATAGCTCTTCATACCCCTATATGCCCTGCAATACGCTTTGATGGTGACTAGCTGCGAGTTAAGCTTTTTCTTGGACATAACTAGATGAGTTGGAAATAAATCTTATTTTTACAGAAACTGCATTCTTGAGCTTTGCTGTTTGGATGGAGAAAGAGCTGCCATCAGTGATATTTTTGGGAAAAAGGGATAGCAGTGGAAAAATCAAGACTGGAACAACCTACCTTTGGCATCAGGGCAAACTTATCTTGAAGGAATAGTGGTCCATTGTTCTTCATGTCTCTATGTGGGATGTATGACATTACAACGCATGCTTTTACATCGCATGCCTTTACAACGCATTTTTTACAATTCAAACCTTTACAACGCATAGCGCTTTGGGGTGCTGGATAGTGAATAGTTTAATTTACTATTCCAACTCCAGTCCCAGTGGACACTATGGAAGGTGTTGGACAGTAAATTAAACTTATTCCCTATCCTAGAGCGACCCCCAGCGCAATGCGTTGTAATCGTTTGCGTTGTAAAAGTTGCTTCGTAAAGGGACTGCGTGGTAAAAGTTGCGTTGTAAAGGATGTTTCCCCTCTATGTGGGATACCCATAGCTACAAAAGTGGTAGGTGGAGCCACAAAGAGCCAGTGTTAGATAGAAGGGCCAGTGACATTTAATCCGGGAAAGGCAGCTTAAGCAGTCAGGTGACTTCTGAATTCTGGATTCCCTGGAGCTTGAAAGTAGTTAGAGAGGTTCACCGAGCTAAAGACCACTGTCATAATCTTGATGCAAGACAGCCAAGGCAATGGTGCTGTGTACCTTCTGATTGAAGTCTAGGTAAGGGAAGGTGCTGCAAAGAGTATGTATAGTATAGAATGCCATCTGATTACTTGATTTACTTGTGCCACACAGGAGAGACTGCAGTCCATAAAGTGAGTGCCAGGAGAGCTAGTTAGGTGATTATCGTGTTCTTGTTGTTTGCTGGGCGGCACACCAAATACAGGACACAGGTTAGTCGGGTATTTTCTTTATTATCATTTCGTACAGCTGCTCGTCAGCACGTCCTTCCTCGTCCCTGTCCTGGTCATTGTCTGTCCTCTTCCTGTCCCCTCGCCGGATCTGGTGTCCGGTGACGACCTGGTCACTCTCCCTCAGGACCCACAGGGTCCTAACGCCCTACTGTCGGTCGCCCACCCTATCAGGTCACGACATCTCCCCCCTTGTTGCAAACAAATGTTCATGACACATTTATCATAACCACTGTCGCCCACCATTGATAGTCCTCATTCACAGTTACATTGATGAAGGGGAAAGAACGAAAGAGAGAGAGAGAGAGGGAGAGGGAGAGGGAGAGGGAGAGAGAGAGGGAGAGGGAGAGAGAGAGAGAGAGGGAGAGATAGAGAGAGAGAGAGAGAGAGAGAGAGAGAGAAAGAAACCTGCTCACTTTATCTCTCTTCAAACAAATTGTCTCTATGATTTCTTGCATGTTCTTCTCAGCCTTGCTTCATCTTCCTTTATTTGTCCTCTATCTCCTCCGTTATTCTTGCTGCCGGTTCCGTTGATGATGCTTCTTTTTTCAGTCTTCAGCTCCTTTAAGTGTGAGCAGTTTCTCGTCATGTCGTGTTGACCTGCTGCTGCTGTAATCATTGGTCCTTTTACTTGCGTCGCAGTTAGTGGGTCTCTAGAGAGTTGGTTGTCAGACTTCTTTTGTTGTTTCTGTCGCCCCAGTATCATGTCGCCTTCTTTCAGTTTTAGTTCAGATGCATGTTTCCGGTGATCACCACGTGCTTTTATCTTTTCTTTTGCCTCTTTGTCTTTTATTGTTAAGTGTCTTCGGTCTGCACTTATCTTATCTTCCACTTGTGGCAGTCTCGTCTTGCTCAGTCTGTAAGGTGTTACTATCCGTGCCTCCTCCATTAAGATGCCTTTCTCTGCTTCTGACAGTTCTTCACTTATTGTCTCGAGCGTTAATTGTTCTTCTTTGCTGACTCCTTGATCCGTGAGGCTGTTATTGTTTGTGTGTCTCCATCTTTGTTGCCTCGATACTTCCTGGATCGCTAGCATGGTGGTGTCTCTTTTTGTCTCTTGTTCTTTGTCCCTCTTTTCTTTGTTATTTTTCTTTTCTGTCCTTTTCCTCTTTCTTTTTCTTTGTGTGTCTTTGTCCCTCTTTTCTTTGTTACTTCTCTTTTCTGTCCTTTATTTAGCCTTATCTCTGGCTTTCCTTTATTTTTACTTCTTTCTTATTTGTCCTTCTTTCTTTTCTTTATTTTTACAAAATTCTTATTTGGCCTCTTCTGGGCTTTCCTAGTCTTTTTCTTCTTTATTTCCTTGTTTTCTTATATCTGCGTCTTTCCTGCGACTTATTTCTTATGTTTGTGTCTTTCCTTTTGTTTTCTTTTCTTTCGTGTTCTCCTTTCCTCTTTCTGTTTCTTTGAGTGGTCTTTGTCCCTTCTTTCCTTGTTACTTTACTTCTCTTTCTTTTTCCATCTTTTCTTTATTGCCTTGTAACTTCTCCTTTGCTCTTTCTTTTTCCTTGTGCGATCTTTGTCCTTTTGTTTCCTTGTTCTTCTGCTTTGTTTCCTTTATTTTCCTTTATTTTCTTTATTTCTCTTTTCTGTCTTTTATTTAGCCTTCTCTGGCTTCTTCCACTCTCTTTTGCTCCTTTCTTATATATTTTCTTTTCTTGTTTCTCTTTGTTTCTCTTTGTCGATTTGTCTTTTTGTTTATGTCCTTTCTCTTTGTTTCACTTATTATTCTTTTGTTTTCTCTTTTCTTATTGCACTGTCTTCTTTCTTTGTCTTATTGCTCTTTTTCCACTTGTGCGCCCTTTTTGCGCTTTGTTTATCCTTTATTCTTCACTTTTCTTATGTTATTCTTCTTATTTGCCCTTTGCCTGGCTTTGAAATGGCTGCTCTGCTCTTTCCTATGATCTTTTCTTGAATGTCCCATTCAAATGTCCGCCGTCGTTCTCACGATACTTTGGTAATCTTTGTTCTTTCTTTCCTTATCATGCCCCTTTATTCTCCTTAGTTTTGCCTTTAATTAGTCTATTTCTGGCTTCTGGGTGTCTTTTCTTTTTCGTTTCCTTGTTTTCTCGACGTTATTTGGCCTTAAAATGGCCGCTCCATTGTTGTCTGTGCTTGTTTCCTGATCTAAGATGGCTGCCGCTGTTCTCGCGCTATTTCGCGGTCATAATCGCATTGCCTGTTCATAAGATGGCCGCCACTGCTGTTCTTAGTGCCCATTGGCTCAGCTCGCCTTATTCTAATATGGCCGCCGAGAATTTCGATATTCTCGTGATGGCTCGCGCCAGCCGTTTCAATTCATGCCCTTATTTCCCAGCGCTTACCGCATCCGCGCTGGTCTTCATCGGTGGCAGTCGCGGTGGGCTCCCGCGTCAATGCTCAATGGGCAGTCTTTCTTGTGCCTCTTACACTTCCAGGGTGGGCTCTCGGTGTATCTCCAGCCATTGAATTGTTGCTAGACGATCCACGCGTCGTTCGTCACTTTCCCTCGTCGCCAGTTGTCGTGTTCTTGTTGTTTGCTGGGCGGCACACCAAATACAGGACACAGGTTAGTTGGGTATTTCCTTTATTATCATTTCGTACAGCTGCTCGTCAGCACGTCCTTCCTCGTCCCTGTCCTGGTCATTGTCTGTCCTCTTCTTGTCCCCTCGCCGGATCTGGTGTCCGGTGACGACCTGGTCACTCTCTTCAGGACCCACAGGGTCCTAACGCCCTACTGTCGGTCGCCCACCCTATCAGGTCACGACATCGATGCACATTATTTAAATGTGGCAAAGACAGTCAGAATTACTACCTAACTTCTCACCTATTTCAAAAGATTTGTGGCGTAGCCGAGTCTTGTGGCCAGATGATAGAAGTCTAATAATTAGTTCACATGTATTTTGAGGTCTAACAATTAGTTTATGGGTATTTTGCTTTTCGGCTAATCAGCATAAGATGGTTGACAAGAGTTTGTGAATCAACTGGTGGTCAAACCTTCTCCTACATCGCTCCTAATATCTGGAATGACCTGTGGCTTGAATTCTGCAAGAAGCTGAAGACCTGGCTTTTCTAGTAGTCCTACTAGGCCCTAGGTTTGTCTAGACTCACAACAGCTTAGCTCCAGGATATGTTACCTGGCAAAAGTGCACTCCACAAATCTACATCACATACCACCTATGAGCTATTTGCCTTTGGCACAGGAGTAAAGATATCTTGGGTTTTTAAGCTCAAGACTGATTTGAGTATTATCAGTCAAGTTGTAACACATAGGATTAAAAGAAGCAATGAGGTCTAGAAGAAGGCTGAGGAATACATTTATTTGGAGTTGGTTCAGGGCGTATTATATGGGATTTGGGCTATGGAGAAAAAGGTAACAAAGTGAATGGAGAAGGGAAATGATGAGGGATCTAGCAACTGGATACAAGCCAAACCAGTCCACAACTGTCACCAGCATTCCTATGTTGTGAAGCTTCTAACATAATAGTGTGATTTCTTTGAAAGAGGATTCTTTTGAGTTGGCCAATAAAGGCCTACTCAATGGGTCGATCTTTGGAAGGGGCTTTTTGGTTGTAGCAATTTCATGTAGAATAGATTTGATGTGGGAGATCCTGAGCGAATTCAGAAATACTCGATGTCAAGGAATTACTGATTAAGGCTCTGGCTGCAATGGCAGCAGAGCGACTAGTGGCATGTGCATCTGGCAAGAGCTAAGGCACACATATTTCACCAGTGTTGAGCGCTCCAGTGATGTGGCTCTGATACTCTAGTCATTTCTCTAGAAAGATGTGCATTCAAGTGTCATTTGTGCACGGATAGTTGTAGCAACTCTGCTATTTGATGAGAGACTAAAGAATCAACCTTTTAAGAGTACTGCTGAGCAAGGCTGAAGTGGTTGGCGTGGTTAATGGATCCTCTCTGAAGCCTGTAAGACGTAGGAAAAGCTCACAAATGAAATTTAGCACAGGAATTCATATGTCAAGAGAGGGTGTCCAGTTTGGGAAGGGGAGATTTATGGCTATCCTGGATGTTGTCAAAGATTTTAGCTGCTCCGAATTTGAATTAGATTCTGTAATGTGCCTTACCATCAGTGTTAAGAATTTCAATCAGTTCTCTTTGGATTCATCAACCAAAGGTTGAACCCCTTACTGTTTTGTTTTAGATTCTACATTTAAATGTGTTCATTGTAATAAACACAACCACATTGGGTGTGCAGGTTATGTTTGCATAAAGAATCTCAATCATCAATTTTTTCTTGGCAGCCATTGACAAGAAGGCCTGATCTGTAGCTTATGTTTGAACGAAGGAAGGCTAGATAATTCCCTTCAGAGACCTTGATGGGACCGCATTGCTGGGTTCTTTTTAGTGTGGTTACTGAAGGTGCATCGAGGGTTCACTGTTTGTTCCAGAGATATTCGTACAACTCCACACTATGTGTCAATATTGTAGGAAATAACTAGATTCAGTGAGATTTCTGCTTTGTGGGTCGAGGGTAATTCGTTGGATACTTCCAAAGTGTCTACTAACTCCATGGCTTGTTTGATCCCTAATTAATACACCGATAAAAAAACATTTAGAAAAGCACGTATAAAAATTCCATATTCATTACATGGTAAAACAACTACATTAAAAAAAGGTACAGTGCGCTTCAAGAATCACAATTCATGTTTCTCAATGATAATAGATTTTGTTCAATTGCAAATACTAGGGAGAGACAAAAAATATCTAATTGGAGATTTTGTGCTGATACTTCAATTTCATGCTACATGTACAAAAGTCCTCTTATCACCTAAATCTTAACATGAATCCTGGGATAAGCCTGCCTTGGAGAAATCCCACTCTTTCTGTTTAAATATCTATGTCTCATCTCATAGCATCTGGGAATTTGAACGGGTAATTAAAAATCTTTTTAGTGTATATATTTACACCCTGGCAAAGACTTGAATAAGATACTGCATAGTGTTTTCCAGTCTCCGCCCCACCTAGTTCTCCTCTGTCCAGCTCTCCTCTTCCGTTTGTCCCTTCTTACAATTCTTACCATTCCCTAAATAAGAGTGTCCTAAAAACCAGGTCCACGAGTAAGCATGGCACTGAAATCTACACCTTGCTGGAGCAGAACTCACTAGACACACTCTGTCTTACAGAATCCTGGCTGGAGGAGTCATTTATGCCTAATATTTTGGAGGCGCTACTTTCACAACATCAATAGAGGCTCTCACAATAGGGGTGGGGTTGCCTTTATCACATGCCATTACTTTAACTAATCTGTTCTGATCCGTACCACTGTTCCTCACTTTGAAATTACGACAGTAAAAATTCAATTTCCCTCTTGCTGTCTAGTATGCATGCCACTGCACTGCATGCTTAACTTTGCGGACTCCTTCTTTTAATAAATATATGCAGCCTTCTCTCCTCATGTAACCATCTGTCGGTCGTTGGGGATTCTAACTTTTTCTATGATGACTCTTCCCAAACTTTCAAGGACACAATTTCTTTGACCTCATGTCTTTTTTATCTTTCACACAACAGATCCAAAGACCTGCCCTTGGTGAGTGTGTCTGAAGTTGTGGCTATGTCCTGATATGTAGGTGGAATGGCTGTACCAGCAGAATGGGCAGAGGACGATAATGTATCCAGTGTTCCTTTAGGGGCAGCTTTGCTCGGATAGGTCCTTATCACTATGAAGGAAGCTGCCAATGCTAGAGATTGGATTCTATGTCAGGACCGGAGGCTCAGATTATGCCTTCTTCTTTCGCTTTATTTTATACAGCAGCAAATTTTAAAAAACGATTAAAAATCAAGTACTCCCATGAACACCCAGGAGTAGAACAAACAAAGTCATTAGAGTCCATCAACTCTGTCCATTAACCAGCCTCCACAAGGTCCTTCCTCAGTACTTCCTCGTCCTCTTTCTTCACTGCTCAGCAGCAAGATAAGTCACTTTTTTCTTTTCTCTCTGATTGGGGGTGATTATAGTCATAGTTTGTCATGATATTGCTTGCCTGTATTGTGGTTATAGGGATCATATGCGCACTGTTGCCTGTTAAGGGTTCTTTTCCCATTCAGATTCCCTCCCGCAGGATGCTCTCGTGTACCTTATGTAGCAATATTCCCTCAGTGCGGTGGAATCTCCCCACGTGAGGGAGCGCTGTGTGTACTTTCCTGGGCAGCGCACGCCAGCACTAATGACAGAGTGCTGCCAACAGCTGCCCGCGAGGAGCCTTGCATCTCATTCTCCAGAGTTACACCCAGAGTTGTGGGTCTGTACGTCTCATTTGTTCTGCTACGCCCCATCTGGGGTCTGTATATTTCCCCTGTGAACGCCCTGCGGGGATGCATTGACGGCATCTGTGCCGCGGAGACACTAGTCTCGTGAGATAATTGGCCTGTTTCATTTGGCAGGGCGTCAGTGCCTCCAGGCCTCTGCCCGTGCATTGTGGGCCTCTGGTTCACCAATACTTGCCTGGGCTAACTCCCAGCTTCAAATTTGGCGCTTTGTGTGTGACCCATACCACCAGTGCTCCTGGCATTTTTGAGAGACCGCCTACTGGCCGCTGTGACACTAATTGAAGCATGCAGAACTAGGACCAGGATCAATACCGGGGGGGATGATTTGTGCCACTTACCCTATGATGATGATTTTTACCAGGCAGTTGATGACTCCATATATAGATATAGGGCCGTGAACCAGGCCATTGAACCTCTGGAGCAGCACCTCTCGGTGCAAATTGCGCAGAAGTGTGCCAAATGGATGAAGCCCTCAATGGACCCTCCTGAAGCCCCTAAGGTTCCACAATGGGAGGGTCACTCACCCGCTAAGAAGCAGCATAGTGAAGTGGTGGACGTGGAAGCATTTGAGCAATTGAAACAAGCGTTTTGGCGCAAGTACCGGAGCCGGCGCCCCCCCCCAAGATGACCCCTAAACCCCCACCCACACAGCCACTCCCAATCCTCTAGACACCGGGGACTCCCCTGAGGATACCAACAGTGAGGCAGGTCCTTCTATACCTTGGCTTCCCGCCCCCACCCCCATCCCAGGTAGCAGTTCTGATATGCTGGAACCAGACAACATTGTCCACCCTAGGTCTACTGACTGGGTCCCAGTAGACAGGGTGGCGGAGTACGTGGCAGGCCGCTTGCGTAAACTGATGGAAAAGTAGGCCGGCAACCTTCTCCGGGCGGAGCGTCCTCCCCCTTGTTTGGAGAATAAGGTCGCCCTTACCCCCGACATCGACCCCAAAATGGCAACCTTTCTCGCCAAATTTGTCAAGGACCCTAAAAAGGGTATTGACAGATCCTGGCGTTCCTGCCAGGACAAGCTCATCGAAGCCATTGGGCCGGCCATGAAGATTCTCGACATGGCAGAGGACGCTAAGTCATCCAGATCTATAATCGCCCCTGAAGTCCTTTCCGGCTGGGCGCAGCAGCTATTGTGTTCCTAGGGAACGCCAACTGCCAGCTCTCCATGGAGAGACGCCGGTCACTCTTTATGAAGGAATTGGGCAAGTTTGTAGCCACCTTCACATTCTTGGATAAGGCCCAGTCCAATAACCGCAAGGTTTTCACCCCACAGGTTTTTGGCGAGGCCAGTCATGGCAGGTGCTGTACGACCGGCCAGTCAAACTACCACAACCCAGATGGGGGCAAGGCTCCGGACGCCGGCAGTACCCAGATGGCACCTTCTACCCGATAAGAGGAATGAAGTTCAGAGGTTGTGGAGGTTTCAAGGGACAAGCCAATAATACTGGCAAAGATGAGTGAGGTACCTTCTGCGCGCCGCCGAGTGGGTGGTCGTTTAGCGTAGTTTCTCCCTGCACGGGCTTTGCTCATGAGCAATGCATGGGTGTAGCAGACAGTTCAGGGCTTGCAAGTGGAGATCCATGGCCATCCTCGGCAGTCGTCCTAGCCTCGCCCCATTTATTTCTCGCAGTGTGATGCAGATAAGCGAAGAGGTCTCAGCTCTCCTCCAAAAAGGAGCTATCTGTTGCACAAGGGAACACCCTCAGGGCTTTCTCAGCAATCTCTTCCTAGTCGACATGCCAGACAGGGGCCGGAGAACAGTAATTCATTTGAAAGATTTTAATGAGTGGGCGGTGTACCGCCATTCCAAGATGGAGGGGATCCACCTCCTCAGGGAAGTGCTGAGGCTTCGCGACTGGATGGTCCGATTGGATCTGAAGGACGCATATCTCTCAATTCCGATTTTCTCCCCACACCTCCGTTTCCTGCAGTTTGCTTGGGGCAGGCAGGTGTTCGAGTTTACCACTCTTCTTTTCAGTCTTTCTCAGTGCCTTAGTGCTTCACCAAGGTCCTTCAACCGGCAGTGGAATTCCTCACGGCTAAGGGCATTCGTATGATCGTTTTCCTCGTCGATATGCTCCTGATGGCCCAATGTCTCCAGACCCTCTCCAGGCAACTTCAAGTGGCGGTCAACCTGCTTCAAGTGCTGGGTTTATATTCAACGAGAAGAAGTCTCTCCTGTCCCCTGTGCAGAACGTTACGTTCCTGGGTTTCACTGTAGATTCCGTATCATCAACGTTGACCCTGCCGGCCAGGAAAAATATCAGGCACGAGCTACACCAGACGTTGGCCAAGTCCCATACCTCACTACGTCAGCTGGTTCGCTTGGTGGGGCTCCTCTCCTCTTCGATTCAGGCCATCTTTCTGGGTCCTCTCCACTACCAAGCATTGCAGTGGCTCAAGGCTCATCATCTCCGGAGAGGTCTGACCTATTCGCAGTCTGTCCCTCTCTCGTCTGAGGTGAAGGAGGAGATGAAGTGGTGACTCACCCACATGGAGGAGTGGAATGGGCGTCTGATGTTCAGGTCCGCCCCAGATATTGTGATTGAATCGGACAGCAGTTGAACAGGCTGGGGAGCCAGATGTGGGGATTTTTCAACCGGTGGCACTTGGTCAGTACCCGAACAGTTGTTGCACATCAATTGCCTTGAGCTTCTGGCGGGCTTGCTCGCGGTGCAATGCTGGACCAAGGACAGAATGCAATCCTGCGTTCTCCTCACGATGGACAATGTCTCAGTGGTCCGGTATATCAACCATTTAGGTGGTACCTGTTCCTGCGCACTGTCTAATCTCGTCAAGGACTTTTAACATTTTTGCCTGGACAATCGGAAGTCCGTCACAGCGGAATACCTTCCGGGTCAGGCGAACGAGGTTGCAGATTGGCACTCCCATCATCTGCTGGATCCCAGCGTTTGGAAGCTAGATCCGCTGGTGTTGTCTCAGGTAGCTGAGAGTTGGGATCCTTCCTCAGTCGACCTCTTTGCATCATGGCGGATCATCAGTTTCCATGGTTTTTCAGCTGGAGGCCAGATCCGTTAGCGGAGGCCATGGATGCATTCATGCAGGACTGGCACCAGGAGTGGGGTTATGCGTTTCCCCCATTTTCCATGATTACGCGAGTATCCGCTCATGTGCATCGCCAACAGGCGGGGGTGGTGCTAGTCACCCCTCTTTGGAGGTCGCAAGTGTGGTTTCCAGTTCTGGAACTATCTTGGGATTTTCCAATCCGATTCCCCCACTTTCCTCACATTTTTCTGGAACACGAATCTCACTCCCCACCGCATGATGTTGGAGAGGTCGCTATAGCTGATGGCCTGGAGGATCTCAGCCATCGCTGGTCACTCCCGGGCCTTTTGGGTCACGCTGAGTCCTTGCTCTCCAAGGCATGGGCGGACAGTACAACAAAGAGATACCGTTCTGTCTGGAACAGATGGCGCCACTGGTGTCTGCAATGGGATGTAGATCCCTTGGGCACGGAGGTAGTCCACATTCTCAATTTCTTGGCAGACCTCGCGGAAGAAGCGTTGGCGTACCGCTCTATCAACACCTTCTGCTCGGCGATATCTGCGGGCCATATCCCTGTTCAGGGTTCCTAGGTAGGGGAGCATCCCTGTGTGTGCAGACTTTTGAGAGACATTTGCCAATCCTCCCTCCGGAGCTGCGCTATTCTGCTTTGTGGGATGTGACTGTGGTATTAAATCTTTTTCTTCCCTGGCAGCCGCATAGGTTCTTGTCTCGCAAGGAACTCTCAGCTAAATTGGCGACTCTCTTATGCTTCTTCTCTTGTAGGCAGGTGTCCGACGTTCGGGCCCGTGACGTCTCCGCCAGAGTGTTTTCACCAGATGGGGTTTCTTTTACGGTCAGTAGAAGGACTAAATGCCCTACTAGGGTGGTATCCTACCCGGCATTTTGAAAATCCCCCAAATTGTATGTGGTGCAATGCCTCCGTGCGTATGAAGACTTGATGGAGGAGGTTCGTCCTCCCTGTGATAGAAAGTTGCTTATTGCGCTCTGCAAGCCATACAAAGTGGTTTCTTCCCCAATTATAGCCCGGTGAATGCATTGGGTGATGCAGGAGGTGGGGATTTATACCAAAATGTTAGGAGCTCATTCAGCGCGAGATGCTATTGCCTCTAAAGCGTTTGCACTTGGAGCATGGCTGGAAGACCTCATGCATGCAGCCGACTGGTCCTCAGATTTGACCTATAAAGGGTTATATTTTAAGCCAGTATTGGAAGCGGCTCAGCTGGTGGTGGATAAACTTTGAATTGGCATAATCTGAGCCTCCGGCCCTGACATAGAATGGGAATTTGCCTAGCTCTAGTACTGGTAAGTTCCAATTCTGTTAAGGACACGGAGGCGAGTATTATCCCTCCCGGGGTCTGGTGGACCCGCAGACCCTCCCCGTTCTGGAGTAAGTACTGCTCTTTGGTAGGGTTTCTGGTCGAAATGTCAATCATTGTGTGGTTAAAGTCATAGTCTTTTGGCCCTTCGATGGGTCAGCAATGTCTTCTCAGTTACCTCTGTTGCCAGCTTTGTTCGGACTTGGTACTAATGTGACCTGTTCTTTGCAGGGAACGATGGGTCCAAGGACATTCCAGTGGAGGCTGTTCACACGATGAAAGAGGAAGAGAAAGTACTGAGGAGGGACCTTGTGGAGGCTGGTTAATGGACAGCGTCAATGGACTTTGTTTGTTCTACTCAGGGGGTTCAAGGGAGTAGTAGTTTAAATTTTTTTTTAACAATTTGCTGTTGTATAAAATAAAGCGAATGAAGAAGGCATAATACTCGCCTCTATGTCCTTAATAGAATCGGAACTTACCAGTACTAGAGCTAGGCAAATTCCCATTATCCCAGGGAAAGCACCAGGGCTGGAGAAGATACTGGGGAATTTGTTTAAAGCTGAGAAGGGGATATGGAGCCATTACTTTGCCTTGTACTTCAATAGCATTATGGATGGGCTATCTATGCCATGGCTGTGGGCATGGGCTGATATAATTCCAATGTAAAAAATGGGTATAAGGTACCTTCAATCCAACTATCAGTTAATTAGTCTTATCAACAGCTGTCAGAAGCTTTTTCTTTGAATCTTGCAGAACAGATTGGATGGAGGATGCAGGCCTGTTGATGCCTTTGCATGCTGACTTTAAAGTAGGAATTAGCACTACTGACCAAGTACTCCAATTGCAATTACTCTGCTGGAAATATGTTACACTGGGGGGTGCGGTCGCCCCATGTAATCTTTGTCGACCTTCGATCGGCATTTGATTTGGTTCCAAGGGAGGTCCAGTAGAAAGTTCTGACTGACTTGGGTGTCAAGCAATATCTAGCAGATGTCTCCACTAGAGTAACTAGGCACAGGTCACGTGTAGCCCCCTTTGGGAGTTGACAGTTCCCATTTCAGTGACTCGGGGTGTAAGCCAAGGTGTGTTTTAGCTCCAACCCTGTTTCTCTTATTCACAAATGATTTTATGGCTCAACTGGAGAATTGCTAACACCAAGAGGGGTAGAGAGGAGAAAAAGTTGATTTACATGCAGTGGCACGAATCGTGTTTTTTGAAAACTGCCCTCACTCACACACAAATGTGTGTGACATGCTTTATCAACGGGTCTGCTTACAAAACACCCTGGCGCAGCCACGCACAGGATGGCGCATAGGGAGGGGGAAGACAAACAACATAAAAATAAATCAAATAGGTGACTGTGTGTGCTACAACCAGCGACAGGAGACAGTGATAGAAAAAGTGCAGCGGAGAAAATTATTAAAACTGGCTCATGGGTGCCCTATCAAAAACAAGTGACATGGAGCTGGTGAAGAATCATTTCATATGACTTCTCACCAAACTCCCTGCTAGTACCACTGTTATCCCCCTCTGGATAGATCTAGGCCTTGTTCACAGAGTAAGACTGAGATCCCTGTTGTACTGGAGGATTATATGGTCCTCTGCAGATCTAGTGCCCTATCAGACGGATTTAGGTGAAATCTTAAAGCTCACTGGGGCCGATAGGATAGGTTCCCATGGTTGGGGTACATGAAACGCTATCTAACAGAGATTGGGCGTGAGAACCTCTGGGCAAAATCAGACACTGCACATAGTGTAACAAACACCACATCTAGGGGGATGTAGTGGAGACATGTTGATGGAGGGCTCCATAGGATTGGAAGGGTCAGCTCTCTGGAAGAGTACATGGATTCGACTGAACCCTTGTTAGCTAGAGCTCAGTATAATACATTTCGAATTGGCACATTGCCACTCCAAAAATTCACTGTGAAATGGAATCGTCCCTCTTCCGATTTAGATGAGTTTCCCCTCCTGCCCTGAGGCAAAGGAATGCCTAGATCATGTACTGCTCTTCCACCCATACTACCATACTTATAGATGGAAATGGATCTTGCTGCTGTACCATAAACTGGGTACTGGGAACTTTAGAATTGTATTAAAGAATCTTCGATGAAACACAGTTCAATCAATTGTATTTGTGGTCTCCCCTTTCCTATTACATATGTGGAGATTTAGACAGAAGAAGACTGCTCTGTTGGCACCAGACTAGGTTTTGGGGACTTGTATGCATTCAATTCTATAACTTGCAAGTGGCTACTATCACATGAACTTTTTTGCTGTGAACTTGGTTTACTAGCAACATATATGAATCTTATGTACTCTATATATTTCTTTCTATTGTATTTTTCTTAACATTATTTACTGAAATGCTTTTAAAAAGCTCTACTGTACCTTTGTATCTTATGTTATGTGCTTTTATGGCAATTTGCAAAAATAAAGGATTGATTGATTTGGTATGGTCCACAACATGTCACAAAGGTGTGGGTTCTCCTTTGCTTATGGTCAGATAACCATCTCATTAGAGCTGAAGGATTTCGAAGTATCAACTTTTCATTAAATAATGCGTGTCCGAACACCTTCCGCACCTGGAGTAAGGTAATTCTCCAAGAAATGGCTAATACCCTCTGCAATACCTACCCAGTCAATCCGCATGTTGAACAGACTTCAGTAGGGTTTTTTAACTGGCTGCAGCACATCTGTGATGTACATGCCCCAGAACGTACTTGAATGATGCAGCTTCCTTTCAAACACACTCTGTCATTCAATGAAGAATTGAAAGCAGCAAAACTTAGGCTACGCCAACTTGGAAGAAAGTTCCGTAAGAGCTGTGGCTCTTTAGAAAGAGAACATTTTATTGAGGGTGTGAGGAAGTATAAAAGCTTGCTCTACTCAACACCAAATTCTCTTTTTATTCTAACTGCATTAATTTAGAGGCAAATAAACTAAAGGAAACTTTTCAGATAGAACACAAACTCAAGTTGAGAAATACTTTATTTCGGAAACAGGCCACCGAAGTTACACAATAAAAACAAAAGTTAAAATACAATTCATTGCCATTGTGACTACACAGTATATCACTCTTAGCAGTCTTCCTCACAGGGAGATGTTACCTAAAGTGCTTCTTTATTTTCGTTAAACAGACACACTCATCTAAAGCGAGTCACCCAGAAGACAGATCTCGCCGAAATTCTGTGCGACACACTCAGCATTTTTTCCAGTGAGAAAACTAAATCAATTAAGGATAGAATTCTGACCACTTGTCTGCCTCAACAATCTGAGAATGTGGACTGTGGCACAATTCATTCTCACTATTCAGTTTAGTTTCTGCAGCTCCAGCATGGGACTCTTATTTCTCTCATTAATACAGTGAAATCTGGATCCCTGTCCTACTGCCACTTTGGGAGCTCAGTTTGTCAAAACTCTGTTGGTTGTTTTGAATAAGACACTCAATCAGGGAATTGTCCCTGACTGGTTTAAAGCTGCAGTCATGATTCTAAACTGCTGAAAAATTATCACCACTTTTCACTTCTCCTCTATGCAGTAAAATGTTAGAAAATGTGTTGTTACTCAGTAGCTAAGCACATGAATTCCTTCATTCAAATTTCTTCATTCACTCATTCATTCATTGCAGGATGTTTTCTGTCCAGCCCACAGTACAGAAGCATTGATTCTTTCTGTCCTTGATGATCTACGATGGGACAAGGATTCATGACACATCCGCTCAAGTTCTTCTAGATCTCTCAGCCACCTTCAATACTGTCAACCACGCGATTCTGCTAAACTATTTGAAGGATGGCAGACTATTAGGTCAGGCTATGGGTTGGATATCACCCTTCCTAGGAGGCTGCACACAGGACGCACTGTTAGGCCCTTTTCCTCTAAGTCCCATGTCATCTCTGAGGTCCCCCAGAGCTCAGCATTAAATCATCTGTTGGTTAATGTTTGCATCTGCTCATTGAGATCAGCCCTGGCAAGTTGTAACTGTAGATTCTACAATGACACTGATGACTCACAGATCTTCTTCCAGCTTGAGTGGGATGTATGACATTACAACGCATGCTTTTACCACGCATGCTTTTACATCACAGTTTTTACAACGCATACCATTACAACGCATAGCGCTTTGGGGTGCTGGATAGTGAATAGTTTAATTTACTATTCCAACTCCAGTCCCCGTGGATAGTAGGGAAGGTGTTGGATAGTAAATTAAATCCATTCCCTATCCTAGAGCGCCCCCAGCGCAATGCGTTGTAATGGTTTGCATTGTAAAAGTTGCGATGTAAAAGCACTGCGTGGTAAAAGTTGCGTTGTAAAGGATGTTTCCCGCTTGAGTGTACTGACCAACTCCATCAAAAATTTCAATCTACTCTGAAGTTTATTTGAAACTAGATGGGCAGTAGCTCCCCGAAGCTAACCACCGATAAATCTGGGCTAGTAATTTTTAATCTCAGGTCTGATCCCTGGGCCAACACCTACTGGCCCTCTGAACTCAGTGCCTCTTGTGCCCTAGCGGCCTATGCAAAGAACCGGGCATTATGGTACAATGTGGAACTGTCCATGATACCCCAGATCAAGGCAGAAATTACAAAGGACCTTGGCTATTGAAATCCATTAGGAAGGTCACTGCTTTTCTGTCACCTAAAGGCTTTGAAAACGGCTATTGCAGAGGTAATTGTGTCCTGCTTGTACTATTCAAAAACCCTGTATTTGGGTCTCCCTGCAGCTTCTTTTTGCAAACAACAAATCATTCAAAATACAGCAGCGAGGATAATCTGTAAACTGCTTAGACATGCACTCGACTTAATGAAGCTTCAGTGACTCCCCATCAAACAGAGAGCTCTTTTTGAAATGTATTGTAATATTTCCAAATCTATTCACGACTAGGATCTTTGTAGCAAAAGATACATTTCCACTTGAGCTCTCAGTTCTTGCCAACCGGTTGAGGATGCCTTGTTTTAAGTGAGCGGGGGGGGGTGCTTCTCAGTTATGGCCCCAATTATTGATCTTTTACCATTACTTTGTCAGGCTAAAACCTCTCTTCTTGAGTTTCAGGAAGCTTTTGAAGGCCTGGCAACTTAAGCAATCATTTGATTTGCCTGAGTCCTCTCTTTCCCTCCTGGTCGCCACAGTGCCAAGAAACCCTGGAATGTATGGGGATAAGTTAAGATAAGAAAATAAAGATAAGAATTTCATATTTCTTTCCTAAGGAAGCATTTCATAGCGACCTTGCTCACACCCATTGGTAATTCAACTATACCTATATTCCTTTTATAGTGGTGGTCAAAACCGTTGGCTTTCCATTCTGCATCCTCTCTGCCATTTTAAAGCAAAGCTTTAGCATAGATTTGTTTTTAATTGCATTATAAAGGTTATCCACTGAGATTTTGCTCATTTTCAATCTAATTGTTAGCATTAGATTAGAGAAGAACTTCTATAATACTATAATACCATACAGGATTATTAATTCTCCCACAAATAGTGCTAGTGACTCAGCAGAGGTGGGCAGTAATTTCAGCAGAAGGGAAGGGATCAGGACTGGGACGAACAGACAGGCAGACAGACAGACACACACACAGACCTGGCATCTTTGACGTTGTTTCCCTTGACGTTTTACCTTCTGACCTCCTACTTTGCGGACTTTATTTTTGCTGGCTTTAGGATTCTGGGCACTTTACCACTGCTAACCAGTGCTAAAGTGCATAGGCTCAGAACTCGGAAACATTGGCTTATCCACAATTGGCATATTTAATTTACTTAGAAGTCCTTAGTAAATTGCATTATATGTGCCCAGGGCGTGCATACTAAATGCTACTAGTGGGCATTGCAGCACTGATAATACCACCCACTTCAGCAACCCCTTTAAACATGGCTCAGACCTGCCACTGCAGGACCTTTGAGTGCAGTTTAAACTGCCATTTTCACCTGGCAAGATAACCTACTTGCCAGAACCAAGCCTTCCCTTTCTTTACATATAAATGTCACCCCTTAGGTACGCCATAGGCAGCCCTGTGGGCAGGGTGCAGTATATTTAAAGGGTAGGACATGTACTTTTAAATGTCATATGTCATGGTTGTGAAAAACTGGTAACTGTGTGTTTTTGACTGGTCTAAGGCCTCTCTCTCCCATATGTTATCATTGGGATTGCCTTAAAACATCTTTTAAGTGTAATTTCCAATAGTAAAAATAAAGAGATTTGGAGTTTGGTGTCTCTGGTCTCACAAATTAAAATCACAACTTATGGTAAAGTCGGATTTCAGATTGTAAACCTGAAAATTCCACTATTAGAAAGGTAACACAAGGATTCAATCCAGATTTGCGACTTGGGATAAGTGTCTGAAAAGTTCCAGCGCTCCGTCCATCATCTCCTTGTGTTTGCTTTGTGTTGCCCTAAGTGGGCAGGCTATGCCCTGTTGTGGGTCCCTTGCTCACGTTGCCACTGGATTCAAGCTAACCTGGCTGAGAGGGGTGTTACTCTGACACCAGTCCCAGAATGCTTGTTTCTGGTCCAGGGAAGACTTGGCTTGGCAGTTCGGCCTGGACTGTTCCTATCAAGTCAAGACTGATTTGCATATGGCTGGGTCTGAACTGGGTGGCAAAGTGAGCTGAAGAATGATGATGGATTCAACCCAGATCTTTGACTGGGTGGTAAGTGGCTGAAAAGTGTCAGCGCTCCGTGCATCATCTCCTTGTGCTTACTTTTAGAAAGTTGGCATTTTCTTACTTAAACCATTCTGTACCTGTGCCTATCTCTGAATACACATCTGAGTTGGATGACAGCTGGGCTCTGTGCACTCCTCCTAAACAGTCACAGAAAGGGAGCTGGGGTGCGGATTTGCATCTTGATGGCCCAACACCAGGCTGATGGACCTTTCTGAGGTAGATTGGAAGGGTGGGCCATACTTGTTCCCACACAAAGCACTGCACACATCTCTGTATTGAGTCTGGAGCCAGGGCAGGAAAGGCAGGGACCTGTCCTTCAAAGCTTCTCTTAGAAGTATCCCTACTTCAAAGGCCAAATGGTTGTGTACGTACTGAACCCTTGACACCACCAAATCAGAACTTTGGTGGAACCAAGTACATTCTACCAAGGAGAAGAGCTGATGTGTAGTAGAAGGGACTGCCACTCTGCTAACTGATTTGCTGTGTTAGCCTGCTACCTGCTGACTGCTGTGCTGCAGGAGGCACTACCACTTTGCTACCTGCTTAGCTGTGTTGGCCTGCTGCTTCATGTCTGGGAGTGGGAAGAACTGGACCTGCTCTGTACATCCGTGTACCCAGGTTCTCCAGGGGCTTGCTGACTTTCCTCCTGTTCTTGAAGTCATAAGGCCATCAAAGACTTTCTTCAACCCTGCTTAAGCTGCTGGACTCTGCCAACTGTGAGTCCAGCCCTGCCAAGAGGTGCCAATCCAGGCCTGGGCCTTGAAAGAGTGGTCTGCAGCTGTTTTCCTGCAATAAAGATGCAGTGATGACTTTGCTCTGATCGGAAACTAAGCAGTCCCCTTCACCACCGACGCACAGCCATTTCAACGACATCTCTGTGCGGCTCGGTGACAATGCAGAACCCAACTGAGAGGATCAATGATGGGTGCAGCGCCGTTTCAAGGTCCCAACTGCGAGGCTTGATGATGATGTAATGCTGATCTGAGGACACCGCTCTGAGTCTTGACAATGATGCAGCACCCATATTGTGAGGGGCTCGATGACGACGCGGGACTCGACTGCGAGGCTCGACTTTGACGCATTAACATGAATCGTGAATCAGAACAGACGCATCAAGTCTTTGACTCTGATGCTTGCTCCTTCCAAGGTACTTCTCAAGCAGCCCCACGTGGGTCATGCAACCCCCTTGCCCTCCATCGTGGTTGACCTGAACTGGATTAACCCACTTATTCAGCCCTAAAATCGGGATATTGTATGGCCATGCTTCTCGACTTAGACTCATATATGCAAAAATGTTCGCATTTATCACATGTTCTACAGTAACTCTTTAACCATCCGTACACACTATGGTCACTGCTTAGATGGTGGCTACATAGTTCATCTAGGCTGTGTCTGAAACAATAGACTTAAATGGATTCATTTTTAGCAGTCAACGGTTGTAGCCCATGTGTCAAAACATTGCTTTTTTCAATATTTTAAAACCCAATGCATTTCTTTTGTGTTTATAAAATAAGCCAACTGTGCTGGATTAAACCCAGGGGAGGCCACAAGGCAGTAGAAATTTCAGCCCCCCCCTTGCAAATGATCTCCTAGTACCCAATACACCAGATTCTTTTTACAAACTGACTGCTGCCAGAAGATGAGTCGTGAAGAGACAAACTGTTATGTGAACCTGATGTCTCTGGGTTATGTACTTTATGTACTTTAAGTTGCTATTTGGTACATTACATTAATACAGTATTTACTTTATAGAGTCTTTAATCTTAGGGTTTCGTTTCTTTGAGTTGATGCCTTTTTTTCTCTCTTTTGGGAAGAATATTTAAGAAAGCTTGATTGTAATTTTCTTTCAAGATCAAGTCAACATTATTTTGATCCATCATCGTGGGGCCACTGAAAGTAGTAGAGCCCATAGGCTGGTGCCTACCTTGCCTATTTGGTAATCCAGAACTGCAAGCCAACCTGTTATCCTCTGGAGTCTGTCAACCCTATAATTCCTTTGTCATAATCACTCTTTTGTTTAAAATACCCACATTTCTTAAACTTGAGACAATCCACATTAATTAGCCCACTCTAACGTCCCCTTTCCTATTGTAACTGGAGTACTGCTCAGTTAAGGGGCAGTGGAAAATTGAAAAAATCTTTCCATCAGGCAATTGTGGCAGCATAAAACATAACTCACCAAGTTCCAGATTAGACTCTTTCTCAATTTGGAATTGATTCAACTTCTCAGTTGCATCTTTGGAACACAGAGTTCTTAGTGCTTGCGGGTATTCTACAGAACACTTAGGGACGTACAAAAAATAAGCAGATATAGGGGAAAGTTGAAAAATACAGATAAATCAAAATAATCACTTTCTGCCCTACTGCGATTTGGCTGTAAAGTTCAAGAGATCTCAAGATATGTTCAATTGCAGCACCGCCTTTTCCTTGCTTAAATATAGTTCTGAGATGGAAAGGTCCTGGAAACCTGTCATTTAGAGGAACAAATAGATTTTCATATAATATCATGGACATTGTTTGCACACCTTACACATTTCACATGGACCAAAATTCCCAGGGGAATTTTAAAAGCCTCTAATATTGATTCTAAAAAGTTTTTGTTGTGTTCACCTCAGTGTTGTTGGTATCTCCTGTTAGTCCCAAAAGAAAACATACCCCTTTTCAGAGAAAAAGAGAACTCAGCAGTTGTCTTCTTCTAGTGAGTTACACACGGTTAGACACGAATTGTTATTGATGGAGCAAGGTGGCAAAACAAAATTTTTTGTACCCCTCGCGAAATCTATGTTCCATAACGTTAACATATACTAATGATGTATTGTGGTGAAATAACCAACAATAGTATAAGATGCACACACATGCACACGTGGGAATACTAATTCTGCCTGCATGAAGCAATATAATTAACTAATTTGTATTTTTATTGTGTTGTGAACTAATGCACAGCTTAAAAATAAATAAACGCAATATGAATGTGCTTATTGTACACGTTATTGTGCTAGAAAGTCGTTGGATATGTAAGTATGAAACGCATTTATGTGGCTTACTTGCTAGGTAACAACTAATAGGGAAACATTAGTATGGTGGGAGGTAAACAGAAGGGCTTTAGTTCCATATTTAACCTGAATTTGTGGACTCTGAGGCCTAGTGAAAACATGGCTGCTCTGGTAAACCGCGAGCAAGTGCTGGACTGCGCATGCGCGCCCAAAGCCTGCAAGTGAGAGTGCCTGTGCTCGGATGGGAAGTTCAAGGCTTCAATGCCTGGAAGTCAGGATGATTGCCAAAACATGGACAGTCAAGTGTGCTGAATGTTGGAATATAATGCGAATTTGCAAGTCAAGGAAGTGACCAGGCCAAAGACTGTCCTAAACAATACCCCTTTATTAAAATGCTGATTCACCGTGAATATGATGTTGTAATGGTGAGGAGATGCTCACCCATCCCAAACTTGTCCAATCAGAACCCGAATTGGTGATGTTAGATACTTTTTAGACAGATTAAGTTAGGAAATTAGTGTATAAAAACCCATGATTTTGCTAAGAGAGCGTTGTTCTTTCATTTCATCTCGAAGTGCTGTCGGATTACAGATCAATTCCTAGATGTAAGACTCTTTGATTTATTTCTTGTTTGCTTTGCAGGACTGAAGGATAAGATGAGGGCGTTAATTAGGGATGTTAGGAGAGAATGAATTTGGAACTATCTATTCTTTGCTAAACTTTTAACTGACTTCTAAATAAATGACTGTTTTCTGAGCTCTAAATAAAATAATCATTTTGAAATAAAGTTTAAGATTTTTGATGAATAAAGAATTAATTAATGCCTAATTATCAGACATATTAAAATGTTTCTTTTAATAAAATTGGTAAAATGGAATATTAAAGCTGGTCTTGTGATTTTCCTACGCCGGATTTTCTTTCTAGCAGATCCATTGCCACTATGGTGGTGTGTCTGAATAAAATTCATGTTTGATTTAAACCATGGTAAATCGTATAAAACTGTAGGTGTAAATATTAACTAGTTAAATAGGTTTAGACACTCCGCCAAATGTTACAGCATTACTCCTTTGTGTTTCACCAAACCTTGAAGCCGAGTTGAGTGAATTGAGTAAATGTGCAGTGTTATGGGCCCCACTGACGTATGAATATGTGTAAGGAGGTTTCAGAGAAAAGGTGATACTGATTAGAAATTATTTTTGGAGTCCCGCTGTAGCATTATGAGTCAGCCAAATCGGCCAGTGAATCTCTTATCTGCAAATGATGATAGCATGGGGCCCATTATTACATCTACAAATCAATATGCACACACAATGAATGATAAACGTTCTATGATTGTTGATTTAGTGGTTCTTGCTATTCCCAAGAGGAGTAGGGTCAATACTGATTTGCATATTGCTGGGTCCAACCTGGAAGGTCATGGTGAGTAAAAGAACAATTATTTAGGCCCATATCTCTGTACTGGGGGTGAATGTTTGACATTGTTCAGCATTTTGTCCATCTATTGTCCTGTAGTTGCCATGCCACTGGAGGCAAGCTAGCCTGGCAGATGAGGGGTGATACCCTGAAATTGGCCCCAGGATGCTTGTTTCCAGTCCAGGGAAGACCTGGCCTGGCAGTCCAGGCTGGACTGTTCCCATGGGGAGCAGGGTCAAGGATGATTTTCATATGGCTAGTTCCAAACTGGAATGGCATGGTTAGCAAAAAAATGATGAATTTAGGCCCGGATCTCTGTACTGAGGGTGAATGTTTGACATTGCTCAGCATTCCATCCATCAATTGTTCGCGTTACACATGACACTTGTGCACTAGCCATCATAAATGACAATCATTTGCCTCCAATATGTATGCAGACTGAAAGCATTGACAAAACGTTCTATTGCAAGTGTAGTTTACGTTTGTATGTTGTATTGTTATTTTTGGCTCTTGAGCAGAAAAAGGTGCTCAGTGGATATTCAAGATACTGCTTGTAGCTTCAGAGCATAATTTCTACATGCTGCTATTCTTCATTGAATCGATGGACCAAACACATCTCAGGTCTGAATCCCCACAAAGTTGCCAGTGTACCTCAGCTGATGCATTTTGGCTTGTGGGGGGTCCTTAGTTTGTTTCTTGAATCATGCTTTAAGCACTGCCTTCTATCTAGTGCACTTTATTTCTTCAACAGTAACACCAGGATAAGTGTGATTTCTCCAACTATATCAGAATTGGAGACAATATAGTAAAGAAAACTAGTTGTTAGAGACACTAATGTTTGTGAAGCTGATCGTAATGTATATTTGAATACTTTTAATATTCTACTTCCAACTAACCCACTTGTGTTTGCACAGTGATGAATAGCTAGAAGCTCTCAATAAAAGCTGAAGAATACACTTTATGACAACTTTGTTATATACATTGCAGTATGCGCAACCGTGTGGTGTAATATGTATTTGCTGATTCAAGTTTACGACCTGCTACAATAATAATACACTATGCTAGCTAAATTGTCAATGACTTTTGTTAGTGTCTGGCGAACGGACCAGAAGAAACTGCTACTTTCAACGGTGGGTATAACTTAAAAATACAAATGTTCAACTACTTTACTCACCATCACTAGAAAATGATAGCCATTTCCATGAATTCCCTAAATATGTACATTCCTCATTGCTGTAAATACTGCAGTTATTTCTTGTCACAGGGATACCTTAATTACACAATTGCCACTCAATTTGGTTATGACACATTCATTAGTAAAGGTAATGTGTTTACAAATTAGAGAAGGTCGCAGTGGACTAGAGCAATAGAACAAACATGACGTTTTTATGCATGGGGCATGATGCACAAATACATTTCTGAGCTATATATACCACCCTATTAAATGTTTTCAGGAGGCAACCATCAAAAGATAAAACATGAATTGCTTGTAATAAAGCCAAGGCCACTGTCTGATAACATGCTGATTTCGCTCAGACAGAGCATGGCCTTGTGGGCATGTGGCAGTCTGTCCATACCAAGCAGGTATGCGAGGACGTATTGCACCCCTCTTGATAGCAGGCTTTTTATTGCCAATTCTCTTTAGCAAATATCTAGTACAAGGGGAGAACTCTATGAGATACCAAGTGGTAAATGTTTGTAATATTCGCTGTCTGTTTATTCATGTATGCCTTCATTCTGGTGGTATTTGCTATGATAATCCTGCATATATTTATGCACTAGTTTGGCTTGCTCTAAAGCTTTCTAATACAGATAAGGCTAAAACAAGGCATTATTTGTTGTCACTGGCTGATGACTTATGTTCCTAAAATGGATTTCCTACAGGTAAGTTTGGAGAAGATTAATGTAACATCACTCTGAATAGTAAGTTGGCATACTTGCACTACTAGACTAGAGAGTTCTGAGATTGCTGCTTATAAAAATTGAATAATGACAAGACAATTCCTGTCTATTTAATTTCCACCAGCATCATCAAAGTACTAGAAAGCCTATCCATCTTCATTTTTGCATTTCCCAATAAAGATTCTTTACAATAATCTATATTGCCTTGCTCTTGCATCAGAAGCATTATCTGAGCCTGGTTCACTATACATTAATTGACTAAATATCTGGCTTCAGCAAAGACAGTATCACTAACCTCAAAGTTGATAAGAAGATTGTAGACCTACATTAGTGGCGATGATGATAAATTACCAAAATCACATCATCCTGATTCATAGCAATATTTGTTCAAGTGAGGCACACTGTGAAATAGCCAAAGCTTCAATTTCCCTTAAAATGTTTTTGACAACATTTATTACTTATTCAGCCATTTATGATATTACATGGAAGGATTACTGTTAGAAATGGTGGTCTCTAGTTGTCAGAGGTAGGTACCTTTGACCAAATTTGGACCCTAGCTTCTAGTCAGGGTAAGGGATACACACTTTAGATAACCCATGCTCACCCCCTTGGTAGTTTGGCACGAGCAGACAGGCTTATCCAAAAGGCAATGTGTAAAGTATTTGTACCAACACTCACAGTAACACAGTGAAAACACCACAAATGGACATCACACCAGTTTAGAAAAAAAAAAATCTTTATCTGAACTAAACAAGACCAAAATGACAAAAATCCAACATACAAAAACTCAGTAGAATGTCTTTAGAAAGGTTATTGCAAGAATAAACTTGTAGATGATGAAATACAATACTTTAGTCACAAAGTACCTGGGATGCGTAACGAAAAACAAACAAAAGGGTCGCAGAAAAGGCAATGCGTCGATTCTTCCTGCGCTCCGGTTCCAATGCGACAAGATGACGCCTCGATGTGTTGCGACGTTCCGGTGCGATGCGAGAAAATTTTGTTTTTACTGCAATGTGACAACATGGAGGCTATGCGTGCACGCCCGACTGCCGTGCGGAGAATTCAATGGTTTTCTGAGCCGCAACAGGCCCTGCGACACGCTTCTCCGGTGATGTGACAACACCCTCTGTGACGGCAACATGTTTCTCTGGTGATGCGACGGCACCCTCTGTGGCGGCGGCAGGCTTCTTCGGTGATGTAACGTGAACAGGGGCTACACACTTCCTCAATAATGCGACAGTGGCTGCTGCGGCAGCATTACGCTTCTCTCTCATTGCGTCGTGCTTCAAGCTTCGCACAACGAAAAGGCCTCACACACAGTTACATGCCCTCCTGGCAGACTGGAACTCCCAGCAAGGAAGTTCAGGGAAGCCGGGGGGGAAGTCATTTTCTGCCTGGAACTTCAGAAACAGGAGGCCCCTTCTTCTCAGGCCCTTGGAAACTTTTCTACAGATGGACACAGCAAAAGTCCTTCTTCAAGCAGGGGACACAGTACACAGCAAAGTCCCTTGGTCCTCTCCTCAGCAGAAACAGCAAACTGAAGGCCAACCCCAGACACACAGCAAGGGCAGTACTTCTCCTCAGTCTCCTCAGCTGATCTTCTTTGGCAGGGCTTCCTCCTGATCACGAAGTAGTCTAAAGTTCAGGGGTTTCAGCTCTCATATTTATACCCCAAAAGTCTTTGTTCTCAATGTGTGAGGGGTCCTGGACCCAGTCCAAACCAGTTCTAGCTGCACTCTGCCAGTGCACAACTTCTTCCTGTGTCAGTGTAGGTCAGGGTCATCAGACACACCACAGGAGGTGGAGCCAGCATTGTGGAAGGCAGGCACAGCCCTATTCAGGCCCAGGTGCTACTCCTCCCACCACTCCACATGCAGATAGGTCTAGTCAACCTACTGCTCACTCACCCAGACTCCTGTTGCCACCCTAGCCCCTGTCACTCTCAAAACAGACGGTCAATCCACAAACAGGCAGAGGCACGCAGAAAGGTTGAACAAGAAAATAGCCACTTTCTAAAAGTGCGATTTTCAAACACCCAATTTAAAAACCATCTTTCCTAAAAGATGTGTTATTAAATTCTGAGTTCAGGGATACCAGATTCCAATTTTCTATCTTGTTCCTATAGGAACATATGCAGGTGAACATGTTACACAGCATTCCCCATTCTGTCCTATGAGCAAGATAGCCTTTCAATAGAGAAAAACAAAATTGGCAGTATTTCACTATCAGGACATGTTACTCACACTAGTACATGTCCTACCTTTCACATACACTGCACCCTGCCCAGGGGGGTACCTTGGGCCTGCCATAGGGGTGTCCAATGTGCAATAAATGAGAAGGGTAAGGCCTGGCGAGTGGGTGCACTGGTCAGGTCGACATGGCAGTTAACAAACTGCACACAGGCACTGCGGTGACTGGCCTGAGGCCTATTTTCAGCGCTACTCATATGGGCGGCACAAGCTGTGCTTCAAGCCCACTAGTAGCATTTGAATTACCAGCCCTGGCACACTCGGTGTACTTTACTGGGGACCTACTGGTAAAACAAATAAGCCAATCATGGATAACCAATCACAATAAAAATGTACACAGGGAGCACTTGCACTTTGGCACTGATCAGCAGTGGCAAAGTGCCCAAAGCATCTAAACCAGCAAAAACGAAATTCAGCACAGTGTCAAAAATACAGGAGGTAGAGGGAAAAAGTCAGGGGAAACCTGGTCTAACAGTTACCTCCTTTTCTGGGTGTCATTATAATGATCTTTCAAGGGCATTCAATATTGCAGCAAATTGTGTTAAACACACAACATTATTTTAAAATTAAGAACATGAATCGAGAACAAAAAGTTACTGATGGGAGACCTTAACACAATCAGGTGTCCTGATCCATGTCCCACCTCCTTTATCCTATTTGCAACAGTCTTTATAAGCTGACCTTCATCGACTCTCAACCATGGCACATGATCCTTTATAGTCATGAGAGATTCTGGAGGGAAGAAAGACAAACGCATGAATAAATAAAGGCCCTCCTAGCTCCAATGTCTTTGCTGAGTGATCCTTCCATGTGCTGGATATGCCTTTAAAGTGTACTGGGATTAAATTCATAGTTAAGAACAATAGCAAAGTCCACCCTGATGAGTTAATCCACTTATAATTCAGGCATTCTATGAAATGGCGTATGAATGCGCAAAGCAATATAGGCTTGGTGAAAGGCATGGAAGTCAAGCCACTAGGTAACCTATGGTGAGGCAGAATTGGTAGAGGCAGAAATCAATGAAACCCCTGAAGCCCTTCCCTGCTCCAAAGCCTATTCCTTGCTGTACTCAGGCTTAAAAATGCAGTATGCAATCCGGAGACATTTTAAGGCATGGGCAAAGTGGGCTCAGGCCCAGGAACCCTCCTCCCTGATAGAGCCAGCTCTATTCTGCAGAGAGGTTTGCCCTTTTGAACTTGAAAGATTCTTAAACCGATCTCAAATACCGTTATCTTCTAATTTATTTTTAATGTGGGTGATGTGTCAGAGACTTTTACAGACATTTTGCAGAGAAATGTGCTTATGTCTCATGCAAAATCAATAAAAAATAGTTTCTTTTAGATCACAATAGGACCTCAAATACGAGCAAGGGGAGAGTGTCATAGAGAATATTTGAAGTAATATTAATGCACTGCTGCTATGCTACAATATTGAAAACACACGTTCACTATCCCAGAATATTTGATGCAAACACATTTAGAGTTGGATGAGTGCACCTGTGCACTGTAAGTGACCTGGTAAAAGGGGGAAATGAAAGGGTTGAAATTAGATCCGTAATTCAAAGCTGTTCCATACAAGAGCCCCAAAATACATTTGGCCCAGGGCCCCCTAAATCTATAAGATGTGGCTGATGCAAACTGTCAAGACAGTTTGAACATTCACCAAGCAATATTTCCCCACTTTTAATTTGGGTTGAAATTCCTTATCAAAATAAAGCATTAGAGAAGCAAGATCATTTTAGTAGCTACTGTAGAATGCTTAAATGTGTACCCTTGTCTTTGATATTTGAGATCACTTTGAAAAAGAAGTTTGCCTTGACGGCGCACCACCTGATCTTGCATTTGACAAAACATTCCAGTGGATCATACGTTTTTGTGTGAGTCTCTGTTAAAAAAAAAAGTGCAGGAAAGTCTTTATTTTAAGTCCTCATCTCACCATAAAGCAACTGCAAATAAAAGCAAGAAATCAACCTTCGATCTTGAGCGCCCAGGGTTTCTGCTATTGAATTGGCTATAGGGTTATCCAGGCCAGCTTCTTTGCACAAAGCCTGGTGTAATCATTGGACTTCGATCTTAAATCAGCCTAATTTCTTTGCCCAATCTAGGAGTTGGACCCAGATATTACGCCCATCATTGTTCAAATGCCGAGTCCAACTGAGCAGCCCACAGCCAATTCTCATAGAGCACGGGAGATGGATCCTTCCATACCCTACAGATCTCTCTCTGGGCAATAAGAATCGGATATATTAATAAGCCTTTTTGCGCTACAGACAATGAAGTCAGGGGATTATTATCTACACCAAATATTACCATAGAAAAATGTAACTTAAGATTAGCCTTAAAAATAGCTCCAAGCGCACACTCCACATTCTGCCAATACCCCTTCAGTACCCCACATTCAAAGAATATATGCAAGTCACCAGCCTGGGTGGAATCACATCTAGGGCATTTCGAAGATGTGAGAGGAGCAAATTTAGCAATTTTCTTAGGGGTATAATTTAACCTATTGATTACATAAAAGTGGGTCTTCTTTAAGGATGCAGGTTTAACTGCTTTATATAGCATCTGCAGAGAGGGTTCAAACAATTCTATAACCTGGATCTCAAGGGCTGATGTATTCCAAACTGCGTGTTGTAGAGAGGCAGCTATTTCATCTGCTTCCAGCATCTTCCTATACCAGAAACCAACCTCCTTTTTTATGAGGTAAGTCTTCTGGCATTGAAGCTCGATTTCCCAATTTCCAGCTATATGCGATTTCTCAGCAGCATACCAGGAGGCTAATTGTAGGTATTTAAATCTTGAAAAAGAATCCCCTACTTTTAACCTTAAAACCTCCCAGGGATGGATCCCATCGGTGGATACAAGATCAGACCAGGTCCGAAGACCAGCTTTCTTAATGGGGAGTGCTAAACTATCTTTTAAACAATCAGGTAACCCCGCTGAATCCCAAATCGGGGCAAAATTAGAATAGTAGCCTATCCCCCATAATTTCCTGACCTTATACCACAGATTCAGTGCTGCTGTCAAAATCTTCAAGTGGATCTTTTTAAAAAATCTTGGCGCACCAAACTTATACAAGAAACCCTCCTTCAAAGACTTTCCTACACTTTGAAAGTATTGTATCATATAGTCCATTGGCTTTGCTGTTTGATCGTCCCTTTGCTCTTGAAGTGAAAGGAAACAATGCTAGTTTGGGCCACTTTTGCACTGGCAGCCAGACATTGAAAATCACAGAAACAGTCAGTCAAAACACTAGCTACAGTTCAAGACATATCTACAATGCATTTTTTTAAACTATTGATTATTACATGTTACAAAACAATTACAGAGAGGAGGTTAAACACGTTATCAGTTAAACAAACATCAAACAAGCGTAAATCTGATTTAATATTCGTATTTATAGTGAATATTGATTTATAGTAAATATTTTAGAATATTATCTGTGTGTAAATATAAAAACAGAGTTACAGGTTTAAGATAAGTATATATAAAAATGATCAACATATCAACATCAACTGCATTGAATGAATCTCAGTACTATTATAATACATGCATGCCAATTAACAGCCCCCTCGGCTGTTTATGTGAGGCATAACCTACCAAATATGCAGAAATCACACAAAAAAAAGAATCTGGCCCATTCTACGTAACTGCGAAAGAAGTACAATAAAATGATTAAAAATCATTCATGTGAAAGAGGCCATGTAGTGTAGAAAACAAAAACGTCCCCTTAACTCAGTGGTATTTTGGTAACAATAAACAACAATAGGCATTCTAGAATGTTCCTTTGTTTGATGCCTGTGATAAAGCAAATTAACATAATAAGTAATCTAGTAGTTGAATGTGCAATGAAAAACAAATGTATTCCTGAAGTGGCACACACTTGAAATGTGCTGATTTGCAATAGGCAGACATAGCTATCTGTATTGGCCAATAAAAAGCTATGAAACAAGTTTTGTTAAATCAGAAGCAAATCTAATATTGCTGAAATGTGCACAACCTGAATAGGAAGCTTGACCTTCAATTGGATTGCTTAGAAATATTGTCATAACTGCAGAATGTTCCAGTTCAACAAGTGTATTACTTTATAAGCACCATTTGTATTCTTGAATGTCATCAACTTCCTATTTTCTTATGTATCATATAACATTTGAATTGAATAACTTGTGAATTTTATACAATAATGCTTGATTTGTATTAAAAGGAAGGCAGGACTTAACAGTGATTTTGCCTTTTAATTAGTAGTTCATTATTCTCACAGTGAAATAAATTGAGGTGTAGAAGGTCGATCCGTGTTGAAAGGCCTATGGGAACCAAGTCTAATGTTTCCAGAAATGAACTACGCACGTGGAGCTGTATCTAATCTTGTGATAAATAGGACAAGATGCATGCTTTTTCTTGGGAATGGAAGACCTGAACCTGCTTACTGAAGAATGCTGCCATCCTATTGGTCCATGGATGAAGAAGCCTGAAGCAATGTTTTCAACGTGGTTTCCTGACTTCATATTAGTGTGTGTTATGATGTAGAGACAAAACTTTTGGGATATATACTTTCCCTTTTCACTTACTAGACTCTTGACGGTTGTAGCTACTGCTACTACTGTTACCTCTTTATTTTATTTTGCCATTTCGATATCTGACAGTTTGCTACTGTGAGTGTATGCTCACTAACTTGGATTTATTGAGACTCAAATGAGCCTCATGAGCTACTTTTATGGGAAGTTCTGCTGCTTTCATTTTGCTTTCTCTCTTTTCTTTGAATTTGAACTCTTCATGGGTTCTTGAAATCTAAAACTCTAACCCTGATCCTTAGAAAAGGGAGCATTTCCTTGTGGAACATGCTAACTGCTTTATGCTAACCATTCTTTTTTTTTAAATGAGATTTCAGTAAACTTGTTTGATTTATGGACTATTTGAAATAAAAAGACAGTAAGAAAATAATTTACTAATCTATTAATGAGAATAAAGGTTTGTGAAAACGTATCCCAAATATCATTATTGACTGAACTTAAAGTTGTTGATGGTATGTAAATTTGAGATGTTGAAATTGCTTCTTGACTCATAATACATCATTCAATGATCCATCAAGGGAAGGAAAAAAACTTCAGCATGGAAGATGTTGTTGAGGCAAGTGTTGAAGACACTTGAATAAGCCATCATTAAATTGTATTTCTTATTTGCAGAGACTTTGTGGTGTGGTGTGGGGAGTGAAGTATCATCACATACACACATTGAGATAGAAACACTTAGAATCTGTTGTGGTTGCCTAATATTGATTGAGGTTTCCAGAACCGAATTACACAAACAGGGGATTTCACACTGGTCGATATCTCACTTGCAAATGAGAATTTCTGTATGTATGATAAAAGTCGGAAGGTGTAAAACACTCAATATTCCCGTTATTGAATTGCTATTGTTTTCCTTTAGAAAAGCAAACAAGAATTAATATATGTTTTGTTAAAAAGTTTTTGTTGGTTTGTGTAAGTGCTAGAGAAATTGTAAAGGAAGGTGAACTGCTGTAAATAACGAGATCCTATGTCATAGTGTTTTGTGCTAAGATTGGCCAGTTGGTGTGCTTTCGTGCTAGGATTTGTTGGTGATGTCAAAGTGCTGCGCTGCCACAGGTCAGCAATTTTGTAAATGCAGTATTGGGATTTGTTAACAGGATTTTAATTAATACCAACTGAGGTAGTATTAGATGAGAACATTTGATGTTTACGGAGCAGAATCATAACATTGAACTGTGAATTGTTCACTTTACAAATCTTGTGAAAACATGACATTTTTAAAGGATTTAAGAGTTTTGGGAGAGGAGATGCTACAGTTCCGATATGGGAAGGTGAAGAGGCACCTCCTGAGGTGATGCTTGCACATTTTTTTTTATTGAAGTGGGTCTAGACACATGTTTGTCTTGATGGTGTACTGGAAGGTGGCCACTTTGGAAGCTGGACCCCTGTCTGTCATGTTTGTGGACCTTCATTCTGCCTTTTAACTAGTCCCAAGACCAACCTTGTAGCATATGTTACAAGAGTTACGTTAACTGAGTGATCTACTTGATATTCATTTTAGTGTGCATATTAATAACTATGCACAGGTGAGGTGTGGTCAGGTTGGCAACTTAAAAGAGCCCTTCCCAGTAACCAGAGAGGTAAGGCAGGACTGTGGACTCACCGCAACACTTTTCTTTCTTTATATAAATGGCCTCATAGATTACATGGGGCAGACTGAGAAGGATGCTCCCAGACTGCCAACCATGAGGATGCCTGCCCTCATGTTTGCCGATGATACACTTTTACTGTCCAAATCCACCATGGGCCTACAAAAGCTCCTTAAATCATTATGGCCAATGTTATAGGGATCGGAGCTTGGAATTTAATATAGCCAAGATGAAGTGTATGATTTCAAATCCAGGGCATTCAGCCAGGACAAATCCAGTTCTAGCAGGATCTTCTTTAGAAATAGTCCATTCCTTCACATACTTGGGCGTTACACTAATAAAACATATGGGGTGGCAGGTTCATATTACCCACCGTAGGCTCAAGCTATAGCAAGTAGCAAGGTTATTTCTAAGATGGTAAATAGATTGCAGTTTTGACTGGCAAGTCCAGCTCTGCAAGTGTACCAATTGCAGGCTTTGGGGTCTGCATAGTCTGGTGCAGACCTGTGGGGTCATGTGGATGCAACTATGCTTTATTTAGTGGAAAATCGGTTCATTAGGCAACTAGTAGGTGTTCCCATAAGTATACTCATACTTCACCTTATACCTGACCTCGGGATCAGAGTAATATCAGATAAAGTTGATATACACCCCATCCTGTACTGGAGGAGGCTCTGGATTACTTCAGACCTCCATCAGTACAGGGAAAGCTTAGTGGAGATCCTTAGCCTTTTTTTGGTTCAAGCAAAATATCCTGGGTCAAGTGCGTCAGATCTCTTCTGGGAGAAACTGGGGTTTCATTCTTGTGAAATACTCCAAACTAATGATGAAGATGATTTGCACATAATGTTCTGTTGCCATGCCTATCGGAGCCCGAGGAGGCGCTGGTTAGCTCCTCTATGTCGGAACCTGGGCTTCAGGAACTATTTACAGGCCTACAGGGTTATGAAAACTAATACCCTGGGCCACATTGTGTTTGCGGTTTCCAAATTCTTAATGGCAGCATGGATAATAAGGAAGAAAATGTCTGGTTAATTCATATTACCTTGTATTTTCTAACATTGCAGGTCCAGTTGGTTTTTATTGTATATATTGTGTTTTATCTATATGTATTTTTATTGCATCTTTTATGGCCCATGTGGCCGAAATAAAGAATTTTTGGAATTGGAAATACTCCAAACGAATCAGTGGGGATTTCTATGAACCCCATTAAAAAAGCTTATTGGCAGTATCTTGCAGTATATTAACTGGAAAATAGAGGTTCTTTTACTGATGCATTTCTTATAGTTAAGGATGTTTATAGCAGAAAACATTTCATGAATGAGATTGAACCCCATCTGGCCAGGCGTTTTTCATTTTTTTGCAGTTACGTTATGGGACCCTTTCCCTCAGGTCCTTTACAGCCAGATGGGCTAAAGTTCCTAATGCTGATGAGTAGCAGGGCCAGATTTGTGGTGCCCCTAGAACATGGGTTTTTTTCTGTTCAGCCTATGAGAGCAGAAGGGGAGGCTGGATATTCCCATTATGCTGTTTTCTGGTCACAAGAGAATAAAAATGTGTCCTTAGGATACTTAGTACTGATCTCAGCAAGCCATTGTTTTTTGCATTAACTCACTATCTATTGGCTATGTGGAAAGCCGGTGAAAGGCTGTGCATACTACCTGGGAACCAGCTCACTGTAGATGTAGGGATATGATATGCTGTACTAACCATGTTCAGATTTTGTATTCAGATTTCTTTTCCCCCACTGTGTTCTGTCTAATAATTTATTACGTTCCAAGTACCTAAAATATACTGTATTTAAAACTCATATGACCGTTCCCTGAAAAATAATGAATTGGATGATTTTAAATGTATTTATGCTTTTAATTATTTATGTTTTATACTTCACTATGTGTTTATTTCTTTTTATGGCCTTTGAGTTGAAATAAAGTGGAATTGATTTGATACATATTTATGGCTTCGTCAATGGTGCAAGATTAGTGGTAAAGAACGTCCATTGAGCTTCCCAAATTATGGAAGTTTTGAGATACAAATTATTGACAAATTTTGAGAAAAGCTGTGTCAGATGAAGCCACCACTTAGACCCAGACAATTTGAGTCTTTAAGCATGTGGCAAAAAGGCTGCAAGAGACAAAGAAAGAGAAAAATACCAGAAAAAGACAAAGAGAGCAATGCTTGATAGGATAAAAAACAGCATTGATGGAGGAAAGCCATAGTCAAAGTATTAGATTCTATCCAGCAATTTCTACTGAACTACAGAGAAAGGGAATAAGGAAAATATTAAAAGAGAAAAGACAAAGTGGAAGAAGAGAATGAAAATGAGACAGATAGTGATTCAGGGGATGAGGTATTAGAAGAAATGTTAGCTACATGACCTCCGCATTCTGCAACTTCAGCTGATAGTTCTGGAAGTAGTGTGCTTACAAGCTGTACAATAGCATCTGCCCCCATAGAAACTAGAGTGGTACAACTTGGGAGACCACTTCAAATACTGCAGATTGGCCCATCACAAGTTACTTGGAAACAGATTGTTCCTCCACCTGTAGTAAATTCACCTAGTATGCAGGTACCGGGGCAAGCACCACAAGTAGCAACTTTACAGACGGTGCCGAGGCCAGCTACAAAAGCCCCAGTAAATGTTAATCTAACTCCAGACACACATGGAGCTGTGAGAGGTTTACCTGTGTCAGGATTTGTCCTGACTGCCCAAAATGTATAGGTTGTTGTGTGTAGACCACCCCAGACATTTCCAGGACTAAGAGATGGGGGTAGAATTGTCTTTACAAAGCCGATAACCCAGGAGGAAGCCAACTTGTTTTAAGATGGAATTTTTCAACCATGGTTTGAGGGAGTTGTAGGTATCAAACAGATAGAAAGCCCAGAACAAGTCACTGGTTCAGACCCTGAGAAAGTGGGAGCATTGAATATTCCAAAATTAAAAGTTAAACTAGGGGAAATTAATAGGGGGTGTTTGGATTTAGAATATTAGAGTACGTATCAAGAGAAAGGACTGACTTACCCGTGTACAAAAATTACAAGAGCAGAAGCAATTACACATGAGAATTGACTGAATTGGCCTGGAGATATGATGTTGATATAAAAAGCTCTGCTCATCAATCAATCAATCATAACATTTGTATAGCGCGCTACTCACCCGGAAGGGTCTCAAGGCGCTTTGGGGAGGGGTCCGCTACTGCTCGATCAGCCAGGTCTTGAGTTGTTTCCTGAAGGCGAGATGGTCCTGTGTCAGCCGGAGGTGGATGCGGAGGGAGTTCCATGTCTTGGCTGCCAGGTAGGAGAAGGATCTTTCACCCGCGGTGGCTCTTCGGATGCGTGGTACGGCGGCGAGGGCGAGGCTTGTAGAACGTAGCTGGCCGGTGGGCGTGTAGAAGGTCAGGCGGTCGTTGAGGTAATTGGGACCCAGGTCGTGGGGAGACTTGTGTGCGTGGGTAAGGAGCCTGAACGTGATCCTTTTGCTGACGGGGAGCCAGTGCAGGTCCCTAAGGTGGCCGGAGATGTGGCTGCGTCGGGGGATGTCCAGGATGAGTCGGGCGCAGGCGTTCTGTATGCGCTGGAGTCTTTTCTGTAGTTTGGCTGTGGATCCCGCGTAGAGGGTGTTCCCGTAGTCCAGTCGGCTGGTGACAAGTGCCTGGGTGACCGTCTTCCTGGTTTCGGTCGGGATCCATCGGGAGATCTTTCGGAGCAAATGCAGGGTGTTGAAGCACGATGAGGAGACGGCGTTGACTTGTCTGGTCATCGAGAGGGAAGAGTCCAGAATGAAGCCCAGGTTGCGTGCGTGGTCTGTTGGCTTGGGAGCGGTGCCCAGGGTGGGAGGCCACCAGGAGTCGTCCCAGGCGGAGGGCGATGGTCCCAGGATGAGGACTTCCGTCTTGTCTGAGTTCAGTTTCAGGCGGCTGTTCTTCATCCACTCGGCGACATCTTTCATCCCTTCGTGCAGGCTTGTTCTGGCGGTGGCGGGGTCTCTGGTGAGGGAGAGGATCAGTTGGGTGTCGTCGGCGTAGGAGATGATGTTGAGGTTGTGTTGGCGTGCAATGGCTGCAAGAGGTCTCATGTAGACGTTTAAGAGGGTGGGGCTGAGTGATGATCCTTGCAGTACGCCGCAGATGACTTCGGTGGCCTCGGATCGGAACGGGGGGAGGCAGACTCTTTGTGTTCTTCCGGCGAGGAACGAGATGATCCACTCCAGTGCCTTCTCTTGGATACCGATGTTGCTGAGGCGTTGGATTAGGGTGCGGTGGCAGACGGTGTCGAACGCTGCAGAGAGGTCCAGGAGGATGAGGGCCGCTGTATCCCCGTTGTCGAGCAGGGTTCTGATGTCGTCGGTGGCTGCGAGGAGGGCGGTCTCGGTGCTGTGGTTGGCTCGGAAACCGGACTGCGAGGGGTCGAGGGATCCGTTCGTCTCGAGCAAGGCTGCAAGCTGTTTGTTGACGATCTTCTCGATGACTTTGGCAGGAAAAGGGAGGAGCGAGATGGGGCAGAAGTTCTTGAGGTCGGTGGGGTCTGCTGTTGGTTTCTTCAGTAGGGCGTTGAGCTCGGCATGCTTCCAGCTCTCCGGGAAGGTGGCGTTGTTGAAGGAGGTGTTGATGACGTCCCGGAGTTGGGGTGCTATGATGAAGTCGGCCTTGTTGAAGACGTGGTGGGGGCAGGGGTCGGTTGGAGATCCGGAGTGGATGGTGTTCATCGTGCGGGCTGTGTCTTCGGTGGTCACCGTGGTCCAGGTGCGGAGGGTGGCGGTGGGGGGCGTTGGTTCGACGGTTGGGTGCGTGGATGGTGCGTCGAAGTTGTTGTGGATGTCGGTGATCTTGCGGTGGAAGAACGAGGCGAGAGAGTCGCAGAGATCTTGTGAAGGAGTTATGTCGTTGTTGCCGGTGCTGGGGTTGGAGAACTCCTTGACGATGCTGAAGAGTTCCTTGCTGTCGTGGGCGTTGTTGTCCAGTCGTTCCTTCAGTGATTTCTTCTTGGTGGTGCGGATAAGCTGGTGGTGCTTGCGGGTGGCGTCTTTGAGGCCGGTCATGTTGTCTGTGGTCTAGTCGAGGAGCCAGGCTTTCTCGAGGGTGCGGCAGTTCTTCTTGGAGTCCTTGAGTTCGTCGGTGAACCAGGAGGCTTTCTTGCTTCTTGATCTGCTGGGAGGGTTCTTTAGTGGCGCGAGGTCGTCGGCGCAGGCGGTCAGCCACTGTGTGAAGTTACGGGCTGCTTCGTTGAGGTTCGTTGTGCTGGCGGGTGGTTTCTGGCTGAGGGAGGTGGTGAGCTGTTCGGCGGTGATCTTGCTCCAGCTCCTGTGAGGAACCTGTTGCGGGTGGCGGTGGGTCGTGGTTCTTCTGAAGCTGAAGTGGACGCAGCTGTGGTCGGTCCAGTGAAGTCCGGTGGAGTGGCTGAAGGTGATGTGCTTGCTGGATGAGAAGACGGGGTCAAGCGTGTGGCCGGCGTAGTGGGTGAGGGTGTTGACCAGTTGCTTGAGTCCGAGGTAGGCGAGGTTGTCCAGCAGGGCGGCGGTGTTGCGGTCCTTGTTGTTCTCCAGGTGGAAGTTGAGGTCCCCTAGGAGGATGTAGTCAGCGGAGCGGAGGGCGTGCGGGCTGATGAAGTCCGTGATGTCTTCGCTGAATTGTGTACGTGGTCCCGGGGGTCTGTAGACGAGGGTGCCTCTGAGGGTCGTCTTTGGGTCGGTGTGTATCTGGAAGTGGAGATACTCGGCGGCGGCGAAGGTGTCGTTGGAGTCGGTCGTGATGCGGATGGTGTTCTTGTGTGCGATGGCGATGCCTCCTTCAGTCTGGTTGACGCGGTCTCTCCGGATGATCTTCTATCCGTCTGGGATGGCGATGGCGATGTCGGGTGCTGAGGAGGTGTTCATCCAGGTTTCTGTGAGGAAGGCGACGTCTGGTGAGGTTGTGTCGAGCAGGTTTCAAAGTTCGGTGGCGTGTCTGTGGATGGAGCGGGTGTTGAGCAGGATGCACTTGAGGTGGCTGTTGTTGGTGCTCGGCCTGGTAGCTGTGGTGCAGGTCCGGAGGCAGGTGAACTTGCAGGCTTGACAGGTGAAGGGTCCGTGGGTGCGTCTCGGGGTGGCTCGGTGACAGGCTCTTGTTCGGTCGGATTTGAGTGCGATGAGGGTGGTGGTGTCGTAGGTCCATCGGGGGTCAGGGGTCCTGGTGCTGGGCGCGGGCCAGGCGCGGACGGGCGCAGATGGGCTTGCCTTTGGCGCGCCTTCGGCGCACAATCGGCGCGCCCGCTGTGCGTCAACGCTGCGCGTGGGAGTGGGCGTCATAAGAAGGGAGCCGGGAGGGAGGGTCCGCTGGGTGGCGGGAGCGGGGGGTCCAATCGGCTGGCGGGGGCGGGGGGCGGGGCCGCAGGGAGGCAGCGGCGGGAACGTCGGGTCCAATCGGGCGGGGGGCTCAGCGGCGGCTGGGTCGCCTGCAGCGAAGCAAGTCAGCACTAGGGAACAGGTAGCAGGAGGAGCCTGGGGGCGACCAGGCCTAGGCAAGGCTCGGTGGTCACTCAGAAAAGTTACAAGGTACAATTGGATGATGTCGCAATTGACAACATGCGTTCTACAGGAATGCAATTGCACATTACTGAATTTATAAAATGTATTATTAAATGGAGAAATTTTGAAGAAATAGAGAACAAATGGGCATGAAAAGAAAAGGAAACAGCCAGATGCAGGAAAGGAAAATAAGGAACTAGACGAGGGGGGAGCTTCAGCTTATCCACTTCGAGAAATAGCGGGAGTGTATGTTAATGTGCCATGGAGCAGCGGTAATCTTGCAGCTTTTACAAACAATTTCCCAAAATTGAAAGACAAACCTGTGCAGTGGTATACACAAGTTGATCGATTTGTACAAATCTCAAAACTGTTATGGACGGATTTGAATATATTATTTGATATTGTGGTGCCAAGTGATTTGTGGACTAAGTGTAAGACTACTTGTACAATGGTCAAATGATGAGCCAGCAAGATCCACACACACATGCACAATCTCATGTTGTTATGGAGAAATATGAAGCAGTGATTACTTTTTTGAAAGGCAGAGTGCCCCCAAAAGATTTAGACTGGTTGAAAATAAATTGAACACCACAAGAAGCAAAAGATTAAGTTAATGAATATTATGAGCATTTGTTACAGGTGTTTCAGCAGCGCAGTGGAAGATAATATCCTTAAGAAAAGGACATGAGGATTTCTGTATCTCAGTAAGCTTTATGATTAACCTCTTCGAGGCTGATGACGAGCTTAGCTCGTCATGAGTTTTACCTGCCGTGCGCTCATGACGAGCTGAGCTCGTCATGAACCGCGGGGTTTTTAAAACTTCAGCACGCAGCGGGAAAAACCGCCGCGCGCATGAGGTTAAGACCAGAGATCAGTTCCCATTTAACTTAAAGTGAAATCTGTTGGCAGAATAAGTCACTTGATGAGATCCTGCGATATACAAAGTATTGCAGTGCCGAACTAGAAATGAAGCAGAATAAGATTAGAGAGAAATTTATGTTGTCGCAAACAAAGTTCACTCAAAAAAGTTTCCAGCCCTTTTCAGCAGGAAATCAAGGAGCTATGCAAGGTGTTGTTGTTGTTTCACACAATGTTTTCTGGGAAATTCCAGAGGTTGCGGTGTTTCACAGTGTAGAGGTAGAGTTGGACCTATAGATACAGGTTCAGGAATGGAAGTTTCAGCATTGAAGAAAATGACTCCTTATCACATCTGTCACATAGTTGGACATTGGAAGAGGGACAGAAGGTGTTATCTTTATAATATAACCAGAAATGTGCCTATGCAGAGGACAGTTCAGATGCAAAATATGAAGTTGCAGGTGCCAATGGAAAAACAAGTCCAGATGATGTTGGTCCCAGAGACTCAAATGTCCCCACAAACCTTGGGAAAACTAAAACATACGTGCGAACCAGATGCCAAAATAAAACACCAATTCTGTGAAGGAAATGAAGCAAGATATGTTCCAACAGTTCGCTAATGCAGATCAGAATACTTTTGAGCACCTCCCTGTTTTTGAGAGTGATGGATCAGGCTCTGGCACCTCTTAATGGTGGTGCCGGAGAAGGGAGGAACATTGCGTGCTTGGTGCAGTCTTAGAGGTAGACCAGAGTGGTTCATTGTAGATGGTGAAGTAAATGACCATCCAATATAATTTCTGATCGACAGTGGTGCAACCAGATCCACTGTTAGAACTATGGAAGTCCAAGACCTACCCCTCTCAGGACAGAAGATCCAAGCTGTATGAGTTTCAAATAAACAGATCACCAATCTAATTTTGGAGGTTGTCCCTGTAAACATATGCTCTTTTGAGGAAAATCACCAATTTGTTGTTTGTGACACAAGCCCTTTAAACTTGCTAGACAGAGATTTTTTGTTCAAGGTGAATTGTACAATTTACTGCATACCATATGGTGTGCAATTACAGACACATGAAGAGGATGTAGAATTCAAAAGACAGCTGTAGGTTTGTTCCCATGAATAATAATTGAAAAATTACCGGCTGACTCAGACCTGGAACTCGCTGCCTCTGCTCCTCAGGCAATCATCATCGCTGCCGCAATTCAGGAAAGACCTCTAGACCTGGCTCTTCGACTGAACCACGCGCCCTCCAACCCCACTCAGCACCTTGAGATCCTCATGAGTGTGTAGTCAGGTTTAATAAGATTACTGATTGATACTGATTGAATGACTTGAGAGAATTTGTGAACCCGGAGATGTCGGACCTCACAGTTAAAGATATTGGATTGATTAAAGGAGTAAAACCTGTCCATATTATCATAATGGCAAATGTGGTGTTTCCAAGAACACCACTGTACCATTTTCCCCCAGAAACAATTAGAGGAACTACATCCGTAATGGATGATATGATAGATCAAGGAATTTTGAGGGAATAAAATGGGAATCCATGTAACTCTCAGATCATGGGTTTACACAAATTCAATGGAAAATATCAGCTCATGCTGGACCTTTGGAAAATTAATGCGATAGTGGTCCCATGTTGTCCCGCGATACCAAATACAGTCACAATATTATTTCAAATTCTATGTACTGCTGAATGGTTCACAGTCATTGATAATCTCTGCCAGGCTTTCCTCTCAGTGCCTTCACATGAAGATAGCCAGTTCTTTTTTTCGTTCATGTTTCAGCAGAGAGTCTTTGCATGGTGCTGAGTCCCACGAGGATATACAGAGAGTCCATCAATTTCTAAACAGATCTTGAAAAATAATCTGGAGTCATTACAGATGCCCTATAGATCAGTACTCATGCAGTATATTGCTGATATACTTGTGGCATCAGAGACACGAGAAGCTGTGTAAACAAGATACCATTGCTTTGTTAATTCATCTGGCTGAGAACAGACAAAGTGTCTCCAGGTAAACTTCAGTGCTGTTAATAAGAAGTTCAATATCTCGGACACATAATTGAGAAAGGAGCTAGAAAGGTGTCACCGGAGAAAGTGGAAGCAATTCTCCAGATGAATACACCTTGAACACAGAAGGAAGTTAGAATGTTTTGTGGAATGTTTGGCTACTGTAGTTGGATACCAAACGTTTCTTTAGTGGCAAAGGCTTTACTGAGACTGATGCACAGGGATGTGTCTGATCTCTCCATGAGACATTGGATGCTTGAAAGCCTTCCTAGAGCTGAAAGAAAGACTTTGTCATGCCCCAGCACTAGGATGCCAGTTTACAGTAAAGGATGTTTTCTATTTTGCAGTGAGAGGGAGGCTGTCGCTCTCTCAGTGCTAACACAGATGCATGGTGATGCTCAGAAAACTGTGGCTCATTTTTAAAAAACCATTGACTGTGTCAACACAGGTCTGCCCAGCGGTCTTAAAACTGATGCAGCAGTGAGCACTAGTCTGGAAAGAAGTGGGAGCATGTTGATGGGATATCCAGTAAATTGAATGGTCCCTCACTCTGTGGAGCTTCTATTGACATGAACAAAAACACAGCACATGACCCATATTAGTTTTACCAAATATGAGCAGAGAATATTATCCTTAGAGAACATTGTAATTAAAAAGTGTCAAATATTAAATCCTGTTTTATTGCTTCCAATAAATGATTTTTGTGATGTAATTGAATGATTGCCTAGATTTCAAGGATTGATACACAAAGCCTAGACCCAATATCAAAGATGAACATTTGATTGAGCCAGATCATGTAAATGTTGTAGACGGCGCATGCCTGACAAATAATAAAGCCACCCTGAGAGCAGCTTATGCTTTATGTGCAAAACATTTTGTCGAACCTTCATGGCTTCGAGGGGTTATCTCAGCACAAGTTGCATAATTTTATTGCACTTACCAGACCATATAGTTTACCTCAGCGGTGGCCGGCACAGGTAAGCGCGGTGAGGCGGAAGTCAACTGAAAAGGTCAAATTAAATAAATAAATAAAACCTAATCTGTCGTCTGTCGACTCCCCCCGCCCGCTCCACCACCACCCTAACCTGCACAGCCGCGACTCGTTTAGCTGCTCAAATATGAGTGACTATCTTTCCGGATATTCAGCATGGCTTTGACGCGGTACATGATTTTAGGCAATTATGGTCAGAGAGAGGTTTTATGACCTCTTCAGGGAATCCAATTAGAAATGGAGTGAAGATTTAAGTCTTGATGGATGCTCTTCAGTTGCCAGTTGAAATTGCAGTGGCTAAACGTGCAGCTCTTCAGAGTGGGCACGGCTACATAGCAATGGGAATAGGGAATAGTCATCAGCCCAATATTGTGCCTTGTTGCCCTGTACATTTAATGGACTTTAACATGTGAGTCTGAGTAGGGTAGCATCTCAGGTGGCATCTCTTTCAGGTTTCTCGGAGCTCAGGCCTGGAACGTGCTCTCCGCGTTGCTGAGATCAGTGACAGATTTAGCCACATTCAGGAGGCTCCTTAAAACTTGGCTTTTTAATCAATAAATGATTACTCTTTAGCAGCATTCTTTATTTCCATTTTTTTTGCACTTGCATATGGGGGGCTGTTAGTGGCAAGGCAAGGCTTTTGGAAGCGCCGGGACACTCTCTTTGAGTAGCTGTGCACTATATAAATGCCTTCATTCATTCATTCATTCATATCATTTTTCATGCTTATGAAAGTGATAAAAACTTGGGATGACTTGAAAAGGGAACAAGAAAATATTTCAGAGGCAGAGCAACAGGGTTAGATCAGAGCAGGCTATGTGAAAGATGCCCATGATTTTTGGATGTCATCTGGTGGGAGAGCAGTGTTAACAGACAGTGTGTTATTCCCAATGACTTTATATTTTCATGGGTACACATATTTAGGAGGGGACACTATAATTAGGCTTTTCTGACAGAACTGGTTTAATCCTAGGTTTAGGATGCTTGCAGAAGAAGTATGTAACAGATGTGTGACATGCCAACAAATGAATGGAGGGAAAAGAACGTACGTAACATTGAGTCATATAAGGAGATCAGGTGGTCCTCTCAATGAAATACAGATGAACTTCATCAAAATGCCTGTTTGCAATGGGATGAGACATATCATAGTAATATCATGGGTCTTCTCGAGTTGGATGGAAGCCTACCCAACCAGAAGAAACGGCAGTCTCACTGTAGCAAAACTGTTATTATGAGAATAGATACCCAGGTATGACATGACGGTTTCTTTGGAATCAGATAGGGGGGCCCACTTCAATAATGAGGTCCAGAAGATAATTTGCATTTGCATGAGCAAAGACCACATTTCAGCTGCTGACCTAAAGCTTCTGGTATAGTTGATAGGTGAATGGAGATATCAACTCTAGTTTAGCAGATATTTGTTTTTCAACATCACTGAACTGGCCAAACGCTTTACTATTGGTGCGGAGGAGTATTCAAAGTGTACCTGATAGGAAGACTGGCTTATCGTCTCATGAAATACTTATGTGATGAGCAAAAAGGTTGCCTGCTGTACATGCAAATGCATTATTGAAAATTACAGATGATACTCTAGTACTGCAAAGGATTGGTTGATCTGGTGTGTTTTGTTTCTTACCAGGTTTCAGCTGTCACTAAAGAGACACACCAAGAACAGTGCCATTACATCAATCCTGGTGGTTGTCTGGTAATCAAGAAGCACATTCAAAAGAATTGTTTAGAGCCAAGGTGGAAAGGCCCGTCCAGGTTGTCTTAGTTACCAATACTACTGTGAAGTGTTGGGGAGTTTTAATTGGTTGTATGCTTCTCACACCAAGAAAGTGAGAAATCACAAAGACAACATTATACTCTTTTATCTCGAACGAAGAGCATTGGTGACTGCAACAAGAAGAAGAAAGGAGTTAAGAACTAAAACCAATTGTACCAATTCAAGTATCTGATGTTGCACCAAGTACAGGCCTTGAAAAATCATAAAACCTGCAGGTCTAGTGACATAAATAATCTACTCAACCTAATTGTATTGCTCTTGGCCCATAAACTGGTTTCAAATGATGTAAATCTGGCAAAATATTTTAATTCACTGAGCTTCCATTTTCTTCATTATCATATACAAGAGCACCTTCAAATATGCAAGTTCAGAATATTTGAAGGCAAAATATATTTTTGTTTGATTTAACAGACTAAACATTGCTCCATATAGAATACAAATCTAGCCACATGCAGGATACACATGACCCCTGACTTGCCTCTTAGTTCATTAACATCATTGTAATCGGGGGGGGGGGGGCAGGTATGTTTCTCAAATCATGAGTAAAACCCATCAAGTTTAATAAATCTATAACTAAAGCATGAAGTGGTAGCACATAGTCATTTGGAATCAGCAGATTTTACATGGAAATGGCCAAAAAATGTCCCTCTGACATGCAGCTTTACTGATAAAACTATATAGTGTACAAATAATGATGTTTGGAAATCCTGTTTAAATCTTTGTTTGCATCACACTTCTCAATTACCAAAAAAAAGTACTTTCGCATTTCCTGATATATTTTTAAATATTTGTACTATTAATGTACAAGCTATTTACATGTTATATGTTAGAGAAAAATATTGCATCTTACAGCCATTGATTCACAATGATTGCCAGACAGATCACTTGACAAAATCCTCTAACTTTAGTAAGAGGAAGAAAAATAAACTCAATTTTATGGAAAGCAATTGGTAAAAAGCAAACTGCCATTTGACCTCTTTCCTTGAACAGACAGCAAATGTGGCAAAATAAAAAGATTTAAAGACATTTTTATTGCTCTTTAACTTTCTGAATGAAAAGAACACCTGTTCATTTTCAGATAATGTTCACTTGCCAGAACAGACCAGTAGGTGCTAAAAATAGCTTGACCTGATGAAATCTGACTCACCACTGGGAGTGGACAAGTAGATTTTTCGAGGCCTGATGTAACATTGAAGTCTCGAATGAGTATAAACAAAGACTGATGCACAATTTGAAAACGTGACAGACAGCATCCGTAAAACAAGAAATTCTGAGTGTAAGAACAAGCTCTGAATAGAGAAGAGTCACTTGTGAAGCTCTATGGCCACAGAGTTGCAATCAACGAAAACTAAAACAAAGTTTGTCAATTCATCAGATTCCATCTACTGTACTAGAAGAAACAGAAATAAGTGATGAATGGGAATATAGGGGAAAACCAACAAAAACTGGCAAGATGAAAAAGAGCAAAAGTACCTTGCCGGAGGTATTCCGCACCTGAGTTGTCCTTCTATCTGGATAGAGTACCGAATGCCACAATCGATGATCTGTGTGATGTGAGCTCTGAACTGTTTGAACCACCATGGAACCATCCCAATAAGCACTGCTGGATAAAGGATATTTGACAAAATGTAACAGTGCTTTTTCTGAGAAAATGTGTAAACTTTAACAGGAAGTTGTATGGACACTAGAGATTGACACTGATCAATTCCTATTTTTATTTTACAGAAAATTAACCTATGCCCAACTCTGTGGTAGACTAGGAGGGATAACATTACTAGAGAAACATGGAGTAGGATTAAGAATTGTCTAAAAGAATAATATTGCTTTATTGAAAACTAACCATTTGAAATAAGCTATTTGAAAAGACTACAAATTGAACAAAACGGACCACATTTAGTCTACTTCCAGAGAAGACATGTGTTGCCTTTGAAATAATTGTAAATACATTATGTATACAACCTTTGTAATAATAATTATAAGTACCATAGTGCTAGTAAGATTTTATTTAACTTCTGATAAGGATTTTAGAAATACAAACACAGCAAAAACAGACACATACCTGAATGATGAAGAGGAATTGAAAGCTTCATTGTTTGCCTACAATAGGGAGGATTACTCAACTAATGTTTACTCTAGATTAATAGAGTAATACACACAGGCCAACGGATGATGAAAGTGCCCTTTGAGCAGAACTCACTTGTGAATCCATGATGGTGTGATGGTTAAGACAGCCAGCAGATAAAGCAAATTAATGAACTTAAAAATGTATCTGTTAGTTGAATCTACAGTGAAAAAAAAACGTATGGCTGAAGTGACAAGCATTTGAAATGTGCTGATTTGCAACAGGCAGTCATAGCTATTTATATAGGCCACAGAAAAGCTCTCTCAAATCCGAAGCAAACCTAATATTGCTGAAATTTATACAACGTGAAATAGAAGCTTGATCCTAAATGTAAATGGTTGGAAATATTGTCATAACTGCACAATGTTCTGGTTTAAACCAAATGTATTACTTTATAAGGAACATTTTTACTCATGAATGTCATGAACTTCCTATTTCTTATGTTTAATATAACATTTGAATAGAATAACGTGTATTTTAAACAGTAATTATTGATACGTTTTAAAAGAAATGCATTACCCAAGAGTGATTTTGCCTTTTGCCTTTAGTCATTAGTTCATTGTTCTTGCAGTGAAACAAATTGAGATATAGATGGTTGATCTGGGATTAAAGTCTATGGGAACCAAGGGTCTGATTTAGATCTCAGTACATGGGTTACTCTGTCACAGCAGTAATGGAGTTCCATCCGCCAAAATATAAATCCCATTATAATCTGTGGGATTTATATTTCAGCGAACGGAATATCCGTCACCGTTGTGAAGGAGTAAACGGTCCACTGAGATCTAAATCAGGTCCAAAGTTTAATGTTTCCAGAAACTAACTACGCAAGACTGTCTGTAGCTAAGCTTGCAATAAATAGTACAACCTGCATGTACTTTTGTGGGAATAGAGAAGCTGTATCTGCTTACCAAACAATGCTATTATCCTGCTAATCCGTTGATGAAGAAGCCTGATAAAATGTTTTAAAAATAATTCGTGGTTTTTTGGTAGTGTGTCTTCATAGGTAGAGGCAAAGCTTTTGGGATATTGACTTTCCTGTTTCACTTGCTAGACTCTTGATGGTTGTCGCTACTGCTGCTACTATTAACCCTTTTTTAACTTTGCCATTTTGATATTTAACAGTTTGCTGCTGTGACTGTATGCTGACTTATATGGATTTATTGAGACTCAGCTGAGTCTCATTAACTACTCTTTATGGGAATTTCTGCTGCTTTAATTAGGCTTTCAAACTTTATTCTCCTCTTATATCACTCTTTTCTTTGAAATCAAACTCTTCTTGGGTTCTTGATATCTAAATCTCTAGCCCTGTACTTTACAATAGGGAGCATTTACTTTATGAAATGCTCTAAACATAATGTATTTGATGCTTTATGCTAATCATTCAAATTTAAATGAGATTTCAGTAAAATTATTTGATTAATGAACTAATCAAAATAAAAATGATAAGAAGAAAATAATTTACTAATCTCCTAATGAGACTAAAGGTTTTTGAAAACTTATCGGAACTCTCATCATTGACTGAAATTAAAGTTAATACTATGTACATTTAAGATGTTGAATTTGCTCCTGGACTCCTAATACTTCAATAGAAGATCCCTCAAGAGAAGTATGAAGGATTCAGCGTGAAAGCCAAGGCTCAACCCTGTAGATTATGGTAAATTTCAGATAGCACTTCAATCAGTTCTCCTAAATAATACATTTAGGGCCCAGTCCACGTTAGCACCTGCTTAGGTTTTGAGATGTATTATGATATAATTCACACGTTGCCCCTGTAATCAGTCTGCTTGCAGTTCTGTTTCTTCATGGGTTCTGTTTTGCTAGCATTCAGTCTACATAGCAAAAGGACATTGGTATTAGCTGTTGTGAGTTATGATTGTGTAGATGCATTGCCCAGAAGTAACTTAATGGATTTCAAATGTGATGTTTGTTCACACCACTAAACCCATCTGCCACAGCCCTTTTTTAAAACCTTTAGGCCTTTTTCTAGTCCAAAACTGCCTAGAGCTATCTCATGGAGTACAGTCCAAATAGTAAAGTAGTTTATCCAGAGTATGGGGCCACTTCTGTGATTTGACACCTATCCATTCTTAGTTACCTGTAGGCAGTGAGTGTCATCCTTATTATAGATATATGTGTCAGGTTATACAATGGATCTTGGTTGAATGTGGGGCAGTGTAGTGAACAAGAGTCTCTCGTGTTAGTGGGTGCTACTGGGAGAATCAAGGTGGTCACAAATTCAGGTTCTTGTCTGCACTAATTGTGTGAGTCATGTTTTTTAGCCTGGGATTGATTTTAGGATGGGACAGCATACTGGTCAACCATCCTAAGTCAACCTTAAACTAATATTACAAGAATCAACATTCTTATACAAAGAAACAAAGAAAAAAAGGTCTACAACTGAAGGTTTACGATAGGGCTGCCCAAATCATTGTCAGACATTTTGGGACCTATATACAAACTACATTTTGTTCTACGTTTAGTAGTACTACTCACATACTACAAAATGCTATTCACAAATTCACACAAGATCTCCTCCTCCACCTATCCTATCATTTCTGTGCAGAGAACACCGCCCTGATATGGAAACACCTGCACACTGGAGTCTACAATTTAGAAGTAAATATAGGGAAAGACAGGGAACTGCCTGGAAAATAAGGAATACTTACGACTAAAGCGGAGGTGTTTAGGGAGGAGTAAGAAGAACTTTAGGGAGGGTCATGAAGGGGTTTAGGGTAGTATATGCACCCGCCTGCAAAAGACGAAAGTCCCTGTCTGAACATAACCTTCACTGTGAAAACTACCAAGAAAATTCCTAAAACAGTTGTATATATACTCCTGCTCAGATCTGGAGTAAGTCCAGCACCATTTAGGGTACTGAAAAATCCTCTTAGAAAAAACACCTTTTAAGAAATGATGCAAAAATAAATTAACTTAATTCAACTTTTGAAAATATGTTTATTTAATGTATTTGTAACAAATATATCAATAAAAAGAAATATTATATTACACAATATTTTAATAACATTTGTAGGTAAAAAATAAGTGTAGCTATTTTTGATAAAATGTATCATTTAAAGGTATTCAATAAGTTTTAACAACTTTTAATATATAATAAACATTTTACTTTGGGTTGGATATTGTTTGTAATGCAGCTTTAAAAACATGAGTCTATTACAATTTTTAGTATTTTAAATTAAATATTTTATCAAAAATTAATATTGTATAAACCATGTTAATTGTGTTCTACATTTAAAATAAATATATAAAGTTAATTTACATTCTTAATGTAGACACAAATTTACTATCAAAATATTTGTACTAATGGCTTTGAATGTTAAATAAAGTTTTACATTTTCTCTATACTTTTTGATAGGGAGATCTCTACTCTCGTGATGGAAACCTCGGCATACATATGAAAAGTTACTATTTGTAACTTTACACTCATAAATTTGTGTCAGTCCCTCCTTCCTGTTTCTGGAAGTGGAGACAAGTGAGTCCAAACTTTGTGGTAAATTTACACTCAGAAAGGTTGAGTCATCTAAATTGAGTCAATTTAATACAAAGTGGAAAAGTATTTGTATTTGTGTTTATATAGTGCATAAATCACCCATAGGTCTCAGAGCGCTTAGCAGATGCTCAGAAAAAGGAAACAAGTAGCCAGATAGCTAGAAAAGCCAGGTTTTTAAGTGTCTACGAAATCTCAGGTGGTTGGGTTCAGTCCTGATGTATAGGGGCAGGGCGTTCCAGGCTACTGGGGCTATTTTGGAAAAGGACCTATCGCCGTTTCTATTTGTGCGAACTTTGGGGACAGTTAGGAGAGACTTGTATTCAGATGTGAAGTTTTGCTTATGTGTAAATTTTCTATTGAGAATAGGCCCTTGTGTTTAGAGGACACCCCCTCCCAAATTAATAAGCCAAATTCTGACATAGGTTAAAAAGAACCATATATTATCAGAGAGGGGAATTTCTTTTAAAGGTTTTAGGCAAAAATAGCATAGAATTAATGAAGTGCTGCTAAAAAACAACAGTTTGCAGTTCACAAGGACATGATTTCAAGCTGACTGCAATAGAGTGGAGATGCAATATACCAAGCAGTTTGCCCTGCTCAAAGTTTTTTCCTTCAAATTTAATTTCGGAAATGGAAGTCAAAGTATTCCAGTGGGGCATGATCATAGGCTGTGGCCAACAAGTGTCCCTCAAGATATGCCGCATTAGAACTCTCACTGAAGGAGATTGTTTAGGTGCAAAAAAGCACAGAGGGTGATAAAACTAGATTTTGTGGCTGCCGAGGGTGCTTCTATTGTGGGATTGATTTTGCTGCCTTGGCCCAAACCAATTTTCACCTTCGGACTTAGCGCTAACTATTTTGGTAGTAGAAATCCTCCAGTGGGGCAAACCAGTAACTGCACAGGCCTTCACAAGGATGGAAATCTTTATGTTGATGTTCCACTGTACCTGCTTCAGAATGGCAAAAGCTCAGAGTTGGATAAACCTGGTTCCTTTCCTGCTATCTTTCTGCGAAAACCTTAGTACCTTGTCACATCCTCCGGAGTTGGAAAAATGGCCAAGTGACTCTTTTCTCCAACTTCATGTCAATATTGCAGCCCCTAGTTCCTCAGGCAAGGCTACCAAATACCAGTTCTCTTACCATCTTGATCTTCTCTGAGGTTAATTTCTCAGAATAAGGAGTCATTCTACTTTTTGTGTCCCTGAAGAAGGTCAAACGGAGGCCACCCACAAGTTCCTTGGAGACTAATCTAGGCCAGTGGAGCGGGCAGAATTCAGGATTCAATAGCCAATAGGTGAAGGTGACACATGGCAATAAGAAAAAAAGTTCTTAGGTGATACCTTTCCCAGTTTTGCAGCATATCCTGTTTGCCTGAGTAAATCCCAACTGAAGCATTCCTCTGTCCTTGGGGTGGATTGTATCCAGGGCAGGGGCAGGCATAGGGAAAACAGAACTCCCCTAGTTAACCACACCAAACAGGTTATGGAACCAGCTCCCGTCCCACTGTGTTGGTGCCAAGCAGATTATTGTTCACCCAGGAAACAAAGTGTTGTCTACCCCAAGTCTCCCTATATGAGCATGCCATGGTCCCTTTTTAGTGAATGAAATTCATTAACTGCCCACAGCTGCACTGCCTGAGTTGGGAGGAGTTTCATACCTCACACCAAGGGCATCCTTCTAAAGGCCTATGTATTGTTTGTGCTCTGAAAGTATTTTTTATATCTCATTAGGGGAAGAATTAATAATGAGCTATTGGCAGGCTAATGCTAATCAGACTACTGGAGATTCAAGCAGTTTACTTTCTTAAATATTTATTAGAACAAATGACTTCAGCATTGAATTGAATTTTTAAATAAACATTGAAAACAGTTAGAGAATCAGTTGTACATCTTATCCCAAACTGGAGATTGCAGATAAAGTAGGTTTCTGACCTTCAGCTTTTCTCATAAGAGCAGCTACAGCCCTTTACAATTAAAAAAGCTTTTGAAGGTTACTCCCTGCACTAACATGCTAAATTAGTGCATGCACCACTGTTAAATACCAGGCACGCAACCTTGTGGGCTATCAGGCCTACTTAAGGGTGACTTATGTAATATTTAAAAGTTTGGTTCTTTCCTATCAAAATCAATGCTTTTGACAAGTTTACATGCAGGTTTAAAAGCTCCAGCAGTCATGCAACATATGTAGGCCTGTTTTTCTTATCAGACCTACTGTATTGTAGTTCCTACTAATCTGTAGGATCTGTGCATTGTTTAGACAACATAAACTAAGAGCTTGGTGTCAAGACTGATTTCTGACACCCCGCAGGATATGTTGGCCTATACACTAGCTAGGTCACAGTGCCACTGTAAGCCCACCTAACCTAGCAAAGAGCAAACAGTTTCTGGCAACCACTGAGCATGACAAGCCTGATTGCTCAGGGACCATGGAAACAGTACAGAATGTATTGCTCAGTCACTCATGCTCAATTTCTCTCTGAGAAGAATACAGAATACACAACAGGGCATTTTCAATGTATTTATTAAACAAACGTTATTCTTGTATAAAATACATGTGCTGCAATGGTTAGGATACAGAAGCAAATAAAGGAGATTATAAGCACCAAAAGAGGAAACAGTAGATACATTTCTACCATAGTGCTGAAGCAATAAATATATGCAAGCATATATGCAAAATGGTAATCTAACGTACTTCTACGATGCGGACCCTGCACTAAATGTACCAAGAGCGTGTGTGGGTGTAGAGCCAAGAATCCCCCCAAGGGACAATCCAACCCCATTACCAGATAGTATAGAATGATGGACCCCGTCTTAGTCTCAAGATGGACAACTTTCACGGAACGTCAGACCAGTGCGTGGTGATTTCTCAGCATGCAGGGACCTTCGGTGTCAGCATAAGTGCCTCCTCTACCAATCTATCTGGATGCCTATTATTTAAAATAAAAAGCAGCCTTCATGATGTGTGTGCTAGATTAGTGATGTTATGGATATGTAGATAGTGCTGTTGCTGCGTGGATTAGTACATGATGTTCAAGGCATCGTGATAATGTTGGGCGAAGCTCGATGTGTAAATTAGTTTCGGAATAACTAATCCAACTTTGTCATGCATGCAAATGTGTGCAAAAGTTCACAGCTAGGACAATGTAAGGAATAAACTGCTTCGCTACATGGGCCTACCCCGGGAATATAACACTGCGGATTGCACAATATGTGCTGCAGTCCATAGGTCATACACTGCAACAACAACAAAGTGATAACTAGAGTATATGAATTAGTCTTAGCCACAGGCAATCCGTGGGGGTGACATTACAGTTCATCATATAGCATTGGATGTGAAGTACCAACCCTGCTCAACATTGGATCAGTCAATCTTGAATTACCAGGCAAGTGTTATAATCTGCTATGCTTGCAATGTATTCTGTGCACACCTCCATTGTTCCCTGCTCTACTCAGCTGTGTGTGATGTCATTGAATGTTGGTGAGTGACTGGCGGTTGCTTGGCAGTTAGAGAGAGTGAACTGAGCAGAAAAAATGCTGCTACTGGTGGGGTATTTTACTACGTAACCTGTAACCTCTTTAATAAACCTTCAACCTGTTATTCGACATGAACTGGCTACTGGACTCCTGCTTACCAGGAGGGTATCTTTTAATTACAACAGCCAGGTCTTCTCTTGGAGGCACCAAAAGCAACTTCAGACCAGTTTTGACCAACTTAGATTTCATTAGTGAACTATAGCTGGAGTCCTGTTGCTCAGCAAGCACAGGACCCATGTCTGGGCACTTACGATATAAAATGCAAAAACAACATGGAGATGGATAAAATGCCTGAATTAATCTTCTCAGGCTGTATTGCTGTGCCTAGTTTTTCACCTACAATGCCACTCTAGACAAAGGCCCGCCTTCTGCAAATCAGCACCGACCCTGTTCCCCATTGGAACAGTCCATCCCAAACTGACAGGTAGGGACCCATCCATAAGTTACAATAAACAATATTCGAAAGCAGTAGTCAGAGAATCTTTCTTGGCTCTACTACACACGAGCAAACACGTGTTTTGTCTCTGGAGTTTATTACACCAATAGACTTCATCAGGGCTTGAAAAGCTACTAGTTAATAGTTTAATATTAACTACAGATAATACATAGAGGAACCGCCACCAAGGTTAGATAACCTAGAACCACAAAACACTGTACATAAATCATAATAATTTAAGGGTGAACTTTCAAAGATCCTGAGGTTTAGAATAATCAAATGAAACTCAAGTTATGTGTGCCTGGGTGGACAGGTGCTTTTTCAGGTTGCTCGACTGACGTACACTTTAAATTATTCTGTGTGGTATTTGATAAACTAACTCCTCCTTTTAAGAAGGACGGATGCCATTGAAGACTGCAGCTGGATCATATTGAGACCAGTCATCATTGGTAAATATCCCCTCTGATATGAAGAATTGACAAGAAAGGTGATAGATATTTTTAAATCGAACAAAAATTACGCAGGAGGCCCTACAAACATCAGGAATAAGTGTGAGCACTCACCATAAGTGAATAGATGTGGACCTCCGGAGTCAAGCATACCTAAGCATATCATGCCATAAGAAATAATCGCTCATGAGTGAAGTATTTGTGCAACTTGATAAGCTCAATGGAACACTATTTGGGGGGCTAAAGAGCCGACATTAATTTGTATATCATATATAAATTTTGTCCTGAAGAAGTTGGTGTGACCCATTTTGTTGTCCACTAAAACGTTGCATCAAAAGATTTTTTTCTATTGCTGTTTTTTTATTTACTATGTACTACTATGAATTTTAACATATTTTTACATAGTTATTCTTACCCCCTTCAGTACCTAGGACGTAACAGTTACGTCCTCGTCTCTGGCGCAGATGTGCCAAGGATGTAACCGTTACGTCCTCGCAGACCACCACCTAATCCCTCTGCTGTAAACAGCAAGGGATTTCCTTTTTTTTACCTCTGGAGGTGGGGGAAGAGCTTCCCCAACCTCCCATTGTATTTTTTTTCCTATCGCGTGCATGATACGTTGACATCATTACGTTGAAACTGAAATGAGCCGATAGGCTCGTTTCAGTTTCTTTGCTACAGTGCTGTGGGGCTATCTCAGCCACCCGAGCACTGAAACACATGGGAGGGGTATTGTTTGCAATGGGAAAATCTTACCTTTCCAATGGTATCCTTACCCAGTAGATTGGGGAGAGGTGTTCGGCAGGGGTTCACAATGGCACCCCTACTTTTTACACTTTATATAAATGCCATAGAAAAAACCTTGGTTAAGGCTAGTCCGGATACGCCACGTGTAGGGGACAGGATTATTCCTGTCCTCCTATACGCGGATGATGCCATGCTTCTTTCCCTCACGGCTATAGGCCTCCAGAGATTATTGGATGCATTTGGAGCGCATATGAAATCCCTGGACTTGGTAGTAAATATGTCCAAATCTCATGTTATGGATAAGACATGCGTTACTTGATCCCAAGCTCCACAATCACAAGGCACTCTGAAATTCACTTCATACAATGTAAAAAATGTTCTTCACATCTTATTCATGTTATGTTTTCTTTAATTTTCATTATTTCGTTAATTATTTCATCATTAACTTTTCACTGATTCATATGTTGATTTCACAATTTTTGTTATGCCCAATGCATTTCAAGCAAAAAAGCCCTTCCTCAGGGGACTTCGTTCTGCAAAATTAAAATAATAATATGTCGGTACATTTTCATTTCAATGTGCAAACACGTATTAACCGTTCAATAATAATCAACCTTAGAGCACTTCTTGTTCCTATTTTGTTACCTTACACCTTATAGCCCTTGTGTGAAACACGTTATCTGATTCAACATTCCACAGTGCTTTAATGTTTAATCTGTTTGTGTTTTCACTTACAAGTGTTATGTCACTGGCTTTCGCTTGAGGTTTTTCAATACTTGTTCATAGCTGTGAACAATAAATAAAGTACTACTTTAACTCACAGTGTCCAAAATCTAATATTGGAGCCCACGATGTCTATCTCGCTTAAAATCTTACCGAAAAACTCGAACAAGAACGCCTGTAGCGGTTCCTCCTCTCTTCTACGGGTTCGTATATTTTAGCGTGCGTCGCTCTAGCCTAGTTGTACTCTATTGTGTTCGCCGGTCCGATCACGTGATGTGAGTTTTAGTGACTGAGCTAGAAAACGAACTCTAGTCTAGATGCTTGTGAACCTCAAATGAATAACTTGTACTTGCGCCCATGACTAACCGTTTAACCTGATAACCCTGTATCCTGCGTGATTTACACCAAGGTGTCTAAACATGCTCAGAAAATACATATTATAAACTATTACTGTTAATGTGAATAATACATGCAAAATTGCACACCTCACACGCATTCGTTAAACAATTCTCTACATGTCATCCAATCTCATCAAATATATAGTACAATTGATTATTGTCCGTTTATATGAAGCAGCTAAATTCTATCCGTTCATTTAACCCTTTCGGGTGCAGGGTGCATAAAAAGTTCATCCAAAATGTCTCTCTCCTTAGCAGTTGGGTGTTGCATTGGGCATAACAAAAATTGTGAAATCAACATATGAATCAGTGAAAAGTTAATGATGAAATAATTAACGAAATAATGAAAATTAAAGAAAACATAACATGAATAAGATGTGAAGAACATTTTTTACATTGTATGAAGTGAATTTCAGAGTGCCTTGTGATTGTGGAGCTTGGGATCAAGTAACGCATGTCTTATCCATAATCCTCCCATGCTCAGTGGGAATATCACAGGAGCACCAACCACATTGCTGAAACATTTAAATAAATTTGGAACGACAGAGTAACAGAGTGCGGAGCCATACCCATAGTGGTTCTCAAATCTCATGTTATGACAGCTGGATGCCATAACAGGAAAGTCAAAACTTTTTTCTGTAATAGGGCTGTGGTATCTAAAGTGTCTTCCTTCACATACCTGGGGGTCTTATTTGATGACAAAGGGTCCTGGGTTCCCCAATTTAGAGCAAAGAAAAGCGCTGTGGTTAGATCAACATCAGCCTTAGTGGGGTTCTCACAGCGGTTGGGAGCATGGCCCTTTGATGCAATACTTGCTATTTATAGATCCAAATGTCTGGCAATCGCTACATATGGCGCTGCCATTTGGGGCTATAAATATTTACGAGGAGTACAGTTGGCGGAAAATAAGTTTCTACGCACCCTCTTGTCGGTACCCCAATCTACCCCAACTTTTTCCACTCATCAGGAATTAGGCCTGGTTATGTGACTGACCAGCTGAGATTGGCCCCGCTAGTTTGTTGGATTAAAACTTGGCTCAATCCCGAGATAACATTGAATCACCAAATCCTAGGGGATTGTATTGCCCTAGACAAGGCTAGGAGAATTCCATGGCTGTCATACATTAACTTTACGTTTTACAAACTAGGGCGGATTGACATCTATAACAACCCAGATGGGATTGCAACGGAAGATGTAAAATGGGTAAGATCACAGTTTCTGAATTTACAAATGATGGAGCGGGTGGAGCTAGAGTTATAAAAACCCTTGGTCAGGGCACACTTTTTAATAAATACCTCCCCTTTGATTGAACCTTATTTAAGAATTGTGACCAAACCATATCATCGATGGCTGTTGACGAGGTTCCGCTTTAACTTAATCCATTTTTCGCTGGGGAACCTTTCTGGAAAGTGTCAATGTGATGATTGTTCTTTACAAGATACACTGCATTTCATCATGTTTTGTGGTTTTCATGACTCCATTAGAAGGCGGTTTTTAGTTCCTCTCTTGAGAGGAAAGGGTTTTCAACAAGTTAGACCAGCTTTATTATATCGCCAAATGCTAGATGATGTATGGTCCATTTTTAATACTACCAGTTTTTTGGTTGCTGCTGTGCGGTTAAGGAAAAAAAGATTTCCTAATGCTATTATGGTATGAATTATTTTAGAGCTGTAGCAAATGTGATCCATGTCTATTTGTATTAATCTTGAGACCTTGGTGAATTTTATAATATTGGATGACATCTTTGACTTTTCTTTAAATATGGTGCCTCCCTGATGTAATTAATTGTAAATAATTGTGATTTTTAATGTATGTTTCTTACTTTGTATGATTTTAACTAATCGAATAAAGTGGTTTGACTGACCTAGTGGATTCCCACTTGGAGGTTGTCGCAGGAGGACAATCCCCGACCAAGGATCCACCACTAGACACCAGGAAGGGGGGTGCGGCCCCTTGGGCAAGGGCCTTTGCTCCCCACATATTCATTTGGGCATATTCAGTCTTTCTGCCCTCTAGGGGTGGATGGGGGCAGTAGCCCTCAATCTGCCCATGGGGCTGAAAGCACACTAGACACCAGGGATTGCCTATTTGTTCAGTAGTTAGGGGTGTAAGGGTCTCTATACCTCTCCTAAAAATTGCCACAGTCTTTCTGCCCCTCCTGGGGGACAGATGGGGGCAATAGCACCTTATCTGCCCCCCCCGTCAGGGCAAAAAGACCACTAGGCACCAGGTATGATTTTTTTTATTATAAAATAGGGCTGGGAGCCGCCCATAATGGGCATGCCAATGTCCCCACCCCAAACACAAAAGGACAGTCTTTTTGCCCCCTCCCCCGGAGGCCGATGTGGGTTATTACCCCCGATCTGCTCAATCCCACTAAGCACCAGGGATTTTTTGTTTTGAAAATGTAAGGGTGGGAGCTGCCCAAAAAGGGCATGCCAATGCCTGCACACCTCAAACAAAAGAGAGACAGTCTTCCTGCCCACCCTGGATGGCAGATGGGGGTTATTACCCACGATCTGCCCCAGGGGGGCAGAAAACCCACTAGATACCAGGATTTATTTTTTTATAAAAAGAGTGTTGGGCCTGCCCATAGTGGGCGATGCCAATGACCCCACCTGCCCAAAGAATTGCCACAGTCTCTTTGCCTCAGAGGGTAGAAATCCCACTAGGTACCAGAGTTATGCTTATGGGCATGTCAGGGAGTGGCCCCTTAGGCAAGAGTTGTTCCCCTTTCTTTCGTGAACACATTTTCGATGCTTCTGCCCATCTTGGAGGCAGATCAGCGATATTTTTAGGCACATCTACTCCCAAGTGTGTAAACTGGAGTTCGGCTGACGGTCTGTGTTTACTGCATTTTGCTGCCCGTGTGTGTGGAAGCTGGGTGGTAGGAAATTTATGTCACCCCATTGATCCCACAACTCTCCCACACTGAAAAGTGAGGAAAGTTTGATTTTTTTTTAGCTAAATTTGAGGTTTGCAGAGGATTCTGAGTAGGAAAATGTTGGGGGAGCCACGCAAGTTAGCCAGGTCATTATGTAATACATAATGTTGATGTCTCCACAATATGTTTTGTGCCCTTCCCTGTTGCAGGTACATGACCCATCCACACAAGTGAGGTACCATTTTTATTGAGAGACCTGAGGGAAAGCAGGGTAGTAGGACATTTTTGTCGGCCTGGTGTTCCCACAACTTTCCCACACAGAAATATGAGGAAAATGTGATTTTGCAGGGGATTCTGGTTAAGAAATCATTAGGGGTGCGTGCAAGCTACATTCCCTGCACTCCCTCAGATATCTAGTTTTCAGAAATGTCTGGGTTTGGTAGGTTTCTCTAGATGGCTGTTGACCCCGGGACCAAAAACCCATGTGACTCCCTAGGAAATCAGGTTGTTTAGTGAAAAATTAATTCGATGTCTCCATTATAAGTTTTGGGCCATTTCCTGTTGCATGCACTAGGCCTACCCACAAAACGGAGGAACCATTTTTATCGGCAGACTTGGGGGAATGCTGGGTGGGTGGAAGTTTGTGGCTCCCCGCAGATTCCAGAACTTTCCATCACCTAAATGTGAGGAAAATGTGTTTTCTTGACAACATTTGAGATTTGCAAAGAGTTCTGGATAACAGCACCTGGTAAGAACCACCAAAGTCACCTCATCCTGGATTCCCCAGGGTGTCTAGTTTTCGGAAATCTATAGGTTTGCTAGATTTCCCTAGGTGCCGGCAGAGCTAGGGTCATAAATCCACAGCTAGGCAGAAAAAGGGTCAGTTTTCAATGAAAATAAGTGATGTATCCATGTTGCGTTTTAGACCTATCCCTGTAGCGGCCAAGAGGCCTACCCACACAATTGAGGTACCATTTTTACCAGGGAGACTTGAGGGAATGCTGGGTGGGTGGAGGTTTGTGGCTCCCTGCAGATTCCAGAACTTTCCAGCACAGAAATAGGAGGGAAATTTGTTTCTGACAAGGTCTGAGCTTTATAAGGGTCTCTGGGTAACAGAACCTGGTGAGAGCCACACAAGTCTCCCCATCCTGGATTCCCCTGTGTGTCTAATTTTCACGAATGTACAGGTTTGCTAGGTTTCCCTAGGTGCCGGCTGAGCTAAGGCCTAAATACCAAATCTAGGCACATTGCACAAAAAGGGTCAGTTTTCAGTGGACAAATGTGGTGTACATGTTGTGTTTTGGACCATTTCATGTCACACGCAGTAAGCCTACCCACACAAGTGAGGTATAATTTTTATCAAGAGACATAGGGAAATAGAGAATAGTAAAACACGTGTTGTAACCTTTTGTCTTGCTAGGCATTTCTGCCTTCCAAATGTAAGACAGTGTATAAAAAATAAGTAATTTTGAACAATACCCTTTAATTCATATGCTAATATGGGTACCCACAAATTCAGAGATGCACAAATAACCACTGTTTCTAAACTCAACATCTTGTTCCCATTTCAGATATACATAGGTTTCCTTGATACCTATTTTTCACTCTTTATATTTTGCCAAACGAATTACTGTATACCCTGTTCACAATGAAAACACATTGCAAGGTGCAAATCCTTTACTGACTCTGGGTACCCCAGGTTCTTGGTTAACCTACAAGCCTCATATATCTCGACAACCAGAAGGGTCCCAGAGACTTAACGGTATATAGCTTTAAAAAATCTACTATCGTTAGAAAAAGTTACAAGTGAAATTGCAGGCACCAATGCCAGTTTCTTTCAACTACATTTCAATATTCTTTTATTTCAACTCTTACTTTCATAGAGAAACCTTGATGGATCTACACAACGTACCCCTTGCTGAATTTAGAATTTTGTCTACTTTTCAGAAATGGAAGGAGGTTGAAAGCACAACAAATTGTTTTAATAAAGGATATATCTCAGTAAAATGCCAAAACTATGTAGAAAATCTTAGTTTTCTGACAAAGGTCTGCCTGTTCCAGAACGCTGGGAAGATGGGTATTTTAGCACTATAAAACCTTTGTTAATACCATTTGCAGGGACGTTTTCTTCTGCAGTACTTTCTTCCCATTTTTCCCTAAAACCCCACCAAAATGTTGCTGTATTTTGCCTAATTTCTTGATCCCCTCCAGGGGAATCTGAAAACTCTAGCTACCTTTAGAATCCTAAGCATGTTGGAAGAAAAGGACACACAATTTGGTGGGGATACTTTATGTGGACAAAAATGATTGGGGGCCTAAGTTTGAACTACTCCAAATAGCCAAAAAAGGGTAGGATATAAGACCTGAGATAGTCACAGCAGAGTTTAATTAGAAGTCAGCCACCTTCTATTCAACAAAGTCTCAACTCCCTTGCAATGTACACGATGCATATGAAATCAAATTTAAATACAACATTGAATAAAGATTTTTGGGTACTTTCTAATAAAAAAAAGAAAAGAAAAAGTGCAAGAGAGAAACTTGAATCAAATGGTTTATAGATAAAACAGGAAAATACCCACTGTAAAATGCAGTACGAATACACATAGTTTGTGGCTGAATTCTTAATACCAGAAAGTTGAGTTAAAAAACGCAAAAACTAATTTCACAAAGTATCCACCCAAAACATTTCAAGCTAGATTGACTCAGCAAAATAATGTTTAATATATTTTATTGGGTGGCGAATGGACCACTTGTCCTGTGTCACCAGGGTCTTAGTTAACGTGGGGGACCATCGTTGTAAAAAACCCTCATATAGGTACACAGGCGATGGGAGGTATATGTTGATTCTCTGCCTTAGTGTAAGGTAACAGCATGATCATATGGTCTTTTCCTTTGTCAGTATACTGACCTCCACATGGAGGAAGACCAACTGGTTTGAAAGTAGTGGCCAGGAATAAAAAGAGGGAGTGCTTGTGCTTAGATATGTGAAATCAAATTCCCTACATCAAATCTCGTGTAAATTTATTCCCGAGATCTGTGATGTTGGAAATTAAAAAGAATTTCAGGCGTGTATAGACCCTGTTACTGGTCTATCGCACTGGTGGTAGTGGGCCTTGTGGGACCTCTAGAGGCTTTCGTCAGGGCCGATAAATTGAGATCACATTCTGGCTCTCAATGTGGGAGGGGGGTATGTACTCACTACCCTTGTTGTCTTAGGTCAGATCTGTAGTATCTGTACCTGAAAGGAAAAGCTATATAACATATAGACAATGTCACTAACTGGTAACAAAATTGTTCAATGATTGTATGCTGTGACGGTAGCATGTTTTGGCTGTCCCTGTGTGTCCGTATTAGGGTAGGGTGCAGAATGGCGTTTTATTAAAGCATTAGCTGGCACAGAACTAGAAAAGAGCACAGGGGAATAAATCAGCAAATTCTACAAAAAACATGTCAGGCTGACATGTTTATATTATGCCAATATTTAATGCACAATAACATCATGGTTAAGTTAGTCTTAAGAACTGATAATTGTTAGGGGTGGGCAGGGTAGTTCTGTGGCATTGTGCACTGTTTCAAAGAGGTAGATGTCTAACGTTATTTCAAAGAGGTGGCAGACATCATGTATATAATTAGCTCCAACTGGCCGTGCGCTGTATTGGAGTCATGTTACGTTAAGTGGCTGTAGTTACATTAGCCTGTGCGTTGCTCTCGTAATTGAGGTCAAACATTTCTTGAAATGGCCTCAAGTGCAGTTGCTCTACAAGGCGGATGTCTTATTATCCTTACAGAAGTGCTTAAGGAATGTCATATGGGCAAGGTACGGGGTGGCAGTTTTAATGTGAGGTTGTAATGGCGGTTCAACAATTGGTGTTTATCGCCGCGTCAGTATAGTATTACCAATATGCAGGCAAATCATCAGTGTATTGACGGTGATATTCTCTGGTTGTATTACAGGCTATTCATTATCAAGTGCAGTAACTGAAAGGACAATTACTCCAAAGCATGCCCCTTGTGACATATGATCCAAAATGCTCTATACGTTCATTACCTCCGATCTAGGTTGATACTGCTTCCCGGGACACCAACGAGCCGGGAGTACCTATTGCTGTTAGGAAAAGGAGCGGGTTAGTGACCGTCTACTTACTGTTTGTAGAATCGTGGAGGCAACCTCTGTGAGACTTACCGCTTACTCCGTAGGCACAACTTGTTCTGGCTCTGAATGTGGTTTCTCGGATGACGCAGGCCCGTTCTGGGTCGCTTTTGCATCATCTGGGTGTGTGAAAATAGACGAAGGACTGTAGCCTGGTGGTGGTTGGCAGGATTGGTTGCCATACAGGCCCGTGTTGGGGAAAAGAGAAAAGAGACTATGGCTAAACTTTGGCAAAAGAAAATTGCTTAGATTTCTGCCTATTTAGACATCATTAAACGTATGCCATAGAGGGGAATGGAGGCACTTCAGTTAAAGGCCTTCATTAGATGCTTAATAAATATTGCGCTCTCCTGAAAAGTTTATCAATTAAGGGTAGTAAATGGCAATCTAAAACTCTGTTGCATATGTGATTCTATTCAGCAGGGGGCGCTTGTTACAATGTGTCTAACAGATCTTGCAAGAAAGAAAAGTCATTGTGCAAGTATCTTCGTGTGGGTGTCTGTACTTGAAAAAATCAGATTCTGGACAATGATATTAGGCCAGAGTTGGCATCATGTACCTAGGCTAGCGAATGCCAGGGGATATTATCATTCAGTTCTTTCTGGTCAGTTTTGAGGCGATGGACCCAACGTTGCTCCTCCTCGTACAAAACTCGTTCAGCATTATAATTCTTAATCAGTAGGGTCTCTAATACTACCCAATTTATGTGTTCTGGTAGGTGGTTTGTCTCTATGAAATGTCTGCTGATTTTCGTGGTTGCCTTCCTGCATGTGATGTTGCTCCTGTGTTCAATGATACGTTGTTTGATCTTGCGGCAAGTCATTCCAATATATTTTAATCCGCAGGGGTAGATAATCATGTACACTACATGTGTGGTGTTGCAGTTCGTGTGGTTACGTAACTCCCATTTCAGGTTTGGGAGGAGTTGTAGGTTCTTGGTCACTTTTGTCAGTTTGCACACGGAGCAAGAGCCACATGGATAATGTCCTGTTATGGGATCTAAGTTCCATGCTGACGTTATAGTGTCTCTTTCAGTCGTGATTCCTGGTCTTGTGTGTACTAGGATGTCTTTAATGTGCCTAGTCCTCTTGTTAGTGAATCTAAGTCTTTGCCATTTTAATATGTTTGAAGTGAGGATCCTCCAGTTTTTGTAAATGATCTTTTTCAATGTATTTAGTGATGTGTTGTACGTGGTGACGCAAGTCAGTAGATCTTCAGGTTCTTCGCGTTGTATGATTTGCAACAGGTTTTCTCTAGGCTGATTGTAAGCTCTTTTCTGGCATTTCTTTATTGTCCTGATTGGATAGTCTCTTTTCACGAGTTTGTTTTCCAAATCCTTTGCCTGTTTCTTTTAATCTTCCAAATTGCTGCAGTTTCGTTTCAAATGCAAGAACTGGCTGCAGGGTAGATTGTCTCTCAGGGGGCGAGGGTGTCATGTATTCCTATAGGTTCTGAATCGATCCCCCTATTCCTGACCCTATTCTAGTTAAACAAACCAACAAGTTAACTAGCAGTCAGCCCATGAGGCAGAAAACCCCCATGATGCAGATACCGTTATCTGACGCAGTCACACTACGGCACAGGAACGTGTTATCTGATTAGGTCATAACGCTTGCGATCTAATTAGACAAGCGATATTCCTCCAGCCCCTGATAAGGCATACGGAGTTCTCATAACAAATCAAACCTATGACAACCTGGGCAAAACCCTGCGGCCATTGTTTTGATTTCACCGAGAACTTCAGTAAAAGAATGTGCTAACGAGCAAGTCGTATGACATCCTTATTGACGTATCTATGTCCATCCTTACGTCAATCTCGGCACCTTAAAGGTATAAATATTACCGATCTTGCCCTATGCAAACACACGCGTGGTGACGAGACGGAGCAGCCATACTTGCCGAAGCCAAGAGCAGAGCAGACCCCGCTGGCAGCAGCCCCGCCTTCCTGACGCGCTGAGAGACGCGCTGCTTTCTCCTGCCGAGAATCCAGCACCGGCGTTTCTGGGCAGCCCTCGCAGGCAGCCTGGAATATCGAGACCAGAGAGAGAGATACCATTCCTCATTCATCCTAACTTCCAGGTACAGAACTGAATAACCCCTCACAGAGAATTCTTTAGTTATTCACTTGGCAAAAACAAACTTAACTTAAACTGTAACTTTCTATTCCCGCCCACGTATTAGACTTAGGTCAGGTACACGGGGTAGGCGTATCTAGAAACACCAGTTGAGTACGTTTAGTCAAATGTATATGTGTATGTAATATATTTTATTCATTTTAAAACATCTTATGGCTTAGAAACCATATCAATGTTTTTACAGTATTATTTTATACTATTGCTTTTAATGTATGCACTTTACTTAGCTATAAGTATTGCAATAATATCGATCCATTTCTCTTGTATGAGAAAAGAGACTGATCAATAAATAACACCTTTTTATTGAACACGCCCGTCTCTTCCTTTTCTCTACATTCTGATGAGACTAAGAATGCACGTACTGACTGAGTAAAATAATTTGCCTTTTGTTCACACGACTCTCGAGATTTACTCTTGATTAGGGGAGAGCAAAGTTGTCATGTTCTATGGTTGTCAGAAACTAAATCCCTTCTTGTCTAATCAGGGAAGTTAAGTCCTCCTTGAACATTCGAGAAAGTTTCTAGTGAACTCTGAGCTAAGCTGGCAAACCCAAAACTTTAAGTCTAGTATCGACAGTAGTAGACCTAGTTAACGTCTGGCCTAGGCCTTTACTGCTGTAGGTATTATTCCAATGCGCAGAGCCTATTGGGATGATAGGAACTACACTACATGGCGCCCAACGCGTTTGGAAAGGGCGATAAAACTAACGTAAGACATTTAGAGTAACTCAGTCGTGCTTTCTCACTCAGACCCCTTTTCCCACAATACTCCAAAGACGTCTGGAGTGGGTGAAAGGTTATATCCGCCAGACCTCGCAGGAGGGAACTCCTATGTATGGTTCTTGGTATAGTCAACGTTGAAGGATAAACAGTTCCAAAATATTGTGCATCTAATCTTTGTTTCCATAAGAAACCTGATCTGCAAACAAAAGAAATAACCTTCAGGACAGTAAAATGTCAGACAATGAAGAAGAAAGAGAGGCAGTTAGATTAGCAGCTGAACTCGCAGCGGCTGATGCTGCAGCACTAGATGCGGACGGGGATATAATACTCATCCCGGTCATCAAAAGGAGATCTATAACCCTGAAACTTATAGAAAATGGACTGACACCTAGAGGTGGCACAGTCATATTCGTAATTGAGGCACACGAATATCGGCAGACAGAGGTATACTATTCATGGATACATTTTCCAGCAGCAAATGCTGTAACAAAGTACTTCCACTATTACAAAATAGAGGAACCTCCTAATGAGTACACTCCTTTCGAGGAGGTGGAAGTACCACTCAAATTCCAAGAGCATTTGCTCTTATTTGATGGCGCCCTAAAACATAATAATCACATCACCAGGCTCGGTCCTTTAGGTAGACCAGGAGCAACGTGGCCGGTCCTAGCCGGATACACACCACATCCAGACATCGACAGGATGTCTGCAGCTAACCTGTTAACACAGCTAAAACAATTAATAAAAATTCATAGACAATTAGTTCAGTATGTGATGCGGACTTCAACAATTCAGCCAGCCATTAAACTCCCACAGCTGACCCCTCACCAGGGGAACACAAATAAAATTACACCACAGAACATCCAATCCTGCCTAGGTAAAGTACCGGCTAAACGGGAACAAATACCATTCTGGTTGGCACAGAAAATTACCCAAATTGAGGCGGTGTTTCCTGACACCACCCCGCTAGAAAAGCACAGGATTCTGACTATCTGTCTTCCAATGGGAATCGCACCACACATAGAGGACTGTGACACTTGGGGTACAGTCTTTGCTTCCATCTACACAAAAACGCATGGTGTTCCATCCATTTCGGTAATACCAGATGTGCTAAAACAAATTCAAGATGAATATGGTCCTGAACCCGCTTTAACTCTTGGTATGAAATTACTGAAAGACTTCAAGCAGGTTTTGGCTATATTATTAGCCAACATAAAAGGTGAAGCAGCAAACGTGGCGATCCGCCAGAGGTTAAAAGAGACAGATATAGCAGACCAACCAGCTGAAATTGCCAGAATCATAGAAAAAATCCTATGAGGAACTAGGCAGAGATAGTTTAGGTGGAATACCAGTAAAACCGCAACTGACTGAAAGTCCAGAAAAAATATTTTTTAATAATAATTCACCAAAAAAGAACTGGGATGGAAACAAACAATCCAATCCTAAAGAAAAGAAATTCCAGTCCAGAGGAAGGTCTCCTAGGCGAAGAGAGAAATCTCCGAACCAAAGACACAGGTCACCCCAGAGTGACCCCTCTGGGAAAAGATATAACCTTAGAAATAGGGATAATATTAAAAAGCCTGATAGATATCAAGACATTGATACACGTCCCTCTCAATCTTTTCAGACTTCCTCGCAGAAATCGGAAAGAAGAGGACGATCAGAACAAAGAGAAGAGCACACCAAGTCCAAAGACAAGGAACGTGCTCAGCTAAAAAAGAAATTACAATTTCCAAAAAAGAAGGTAGCCAGTATCAAGGTAGTTAACAATGCCGAGAATACTGAGGACACAACTGAAAAACGGAGAATGGGCTCAGACAATGCTAGACAGTGCAGCAGAAGTGAGCATAGCTCGCAAAGTCCTTATGAATCATCTGGAGACAGTGGACACGAATGAATATCTTCAAGTGGAAACTGCGGACACCAGAGTTAGCAAACCTCACAAAATATACGAAATAACATTGCGTATAGAGGGGGATAAGACTAGGAAAATAAGGGGACTATTTTGGGATAATCTCTCCAAGGGCTATGATATCCTTCTAGCTGAAAAAGACTGGCCACCAGAGTTTGTCAGGGAGTGCCCTCATGGCGAAGAAGTAATTATGCCTGCCTTCTCAAATCAAATTCCAATTCATAAAAAATACACACTTGCTAGAAAGTGGGCAGTGGCTTTAGCTCCTGCTTTATATAAAAATCACGTGGGATGGGATGAGGATTCTCCTCCTCACAAAATCCAGTTAAAATCACAACCTACTGCACAAAGGCAGTACCCAATTAAGCAAGAAGCTAAAAAACAGGTAAATGAAATACTAGATCAGCTAGAATACCAGGGGGTGATTGAAACTTGCATCTCACAAATGAACAACCCTTTGTTTCCGGTCTCCAAACCAGACAATTCATATCGTCTAGTTTTGGATTACCGACACCTTAACACATGTTGCAAAACTTTTGCAGTGCAAAACTCACACAGTGCTGCACTAATGAATAACATAGTGCGCAAAAAATACAAAACAACATTAGACATCTCTAATGGATTCTTTTGTCAAAACATAGCACCAGAGAGCAGATATTTAACTGCATTCTCAATAAATGGCACTCAAAAACAATTCTGTCGGTTAGCCCAGGGGTACAAGAACAGCCCGGGGGTATTCTCAGCGAGAGTAACAGAATTACTACAACTATATGATGATGAAGCATTATCTTATGTCGATGACATTTACTTAACAGATGATGACTTGGAGACTCACTTGAAAAGAGTGAACACCATAATACTTGGGTTCGCTGCAGAGGGTTACAAATTCAACTTTAAAAAATCCAGAATTGCCCATCTGACAGTCCTGTTCTTAGGATATGAATTATCAAGTGAAGGCAAAAGCCTGGCTGACAATTTCCTAGAGAAATGTGCCGTAATCCAAGCTCCTAGAACACTAAAAAACCTACAGTCGATTCTAGGCTTCCTAAATTTCGGAAGAACATACATTGCAAATTACGCAGAAAGGGTCAAACCCCTTTATGATCTGATAAAACCAGATTTTAAAAGATCCAATTGGACTCAAATACACACAGAAATTTTGAGATCCCTACAAACAGACATGCTAATTAAAACAAAATTAGAAACACGTGATAACACACGCAATCTTGTGATTCGAGTCATCCCAGGGAGATGCGGATTCACATACCTGACCTCTAATGAGGGAGAAAAGGTACCAATTGCATTCAAATCACACTTGTACACTAAGGCTGAAATGAAATTTAGCCCAACGGAAAAAATTCTTACGGCAACACAGACAGCTATAGCAAAAGAACGAGCCCTGGCACAAGGTAAACGAATAATAATCGTGACACCAATACCAGCCCTAGAGGCGGTAACAAAGGCAAGCATTCCAAATGCTAAAGCACTCCATCCGAGATGGATACAATGGGCTAATTCTCTTGCTGCAACAGACGTGGCGTACGAATTTGATCCTTACTTAAAAACACAAGAATTTCTCCAATATGAATTTGAATGTCCTCCGCCGACCGAAATTCTGCCTCTAGACCAGTACGGCTGTATAATATATACAGACGGATCAGCACAACCCGCAGTGGGGGGTAAGCAAGCTTACAGTGCTGCATGCGCGATCGTTAAAGGTCGCTGGCACGAAGGAAAATTTAAACCTACAATCACTAAAACACAATCTCTAGGAGATTGTACAGCTCAGCGAGCTGAACTACTGGCGTTCAAAATGGCGCTTGAAAATACCGATCGAGAATTCCCCACACTCATAGTGTGCGATTCGTATTATTGCGTTCAGTCTTATAATGAATACTTGCAGATCTGGCTTCAGAATGGCTTCAAGGATGCGAAAGGTGGCACAATCAAGCATAAAATGCTCTGGGAACAAGTAGTTCTTTTACAAAAAGAACTACCAAAGACTCACGTGATACATACACTGAGTCATCAGCGTGATGGCGTTCACGTTGCAGGGAATTCATTGGCTGATGAGGCCGCGAAGGCAGCTGTGCAAACGGCTTCCGTAGCTGCCATCACCCGGTCAAAAACAAAAATAGACAGCGAAATATTACAAGCTGTCAGCACTTCAGAAAAGGATTCGATAGAAACACTCCCGAAAGGCTTTCCTGTAAAATACTCATACATAACTGATGCAAACAATGTTCCTTTTGCTCGAATCCCTGGAGTGGGTGATAGGGCAATTCCAAACATGGAACATAGGTTAGGACTAATAATAGCGGCACACGAAGGGCTTGCTTCTATCCATGCTGGCGTCTCAGCCACAGTATCATTATTAAAACAGAGATACTGGTGGCCACAAATGAGAAGACAAACAAGGAACTATGTTCTAGAATGTGAAATATGTCAAAAAATGAAAGTATCAACGGTGAGACGTCCAGCTCAGACGCCCCTTCTAATCTCGGATAAACCATTAGCCTGTGTTTACCTAGACCACTGTGGTCCCTTACAAAGGGATGGTAACTATAAATATATCCTGGTCGCAGTGGATTCATGCACGAGATTCATATGGATGTGGCCCCAGCGAACGGCTGACGCCAGAACTGTTATAAAAGATTTGCGAGTCTTTATCGGCACATACGCAATTGGCATGCTGCATTCAGACCACGGTCCTGCTTTTAGCTCTCGGGCTTATAAGGAGGCCATGGTCAGCATGGGCGTGCAATTGCGGTACTCTTGTCCATTTCACCCTGAGGGGAACGGAATTGTTGAAAGAAAAAACCGTGACATAAAGCAATCTATAACGGCGAAGGTATTAGGTACGGGAGCCGGGTGGGTCAAACATCTAATAAGTGTCCAACGTAGTCTCAATAACTTGCCAAGAAATTCTCTGAAGGGATTCAGTGCGTACGAATTATTATTTGGAACTAGGATGATGATCTCTGACATTGATAGTCAGACTTCAGTGGTGAAAGAAAAAAGCTTTGATATCAAAGACCGTTTGGCTATTTTGCAGGACTTAAACAAAACAAGAAAAGACCTGAGCAACATAAAGTTGAAACAACAGCCAACAACCACTGAAGAACCACCACCTGTCCCAGCAAGACCTGTCTGGATTCCAAAAGTCGGGGATCTAGTCAGGGAAAAGATCGCGGTAAAGAAGGAATTTGGGCCTTCTTACAGAAAAGCAGTTCCTGTCTTGTCTGTCAACGGGACAAGATCAGTTGTACTACCGCCACTTGCAACCGAGTTGTATCCATCGACCTGGTAAAACCACAACATGTGGCCGATAACAAACAGTAGGCCAAGTGGACTCCCATTAAGTAGCAGAACACCAAGGTTTGCTACCAGTACAGAGGTCCTAACGAAGAGGCTCATCACATTCGAAACGCCTACAGAAGAACAACAAGGACTATGCAACAATGCAATAGAACTCAGACCTCTGAAAACCCAAATAAAAACATTTAGCAGAGACACACCAACCTATAATGAAGTACCAAGTGAAAATGCAAGAAACAGAAATCCTGAACCAATTGGAACAATTGACAGAACTGCATCCGGCTACTTCATAAACTTCGATGATTCCTCTGAAGGCTTCAGTGAATCAAAGACACAGCCATCATCAAAAACCTTTAAAGATAAAGCTAAGGAACTTTTGAAACAACTGAAAGAAACATATCTGATTTCCCCATGGATTGAATTTTGGGTGGGTTTTGGTGCATTTATCCTCATACTTTGGCTCATCATGATACTAACATTGGGACGCTTCATTGAGGGAAAATATGCAAAAATGGACACAGCAAGTCAGAAAATCAACTTGATCCTCAAACCACACACATCTTCACACATCGAGAAAAGAGAACTTTCTTCAGTCAACTTCACAGCCAATCCGATACCTGGTGGGGTAGCCTGGGACAACACTGACTATGAAATTTATGGTCCGGTCGAGATCCTGAAATATCCACACCAAATTAAGATCTCCTTGAGTGACTTTGCAAAACCAAACTCATTTGCTGATGATTGAGACTTCGAAAGCATTAATAATATGATGTCTGACTTAGTAATGTCTGCTAAATTTACCAAACATGATTATTTGCAGGGTTCTACAAATTATGATAGTATGTATTGCTATAACCACTATGATAACCAGTTTTTACATAGATCTGCACAACCTAGAAATGTTTTAAATTATAATCAATGGGAACATTGTGCAACACCTCCAAAAGGGAGCTCAAGAACCGTTTACGACAAATATTCATATTGTTCAGGTTTTAACACAAGTAATGCTGAAACATTTTATTTTAAATTGTCAAACAAAACAGGGACCAAGACCATGATGACCAACACAAAATTGTTATATTCAGACTCATTCTTTGAAAAAATGAATACTTTTGGTTTTGATTATTGGGACAAAAATGTTGAATTGAAAATTGTTTGGGGTACAAAAGAATGGCAAGTACAGGGTATAGAAGCTTTGTTTAGAGCCTGCATGATCCCAGAACAAATGATATTTTTAAATGACACTGTTCAACAAACCACCTGTCTTGGCCTAGCCAAAATCAAAGATTTAAATAAACCGTCTATTCCAAAGCCAACAATGTTTAGCAATAACTCTGATACAGATGAAGAGATAGACGTAAACCATATATTAAACCAAAACAGAACACATCCTGATTGGAAACAGTGGTTGATCTGGCCCACAGATACTAATAACTGTCAAGACAGATTCCTGAACAAAACACAGGGGTTCAAAATGACCAGGCCAGACCCTAGATATCCTCAAAGACATCACCCAGGGATAATAACCACCTACAGTGTGGGCAAATTATGCCTTCAGTGGCTACAAACTTCCACACTGGCAGAAATTAAGCAACACCTAACTTTACTTACTGATGGTGCTGACTTGCGTGATTTCACTTTGGGACCACGCAAACAGCGTCAAAAACGTTTCATAACAGCCTCTGTATATGCAGCATACAATGAGGCCTGGAAGGTTACTCAAATTGAAACAGCAGAGAGAATACGGGAAATTGACCGTATTAATTTGGAAAAATCACTTTCTGTAGTGGACAATGGGTTAATGACTCTGTCCTCCAGAATTTTTTCTTTGGACAGCATTGTGTCTTCAGCAATCGACATATTATCGCAAGACTTACTGTTATTACAACACGGTCAGTCACAATTGCGTTCTATTGTACAGCTTGGCTGGACGTTACAAAATCTGCGTTCAGGCTATGTGCCTTGGCGTTTAATCAACACAACGTCACTATTCCAAATCTTTAACCTTACTGATAGACAAATCAGTATGGCACAAAAGGGTGCTGATTATACAATCTTGAGCATTGAAAAACTCGAAAGATTACCAGTGACAATGTCAGAACGACCTGTCAGTGAATGGATAATACATGGGATAATAAATATTCCAATCTCAACCTTCAGGTTTCAATACTGCCAAAAATATATACAGGCTGGCATGTACGAGAAATTAGGAAAGGGGTACCTTAAAACAACATGGAACCTGCCCTATTCACATGCATGTGTCAGTAATAAAGGACAGAAAGTGTTTCTTAGTGGCAACAATTGTGCGATGTCACTAAGTGGCACACTTCTGTGTAACGGAATTAGTTTGCATGGAGCCTGTGAAGGGAATTCATACAACCTTTCATGTCACCAGCAAGGCGCACCTGCAACAGAAATAGAACCATTCTTTCAAAGACTCTATAATGGGAGTTACATCCTTATTGTAGACCGCAGATGTTGTAGTCTTATGCCCGGGACTCCTTATCTAGTAACTACGACTGCGAAGGTCAAGTGCTGTGGACGCTCATTGTTCCCCAGCTCCTTCCCAGACAGGGAGGCAAGGGCATGGCCCGATTTGAAAATTACTTCTATTCGAATAGATACTTTAAGCAGAATGAAAACAGTGCTTCTTCAGACGCCTACCAGGCTCTCGTCATCAAAAGAAACGTATGATCTACAAGTCGCAAGGACGACTGCAGAGATACATACATTATTATCAACTAATTCCCCCGTACATTTCGCGGAAATCCTGAATGAAATCTTAAATATTTCTGATACCAATGGGGTCTCAAAGGTATTTAAGACAGTATTTTCGATGGCATTAACACCATTCTAAGCCATACTGGGTATTTTTCCAGATTTCGTCCATTCGATTTTTGGCGGACTTCCCCTGATCTTGGGACTAATTGCAGGAATCCTATTCTTAGTCCTTATTTTTCGTTATGGCAACCCATGTCACAGACAAAACTCTGGCGACAAGGGAAGAAACAATCCTAGCCATTGGATACCGGGACCGGATATCAAAAATCCTGGGACTCTCCCGGCTTAGAGACCTGAACATGACTTGGTTTCTATCATTTCGACCAATGTGGCAAAGATGTGTTTTACCTGTATTAAGGTGTCTGCTATGCGGAGAAGAATGCGAGTTAGACACCTGTCTGACGCTACAATCGGATGCGCCGATGGATGCAGAAACATTGTTGAGCCCGATCAAGGTTCATGCTTTGTGCTGCCCTCAAAGGCTACCAATCCTGAGGACGGCATTCGTGGAAGCTTCACCACTACGATTGATGGGTAGTGAAGTTCAAGATGAAAGCAGCATCGAACAGGTACGACCTTCTGTCAGTAATGCAAATCAGAATGTCAATGGAGACAATCATGCGCAAGAATGCATGATTACACCTATTTCCGAGTTAGTGGAACTTTCCGAGGAAGCTGTTGACAGTTTTTTCGAAAGCCTAAATGATATGATGTTCTCACCCGAACAGAAATAGAGACTTTTTGAGCAAGCTCGCACACGGCGTTCCCTGAATTCGGCCTTCAACTTTAAATAATAAAGTCACATGAACTATTTTTCACTCCAGTTCACGGACAGCAACTCTTTCAGAAGCCCCAATTTATTTTTTCGGTTTTTCGGGACACTTATCTTCTGCTTAAAGTAAGAAACTATTCCTAAAGAACTAAGATTTCTATTTTTTAGATACTTTATAGACTTTAGCTGCCCGCTGGTATGTTCACAAATATTTTATTCTGTGATGGAATGGTCTCGAAACTTTTTTCTGTATTTAAGAAACCATTTCATGTGTAATTCTCATATACCAAATAAGCAATAATGTATACAAATGCGTGATTACTTTAGCATTATTCCATAGCTTGAGTGCATACAATATATATGTCTGCAAATTTTCCGTATATTTGAAGAATTTCAAAATGCATTTATGTATTTTGGGGTGGTAAGGTATACACACTACTCTATAGTATGTTGTACTATGTTATACTATGCCTAGATTAGTAAATATGTCCATAGTTAGCGTGGAGTGGGTGTCATGTATTCCTATAGGTTCTGAATCGATCCCCCTATTCCTGACCCTATTCTAGTTAAACAAACCAACAAGTTAACTAGCAGTCAGCCCATGAGGCAGAAAACCCCCATGATGCAGATACCGTTATCTGACGCAGTCACACTACGGCACAGGAACGTGTTATCTGATTAGGTCATAACGCTTGCGATCTAATTAGACAAGCGATATTCCTCCAGCCCCTGATAAGGCATACGGAGTTCTCATAACAAATCAAACCTATGACAACCTGGGCAAAACCCTGCGGCCATTGTTTTGATTTCACCGAGAACTTCAGTAAAAGAATGTGCTAACGAGCAAGTCGTATGACATCCTTATTGACGTATCTATGTCCATCCTTACGTCAATCTCGGCACCTTAAAGGTATAAATATTACCGATCTTGCCCTATGCAAACACACGCGTGGTGACGAGACGGAGCAGCCATACTTGCCGAAGCCAAGAGCAGAGCAGACCCCGCTGGCAGCAGCCCCGCCTTCCTGACGCGCTGAGAGACGCGCTGCTTTCTCCTGCCGAGAATCCAGCACCGGCGTTTCTGGGCAGCCCTCGCAGGCAGCCTGGAATATCGAGACCAGAGAGAGAGATACCATTCCTCATTCATCCTAACTTCCAGGTACAGAACTGAATAACCCCTCACAGAGAATTCTTTAGTTATTCACTTGGCAAAAACAAACTTAACTTAAACTGTAACTTTCTATTCCCGCCCACGTATTAGACTTAGGTCAGGTACACGGGGTAGGCGTATCTAGAAACACCAGTTGAGTACGTTTAGTCAAATGTATATGTGTATGTAATATATTTTATTCATTTTAAAACATCTTATGGCTTAGAAACCATATCAATGTTTTTACAGTATTATTTTATACTATTGCTTTTAATGTATGCACTTTACTTAGCTATAAGTATTGCAATAATATCGATCCATTTCTCTTGTATGAGAAAAGAGACTGATCAATAAATAACACCTTTTTATTGAACACGCCCGTCTCTTCCTTTTCTCTACATTCTGATGAGACTAAGAATGCACGTACTGACTGAGTAAAATAATTTGCCTTTTGTTCACACGACTCTCGAGATTTACTCTTGATTAGGGGAGAGCAAAGTTGTCATGTTCTATGGTTGTCAGAAACTAAATCCCTTCTTGTCTAATCAGGGAAGTTAAGTCCTCCTTGAACATTCGAGAAAGTTTCTAGTGAACTCTGAGCTAAGCTGGCAAACCCAAAACTTTAAGTCTAGTATCGACAGTAGTAGACCTAGTTAACGTCTGGCCTAGGCCTTTACTGCTGTAGGTATTATTCCAATGCGCAGAGCCTATTGGGATGATAGGAACTACACTACAAGGGTGGAAGCTACTATAGGAGAGTATACTGTTTATCGCTGTTGGTTTATAGTAAGTTTTAGATTGTAGCGTGCCTCTTTCCATGAAGATTGTAACATCCAGGAAGGTCAGTTGTTTCTTGTCTGCTGTATATTTGAATTTAAGACATTCGTCCCTTGTGTTTATCCAGGTTAGGAACTCCTTAAGTGATTCCTGGGTGTCCTCCCAAATCATAATAACGTCATCTAAGTAACGTCACCACAGTTTGATACCTCTATGAAAGGGGTTGGTTGGAGTCTGTATATGTTCCTGTTCAAAACTGCTCAAGTACAGCTCGGCCACACTTGGGGTGAACGTACTGCCCATTAAAGTACCATGGCATTGTCCAAAAAGGGTGCCCACATATTCAAAATAGTTCTCAGTGAGAGCTAGTCTGCAGCACTCCAGCACAAAGTGTCTGGGTGTCTTGTGGTTCCAAACTTCGGTGAATAGGATGTCCTCCAAGGTGTCTAAGGTCTTCTCTTGGGGGAGACTCCTGCAGAGGCTTTCTACATCAAGACCTACTAGGAGCATCATATTTTAGTCGTATTGTTGCCCATCCAGTAGGTTCAGAAGGTCACATGTGTCTTTGAGGTATGTAGGTGTTTTCGGCACCAAAGGTTGCAGAAACTGATCTGCAAATTGAGACAACGGTTCTAGAACAGATCCTATTCCTGACACTATTGGGCATCCAGGTGGTGGACTTTTGTTTTATGGGTCTTGGGTAGTGAGTAGAAATATGGCACTCTCGGCGATTTTGTCTTCAGGAAATCAGCTTCATGCTTTGAGATCCACTGGTTGATTTCTGCCTCCTCTACCATGTTCCTTTGTAGTCTTTTGGTTGGGTCTGAGGTCAGTTTTCTGTAGAATTTCTGGTCTGACAGGAGGTCAAGGCATTGTTGATTGTATCCTTGTTTGGTCAGAAGGACAATCACTCCTGCTTTGTCTGCTGGATTGATAATAAGATTGTCATTCATGCGTAGTTCCCCTATTGCCCTTTGTTCTTGTCTGGTCATGTTGATGTAGGGTTTTTTCGCTGTGGTCCCCAGGTGTTCCACTTCCTGCATGACAGCTTGTTCAAAAGCTTGTATTTCTATGGGCACTAGGTGTGTAGGTGGGCAGAAAGTCAATTTTGGTCTCAGGTTAGTGTCGCTCTCTATTGCATGCTTCATTTTTCATTTTGTAAATTGAGATGTGAACTGTTGTCTTAAGTTTGGCTTCACTAACTTGTATCTTGATTGTCAGGGCTTCAACTAACGTGTGGCTGTCTTGATTATCAAAAGCAGGTAATCCCTGGTGCATTTCCATGATATGGAGGACCAGTCTTTCCGGAAGGCAACATCCTTCAGGAAAATTCGTTGGGCAACAGTTCACATCTCAGTTTGCAAAAAGAAACTTGAAGAAATAAACAAAGAGATGAATGAGACCAAGGAGTATATTACTCAAAATAAGATCCAAAACCTAAATAAAGACCTGAAGAAATTTTCAATGGAGAAGATGCATCCGTACTCAAGAGAAGACTATGTCGCCCCAGACTACAGAGAAGATGAGGACTCCTCGGAGGAAAGCTCCAATAATAACTCAGATTGGAGCAGTGACAAGGGTACTGTTAGAAATGGGGTAGCAATTCTACGGGGGATAGCATGGTGCAGAGTGGGCAGGCCAAACACCTGAGGACATATGTGAAGCATCCACGCAGTACGCACAGACGACACACCAGGCACACCACAAAAGAGACACAACACCACTTTGGATGAAGAAGAATAACTCTTGTATTGTTCACAATATGCAAAAGTAAGGCACAGTAATCACAATGGGGCGCCAAGGCAATGTATGCAAGGGGGATTATTTACAGGGGTAATCAAAAAAGAATAAAAAGGTAAGTCCATTAGTCTCCAGGGCTGAAATAAAAAGAGCGTTATCAATTGACGTGAAACACAGCACTTTCACTATGAGGGTAAGAAACACTAGGCATATAACATTAACATCCGGCCTAGACAGGTATAATCACATTTAACATGGCACATCAACCTAACGTCCGGCAGGGGCCACAACCTCCTGAGCAGGCTCCAACACTAACATGTGGGCATCAGGGCTTAAACATCCCGCATTCTGACAGGGGTCCCTCTTTCATTGACATAAACCCCTGGAGCCTCCCCATGAGCCTGCAGACAACAACACTACCTCGGGGCGCAAGGCATTAAGGCATTTCCATCATAGCCCCCTTCCTAACATGTAAGGTGTCCTACATAGGGTGGCCCTTAAATTAATAATGCCCCCAATCGCTGCCACTGCCCTCTGTCCAGCGAGGCAGTGGTGTGAAGGCAGTCCTGTGTGGGTGGCGCGAGGGAGTCCCTCTTCTGGGGCTCCCTAAATACACAATGGTCCCCGGGGGCGGGCACCGACCCTGTGCCCCGACACCCCCCCCAACTCTCTCACAGTTGAGCCCCCACTCACCGGGCTCCTTCTGGTGCTCACTTGGTCTCCTTTGCGGTGGGGGGGGGCAGGCACCGACAATGTGCCTCGAGGCCCCTGCCGCACAGCGATTGACTCGCGGGGCTCTCCTCACCACACGGGTGCCCCGCGCCGAGAGTGCGCAAGCTTCCGCGCTCTCCTCCTCTCTCTGGCACTCCTTTGCTGGCGGAGGCGGGGTAGGCTCCGGCCCTCTGCGTGCCCCCTTCCTGGGTTGCAGGCGTCTCCAGGGGCTCTGGGCCAGCATGGGGTAGGCTCCCGCCTGGCTCCTTTTGTCTTCCCGGGGCTCCCCTTTCACCACGGGAGCCCCGTACCTCCTTGGGTTTCACCTGGGTTCCCTCCGGGGTCCCGGGGCTTTCGTCAGCCTCCTTCTGCTTCACCCGGGCCCCTCCTCTCTCACCAGGACCCGGGACTTCCAGGCAGCCTCAGCAAGGCTGCAGACTTCATTGGGGCCAGCGCGGGGTAGGCTCCCGCTTGCTCCTCCACCGTCACGGGGCTCTCCTTAGCTCACGGGAGCCCCGCAGCACCTCCCTCAGGCCTCTTCCGGCTGCTCGGCGGTAGCCAATCAGTGCGCGGTGGTGGGGGGGCGCGGCTGGTGACGTCACCGGCGCCCCAGACATGTGATGCCGCCCTTCCCGGCTACGCCAGGCCCAACACGGGCCTCCTCAATGCCGCGGCGGCCTTCTCTTGGCTCCGGGGGCTGCAGCGGAGGCCGCGAACAACAGCGGCACTCTTCTTAATATAACGCCGGGCCGCGGTGGTGATTCCTAGCCACGCGCTCAAGGGAAGGCGGGGTAGGCTCCCGACCTCCTCCGACTGGACGGCAGACTTCCCCTTCACCCGGGACCGCTCCAAGGGGCCCGGGACTTTGAGGTCTTCACGCGGGGCTCTACCCTCCACCAGGGAGCCCCGCAGTTCCCTCGCGGCGCTTCTAGAGATCCCCGGGCCGCAGCAGTGAGTACTAGGCGGCAATTCTACGCGGTAGGCACCCGCTAAAGGTGGAATTACCAGGCAGCAATATGCAACAATAGCGCTTTACCAGCATAGCACTTGATCCACACGACGTGGGGGCATACCAGCAGCCCCTACTACTTGGGGATCAGGCTGGTAGGCCTCAGCTCCTCTTCTCTGGGGTTTGAGGTATATCGCTTGACAGGTGCATATCAGGCAGTAACACTTCCCGGCACACAGCTCTTCCAAGCATGCAGCGCTTCTTCTAGGCACAGCGCTCTCGGGTTGTGGCACCTAGGGGGCAGACAGTCCCAGCAGCAAGCCCCAGGGTAACGCTTCACACCTCCTGGGGGGGGTCCAGTCCCAATACAGCGCTCTCCTCTCCAGGCGCTTTTAGGTGCAGCGCTTGCGTGGCGCCAGGTCCCAGTGGCCTCAGGGACGAAGGCTGGCCCTCCATACTTCTCCAGGGGCCAGGGTGGCAGAGGAGCAGGCACTACTGGGCCAGGTCAACAGTTAGTGGGAGCTTCATCAAAACAGGGCGGTAGGCTGACACCATCCTCCACTGCAGCATGGCCCTCCTCCTGAACAGCTGCCTGAACTCCAGCACTGGGGCTTCCACTAGCCTTGGGGACTGTAGAGTGGTTCTAGATGGGTGCAGGGTCCAGCACACAGGCCCAAGTGGCGGTATCCCCTGGCAGCAGGTCCCCTCACGTTCCTGTCAGTCTCAGCACATGGTGGCACATCCCCATTATTTATATCCCCCTCACTCCACCTACCAGACAGTGCCAGAAGCTTCTGGAATTCTCTGGGGAACTGGTTTAAACTGGCTCAGGGGGAGGAGTAGAGCACCCTGGGTGCCAGGCTTTCCCTCCAACTGCTAAGGTGGCTGGGTACCAAACATCTAGACCGCTAACCTACTGCAGTCAGGTGGCACAACACATAGCCATGGCATCCATTTTAAATACAGCATTCATCAGGGTACATTTCTAACAGGGGGTTATCACAGGTGCGCACACCATTGCATTACACTTTCATATTACACCGGGCATCTCATACCACACATGGCCTATACAGCGTTATTTACCATGGGGGAGACATCCTAAAATAGGGGGGTGAAAGGCGAAATATTTCAGGGGAAAAGGGCCAAGTCCAACAGGTACCACTCCAAAAAGAGGGAGAGGTCAGTATAGACTCAACCAACGTCGAAGAGGGAACAACTGGCAGATGCCGAGATACTATGACTACCCACAATCAAATTTCCAACAATTCATGCCCAACTTCCCAGATTGGATGAACCCATACTTCCTGGGTCCACCAACGATGGGCCTCATGATGAACACACAACCACCACCTCTTTTTTTAGGGAGAGGCCCCCGCCATCAAAGGGGCAGAAAAAAAGGGGTCGCCATAAATAAACAAGAGAGACAGATGCATACCCGCAGCATGACCAAGGAACAATCAGGGACCAGTTCGATGAGTCACTGGTAGTCAACCTTACTGAAATCACTCTTATGGCTGACCAAGAAAAAGTCCTAAACAAAGGCCTTGGCTTTGTTACTACTCCCCCACTAGATATCTTCAAGTTGAGGTGTGAAATGGCATAGTTCTGTAAAAAGATAAAGCTCAAAGCCTTTTTTAACAACAAGGAGAAGCACACAATAGAGAGTGACACTAACCTGAGACCAAAATCGACTTTCTGTCCACCTACACACCAGGTGCCCGTAGAAATACAAGCTTTGAACAAGCTGCCGTGCAGGAAGTGGAACACCTGGGGACCACAGATAAGAGACCCTACATCAACATGACCAGACAAGAACAAAGGGCAATGGAGGAACTACGCAAGAATGACAATCTCATTATCAAACCAGCAGACAAAGGAAGAGCGATTGTCCTTCTGACCAAACAAGGATACAATCAACAATGCCTTGGCCACCTGTCAGACCAGAAATTCTACAGAAAACTGACCTTCGACCAAACAAAAAGACTAAAAAGGACCATTGAGTTAATGGTAGAGGAGGCGGAAAGTAACCAGTGGACCTCAAAGCATGAAGCCGATTTCCTGAAGACAAAATCACAGAGAGTGCCATATTTCTACTCACTACCCAAGACCCATAAGAACAAAAGTCCACCACCTGGACGCCCAATAGTGGCAGGAATAGGATATGTCCTAGAACCATTGTCTCAATTTGCAGATCAATTCCTGCGACCTTTGGTGCAGAAAACACCTACATACCTCAAGGACACACGTGACCTTCTGAACCTACTAGATGGGCAACCATACAACGAAAATACCATGCTCCTAGTAGGTGTTGATGTAGAAAGCCTCTACACGAGTCTCCCCAACAGAAGACCTTAGACACCCTGGAGGACATCCTATTCACTGAAGTTTGGAACCTCAGGACACCCAGACACTGTGTGCTGGAGTGCTGCAGACTAACTCTCACTGAGAACTATTTTGAATATGCGGGCACCCTCTTTGGACAATGCCATGGTACTTCAATGGGCAGTACTTTCACCCCAAGTGTGGCCGGGCTGTACGTGAGCAGTTTTGAACAGGAACATATGCAGACTCCATCCAACCCCTTTCATAGAGGTATCAAACTCTGGCGACATTACATAGATGATGTGATTATGATTGGGAGGACACACAGAGAGCACTTAAGGAGTTCATAACCTGGATAAACACAAGGGATGAATATCTTAAATTCACATATACAGCGGACAAGAAACAACTGGACTTCCTGGATGTTACAATCTAAAACTTCCTATAAACCAACAGCGAGAAACAGTATACTCTCCTATAGTAGCTTCCACCCTTGCCCCCTGAGAGACAATCTACCATACTGCCAGTTCTTGCGTTTGAAACAAAACTGCAGCAATTTGGAAGATTATAAGAAACAGGCAAAGGATTTGGAAACAAACTCGTGAAAAGAGACTAACCAATCAGGACAATAAATGCAAGAAAAGAGCTCGCATTCAGCCTAGACAAAAACCTGTTGCAAATCATGCAACGCGAAGAACCTAAAGATCTGCCGACTTGCGTCACCACGTACAACACATCATCAAACACAGTGAAAAAGATCATTAGATCAGAGGTAATGAACGTATACCGCATTTTGGATCATATGTCACTGGGGGCATGTTTTTGGAGTAATTGTCCTTTCAGTTACTGCACTTGATAATGAATAGCTTGTAATACAACCAGAGAATATCATTGTCAATACACTGATTATTTGCCTGCATTTTGGTAATACTAAACTGACGCTGCGATAAACACCAATTAATGAACCGCCATTACGGCCTCACAGTAAAACTGCCCCCGTGCCTTGGCCCATACGGCATTCCTTAAGCACTTCTGTAAGGATAATAGGGCAGCCACCTTGTAGATCAACCGCACTTGAGGCCATTTCAAGAAATGTTTGACCTCAATTACAGGAGCAAAGCACGGCCTATTGTAACTACAACCACTTCACGTAACATGACTCCAATACAGCGCACTGCCAGTTGGAGCTAATGATATACATGATGTCTGCCACCTCTTTGATATAACGTTAGACATCTATCTTTGAAACAGTTCACAATGCCACAGAACTACCCTGCCCACCGATAACAAGTATCAGTTCTTAAGACTAACTTACCCATGATGTTATTGTGCATTAAACATTGGCACATTATAAACATGTCAGCCTGACATGTTTTTTGTAGAAGTTGCCGATGTACTCCCCCTGTACTCTTTTCTATTTCTGCACCAGCTAATGCGTTAATAATACGCCATTCTGCACCCTTCCGTAATACGGACACACAGGGACAGACAAAACATGCTACCGTCACAGCATACAATCATTGAACAATTTTGTTACCAGTTAGTGACATTGTCTATATGTTTTATACCTTTTCCTTTCAGGTACAGATACTACAGATCTGACCTAAGACAACAAGGGTGGTGAGTAGCCACCCCCCTCCCACATTGAGAGCCAGAATGTCCTCTCAATTTATCGGTCCTAACGAATGCCTCTAGAGGTCCCACGAGGCTGAAACATGTTGACGACCACCACCACAAGTGTGATAGACCAGTAACTGGGTCTATACACGCACAATATTGTTTTTAGTTTCCCAAATCACAGATCTCAGGAATAAAAATACACGAGATTTGATGTAGGGAATTTTATTTCACATATCTAAGCCAGAGCACGCCCTCTTTTTGTTCTGGCCACTACTGTCAAACCAGTTGGTCTTCCTCCATGTGGAGGTCAGCATGCTGACAAAGGAAAAGACCCTATGATCATGATGTTACGGTACACTGAGGCAGAGAATCAACATATACCGCCCATCGCCTGTGTACGTATATGAGGGTTTTTTACAACTATGGTCCCTCATGTTAACTAAGACCCTGGTGACAAAGGACAAGTGGTCCATTTTCCCCCCACTTTTGATTGTTGTACTAACCATTGGAAGCCGAATGGATCACAGCTTCTCTTTCCCTCTTCATTGATGCTTTGAGTAAATTTTTATTGGCATCTTAGGAAACTTAAGAAGTTGGGGCTTCCTGAAAATTATCATTACTGGAAATGTGGAGTTGCGTATGCTCTATGCAAGCCTCTTAGTAGAAACATTTTGAGACAAGGTTTTTGTCAGAATTAGTTTGTATCTGAAAGAAATTTATGGTTTAAATCTTTTTATTGAGTATGCTGCAATCATAAACATTACACCCACATACAATCACCGGCCAGCAGGGAACATATTTGCAAAAGGAAGCTGTTATGCAAGAAGAAGAGAAGAAAACAGTAAAAAAGTGAGAAAAAGCATAGAAAGAGCTGAGGAGGCTAAAGAAGGAAGGACAGGGGTCTGCTCACAGTATATAGCAGGGCGTGGTAGGGGCTAGGATTGAGTGATCTTCGGGGGTGGCAGTGGATTCTATATGTGAGTTGTAGGGAATTGCAGGACTCGTAGATACTGCAGGCATGTGAGCTCCACGAATTCAGATGATAAGAAGGACACCGTGGACCCCCAGGTCTTGTCGAACTTAGATAGTGTGTGATTGAGGCCAGCTGTAATCCGCTCCATCTCCACAATTTCCATTAATTTGTGTAGCCATTCAAGTTTAGTCGGGATATCAGATGTGCCCCACCCTGCCAACAGGACCTGTTTGGCTGCACCTAGTGCAAGGGTGATCGCTCCACCCCGGCATGACCGGAGAGGATACGTGAGAGGGTTGGGCAGCCCCAGCAAAACATTACTAGGGAAACGGGGCAGTTCCGTCTCGTATAGTCAATCTACTAGAGGTAGAATGGTGTCCCAGAATGCCTGTATTGTAGGGCAGTGCCATAGGAAATGGGACAGGGTACCCTCCCCCCACAATCATGCCAACAGAGATTGCCGCCACGGGGCTTCCATTTGACGGCCCTTGCAGGTGTGTAATACCAATAATGTGCAATTTGAGGAGCATCTCCTTCCCTGAAGTGCTGCATGAGTATGCCTGGGCTCTATGAATCCGCATACTCCTTGGGAGAAAACTCCCAATTTTATTTCAGTTCCCACCTACGCTGTGCAGAGGATTTAGCCTGGGTTCTTGCCCTGTTGAGGAAGCGATAAATATCCGACAGAAGGCATCTATTGGACGTGCGTGTGATATACCAAACCTCAAATTTCGTAGGGAGCCGGCCAGCATGCTAACGGATGTGAGGCTGTGTGACCCAATGGCACAGTGCCAGGTATTGCCATTGCGCGTCCTTGGGGATCCCGTAGTGAACCACAAGTCTGGAGAAATCCAGGATTCCCCTTTCGTCAAAAAGGTCGCCTATTCTTTTACAGTTGGCGTCTTGCCATTTAAGGTAGGCGTTGCCCGTAAGGGCAGGAGGGAAATCCAGATTCCCAATAAAGGGAGTCAGAGGCAAGACAGTTGAGGAGAGGTGAAAACTCTCCTGGACCCTATCTAATACCTACATAGTGGCCCTCAGGACTGGGGAGAGATACTCACCCAACGGCCGATAACGTCGGGGCAGCCATGGCACCTTCCATATGTGAATTCCAGCGACCCCTCTAGCCATAAAGCACCAATGTTTTTCCGACTTTAGTTGGTACCACTCCACCATCCAGCGGAGTTGCGCAATGTAATAGAAGCGCCTAAGATGGGGGATACCAAGACCACCCTCATCCTGCTCCAGGCAGGTGAGGTGTTGCACCATACGTGGCTTCTTACATCCCCAGATGAAGCCAATAATGAGTTGTTGCATTTGAGCCAGTGTCGAAGGCGGTGGGGCAAGCAGGAGCGTCTCAATGATGTAGAGCAGGCGGGGCAGGACCGTCATATTGACGTCAGCAATCTTACCCAACCAGGAAAGGGCATGCTTTTCCAACTATTTAGATCGTGACTCAATTTGTGCAGGGCTTCTGTATAATTCACCTGCGCAGTTTTTGCAGTGATAGCGAAAATCCATAGCCCCAGATAAGTAATATCCGTAGCCGCCCACGAGAACGGGAAATGAAGCAAGAGGAGGAGCCGATCTGCCACAGGGAGATTAAGACTTATAGCCTGGGTCTTTTTCAAGTTCATTTTAAAACCAAACGCTGCACTGAAAGCCTCTACTTCTGCTAAAAGAGGGGGGAGAGAGAGCGCCGGGTGTGTTATAAACAGGAGAACGTCATCCACATACATGGACATCTTATGTTCTGTGCCCCCCATCCGGATCCCAGTGACCGACGAGAGTTGCCGCACTCTTTCGGCAAATGGTTCTATGTAGAGAGCAAAAAGGATGGGAGAGAGAGGACAACCCTGTTTCGTGCCACGTCCCACCCGGAAAGGACGCGAGACCACCCCAATGACCCATACACGTGCTTGGGGACTATGATATACATAATTCACCCACCTCTGGAACCTGTCACCCAGCCCAAAGCGGCAGAGAACCTGTTGTAAGTAAGGCCAGTGGACCCGGTTAAACGCCTTTTCGGCATCCACCAAAAGAAGCAATGATGGGGTCTGGGTCCTATGCGTCTGGTCTAGTAAGTGACAAAGTCTACGGGTTCCATCTCCGCAACTACGCTCCGGGATGAAACCCTATTGGTCGGGGTCTACCATGCCCTGCATGTGGGGAGCGAGCCTCGCAGCCAAAATACTAGTGAAAATCTTTAAGTCCACGTTGAGTAGGGAGATAGGGCGATAGGAAGCACACTCCTGGGGGTACTTTCTGGGTTTGGGAATGACCACCACCTCCGCCTTTGACAAGTTCCCCAGACTCGCTAAAGGCGTTGAACAACCTTACCAGGAGGGGAACGAGATCCAACACAAAAGTTTAATAAAAAATCGACCGGGAGGTCATCATCCCCCGGCGCCATGCCAACCGAAAGGCCCTTAATCACCCGGAAGTCCTCCTCCAGAGATATGTCCACATCCAGGTGAGCTGCAGCTGGGGCTATCAGCGGGGGCATTGTATGCGAGTAACTTGTGGTTTAAGCGCCACGCACCGTGATGCAGGAAGCCCCTCCAGAAGAAGCAACGTTAAAACAATCGGGGAGTGGTCCGAAAGCGCCGCAACCCCAATAGAAACATCGCCCGTGGCAGCAGTAACCCTTAGAGAAGTCCAAAAAAGGTCAATGTGGGCATACGTTTGGTGGGCCACTGAGATGGGTTCTCCCATGCAGTCGGAAAGCTGTGGCGCCAGGCATCCTTGAGACCCACCTCCAATAGTCTCTGAAGCAGCGTGCCAGCGAGAGAGCCCGTGTGACCCATCCGCATCGTCGATCTGTCCAACTATGCGTCCGGGACTATATTAAAGTCCCCTCCAATGACCAGGTCCTCATCAGGAGGTTCCTGAATCGAACTGATAACCTCCCTTAAGAAGGCCTCTTGGTGTTCATTAGGACTATATACATAGGAATTCATGTGTACCCTCTCGCCCAGCAATACCTGTAGTGCCAAGAGGCAGCCTGCAACCTCCGTATGCATTCCATCCACCTTCGCCTGAAAGTGTGCAGCGAGCAGAATCGCCACCTCAGCCTTCTTACCCGCTCCCGCAGAGAAATATTGTCGATCGAAGCCGTTTCCAATCCGCCCGCACGAGGTGGGTCTCCTGTAGGAGGCAGGTATCGCACTTGGCTTCTTTCAACAGGGCAAGGAGCGCACGCCGTTTCGCAGGTGAATTAAGACCCCGCACATTGAAGCTCATGACTACTTAAAGGTGTGTCATGGGAGGTGAAAAGGATATGCGTGCATAGCAGGCAGACCTATCTTTAAAAGCATAGCAGCAGCTCCGCATATACCCCCCCTCTGTGTAATCCACTCCGCGGCCCCAGTGGCATCCGACCCCGAGGCTCCACCGCGCCACCAAATGGAGCCCCAGGAAAGGTGGGCAATCCTAACAACTGGAAAGGGGGGACAGGCAAGGATGCAGAACAGATGATGAGCAAAGCCCAAATGAGGGAAAGCCAAAAAAACAACCCAGACCCACCGCCCATTCCTCACAACCGAACCCACCTCTCATGTAGAGGAACACAATCCTGCCCCTGGTCACCTGTCGCCTAAAAATGAAGGGTCACCCTTCCTGTCCGCAGAATGGTCGTGGCTCCCACCAGCCACAAGAGACCCTTGGTTTGCTTGTGAGTGAAGCGGAGAAAGAAAAGGAAAGTAAGGAAAAGAGAGAAAAAGAGAATAAACAACTAAGGACGTGAAAACCATCATCCCACAGTAACAACGTGCACTAGCATGCAGGGGTCCATGAGCCAGACGAACGGTCAGCATCCCTCTATGGTGGGGGCTCCCCCCCCCCCAAGACCGACTGCGCAAGGTATTGGGCTTGGATCATGCTTCCGGTGTCTTAGCCTCGAAACCTCTACTGGCAAATCATTCCCCTGTGGCTGCAGTAGAGTCCACCTGGTCCATCTCTTTCCGTACAGAGTTTCCCGGCTCCTTGCAACGTTCTGCTTCGGTGGGTTTCGTCTGGGTCCCCTCCTTTAGGCCTCTTCTCCTACTTGGCCACTGTTGTCTCCCGGGTGATGAAACCCCTTCTGCTGCATCCGAGTCCTCAGTTGATGCCAGGGTGAAACCAAGGACTTCTTTGGCCTCCTGTAGGTTGCGCACTCCATGGGTTTCTTTGTTCCAGACAAAGGAGAGTCTGAACGGGTGCCCCCATCAGTATTGTATACCCTGCTCCTGGAGGAAGGCTGTGACAGGACACAGCTCCTTACGTCTCTGGAGAGTAAGGGGGGGGGTCAGGTCTTGTACACCCACACCTGGAGGCCCTCGAATTCCACAGAAGGGCAATCGTGTGAGGCTGCCATGATGATCTCCTTCTGCCTGTAGGAGTGGAGGCAGGTCATGATGTCCTGCGGCTGGCTGGGGCTCAATGCGGGGCATCCAGCATGTTGTGTACAATCAAGGGCGACCTCCTAGTCCTTCAGAGTGGGGGCCATGTGGTAAAATAGGCGCAGCACCCAATCCTCGAACTTACCTCCATCTTCACGGAGTGGTACCCCTTTGATGCATATGAAAGAGCACCGGGAGCGGTTCTACAAATCTTCCTTCTTAAGGTAGAGCTCCTCCTGCCATTCCCAGAGGGTGATTAGTTCTCGGGCCTGTGCAGCGAGCTCTTCCTCCCGTCTGTCCCCATTACGTTCCAGGGTGTCCACTCTATCCCCAACTTTGCCAAAGTCTGCTCGGAGCTGCTTAATGTCAGCCGCCAGGTCCTGTCGTATCCCGGCGAAGTCTTCTCGCAGGGTGCCAAAGAGCTGCTCCATGAACGCCTTTGTGACAGGTTCGGTCGCAGGGCCAGCCACTGTGGCCGTTGTGGCGGCGCCTGCTAGTGGTCCTTGGGCATCTGCGTCGGGCCCCCGGCTTTCTTCCCGCCCGTCTTTTGAAGTAAGTTTTTAATAGAGGGGTCCTTACCGGGGATGTCTTTTCTGCCCCGTTGGGAGGCCATATCCGACTGCCGAAGTATACGGGACCAGCGTTCCTTGCCCCCAAATCCCGACTGTCACCAGAAACCCTTCACAACAGGCCCCAAAGGAAGACACTCAGCAAGTAAAAGGGAGGGTTGCAGACGGGACTGCTGTGGGGCCCTAGGCATTCTGCCGGCGAGCCCCGCTGGCCTGGCACCCTCCGCTCACCCGGATCCGCCAACACAGGGGTCACGTGGCAAGGGCCCCAATGTGTGGCACTTCAGGCAAGGAAGGGCGTTGGCTCACCACCCAACAGGGCCGGGGCAAAGCAAGGAGCACAGCGCTGCAGGCCTCTTTGAAATGGCAGCCCTCTCAGCCTAAGGTAGCACCTCCGCCCCAGGCCTCTCCTTCAGGCCAATGATGATGTCTGCAGTAGAGAGCTGCAGCCTCCGCCTCAAGTAGGTCACCCCAGCTTCACTCGCAGGAGCAGGGCTAGTCTCCCCCAAGGTGCCCCCAGGTCTCCCGGAGCACTGTCAAGAAGATTTGCTAGCAAGGCGGCCCTGGAATTGCCCTTCAATGCTGCTCCAGAGGTGGTGGAGTCTGACGCAGCACCCCAGGGGAGAGGGGTGCCCCAGCCACCCAGGCCTCACTCTCACCTCCGGGTATCGGCTCCTTTCCAGCTGCGTCTCCACTGCGAGGGCGGGGTGTACTGTGCACTGCATCACAGGAAAAGCACTGCCAAGGGACTCGGATTACCTCAGGGCCAACCAAACTCCAGCGCCAGGCCAAACGAGGTGTAAGTGCGGGCTCTGCGCCGCTCCTCCTCCAACGGTCGTCCCGGCGAGGCCCTTCCTCCACCTCGCCCTCGCTGCGCCTTCCAGGCCACGGGGGCCGCCAGCACCCAAGGATTCCTTTCGCCACCAGTACACAGATGCAACAGGGGTCACTGAGGCCCAGAGGTCACGAACCCACTGAGGAGCGGTCACCAAGCAGCTGGTGGACGCCGATTGTCAGTCTCGGCGAGCGGAGCCCCGAAAGAACGGTGCAACTCCGCCACCATCTTGGCCACTCTCCGCTGAAAGCAATTTAAAGGTAGATGTTCAGCCGCTTATTAGGGGTTGACAGATAATTGTCATGAAAATTAGGTGTATATTACATTTTGCCTTCCCTCCCTCTCTACTTGAATTTTTTTTGTTGGTCTTGACAGTCTGTGTACTTTACCACTGCTAACCAGTGCTAAAGTGTTTGTGCTCACTTCTCTAAACATGGTAAAATTGGCTTACACCCAGTTGGCACATTTAATTTACTTGTGACTTCCTAATAATGTGGTTCTGTAAATTAAATGCTACCAGTGGGCCTTCAAAACTGGTAATGCCACCCACTTAAGAAGCCTTTTTTATCAATTCTCAGGCCTGCCATTATTTATTTTATTTTTATTTATTTACGCAACTTTTATAGCGCAACAAATACCCTGAGGTGTCTCGGCGCTGTGGAGCTACTGAAATCAGTCATCCAATTACTGGTTGAACAACCATGTTTTTAAGAGCCTGCGGAAACTCATCAGGTTCGGGGCAGATTTGATGGCGAGTGGCAAAAGATTCCAAAGTTTTGGTGTGGCCACAAGAAAACGCCTATCTCCCCAGGTGGCCGTTCTTGTAAGTGGCACCGAGAGGAGACTGGTGTTGGCCGATCTTAATTGCCTTCTGGGGACATAAAGCTGAAAGGCTTCAGTCAGGAACCTGGGTCCTATGCCATGTACTGCCTTATATGCAATACAGAGGGCCTTAAATTTTATGCGGCTCTCAACTCTCAGCCAGTGAAGCTGACGGATGCCAAGAGTGGTGGATTTCCGGCGGGGAATATTTAGGAGGATCCTGGCAGCCGCATTCTGGATGGATTGCAGCTTGGTTATGACACGCTTCTGGGTGTGAAGAAAGAGCGTTCCCATAATCTATTTTTGAGAAGACTAAGGTAGAGACCAGAGTCTTCCCAGCTAGAGGAGGGAGATAAGGCAGTAGTTTATTTTTTTCAAAATAAAGAATGATGACGAGACAACCTTGTTGGTGTGAAGGTCAAAAGCCAACTTGCTATCAAATATCACTCCCAGATTTCTGGCTTTTTCCACTGGGACAGGTGGAAGGCCGAGCTTTTCTGGCCACCAAGTGGGGGACCATTCAGGGGAGAGTTTTCCGAAGGTCATAATCTCGGTCTTGTCCGAGTTGAGTCTGAGACAATTCGAGGTCATCCAGGTACTGACCTCAAGCATAGCTCTCTGGAAGTTGGCTGCCACAGCAAGGCCATCCCTGTGGATACCCAGAACCAGCTGGGTATCGTCTGCGTAAGATGTAAGCCGTACCCCATGGGCCTTTATTACCCTCGCTAGGTCCGCTACATAGATATTGAATAGCAACGGACTTAGCGAGGAGCCTTGTGGGACTCCACAAGGGAGAGCAGAGATGGGTGAGTAGAAGTCTCCCAGCCTCACCGTCTGGGTACGGTTTGCGAGGAAAGATGAAATAAGATCCCTGGCCAAACCGTTTATCCCCAGGGCTGTGACACGGTCGACTAGAGTGACATGGTCGACCGTGTCGAAGGCCGCTGACAAATCCAAAAGGATCAGGACAGCCGCCCCTCCCTGATCCATGATTGCCCTGATCTCGTCAGAGGCCTTTATCAAAGCGGTCTCTGTTCCATGCTCTGTTAATGTCTGTGTGCAGTTTTACACTGCCATTTCGAACTGGCAAAATAAAACGTTTGAGTTTTTGGTTGGGGCTGCTGAAACCTACTCAAGCAGTAACCACAATTCTCTTCAGAGAGGAACACAAACAACACTCAAATTTACCTGTGCTTAACCCTCTGGTTGCTTGACACACAATTAATCAGGATTAACTTAGAAGCAATGTGTAAAGTATATATGCAGCACACAAAGAGTAATAAAGTGAAAACGCAGCACAAGAAAACTTCCAAACCAATTTAGAAAAATAGAGTAAAATTCAATAAATTAATTTACGCCACAATCCCATTAGTTGAAAAAAGGCTATGCAATTTTAAAGATATACATAAAAATAATGCTTAAAAGAACAAAGCGTCAACTGTGGTTATCTAATCATATAGGACCGGGACAAAGTCACAAACGTGGATACAGTTTTAGACATTTCAACCAGGCAAAATAAACCTTTTGCCAGGACTCAACCTTCCTTTTTAATACTTATACATCACCCCTAGGGAGGTCCTGAACAGCCCTTAGGGCAGGGTGCAGTATATTTAATAAAATTGGACATGTACTTTTAGGTTTTACATGTCCCAGTAGTGAAAATCTCTTAAATTAGTTTTTTACCATTGCAAGACCTACTACTCCCATACGATAACATTGGATTGGGTTACCTTGTTACATTTAATAAGTGATAACTTTTGAATGGGCGCAGGTAGGACTGTCAAGTTTGGTCTCAAATGAATTGTAAACCTCTTTAATGGTAAAGTTGGATTTTAAGTCACAATTCTGAAAATGGCACTTTTAGAAAGTTAAAAATACATGCTTATGTTAAGTTAATTAGTTTAATTTGAAAGTGTGTGCAATCAGTGACTGTGAATCGCCCCAGTCACAGTGAATACTGAAGTAATCCAAAAAGGAGCACTTTCCTCATGCTCCAAACTGTTGCACTGCCAATGTGGGAAATAATCCCTCCAATGTAACAATTCATCCAGGTAATGCATAGTAAACACACGATACCAAGTATTAAACACTTCCTTCTTCCAAACTTATACCCTACGCTTTTCATCACTGTGGAGACAACGTGATGGCACTCAAATTCTTTTGAGGTGTTTTAAACTTGGTATTGTGTGTTCACTATGGATTACCTGGATGAATTATTACATTGGAGGGATTTGTTTCCACATTGGCCGTGCAGTTTGGAGCATGAGGAAAGTGCTCCTTTTTGGATTACTTTTAGAAAGTTGCCATTTTCTTGTCCTGGCCATTTGGTGCCTGGGACCTGTATCCTGAGTCACATGACTAGGTGTAGTTGGCAGTTGGCCTTCGTGTATTCCTCCAAGACAGTGATACAAAGGGGTCCTAGATCTTGTCAGGATGGGCCATCTTTCTCAGGAATGGAAGGGCAGAGCTGTCACGTACCAATATTGCACTATAAATGGGCAGTCTTAGCACACTCACAAAGGGCTTCACACTAATCTATTGTTACCCCAGACCCTTCCCAGCCAGGGCAGGAGAAAGAAGGAAATACCAGAACCAGATGTGGAGGGAAGTCTAGAAGTTTCTCCCAGTTCAAAGCTGGCACTAGGTATAGATTTTGATCCTTGACACCAACTCTTTAGATCACTTCTGGGCCTGTGAAAGATTCAGAACAATGGCTACTATGCTGCCCTGCTGCTGGAAGGACTTCCCTGCTGATTGAGGAAGGGTGACTAGACCTACTCTTTGAACCCAGAACCACCCGACTGACTCCAAGGGCAATTTTACTGGCCACCTGTTCTGAGCTTCAGGGACATAACAAACTCTGGAGTCCTGCCCAGCATCTGCCCAGTTGCCTAGACTTAACTGGATCCGCCTGTGCCCTGCTGCTGGACTCTGGTGGAATGAGTCCTGATTCCCCAAGCGGTGCCTCCAAGGCCCTAGACACTTGGCATGTCATCAGTGTACTCCTCCTGGCACACCTGTGGGTTCCCTAATGAGATTCGAAGCAGCGTGATGCAGGAACTTGCTTTGCAGCACTGGGCAGCTCCTGATTGGCAGCCTCATTGGAACTGATGCAGTGCGATGTATCTCAACGCTGGACCTTGTATTGCAGTATCTTGCAGCGCATGATCAGCAGCCACATGAGAATAGCTGCAGCGTGATGCAACTTTTTACAGCACGTCTCAGTTCCTGATCAGAAGGCTCACGTGAACCATTACAACTAAATGCAGTGTGAAGCAAGACCTTGCATCTCAGTCCAAGGACAATCAGGTACATTGACCAGCCAGCCAAACTTTGTCCTGTACCTGACCCCCACTCCATCGTCATTAGCTTGAACTAGTGACTTTGTCCCGGTCCGTGGCGACCAGATAACCCTATTTGGGCATTCACTTTTGACGATCCTTTTACCAAAGACTTTGAAATTGCATATCTCCAGTTCTACTGGTTGGATTTTTTCATTCCGGTATATTTTATTTTTTTAAATGTGTACTTGTTTCTAGATTGGTGTGGGATATTTCTTGTGGGATATTTTTAATGTTTGGGTGCTGGATAAATACTTTACACATTGTCTATAAGTTAAGCCTGAATGCTTTTGTGGTATGCTACCAGCAGGGTAAGCACAATCTAATTTAGTGACTTTTGTGGTTCACCTTGACAAGGACTGTGGCTGTTGGTTGAGAAGAGTTCATACCCCTCTCAACCAACAAACCAATTTCTCACACTGGTCATCTGAGAGAAAATTTCTTTTGAGGACCTACCTTGCGTGCAAAAGTCTTGCAAAGTAGAAGGTGGGCACTGATTCATGCCAAGTGGCTTCAGGACACATTCGTTTCACGGGTCACACAATACATTTTCTGCTCAAACCAGTCTCTTTCAGGCAAAAAACATGTAAAAACAGTATCTTCACAAGAAAAAATATATTATACAATATATACCTTGACTGATAAAACCATAGGTTTCAGGGACATTAAAGTAAAAATTAGCATTTAAAAAACCATAGAAATTCAAAGAAAAAACCATAGGTTTCAGGGACGTTCTAGTTAGAATTTAGCATTTAAAAAACCATAGAAATTCACTGAAAAAAACATAGGTTTCAGGGACGTTATAGTTAGTTGGACATTTCACTCATAAAAAACTAGAGAATTTTGGCCGTTATAGTTAGTTGGGCTAACTATAACTCACGCACCCGCTATGCACTGCTGATGATGTCACATATTCCATCATTCATGACATGGTCAGTGACGTCACTGATGACATCATCCACGTGATAATCTGATGCACCTTCTCAAAACCCTAATATAACCTTTGATACACCTACTCTAAAATACATACTACCATTTTTGAAACAATAGACACACCCTTACCAGTTACCAGGCCCCATCCCCCGGTGCATGACCAGACTTTTTATTTATTTAATTATTTGGAGTGGCCACGAGGCCCCCCTCCTCAGGCAAATTATAGCCCCGGGGACGCCATCACCCGAGGCCTGGCCTCACAGTTGGGGACTGTCGGGGGAGCCCAATGCCCCCACGGTACCGCCGGCTCCCCGCCTCCTGCGGGAGCCGGCATTGCTTTTACACACGGGGAGCTGCTGACATGCATCCCCACTTCTGCAAAAGCAATCTGCTTTGGTTTTTGGAAGCAAGAGCAGATTTTCTGCTCTTGCTTCCAAAAACCAAAGCAGTGTTTGCTATGGCAGGGCGGTAAGCGTGTTCCAGCCCTGCCATAGCAAACAGCAATGTCCTGAGGATGGGCAGCCCAGGACATTACAGGAGCTGGCCCTGGGGACCGAAGCCCCTCAAGGGCTCCAGGAGGGGGCAGTGCGGGCCCTCTCCCTTCATTTACATAGCCTCTGGAAGGTGATGGTCCTCGGTCAGGGGTTCCGTAACGGACCCCAATATTACCATAATCAATGCCAATGGGAGGTGGTGATCTCTGGGGCTTGGGGGGCCCCCGGAGAGAGGGTGATCCCCGGGGCTTGGTGGGATTGGGGGTCCCGCAAGGCCCCCACTCTTATTTAATTATGCCCCGGGAGGTGGAGGTCCCCAGGGCTGCGGGAGCCCCCGTGGACCCTTGCAACATTAAATTGGCATGCCCCCAGGACCTGGGTGGTCCCAGGGGCTGCGGGAGCCCCGTGGACCCCTGCAACATAAATTGGCATGCCCCTGGGACCTGACCCACCCAGGGGCTTAAATACAATGAAGCACAGGAGCTTTTTATTTTGTCGGCTGGATTCTTGTTACCAGCACTAATTCAGCCAATTAAAAAGAAAAAATGCTTTCTTTGGCTCTTGGGGTTCTTGTGGGACCCCCCGACCAGGCCTAGGTGGTCAGGGTGTTTGGACCCTGCCCCTTTTCTTGTTTTTCACCTTTTTTAAGTCTTTTCTTGTGACTCAGTTACCGAGTCACAAGATGGCTGCCAACACTTCCTGGTTTGGAGTGTTGGCAGCCAATCAAAGTGAAGCTTGTGCCCGGGAGGGTTTGCAAACCCTCTGCGGTGCTCAGATAGATATTTTTCTTTTTTTTTTTCCTCAGGAACTACAGAACAGATTTACACCATTTAAGGTCACTTTCTGGACCAAGACTTACCTTTTTGTAAGATTTGGTGTAATTATGTTCAGCAGTTCGCGCAGTATGGAAATTAACATGGAGAAAACGCATTTTGAGACCCCATTTTTTCTCGACCCCTGCTTGACGAATCACCCTGAAATATTCAAGACAGGAGCTGACTGAAGTGCCCCATTAGTTTTGAAAATTTCACGAAGATTCGTAAAATGACACCAAAGATATTGGCAAATCAAAAAATACTGTTCCTATGGAAACTAGGTACTAATTATGCCTACCTACTGGGGAATATGTGACGTTACATCGCAAGCGATACATCGTATGCCATTACAATGCGGTTGTTACAACAACTTCCTTTAGGGGTGCTGGATGTTGGAATAGTATAATTTACTATTCCAACTCCAGTCTGTGCAACAGTTGGGAAAGTGTTGGATTTTAAATCCAACACCTTCTGCCCCCTACAGCAAGTCGTTGTAACGACTTGCGTGGCAATGGTTTGCGATGTAACAACACAGTCGTTGTAACAACCACGTTGTAATGGCATGCGATGTATCGCATGAAATGGGAAAGATGTCTCCCACCTACTGGCGACTGCCAGTAGGTGATATATATGTCCACAGCAAGCAAAGTGCATTCCCCTTACCTGATCCTCTGGTTCCGCGGCAGGGTGGCGAAACCCAATATCTCAATCCAACTGCTGTCATTCCATACAAAGACAGCAAGCCACGGACACAATCCTTCTTGAAAGCGGTTATTTTATTCTTCTCTCGGCAACTCTACACGTTTCGAGGCCACACGCCTTTTGTTCATGAGTAAGTTGGTTGTATAGTGAAAGTGCTTAAATGATCATGCAAACACTCCTTTCAGACTCTCACCCCCAGTCACAGATCTGGGTTGAATCCATCATCTTTCTTTAGCTCACTTCGCCAACTCAGTACAGACCCAGCTACATGCAAATCAGTTTTGACCCTGTGCCTCATGGGAACAATCCAGCCCGACAGTCTTCCCTGAACCGGAAACAAGCATCCTGGGACCGGTTTCTGGGTAACAGCCTTCATCAGCAGGGCTAGTTTGAATCCAATGGTGAAGTGAGCAAGGGACCCAGGTCTGGGCATACTCTGCCAACTTAGGGTGAACAAAGCAAACACAAGGAGATGATGGACAGAGCGCCAAAACTTTTCAGACTCTCACCCCCTGTCACAGATCTGGGTTGAATCCATCATCCTTCTTTAGCTCACTTCACCAACTCAGTTCATACCCAGCTATATGCAAATCAGTCTTGACCCTGTGCCTCATGGGAACAGTCCAGCCCGAGTTGCTAAGCCAGGTCTTCCCAGAACCGGAAACAAGCATCCTGGGACCTGTTTCTGAGTAACACCCTTCATCAGGCAGGATAGTTTGAATCCAGTGGCAAAGTGAGCGTGGGACCCACATATGGCCATACCCTGCCAACTTAGGGTGAACAAAGCAAACACAAGGAGATGATGGACGGAGCGCCAAAACTTTTCAGACACTCACCCCCAGTCACAGATCTGGGTAGAATCCATCATCATTCTTTACACACTTCGCCACCTCAGTTCAGACCCTGCTATATGCAAATCAGTATTGACCCTTGCATACAAAGTTATGAACACAATGAACAGACTTTCCATTTTGCCTCAAGTTACCTCATTCGATATAAATAATTATTGCTAATGCAAGAAACTTTACCATTCACATTTTAACAAGTCGAGTGTGCAGCAAGTCTCTATTAAAAACTCATATTCATATGTGCTAATGCACCTAGTTAGTGTATGCATTGTTATGTCGCCTTTCAATAAAGTTTTGAACCAAGATTATTGCTACACACACTCCCTGTATTGTCTCCTATAATTTAATTATGTGTATATTTCGGCATAGCCATTATTAAGTTTCACAAAAATGATAATTTTAACAATTCTGAAAATATCCTCAATAATATATATCTGTCAGAGACATTTAGCACACCTAAACAGTGTCAGACTTAAACATACATTGCTGAGGCTATTTCTCTGCCACGTACTGCCCCAGTGGGCAAAAAATGATGATGCATATTGCCATGAAAAACTAATGGGCACTTCAAAATATTTCTCAATGAAGATTATTATCATCTCATGTCCCAATGTTGGTTGCAAGGGATTACCTACAATATTACTCCAGCCCCAGTGGGCTAATCACCTCCTAAATTGTTAATACTAATCATTCCCCATAGGGTGAAGTGTATATTTATAGATCCAGTTTCTTCCACTCACCGTAAATACAGGTCTTCAAGTCTGTAAAAGCATAAGAATACAAAAAATTGTAAAGATTTGTCAAATTAATAGTCACGTATTACTTCATACAAGATCTTAAAACAAAAACTAAAGTGAGGTTTAAAAACATTTTAAATGCATCATCTTTTCAAGAAACAACTGACATTTTTTCAGACTCTAAAAACAGTCATTGTAATTACTGATAAACCAAAGGGACATTTCCCAAAATTGTTCTACCTAAATGGATTAATAATTCTTCGTCTCCATTATGGCCTTTGGGGGCTAGTGTCCTATACTGAATTATTAATTTTGATTCTATGCATCTTAAATCTTGGACTCGGATCCCACCCTGTTCCTGTATTGGTATTGTGTCTAATACACAAAATGTCAACATTCTGCAGTTTTGATTGTGGTGACTTTTGAAGTGCCTCGCAATGGTATACTGACTATCTTAATTTTGTATTGCACAGAGATGTTCTAGAACCCGCTTCTTTGCTTTATAAATTGTACACCCTGTATAGGATTTATTACTGGGACATTTCAAGTCATATACAACATGATCAGTGTTGCATGATACATGTGTCTCAATCACATCTGGTTTACAATAATCTGACAGTTTTATCTCTGAACAGTTTTTGCTAAACTTGCAAGCTTTGCAGTTTCCGCAAAAAAGAAAAAAACTTGGAATGTTTTTTTTTTTCCTTGGAGGAGTGACAAGTGTCTTACAGATGGTATCTTTCAAATATTTAGCTTTTCTGAAAGTTATTTGTGGAAACTCCTCAATATTTTCCGCAAGGTCTTTGTCAGTTTTCAGAACTGGACAGAATTTACCTAGGCCCTTTTTTAATTCTTTTGCCTGATTGTGGAAGGTAGTGATAAATCTTATTGATTGTTTAGATCCATCCTTAGCTTCTCTGGGTATCAATAATTCAGTTCTTGATATTTTTTCCACCTCCCGGCTTGCTTTTTTGACCATGGGACGGGTATAACCCCTTTCTAGGAATCTATCTGTCATCTGAAATTCCTACAGTCTATAGCCTTCCTCTGAGCTCCAATTCCGTTTGGCACGGAGTAGTTCCCCCAACGGGATGCTTCTGATTAAGCTTTCTAGGTGACAGCTCTGGACGTGTAACAAACTGTTGCCAACCATATCTTTACTAAATAAATGGCTGTCCAATTTAGTACCCTTGACAGTTAGTTGCAAATCCTAAAATGATGTTCTGTCTTTTGCCAATTGAATGGAGAACTTCAAATTTAAGAGGTTATCGTTTAATTGGTTAATCAATTCATTAGCCTTCCATCTCATCACCGTTCCAGATAGAAAAAAATATTGTCTATGTTCCTGGCCACCATGATGACCTTCTCGGTAAAGAGGTTTAGTTTGTAAACAACCTGCTCTTCCCAGTACCCCAGATAGAGACTTGCAAAGCTTGGAGCAAAGCAGGTCCCCATCGCGGTCCAAAGAGTTTGCCTGTAGATTTTATTATCAAAATTGAAGAAATTCTGTGCGAGGCAGGTGTGCATCATGTCTAAAAGCATCTTGGTGTGGAATAGGTATGACATTGATCTGTTCCGAAGAAAATTACAGCAAGCTTTTAACCCCTACTTGTGACGAATACACGTGTCTAAAACTATTCACTTCAAGACAAAGTAATAAATATTCATTATTTCATGTTATATCTTCAATCAACCTTAAAAAGTGTCCCAAATCCTTAATAAAGGACGGAGACTTTGTACCAGAGGCTGGAGGAAGAAATCAACATATCTTGACATATGTTCGAGACAACTCCCTCTCGAGGAGACAATTGGTCTCCTTGCTGGATTCTTGTAGTCTTTATGGACCTTGGGCAAAAGGAATAATGCTGGTAGTTTGGGGAATTTGCAAGCCAAAAAGTAATGTTCTTCCCACTCTAGCAAGCCCTTGTCTTTCCATTCCCCTAGTTGTGCTAAGTATGATCCTATACACTTTTCGTGACAGCCAGAATCCACCAGGGAGACCAATTGTCTCCTTACGAGGTAGTTGTCTCAAAAATACTTCAAGATATGTCAATTTCTTCCTCCAGCCTCTGGTACAAACTCTCCTGTCCTTTATTAAGGATACACAAGTATTTTTAAGGCGGATTGAAGATATAACATGGAAAAAGGAAGATTCGATACAGGGCCATGACGTGAATAGTTTATACACGTGTATTCCTCACAAGTTGGGTTTAAAAGTGTTGTGCTTAGTTATGCTTGTTTCGGTTCTGTACAGAACCTCATGTGTTGTCGAGGTGCTGGGATGTAGGGAATTCCAAGTTGGTACCTCTCTTCTGTCGTGAGAGGAATGGTGCCTCGTTGTTCCCACGAATAAAGGCTTAAGATTAAAACTACTGTGTCCTGTGGTGACAAATTAAGCTTAGGGACACAACACTATTTTTGCTGATGGGCGGGCGAGCCACCGCAGCATTTTCCGGTAATACAATGTGCCAGCTTTGAAGTTATGAAGTTTGAAGAAAACTACCAAGGAGAAAAGGGTGTTCAAGACACCTATTAACCAATAGCAAAGCTCTGCAAGTTACGGAAAGAAAAAAAAGAGGTCCTGCTCTAAAACGCATAAAGCGACTGTACTCCTACCTCCTCCAGCCGCTGTGTGTTCTTGATGAGAAGCAGGTCTTTCTCTTCTCCAGCGACTGTTTCCTGTGCATTGAACCGTCACATTTATTCCGGTGAGGAGGTCAGCGGGAGGGGCTTGTTGCTGTTTGTACCATTTGCAGACGTTCGTAGGAAAAATCATTCCAGTTTGGCAGTTTGCTATGGGACAGCTTCAGGCAACTAAGGATTGTTGGGAGTGTTCGTTAAACTGCAGCTCCTCTTGCTTCAGCTGTCAGGAGTGAGTGATGATGTAGTAGAATCCGGCTAAGGGATTTGGTGAACAGTCAGCGTCATCTGCATACTGTGTTCTAATGCATTCCAAGATTGCTCTTAACAACCTTCAGTGCACAGTGTGTGTGTATGCATCTTTCAAGTTTATCTGCACTGCACTGAAGGTTTGGTTCGTGTCTTATCACAACTGAAGCGCGTACGATTAGATAACCAGATCTAATCCTTACGTGTGTGTTTCTACACAGCTGAGCAATATTTCTTCAGAAGGGTACGTTCCTTCACAGCTCAGTGGCATTTTATTCGAGGTGTGTGTTTTTCCACAACAGAGTGGAATTTCTTCGGAAGGGTGTATTTCATCGCAGCTGTAATGTACTTCATCGCAGCTGTAAGGCATCTCAACACAAGGTTATATTTATTTTAGCTCACTGCTCAGTGGCATTTTGACTGGGAAAGCATTACAAGGATCTTCATTACTGACTATATATATTTTTTTTACTTTGGACTTAATGTGTGCCACTAGGTTATAAGCTTCTAGGCTTCTGTTTTTCTTTGAGGAATGGTGGTAATAGTTATTTAATGTAACATTGGTGGTATTCATTGCATTATTTGTGTGTTATTTTTGGAAAAATTGAAGAGTTCAGTTTTCTTTGGATAACATTGTAATATACAGTCTGTAAATCCGCCACCTCCATTTTTAGAAAGCCCTGGTACACCTCAGATCCAATGGAGACAATGGTTTGACTCATTTGAAACATACTTGGGTGCTATTGGCGCATCAGGTTTCAGAGAGAAAGAAGTATCTTCTTCTTAATTCTTTAGGATTTGAGGGAAGAGAGGTTTTCAAACATCTGCCTGAAATTGTGTCGGCGGAGGATGAGGTTGTTGATGAGTATCAAGAAGTAGTTAAGAAATTAGCTATCAAATATGATGTGCAACCCTGTTTAGTTGTTTTAAGGCACACATTTTTCAAGCGAGCACAGCTACAAAGTGAAAATGTAGATACATATCTGAGCGCGTTGCGAAAACTTTGTGCTGAGTGTCAATTTGGTGAGTACCGTGATCAACTTGTGAGAGACCAATGTATTGCACATTGTTGCGACAAGCAGATTCAACAGAAATTGCTTACAATAGGTAATCTCAGTCTAGGAGAGATTACTAAAGTGGCAAAAAGTGTTGAACTGGCACAGATTTCTATCAAGGAGCTTAGTGTAAGTTCTACTTCAAAAGAAACTGTCAATGGTGTTGCTACTACCAATGCCCACCACGTACCATAATGGCACCACCACAAACTTTCGACACAGACAGGTTCACCAAAGAACATACCTCCTATTTTTACAAAATTAGTGTTTTTGATATGAACCATGCCATTTAAGGGTCGCAAGATACAGGGTAAAAATTATGTGGCTGTTTGTGGTTTGAACATCCTTGGTTGGTATCATCATGGTCTTTTTGGAATGGTCTTCAAACCGGGAAGAAGTGAACAAGTTTTGGTTGTACAGGATACTCCCAACTCACTCTGTTTAGAGCAGGAGTTTCCCAATGTGTTTTCAGACTCCCTTGGAAAAATTGTGGATTTTAAGCACAAGATTAAAGTAAAGAAATATGCTATACCTGTAAAGCATAAGATCAGGTCGGTGCCATTTAGCCTTAGGGGAGATCTTAAAATGGAATTGGACAGATTGGAACATTCTGGGATCATTGAGCCTGTGGAATCTAGTTTGTGGTTAAGTCATTTGGTTGTCGCATGAAAACGGAATGGGGAGATCCGCTTATGCATCGATTTGAGGAGTCTTAACAAAGAGATTTGGGTAGATTCCCATCCTCTTCCCAAAATTGATGTTGACTTGTGAGAAGAATTGAGGGACGCTCAATGGTTCTCCAAGATTGATGTAACCTCTGCATACCCTCAGATTGTGTTAGATGATGAGTCTTGTCACTATACAGCTTTCAATTCTCCTTTTCAATTTTGCAGGATGCCTTTTGGACTCGCATCTGCGGCTTCTGTATTCCAAAGGGTTGTGCAGTTGGTACTCCAGGATGTGAAGGGTGTGGTCATATTTCAAGATGACGTGCTTATTTTCTCTAAACATTTAGAAGAGCACGATAAGACTTTGAGGATTGTTCTTGGTACTTTTGAAAAAAGGTATCGAAGTGAAGAAAAATAAATGTGAGTTCTGGAAGAGAGAGATAGAGTTTCTGGGACATCTCGTGTTGTCTGATGGTGGAAGTCCTAGGTCTGGTTTGGTAAGAGCAGTGGTAGAGTGTCCATGTCCTAAAAACAAGGATGAGTTGCGCTCCTTTTTGGGGTTGTGTGAGTTTTACTCACGTTTTATTCCGGATTATGCTAGCAAAATGAAGATACTTTCTAATATGTTAAGAACGAATGTCGCTTTTCAATGGGATGTTAACTGTCAAGAAACCTTTGAGTTGGTCAAGTCAGAGATGGTCAATGCCAAAATGCTTGGAGCTTATTATCACAGTTGATGCTAGCAGTTATGGTTTACGGGCACTCCTTACTCAGTCCTCAGGTGTGACTGAGATTACTATCAGCTATGCTTCTAGAGTACTGCGAAATCCGGAACTTAACTATTTTGTGATCGAAAATGAGTTTTTGGCGTGTTATTGGGCATGTGAAAAATTCAGAACTTACATTTGGGGTAGGAAATTTGTCATCCAAACTGATCATAAGCCCCTTGTATATATTCTGGGAGGAGAACGTCTGAAATATGCTACACCTCGTATTGCTTGTCTGACCACTAAACTTTTACAATATGATTTTGTGGTGAAGCACATTCCTTGGAAGCAAAATGTAAGAGCTGATATGCTATCAAGAGTTCCTTTAAGTGAAGAAGATGCTATGGATGTGGATGAGGACATGTAAGACTGTTTCATTGCTTTTGTTGATGCAGTCGAAAATAAAGCTTGCAGTGAAGTTGAATGGAAAGAGGTGGTGAGTGAAGATTTAATTCTCGCTAAAGTAAAAGAGTATGTTGTGAGAGGTTGGCCTACAGAGAGATGAGTGCCCCCTGAAATCCAACCTTTTTGGAAGGTTGCTGAGGAATTGTCCATTGAAGACGAAGTCATCATGAGGGGTAGTAGGTGTATTCCACCCTTGAATGTACATATCAAGCTGGTACAAGGAGGGCATTGGTGGAATTCGGGAAAAGCTGTGAAAGTTCAGTCTGCTGTGCATAATTGCAATGGCACCAGAGGTGATACTGTTTTACCTTCTGGTCTAACCAATGTTTCTGCAGGTATTTCTAATGCTTCTGCAGGTAATTCTCATTCTGTACCAGCCAATGTACCTTCAGCTAATGCTTTAGAAACCATTGTAATAGGTTGTGTACCAAGGAGGTCTATTCGTGTTAGACGTGTTCCTTGGAGGTTATGGTAATCTTTGTTTTCTCTGCACTAATTGTCTAGTATTCTAAAAAAAAATCTGTTTCTCCATGTTTATGCATTTTGTGTAATATGTACCAATTGTTTATACTATATATCCTTGCCTTTTTACAATTGTTTTTGTTTTCTCTGCTTAGATTATTTGCATGATTTTGTGTTGTTTTTTAACAAAAAGAGGTAATATGTTGTGCTTAGATATGCTTGTTTAGGTTTTATACGGAACCTTGGGTGTTGCCATGGTGCTGGGATGTAGGGTATTTCAAGAAGAGTCAGTTGGTGCCTCTCGTCTGTCGTGAGAGGAGCGGTGGCTCGTTGTTTCCACGAATAAAGGCTGAAGATTAAAACTACTTTGTTCTGTGGTGACAAATTAAGCTTTGGGACACAACAAAAAGCTTGCTGACATTTTCTTCGGAACAGATCAGTGTCATTCCTGTTCCACACTGAGATGCTTTTAGACATGATGCACACCTGCCTCACACAGAATTTCTTCACTTTTGATAATAAAATCTACAGGCAAACCCTCTGGACCGTGATGTGGATTTTCTTTGCTCCAAGCTTTCAGGGTCTCTATCTGGAGTACTTGGAAGAGAAGGTTGTTTACAAACTAAACCTCTTTACAGAGAAGGTCATCATGTGGGCCAGGTACATAGATGATATTTTTTGTATCTGGAACGGTGATGAGATGGAGGCTAATGAATTGATTAACCAAATAAACAAGAACCTCTAAAATTGTAAGTTGTCCAGTCAATTTGCCAAAGACAGAATTAATTTTTTGGATTTGCAGCTGTCAAGGGTACTAAATTGGACAGCCATTTATTTCGGAAAGATACGGCTGGCAACAGCTTGTTGCACGCCCGGAGCTGTCACCCAGAAAGCCTGATCAGAAGCTTCCCGTTGGGGAAACTACTCAGTGCCAAATGGAATTGTAGCTCGGAGGAAGGCTATAGACTAGAGGAAATCCGGATGACAGATATATTCCTAGAAAGGGGTTATACCGGTTCCATGGTCAGAAAAGCATGCCGGGAGGTGGAAAAAATATCAAGAACTGAATTATTGATACCCAGAGAAGCTAAGGATGAATCTAAACAATCGATAAGATTCATCACTACATTCCACAATCAGGCAAAAGAAGTCAGTAAGGGCCAGCGTAATTTCTGGCCAGTTCTGAAAACTGACAAAGACCTTTAGGAAAGTATTGAGGAGTTTCCGCAAATAACATTCAGAAAAGCAAAATCTTTGAAAGATACCATCTGTAAGGCACTTGTCACTCCTCCAAGGAAGAAAACAAGCATTCAAGTGTTTTTTTGTTTGCGGAAACTGCAAAACTTACAAGTTCAGCAAAAACTGTAAAGAGATAAAACTGTCAGATTATTGTAAATCATACGTGATTAAGAAACATATCATGCAGCACTGACAATGTTTTATATGCCTTAAAATGTCCCTGTGATAAATCCTATATAGGGAGTACAAGTCATAAAGCAAAGAAGCAGGTTCTAGAACACCACAATCAAAACTGCAGCATGTTAACATTTTGTGTATTAGACACAATACCAATAAAGGAACAGGGTGGGAACCGAGTCCAAGATTTAAGATGCTTAGAATCAAAATTAATAATTCAGTATAGGACACTAGCCCCCACAGGCCATAATGGAGACGAAGAATTGTTAACCCATTTAGGTTGAACATTTTTGGGAAATGTCCCTTTGGTTCATCAGTAATTACAATTACTTATTTTAGAGTCCGAGAAAATGTCAGATGTTTGTTGAAAACTTGATGCATTTAAAAAATGTTTATCCCTCACTTTGGTTTTTGTTTTAAGATGTTAAACGAGGTAATAAGAGACGATTAATTTGACAATTGTAAAATAATGGTATTCTTATGCTTTTACAGACTGAAGACCTGTATTAAAGGTGAGTAGAAGGCACTGGAGCTATAAATATCAACTTCACCCTATATGGGATGATTAGTATTAACAATTTAAGAGGTGATTAGCCCACTGGGGCTGGAGTACTTTTGTAGGTAATCCTTTGCACCCAACATTGGGACATGAGATGATAATAATCTTCGTTGAGAAATAATTGGAAGTGCCCATTAGTTTTTCATGGCAATATGCATCATCATTTTTTGCCCGCTGGGGCAGTACCTGGCAGAGAAATAGCCTCAGCAATGTAACTTTAAATCTGAAACTGCTTGGGAGTGCTAAATGTCTCTTTAAGATATATCCTATTGAGGATTGTCCAGAATTGTTAAAATGATAATATTTGTGGAACTTAATAATGGCTATGTGTGTGTAGCAATAAATGTGGTTCAAAACTATATTGAGAGGTGACATAACAATACATAAACTAACTAGGTGCATTAGAACATATGAATATGAGTTGTTAGAGACGTGCTGCACACTCGTCTTGTTAAAATGTGAATACCCCATGATGATTTAAGATTTCTCGCTTTAGCAATAATTTTTTATATTGAGTGAGGGAACGTGAGTCAAAACGGAAAGTCTTTTCATGATTTTGTATGTCACAAGTTTATTTAAGCACTTTCACTATACAACCAACTGACTCGAAATGGCTAGAGTTGCTGAGAGAAGAATACAATAACTGCTTTCAAGAAGGATTGTGTCCGTGGCTTGCTGTCTTTGTATGGAATAACAGCTGTTGGATTGATATATACAGCTCATTCTATTAGTGAAATCAGGCCATATTTAAAAAATAAGAATTTCAAATTAGGATTTGGATTACTAATGTTTTGAAATGTATAATCTTGAAAAACTGGAAGAACAAAGCTAAATTGAATGTGCTCAACTGAAGTTAACAGGCCTAGCGGGAGCACTTGTTCTATAAAGTAAAAGATTGTCTGATTAAATCTGAGCGATCTGGAGTAGAATTAATGAACCATACAATGAGACATAATGTGACTTGTTAAGATACAATATGTGTGCTTGCTTTTTTTGGCTACCCTCCTTTCTCAAACAGCATTTGATACACACAGATAAATGGTTTAATTAGTTCTTTATCAAACTAAAATTGCTGAATTATTTTCACGGTCACAAAGGAAGAACTTTAAACAAATACATTCATTTCAATTAGTACTTGAAGTGAATATTGCAGCAGCCGCCAATTATGGAAAGCGGAATGTTTTTCAAATTATTCTATTATTTAATTCACATTCTTGTGTTTAGGTCTCCTTCACAAAAGACCAAGGCATTTCACGCTAATGACAGAAGCTAATCAGTGACTGGCTTTGTTTGCTGAATAAAAGGATATAGCCTTCGCACACGATTGAGAGATTTGATTCATGAGAGGAGAGACAGAGGAAATCAGGGTGTGAAGTGAGGACTCTTTGCCAAGACAAGATTTTGGGAGGGCGTTATTCTCAGATTGATCATGGTATGAGAAAGCACTTTATATGATCAGATATCTGGCAGTGTCCAGCAGCTTGGGGGCTTGGTACTGTTGAGAGCTACGGGCATTCGGTTCTTTTAGCAATGAGATATGAACAAATGGGTGAGCTAGATTTGGTAATAGCATGAACTGGGTGTCTCTGAGGATTAAACAAATCGGAGACTGAACGTTTTAAACACCCAATCAGAGTCCGTCTGGATAGAATAATTTTCACACTTCCTGCATAAAGGCATTACATTGACAGTTCCACAAACTGGAGTTACAGGTCGAGTTGCTTTAATCTCTAACAACTTGCATTATTAACTTAGACACCAAACGTAATAGTTTACAGTGGACTTATTCACATTTCTATATTAATTTTGAAAGGTTAATGCACTCCAGTTTTGGATAAAACCCAACACAATTGCTACAACTGATCATTAATGAGAAAGTAATTAAACGATATTCATGAAAAGTCCCTGTTTAAAACAGTTTCAATAAAAACACTTTGGGGCGGATTTAAAAGTTGGTGGAGCGGATACTCCGTCGCAACTGATTGCTTTTCTGCCAACTTGAAGGTCTGCCCACCTGATTTGCAGACGGGCGGACCTTCAGTATGTAAACGGCAGCAACTATTGTGTCACCATTCACCTACATATCAATCGGATGACCTAACTGAGTACAGGCCGCCGGAGGTTTGGCCAGGTGTCTGCACACCCAATTTAGAGTAGGTAGACACATAGCCAGGTTTTACTTTTACAAACCAAACGTGGCAGTATGTAAAAGTAAAATGTATCAATGACCCCCACACTATGATGACGAGAGGGTAATTGCTTTTTTAATTTTCAAAAACAAAACTTTGGGAGTTTGTTTTTGAAAATAAACAAAAAGGGTGCCATGTGGCACTGTCTTGTTGGCGGAGCAGCAACACACATTTTAATGTCATTTACAGGAACCACTATGACAGTGGTTCCTATAAATTCAAGAAGTGTTCAGTGGATATTTTTGCGATACGCTATATGGTAATCGCAAACACCGATGTATTAATGTGTCTTTCACACATTTTGCGATTCCCAGGGGGCCGCAAATCGACCTGCCTCCTTAATATACGTGAGGTAGGTCTCGTTTTGCCACCCATTAGGAATCGCTAAAATCACAGGGATGCTGGTCTGCTGGGGTCTGAAAAACTAGGGGAGTTAGGCTCAGAGGGACAAGGCTTAGGCAGGGCCATTTAGACAATAATAACCAGGGAAATAGCCTACACCTCGACAACATTTTCTTGAAGAGCCCAGTCTAACACATTTCTTCTGTTTATCCCGGTATTTTAATTATACCATTTGACTTATCCTTAATTTCTGAATTTCATGCAATAATACATGGAGAAAAAAAACATTGTCATATCATGACTATATCACAAAACATATAGATTTAAACATTTTAAGACAATTACCAAAAAGATAAATCGTGCTCATACAATAAACAATTGTGAACAAATATTGTCAAAAACAAACACAGTTTTTTAGTATATCATCACTTTTATGATCAACAAGGATGATAGAAATCCTAAGGCTTCCTTTAGTGTCTCTACTTAGTACCTATCTTCTTCAGTCAATTGATCAATAAAGTTTCAAACAAGGAAACGCTTTTTTGGTGAAAGTTCCTTGGTTGTGGCATGAAAATGGTCGATTCTTTTTTTTCCTCTATGTATTATTGTATGACATTCAGAAATTAAGGATAAGTCAAAAGGTATAAATAAAATACCGAGAAACAGAAGAAACGTGTTTGTCTCAAAGCTTGAATAGACTGGGTTCTTTTCAAGAAAATGTTGTCGAGGTCTAGGCTATTTCCCTGGTTATTATGGTCTGCTCGGGTCGGCAGACCACCAAGTTTGTGATTGCTTTTTAATAAAGCTATTTTAATTTTTTTGAAATGCAGACCATTTTCCTTAAAGGAAAATGGAATGCATTTCAAAAAGAAAAATGAAAAGATTTGTTTTCATTTTTCAAGACTAGGCAGTGGTCTGTGGTACCGCTGCCATTCCTAAAAAAAGTTTTTCACCAACCTTCCCAAATGGGAAGAGGTCCCTTGTGGACCCCTTCCCATTTGTGAATGGTTTACCACCAACTCTGAATAGGTGGTAAATGGTGAAAGTTTTGCAACCTTATTTTGGTCATAACCCATTCACACATACTAGGTCGGTTGGTATTAGGAAGGTACACCCTAAAAACGACCCTTCCCAAAACTGAATCACAAACCCGATTTGTGATTAGGTGATAGGTTAGAAATTCGCAAATAGGGATTGGTACATGGAAAAATGATTTTTTTCATTCTCAAAAGGCCAGATTCTGCGAATCAGCCCATTTGCGATGGAAAGATATCTTTGAACATCTGGCCCTAAATGTGACAGGTGGAGTTTCCTCACCATGGCGGGAGTAAAGTACTCCACCTCTTTAATGGTACTAACACCATCCACCAACATTTAAATCAGGCCCTTTGTCCTATTAAAGAACAAGATAGTCCCTCCTTAATTGTCTAGGAAGCCATTAGAGCTAATGTGGCTGAGACACTTGCCAAAGAAATGTCCATAAACGAATCTTCCTCTGACACTATGCACTGTTCAGAAGAGGATTCGAAACTCAAGAGCTTGGCAGAAAGGAAAAGAAAAAGCTGAGCAAGAAAACGAAGCTAATAAGAAACCTCACTTTAAAAAACTCTTTATCCCTTTGCACACTAAAGCTGGGGAGCAGGACCATAATGCATTTCCAATATCTCAGAAAAATATACGGTTTCAATATATCGACTACTTCGTTCAAGAGTTCATTTCACCTCACTATCAGCAGGAAAAAGAAGTCAAAACAAATGACCCAATTCTTTGTAACAGTTATACCACTGATAATACTATTGCTTACAATACCATGCTGCTCAATGAAGGCCTGAGCATGCTTGGTAGTGAAGCAGTGCTAAGCCAAGTTCCTACACACTATAAGTAATCTATTGTAGACTCCTTTGGCAACAACAATAATATTCCATTAAGATCGCAATGTCTACCCCATAGCAGCAATAATGCTACTTCTCCTACATAATTAGCACCACTGGGAGGACTGATCATTTATTGTGAGATACATAATGTGACTGCAATGATGTGGGCAAATTATCCAAACGTATGCAAACTGCAGACTGGCCACCATGCTAAACTAGTGTCAGGCATGACTCTTCACACCAAACCATAGTAGTTACTGACTCATGAGCCAAAAACTTTGCCCAAGTCATTAAGTCCTTCATCTTTGCAAGGTCTTACAGGACACGTTCTTCTTAGTAGCCCATTTCATAATATCAATACAACTTATAAGCATGCTGCTACTACTAAAACAAGCATCTGCAATGCAATCGGTCTCGCCTTTGGGACCTTGTATGTATTCAGCTATGCAGCACGTTAGCCTGGGTGCTGAAACATCTACTATTCCTTAAGATGGAGGGAAAGTAAGCACCAAACTGCGTGACATGCCAGATATGGGAACACATGGAGAGAAAAATTGCATTTCTGCGGGTTATGCAATAGCCCAAAACTCTGTGTTTAATATAAAATCAGGGCCTTCGGTGGTCATATCACTGGAAAAAGATGTGAAAAAAATATTATTGTCTGGGGGTGCTTGTGGAAGACAATTTCTATGGACTAAAATCTGGAGAATGCTAAAGTGATTTTGGTATTTTACTAACCTCTGAAGGTCGTTTTCAATCAAGAAAGTTAAATAGAAACAGTTGCCAGAAAAATAAAAAAAATAATGTCCCTCAGCAGCAAGCAATTCTGGTATTTTACTGACCTCTACTGGTCGTTTTCTATCAAAACAGTTAAATAGAGGCAGTTGAACAGAAAAAAAGTCCCTAAGCAGAGGCAGACAAGTCCTAGGGCTGATCTCCAGAGCCCACATCCTACATACACAAATAACTATATACTAAAGTATATACAAGAGGTCTTGAATGCTCGACCTAAAAATCACCAACATGAGCCACTGTACCATATGTAGAAGTCAATTTCAAGCTTACTTTCACTCCATAATATGAATCCACGAGCAAGGAATACTTTTTAAATAGGAGCTACAGTCTGCACCTGCTATTTCACATATCAGGCCTATCGCCCCTGAAATTAGATGATATATTGTCCATAGAATGTTTGTGCATCCCCACAACAAATTCAAACAGAGAGCAAATTTGAGAAACTTGGAAGTCAAGTGAAATCCTGTAAATTAGTATGGTGCTATAGAAAAATATTCGCTTAATGTGGGATCGAAATTACTAAAAAAGTGTGTAAAAAGTTATATTTAGCACTGTAGAAAATGACATAGATGAGGAACCTTATATCTAAACCTGATTGCACGTCTCTCTATGCCTGCTTTCATGCCGGGTCTGGGTGCCAGGACTCAGAGCTCAAGGCTGCACCGCACACATAGCATCACACCCAGTGCCAGGAGGCGCGAGATATAAACTGACGCGGGCTCCTGCAGCGCAGGAGGCCCAATTGCACCTCTCTACACCTGCTTTCCTGCTGGGACCGGGGGCCAGGACTCAGCGCCCCAGGCTGCACCACACACAGAGTCACACACAGTGCCAGGAGGCGCAAGATATAAACTGCAGCGGGATCCCGCAGCGTGGCACGTGCCCTTCCTTTCAGAGCCCGGAAGAGGCTGGGCTGGGCCCAGTCTCTTGGTTCCTTGATCCGGACACCTAATTGACTTCAATAATTATTGCAGAACAAAGGGCAGCCTGATTAGAGTCTTCTTGCATGAGTAAGTCTGATTTACATTTGTAATACACCAGTATTTGGAATGGCGGCCAAACTAAAATCAACGGGGTGGAAAGCGGTTACTCCAAAACCATCGTTTAACTCTACACTAGACAGCTTCCTCTTACGGACCGACAAGGCCATCCACAAGGAGATTCAGGTTGCAGAGCAACGTTTATCAGTGGAAGGGGATTCGGCTGGTCTTATTACTGGCCCTATTGCAAAGGCTACTGCACAAGCTCTTCTGACAAGTGACCCCAGTCAGAACAATCATGTACTTAATAGAAGTCCATCTGTCTCATCCCCCGTTCAGTGCCCTTTTTCTTTATCTACGGCAACTCCAGTGAGTGAAAGCACAGTTAAAAGGAAAAAAAAAGGTAATACATTCGGAACCTTTACGGGTTGTACAGACTAGATCCAGGAAAAAGATCCAGGCTTTAGTCCCAGGAGCTACTGCGGACACATTGCAAAGACCATCGCTTATGATTGACTCTAATACTACTTCGCCTCTCCACTCTGAGGGATTACCCCCGCTAACTATTGTACCACGAATATCATGCACAGAACAAACTATTGCCAAAAACTTTCTGCCTATCCTGGCTAGACTTGACAAATTGGAGTCAAGCGTGGAACTAATTCATAAATCGGTTGCTGATATATTATCTGGGCTGGGGTAAAAACGAATAGATATGAAGGGGGTTAATTCTCATGTGAGTCAAATTCTGTGAAGGGCTTTCTAGTAGAAAGGTAGATTTACCATGTTGTACCTTAAATATTGGAACTAATAGGAATGATACTAGGGTAGTACCACACAAACAGATCGGGTCCCTACACTCTAGTCACATGGGGAATGTAAGGTTGCCTCCTAGTAACCCTGGGCCTAACCCCTCCAACTTAACTCCAGCTAGGAATTTAATTGATTGCAGTCAACAAACACTCCCTGAAATGTTTAATCAAAATGGTCTGATTGATCAAGACAATAAGGTGACACTACATCTTCTCCCAGAGTGTTGCCTCTATGGGGCAATTATAACTATTGTCCCACTGTTACAGGGAAATCAAGAAGAATCTCTCAACGAGTTGAAAAACAAAGTCTGCCACTGGTTAACACAGAATACACATTTCTCAAATACCAACTATAGTGACATCCTGTTTCTAAGACAGATAAGATGGGTTGGGCTGTCACGTAAGTCCATAGCAGGAGATTGTATCATCATAAATTGTAGATCCTCAAGGCTAGCGGGACAGACACTTAGCTGGGGGAAAAATACATCATTCCAAAGGCCAAGATTAGGGATTGATATTGTACCGCTCTGTTTTTTTTGTAGGCACCTTGAATGCGAAGGCCCAAATATTCTGGTTATTAAGTCACTTATCAAGAAGCCTATTGCGAGATAGGAGTTCCCCTATTTGGAACTGAGAAATAGATTCCAACCCTTGACTGACCTGTATTCCCAAGATTGACTACCCACTGTAACTACCAACTCACAAATGAAATCTGAGGAACCACCTGCTGTTCAGTCCAAAGAGTTTATTCAAATCAATACTAAAAATGAAATTGTACACTGCAGCCTAATAATTAAGCATTGGCATCAGTTACAACAACTAGATTATGAGAGAGCAAAAACCACTTTAGGATGTGGTGCCCAGGAGCCCTTGTTAGAAATCCAGGATCTGAACATCTTATCCTGGAGCATTGCAGGCCTAAAGTCCAAGTTAACTGACCCCAAGTGGTGTAAGCTAGTGGATGATTTCCATGTATACTTGTTTCAGGAACCCTAGGCGGGTGAGATCACTAATTTCAGTGTAGAAGCTAGGCAGTCTTCAGTTGGCTGCCCAGCCGGTGGTTTATTAGTTTGGGTTAAGAACATATTGTCATGTAAAATCAAGGTGCTGGAACAAGGTTCAGAGGAGATACTTGGGTTGGAATGGACTTCCCTGATAGGAAATATCCATCTTAGGCTATTTAACATCTACAATCGCTTTAGTAGCCCCCACATGTTATCAGACACAATAATCACATTAACAAATTATCTTGACTCAACCAAGGGGAATTATCGCAGGTGACTTTAATTTAACTTTTGAACCGGTTGATTATATACAGGAGCTAATATATGATGGAGACAAAGCCAGAGGGACTGAGAAGCTTCAGATTACACCTATTAAGAAGTGTACTAGGGTGTGGGAACAGGTTTTATCATTCACCATTACCCACGGGGTTCGAGCCGGCAATGGTCAGACACATCCAGACATAGAAGCATACCACACATTTAAGAGGGGGGAAGCTAAGACCAGGATTGACTATATTTTGGTTGATCTTGATCTTTGGCCAAACGTCAAAGATATGGTTGTATTAATTCGGAACAATAGCGACCATAATGCTCTAGCAATTACGCTGTCTGGCCTAGTATTCTTACATGGACAGTCTTGGTATAAGATTGCCCCGGTAATCACCACCAAAAATAATAAAAGATTAAAATGGCCACAAATACTGGCTGATCCAATTATTCTCTCAGAAATATATTCTGAGGTTGTGCAGATTCTCCTCGACATGAGTAATACTGTTGCTAGCACAGATGACATTATGGCCACATTCCAGCAATTGACTAGTACACTAAGACTATTGTTTTTTAAGCAGTGCAACCCAAATTCATTCTCACGGAGTACCGCTCTGTGGTATAATGAGATTTGCAAAAAATGCTAAGGGTGATTTAATTGTGGCGGTAAAGGAAAAATCTTGCATAGACATTATAAATAGCAGGAAGCTGTATAAATTGGCACAAGACACGGCAAAAGGGGATTGGGAGTCAGGGAATTGGCATTCACTCATAGAAGCATCAAGGCAGAAGGACAGCCAAATATTTTGCCGTCTCCTGTCGAAAGGGTCACCCAAACAGAAAATGCAAACATATTTCCATATACAGCCCTATGATTGGGAGGAGTATTTTAAGCATCTTTATGCAGGAAATCAGGTTGCCTCTAATTTAGGTTTACAGTTGAATTATTCAGACCATACATTAACTGATGAGACTGCTATTACAATAGAGGAAACTATTACAGCTATTAATTCTCTACAGAATGGGTAAGCCCCAGGCTTAGATAAGCTTCCAGGAGATATGCATACAGCAGAGCCTATAATATGGGGATCATTGCTACAAATGGTTTGTAATGCTATTTTGTGTGGTGGTGAAATCCCGATGTCCTGGAGAGGCGCTGAAATTATTCCAATATACAAAAAGGGAGACAAAGGGTCTCCCACAAATTATAGGCCCATTAGCCTTATTGATGTCTCCCCAAAAATCTTTTGTAAAATTATTTTAACCCGGATCTAAAACTGGATTGAGGAGAATAATATTCTATCAAATCTGCAGACAGGCTTCAGGACCTCCACAAGCACTATAGATCAGGTTTTTAGATTTCTTCTCCAATATGGAAGCAGGTGACCATTAGAGGAGGTCATTTGTATGTCATGTTTGTGGACCTAAAACGGCTTTTGATTCAATAGAACGTACTCAACTTTGGTGAGCCCTAGGAGATCTAGGACTCCCATCATATCTACTTAAAATTTTGATTCGCCTGCACCAGGACACCTATGCAAAGGTCAGGTGGAATCTTGATGGCTGTCTTTCAAATGATATTTCTGTTCGTAAGGGAGTATGCCAGGGATATGTTTCTCGCCTCAACATTATTTACCATGTACAGAAACGGGTTAATAGGAGAGTTGTATGATTGTGGAGGTGATCCCCCAAAATTAGCTGGTAGTCCTGTGCCCTCTCTGCTTCTTGCAGATGATACATTACTCATTGCTAGGACGCCAAAGGGGATTCAGAATTTTTTGAATACATTTGCTAAAGCCTGTAAGGACTGGGGATTAGAAATTAATTGTTTTAGGACTAAATATATGATGTTTAACCCCTATAAATCCCAAAAGGGTAAATTGATGCTGGGCTTGCAAACCCTGGCGTACGTTACTGCATTTGATTACCTGGGAGTTAGAATTAGCGATAGGCTGATTTGGACACCCCAAACTGAAAGGTGTATTTTGACACTCCCGTATGCCGACTACACAATAGCCGCTCTCCCCAATTTTGGAACTTCATAGGGCTAAAGGTCTCGCAGCAGCCCTATATGGGGCTGAGCTATGAGGGCTGGAGAATCTCAAGGACTTAGTCCTTGCTGAGAAAAAATGTATTAGTGTGATTCTTAATTTACCCATGAATACTCACCTCTTGCCGTTTAGACTTGACCTTGGTCTTGAACCTTTTAACAACTTTGCCATTCATTTTTTTTTCATCCTAACTTTATATGATCAGAATACATCATTCCAATTTATACTAAAACATGATCATACATTTATAAGCAGAAAGAAAAATAGATTAGATCATTACAACATACCAATTCATCCTAAATTCAGATCCAGTTAGCAATACAGGACCACAATTTCAGCCCTTGAACTTTCCTTCTGATACCCTTAACTTTATACAATGCGGTCTCCAGATGGTAAATGGACATCAATCTAGATTGCCAATTGATAAAAGTTGGTGGTTCAACATCTAACCATTGAGACGTGATACATAGACGAAAAACAGACATACAAATAAGGATAAATCCTTCCTCAGCCACCGACCAAGCACAGGTCGAATATTCTTGACAGCCAAAAATAACCAACTGTGCCGACAATTGCAGTCGAATACCCAGGCTATGTGTCAGAAAGAACTCAACATCCATAATAAATTGAGAGAGCTTGGGGCGAAAGAAAAACATATGAGAAGCATCCGCTGCATATAGGCCACAACGGTTGCAATTGTTCCCCCTCGTAGAATTCCATTTAGCCAGTTTTCCGGGCGTATAGTAGAACTCAAAAATTGACATAAAATGTTGGCTCTTTAGGGGACCAATAAATAAAACATTAATGGCTATCTCAATACTTCTCTCGAGGCTCGAGGCTAACTCGCTCAGCCCCTAATTTATTTTGCCATTTTAACTCCCAAACTGCTAGATCATCCTCCACCTTTTCCATGAACAGCTGATATAGGGGCCCCATTTTATACCTTAATTTGATTACTTCATAGATTTCAACTTTTTTTAAATATAATCAGGTTTTGAGTTCTTTTCTGCTCGAAAAAGCTACGTAACTGAAGATATTTAAAAAAATCAGTTCGAACTAACTTATATTTCTTCTGCAAAAATTCAAAAGAAACTAGCTGGTTCCCCTGAAACAAATCCACAAACTTACTAATTCCCAAATTATACCACCTAAGCATAACCTGATCGCTGAATATCTATGGAAGTAGAGGACAATTTTGAAAAGGAGTGTAGAGATTTATAATGTTATCCCTAAAATTATGGATTTACAAGGAGTCTTGCAAGAAACTAAGGAGAGTGTCCTTGCAGCCTTTCAAGGATTCTATCAATCGTTATATAGTAACTCGGGGTCTGAATTGGGTGGCGGTGACGAGGAAGAATATTTAAATGATCTGACTTCAGATGTTTTGCTGGACACACAAAAAAACGATATTAGCTGCTCCCTTGGTTTGGGGTGAAGTCGAACTGGCATTATTAGGTCTAGCTCAGGGTAAGGCTATGGGCCCTGATAGTATTCCACTCGAATTTTATCGGACGTTTAGGAATACATTGAAAAATGAACTATTAGAAGTCTGGCAACAAGCTTTTTTTGGTAACGCACCTGATTCCTGGTCTAAAGCAATGATCGTGGTTTTTTTTAAAAAAAAGGGAAAAAAGACACTGAAATGGGGTCCTATAGGCCGATTTCATTACTGAATTCAGACAGTAAGATATACTCTAAGCTAATCGCCAATAGGCTGAATGACTTTATGCCAGGCTTGGTCTCACTAAGACAACACGGGTTTATTCAACATAGAGACACCACAGACCATATTAAAAGGATTATTTCCATGCTAGATTGGTCGCAGGGGACCAACTCCCCTGTCGGCGTGGCCCTGCTGGATGCTGAAAAAGCATTCGACAGGGCTCGTGGAGGTTCTTGTGGTCAGTCTTGGCATTGAAGGGGTTTCCGGTGGAATTTATTACGGCCATACAGACACTATACTCCCATCCATCGGCAGTTATACGGGTCTCGGGTGGGGTCTCAGGGAATATAGCGATAGCAAGAGGGACAAGACAAGGTTGTCCTTGTTCCCCCCTGCTATTCCCTTTATATATTGAACCTTTTATAACTACTCTGGAGAATAATATGGCAATTAAACCTGTGGAGATAAATAATGGGGTATATAAACTATTAGCGTACGCAGATGACATTGCTGTGGCTATGTCTGATATTACTAATGCTATACCCAGGATTATAGAGGCAGCTGAGGTATTTGGGCGGTTTTCTGGTTATAAATTAAATATTGCTAAGACACAATTGATCCATTCGGAGGCCGGCCGCCCAGATGATATCAACTTCGAAACTGAGGCAACCTATCTAGGTATTAAGATTACACCGAAAGTTGAGGACATTATTCCTCTGAATTTGGACCTAACTATTGCCTCTTCTAATAAGACATTAGAACGGATTAATAACCTACATTTATCACTTTACGGTCGGAGCAATGCTTTAAAAATGCTTATTCTCCCTAAATTTCTGTATATATTCCGTGCTATCCCTTTTCTTATACCTGCTTCTTTTTTTCCCGTATTGAGAGAATGTGCTCTAGATTTTTCTGGAGCTATCATCGTGCGAGGAGAGCATTTAAAAGGTGTATGTTACCTAGAGAAAGAGGAGGCTGGGGTGTTCCTAATTTTCAATTATACCAATGGATAGCTATTTTACAACATATGGGTGTGTTAATGCTGCCTGATGATCCAACGGAGGATTTCGCTGCCCCCTCTATTTATGAGATGCTCTTGGGTGCTGAAGCGAGACAATGTTTAAATCGTTTAATTGAACCAAGTTATTATAAGAAAATAAAATTTAAAGTTGTCATCGCCGCCTTTGAAATATGGAGGAAAACTAAAAAGAATCTGGGCATAGGCTCCAACTTTGCCATTCTTAAGGCTCTCTTGTTTTGGGTAAGGATATGGACTAGTAACACACAGGTTTCGGTGAAGGAGGCCCTGGAAGAGCTACTGACCCGACAAAACCAAACAGGCCGCCTTGCGTGGTTCACAAAGATCAAGGAATGTTTTTTCAAACTAGAGTTGGGGGACACTGTGGGAAGATCCGGGGTCTATAATGAAACAAATGGATACACAAAGTATTGATGGTATTGCACATGGTGCTTTAACATCTAGATTTATAAATATAAAAGGATGGTTTGGTTTTGAAATGTTTATGGATGACATCGAACCTCCCCAGGCAAGAGCTCTGTACATTCAGTTTATGTATGGAGTTCTTCCCCTTCATTCTAGGAGAAGCTCCTGGGAAAATGCATGTGCTCGACCTGTTATTTCGTCCCTGATACTCTTAATCATTTTTTCTTTTTTTGTCCTCTTATACTGACCTTCGGAACAACTGGTTAATTCCTGCCGGCCGTCTATTATCTTTTACACGCCCTGCTGATGCCTTATGCATTTTTAAGATGGATATCACAAGGTAGCTAGTATTTAAAATCTCGAGATATTTGCTCTTTGCTTGGTGGAAGAGGTTAAATGTGATTATATATGCCACCAGGTTGTGTAGTCTCAAACTGGACACCGGGAAACAGAATTATGGAATTTTACAAATTCAGATTTTTGGGAATGTGGAAATTGTCTTTAAATGTTGAAACTTTTGAAAAATATTAATATTACTAGAGGCATGTAACAGCTTGAATTTTAAATAATTTGTTATGATGTAATGAAATGAAATATTTTACTGTTTTTATGGTTATGAATTTTTTTACGATGTAAATGATCATATTTCTGATCGAACTATCTAAACCTCCTATGGGTTCATCCACTATCTTGAAGAAAGCATGTGGAGGAACAGATGCCACTCTAGCTTCAGAAATAAAATACCAATTGCAAATTACTATAATGTTAGACAAGCAATGTAAGAGGAACATTATGTTTTTTCTTGTAATGATTGAGGGTGTGCAGAATTGTGCAATGTTTTTGTCCCACAATTTTGTGAAATGTCAGGAAAAGTATGTGAAATTATCCATAAATTATGCAACATGTATGTTGGACTATTTTTTTTTTTTTTTTTTAATTCAAATCGTTTTTATTGAAGTAAGAAAACGAAAGCAAAAGACATTACATTAAATCTTCCATCAAAAGTGAATTGATACAGATGTTGTCAAACCAATACAGTAACTACAAATGATAAAAATAAAGAGAAGAATCACTCTTGCTTGTCACATGGTTATTGATTAAGTTGTTAAACACTTGACGTGTGGATGCAATGGGAATAGCTCTAACATACGGACTAGGTTCACCCCCATATATCAAAGGTACTATCACAAGGTCGTATTGCTTCAAGGCGGTTCAAAATGGAGGGATGATTTGTCTAATGACTTCCATAACTTCTTATTGGATGGACACCACGTAGAAGACTGTAATGCCTGATTCGTGGCACCTCTTAGGAAAGACAGCCATTCCTGCCAAATCTTGAAATTTACTTCCTTAGCACATTTCCACTTGCATAAAACAACCTTACATGCCAATGTCAACATTAAGTCCAAAAGTTGGCGATCATGCACATTTGCCAATCACGGTTCCAGCCCCCCTAGAATGACATAAACAAATTCCTTCATTGGCTTTATCTTAAATACATGATGAATGCATACAAATACTTTATCCCAATATTCTCTCAGTAGGGGACAGTTGAATAGCATGTGAGGAAGATCACCAGTCCCTGATTGGCAATTCCAGCACTCCGGGGAGTCACGTAATTTACATTTAAACAGCTTTTCCGGAGTCCAGAACGACCTATTTATGAGCATATACTTTGTCTGGAATAGGATGGGTGATACTTTGTGGGCAAGTGCTGACTTATGAATCAATTCCCAATCCAACTCTATTCCTGTGGAGTTAGGTTCCGCTTCCCATTTCGCTTCCACAGTTCTGTGAGATTTACTGGGCAACGGTAGCAACAGTTTATACACCTTGGAAACGAAGTGACCTGTGTGCATAATGCGTGGGAGATGTGTTATCAGCCATGGAGTGTAGGGTGAGAAGTTACGGCTAGTTAGTGTCGCCTTGACTTTTAGGAAATTATAGAAGTCTATCGGGAGTAGGTCAAACTTCGTCTGTAAGCTTGAGAACGGGATTGGTTCGCTATTGTCATACAAATCTCCGGCCAGATTAATACCTTTTCCGGACCATGACTCCCAGAAGAGTTCAACACCCGCGTGTTTAAGGTAGGGGTTTCTCCATAAAGACATACATGATGATTTAGAAAATGTCAATTTGGTTTTGTGCGTTTGGTCAAGTCTGAGTAGGGCCCTTCTGGTATTTAACATTATATATCTTGAGTGTGGTAAGTGTGACAGATCCATGGTGATTAAAGACTCAAGAGGAGCGTTGCCCACTATCGATCTCTCAATGTCAATCCACACAGGAGTATAAGTTGGTGATTTTATTAACCATTGAGCACCTTGCTTACAAAGAAAGGCTGTCTGGTAGTTCCTGAACGATGGCAGACCCAGGCCGCCTTTATCTTTCGCCAGTTGTAGCTTCTTTAGGGATATCCTGGCTTTCTTGCCCCGCCACAGGAAGTTACCAAACAGCTGGTCTATTTTCGAGACAAAAGTATTAGAGAACGTCATAGGGAGCATACTGGCCAGGTAGTTAACTAAGGGGGTCGACATCATTTTGAGTGTTTCAGCCCTGCCCCACCAAGAAAGGAATTTTGGGGACCAACTTTCTAGAAGAGTAGATATTTTTTTCAATGTCGATTCTTCATTTATTTTTAGGGTGGAGACTAAGTCCTTATCGAAGTCCAACCCCAGGTACTTAAAGCACTTGGGCTGCCATGTAAGACCAGAATCCCCCAAGATCCCCTTGTCACCTATATTGTTCAGCAGTTTGACCTCCGTCTTGTCTTTATTGAGCTTGTAGCCCGATACCTTCGAAAAATCTTCAATGTCCGACATGAGTGCAGATACTGCCTCATCCGCCTTTTCAGATAGGATAAGTACATCATCTGCATACGCTGTCAATTTGACCGTGCAGTCTCCAAACGGTATACCCGCAATTTTAGGGTCTTTTCTTATATGATCTAAGAACGGTTCGATTGCCAATAAAAATAACGAGGGTGATAGAGGGCACCCCTGCCTCGTACCTTGTTTTAAGCAAAAGGAGGATGAAAACGATCCACCCGCCCTGACTCGTGCCGAGGGGCAGCAATAAAGTGACATAACTAGCCGTGTAAATGTTTCCCCCAAGTTAAATTTATTGAGAACTGCTTCGAGAAAGGCCCAATCAACCTTATCGAAGGCTTTTTCGGCATCTAACGTTATTGCCACTGTAGGGGTTTCTAGAAGTTTAGCTTTCTCCAACACATGCGCCAAAATCCGTGTGTTATCACTGGACAACCTATTCTTTAGAAAGCCCGCTTGAGATGGATGGACTAGTTGTGGGAGCACCCTTTGAAGACGTGCGGAAAGTATCATAGCTAGGATCTTACAGTCAATGTTAATTAGCGAAATCGGCCTGTAGTTTTTTGGGAGCGATGGGTCTTTACCTTCCTTAGGGAGTACTGCAATTGTTGCCTCCGCCAGAGTACCTTTTACTTCACCAGAGCTATTTATTTCTTGGAATAGGTTTAGCAAGGGCCCAGATAATATAGTGGGGAATGTTTTATAGAATTTTGCTGTAAAGCCATCCGGGCCTGGTGCCTTCCCTGTTTTCAATTTTTTAATCGCACTTTCCACTTCTTCAGCACTTATCGGGCCATTTAGACCAACCTGATCTTCAGCAGTCAACCTAGGAAGATCACACTCATCCAAATAATTCTTAATTTTATCCTCTTCCACCCTTGTATTTTTTGCGTAGAGGTCCTCATAGAACACCCTAAATACCTCAGCTATCTTGTCTGGCTCAGAATGTGAGTTCCCTGAGGCGTCCTTAAGGATGTTAATACAGTTCTTTTGTACTTTAAATTTCAAATATGAAGCGAGACTCTTCCCCGCTTTGTTGGATTCACAAATTTTAAATCTCCTACCTTTGTCTAGCCAAACTCCCGCCCTTTCACTTATTAATTTATTGTGTTCATATTTTTTATTTGCCAGAGCATAGAGAGTCATATCGTCTCTTAGCCTTAGATGCTTACTTTCAAGATCTCCAATTTCACTTTCAAGGGATTCTAATTTCGCGTTATAATTTTTATTCATGGCAGACCTAATCTTGATACATACTCCCCGTATTGCACTTTTCATAGCATCCCATCTAATAAGATCAGATGTGTCCCCTTCTTTATTAATTTGCAGGTAAGAGACAATGGCAGCTTGTATTGTGGATCTGTGTTGAGCATCGTTTAATATCTCGTCATTCAGGCGCCAAGACGTCTGACGAGGAGATGATTTGGCATTGGCAATGGACAGGGAAATACAAGAATGATCCGACATCACACGAGGCTCTATGGTGGTAGATTCTATTCTGGGTACCCCGTTCTGCGTTATGAGGATGTAGTCAATCCTGGAGTACGAGTCATGTGGTGTAGAATAAAAAGTATAATCCCTCCCTGTAGGGTTCTGGAGCCTCCATGCATCCACTAAATGAAAGCGATCACACAGATTATTGAAGGCTCTATGAGATTTGCTTGGTTTGAAAGGGCAGTGGGAGTCCCTATCTAGCGTTGCGTCTTTTGGAAGATTAAAGTCACCACCCACTATGTGAACAGCGCTATCTGGGATATTTTCCATATGTTTATTTAGATCCTCCCAAAACTTGAGGTCACTGGTGTTAGGAGCATATATGCTCGTAACATAAAACTCCGTATTATCCTTACTTAGTTTGGCCGTAACCCACCTCCCGTCTAAACTAGCCTCAGAAGATAAAACCTCCACCTTTGATTTCTTCGCGACAAGAATCAACACCCCATTCTTTTTGTGTACAGATTCTGCACCCACAACCTCACAGTAAAACTTATTCCTCAGGTGGTAAAACAGCTTAGCTTCCAGTTTTGTCTCTTGTAGCAATACAATATCACCTTTTAACCTACGCACATAATCTAAGATTTTTTGTCTTTTGATCGGTTGGTTCAAACCTTTAACATTGAGTGATAATATCTTCATTTTGTCCATATTACATACTCCCATCGGAGTATTCACAGTGTTATGTGTGAACAGTTAAAGAATACTTCATCCGGAGAAAGACATTCATCACACCTGACCAACTACAATATGTTAATCTTTCACCTCCCCGAGACTTCGAAAGGACATATGAGTGAACATAGAGTCTATAACCCTCACCACCATCAAGTGCCAGTGCAACAGTGTAAGTGCAAGCAAGAAGAAGAAGAATCAAACATAAAAGACATGTAACACATACCCGAACCCCCAATCCCCTCAACCCTCCACCCTCCCCACCCCACCTGTATTCAGTAGGCATGGCGATTGGAGAGAGAGTACGGTGCAGCCTCCCCGTGCCTAAACATATCCATATTAATTTGGAGCATACAAACTATACGAACGAACTATAATAAACCATGCATCTAGTAACCTTGCACGTATGAAGGAATTCAAAGACTGCAAGATAAGAGACAAGCGAAACAAGGCATTACCTTCGTTTGAATGAGTAACAGAACCACAGCATTACCAGCTGGTAAAGGTATAAAGTTATGTAATGAGGCATGCGAAAACGCATTAAACGTATTAAACGTATTAGCTCAAGGTAGAAGAATACAAATGTGTAGACATGGATACCTTAGTCAAAGCTTTAAACCTGGGCCTTAACCTGAGCCCTCAAAGTATACTGAAAAATGTGTACAATATGGAGACATATATGGAGACATGAACTCCGTAATCAAAAAGCCTTAAACTTGGGCACATATTCGTGTGACATAATAGACCGAACATATTCTTTGATCTGCTTAACAACCAGGAATAGAAAACCATTGGAAAATGTGTGTAGCAGGATGACCTTCATTTATAACCTGAGGCTGAGGCCTGATCAGCGGAGCTTTCAGGATTGTTTGTCTCCATGTCCAAGTCTTCAGGGCCATCCAGCATACGTTTCAATTTCAGTGGATCAGAAAAAATGTGTGGAGAGCCTTGAATAATCACTCGGTACCTTGCCGGACCAACGAATCCATATTGGAAGCCCCTTTTCTTCAGCTGCGGTCGAAGCGCCAAGAATGCCTTACTGACGTCCACCGTCTCTTTACTATAGTCTTGAGATATATAGACCTTAGCAGATTTCCACAAAATGTGATTGTTTTTACGCATGAAGGTAAGAATCTGTTCTACATGCTGGTACCGGAGCGGTTTACAGACAATAGCTCTGGGACCCTTTTGATCCTTTGAGATCCTGGCCGGGACTCTATGGGCTCTATCAAATTCTAGTGGGTGTAGAAACGTCATGTTTGTAGCTTGGGTAAACCAGGACTCAAGAAAAGCCACGCAGCTCCCCAGTTGATCCTCTGAACCTTCCGGAATGCCAAAAATGCGTAGATTCCCCCTTCGATTCCGGTCCTCCAATTCAGCAAGTTTCCGTGTTGTTTGATCCGCTGCTATGCACAAGCGTTTAACTGCGTTGCAGGTCTTAACTTCCATATCCTCGAGTTTGCTAATCCTCGTTTCCGCCTCTAAAAGTTTTGCATTGGTGTCGCGGTTGTCTTGTCTGATTGCTGCCACCTCTTCCTTTGTCGCTTTCGCCAGATCCCTGACTTCATCAAGTCTGCTAAGTATTAACTCTACGGGATCCGGGTTATCCTTCCTCCCTTTGCCAGGTGATGGAAGATCAGACTTAAGTCTCTTTAGGCTTTTTGCTAGCTCTTTGTCTGACATGGTCATTCGTGATGTAGACTGACTGATCGCTGACAGTGGTTCCTCTGATTTGTGCCTGACCGCTCTTTCTTTTCCAGCCTCCGGTATCTTGTCCCTATTTGTTCCTATTTGATCCTCCAGATGACCACTGACAAGCAGAGACACCCAGGAGCCGGCAAACAACTTATCCGGCCGTTTATTTGACTAGATCGGGCACTGTGCTGAAGGCGCAATTCCTCATCTCAGGGTGGAGGCTTGCGTCGCCATTGCGGAAGCCACCACGCGCAGCGGTAAATAGGTAATATGCGAGGATTGGAACTCACACGTATTCGCATTGCAGTGATACAGCGTGTGGTGGGCGCAATCTCCAAGCATACATTCAGATTCTTCACTCTTTTACCAGACTTTACCAGCTTTTACCAATCTTGGTTGCCCATAACTTTTTGCCCATTATAAGACATCAGATAGTCATTCCTTCGCGTTGATCCAGCACCCAGCCATCACATCGTATGAAATTGTGGCAGCCCTGAAGCCTTAGCAGTATCGAAAGTAATTTGGTCGATTTGGGATCATGGCTAGTCTTCACATACAAGATCGTTATCGAGCCACAGGGGTCTAAATCGTCACAAAAAGCACATTTCTGCTTATTACCGATTTACCGATTTTAATGTTCAATCATTTATAAGCTCAATCGTTTTTAGCTCCTTTACCCCCGTGGAAACGCTGGTAACATATGGGCAGAATCAAATTGTAGACCTGCAGTTCCTTACATATGCGTTATGCCGCCATTTTGTGAGGGTGCGAGCAATGGCTGTCTCTCGAGCTGTTTTTTGTGCCCCCAAGCGTTAAATTTACTCACGGTCTCTTTTCCCCGCTACCCTTTTGCGCATCTCACAGTCCGGTTCGCCGCCGGGATCCTCAGAAGTCTGCCCTCATATCGAGCTGGATCCTCGATTTTCGTCTGCCGGCATCCTCGGCGGTTTGCTGGGCGGTCACGTAGCCTTCCTCCCGCCGTCCTTTACCAGAGCCCGGCAGCACCCGGAGCGGAGCTGCGAAGCTGTCAAAACCGGACTTCTCCTTTGCGTAACTCGTCGGTCGAGCGCTCTATGTGACCCGCTCACATTCCGGCGTCCGCTTCTCCTATTGTTGTCGGCGCTGGAGAGGTTTTTCGCGCTCCAGATCTAGATGACTTCTTCGGCACGAGCAGAGAGACTCAGAGAGCCGCCATCTCCCTCGGCGTCCAAACCACGCCCCCTCGTATGTTGGACTATTTTAAGTGAAAACTCCGCAGCAGTGTATCTCACATGCAAATGTCACTCAGAATACTGGCAGGAGCACTTTTTCACAGAAATAAAATGTAAAATTCCAGATATTTGACAGTTTACATGACATAAAATTGCACTTATTAGGCATAATAGGCGAACATAACAGGAAATTGTAATACTTGCCTACGTATGATATGGTCCAGATGCTATACAAGGTCGTATTCTGTAATGCTTTCATGTATTTGTCCAGTTAATCATGAAATTGACAAATCACAGCAAAATCTAAGGTAGAATTGCTATGGTTTTGCATAGAGAGCAGAGAGAAATGATCGCATAGGATCCAAAGGACAGATGTATGATTGTTCTGGCTGCAAAAAGTGGTGTCAATATGCAGCCAGTCTTTATGCCACTAGAAACTTATTTTTCAAACTGACCTATGTACTAATATGTCAGTTCTCAGAATAGGGAATCAGAGTCATTCCCAACTCACCTAAATAATATTAATTAAGTTGGTGCAAATTGAAGCTCACTATGATTTTCCACAATCAGAGGGATAATGGCCTGCAAGAGTCATCTGACCGCCATCCCCATGAATACATATATTTAACTGTCCAAATTCGCAAAAGGGGTGCTTTTTTGAAAAAAGAAAAACAAATCTTAATGTTTCAGCAAGAGTTGCCAGTAGTCAATATGATCACTGACAACTCACTGAAACATACACGCCACCCGAGGGAACCCCTTCCCTTTTGTGAATAAGTTACTACCCCAACCTGGGACTAGAGTTTGAAACATGGATACATCTGGTACCGAATCACAAATTTGAATGGACGCTCACAGCAAATTTTTTATTTTAAAGCCAGTCGCAAATCTCCTTTAGCAACTGGTAAAACTTCATCTACTTCCAAAATAGGTTTGGATGATGTAGCAAACCTTTTTTGTGGTCACGCACTTCAAATCAGAGTGTTTGTGACCATAAAAAGTGTTATACATAGGGCCCTACAAGTATTGCTTCCAGTGTAAGTGAACCTAAGGCTTTCAACAGTTTCTTACAAGAGGCAATGCCAATCACAAGCAACATTTGTCCTTGGTGTGTGTCAGTTACATCAAGTGTCTTCTAGTCAGTCCGTCACTTTCACCTAGAACCTTTCTCTTGGCTCCCATTGTTTGACCAGCGTGCCTATCAGCTGAATTCTTAATCTCTGTTCCAACTGCCTGTCTCCCACGCCGAGTGCCGAGCACTTTTATCAACTGCCCATACTCTGTAGCCAGTAATTGCATGGAGACTCCACTTATCAAAGCTTGTTGGGCATATACTCTTCAAAATACACTAAGTGTCCCCATTTTCAACTAATACAATTAGACTAATGTTTTACACTCATTCATGCACTCCAACAATAAGATGGGTGCTTGCTATGGTTTTAAGACCACGTGCCGGCATCCCACAATCAATTATTTTCTATTACAATTACCAGGAAGCAGTCTATACATTTACAAAAGTTTCATTTCTGAGGTTCCGTTTGCATGGCAAGATGAGAAAGGTGTGCGGAAGGGTTTTCAACCATTCAAGATATCTGTGGCACTGTTGTCTGAACAAACATTCTGGACATTTGAGACTCTCCATTCACAACGACAGTTTTGGCATTGAATTTATATTTAAATTAGGCCAGGGGGAGGAATTGGAGGAATTTGGCAAATCCTTGTTACTCTTAACACGGAGTTCCCAGACACATTTTACAAAACACATTGTGGCAGACAACGACAATGGAAACACTTGAGACTCCAGCAAGTGAGCTGGCGAGAGCCAGCAAGATTTGGCATCCAGTAGCGCAATTTACGGTCGATAGGAAGCTATTCAGCCTGGTTTTGTAATGCTAGCAATCACGGGAGTGGTCAGAGGGCTGCTTCTCAAAAGGGTTTTCTAAATGAGTGGCACCAACAACAATTCGAATGGCTGCTCTCTCTTACCCACCGCATGTTGCCGCTCGCTCTGATTTTTCGGTGCGGAATGTGAAATTAAAGCAGCATGGCATGCATTTTATCTGCCCATTGGCTGAACTCCATGGAATTTCGAGGGGCTTTTATATAACTCTGTGGACTTCCACTGTGTGAAATGCTGTGAGTACTTCCCACCCCAAATTTGCTTCCAAATAAAGGGTCAACGTACAACTATCTTTAATTCAAAGAAGGCTTCCTGGCAGCCATAAATGGATTATTACTGTGGTACTCTCTGTCACCAAAATTAAGCACCCATTGACAAAGTCAATAGATCTGCCCTGAGCATGCTTCTGCACTGTCTATGTGTAATGTTGCGACCGCACAGTTGCGGTCTAGTTGATCAGCGCACGTAGACGTGCGCATACGCGGTGGCGCACAGCGCCGCGTACGTTATAAAAATAAAGGTGGGCGTGTCCCCGAGTTAGTCGGGACCACGCGACGAACCAAACCAGGTGTCCGTGTGAGTCCCTCATTGCGCGCTCTTAGCCTGCGCGCCCCCCAGGTTCTACCGACCTGACAATGGCGACGAGGGGTGTCTGACCCCACGCTGTGCCCCCTGCACGGCCCGTACTGCATTGGAGGGCCGGCCCAGGCCCCATGAGCTGCCCCGACTGGCCCGGCGAGGCCCTGGCCGAGACCCGGATAAGGGTATGAGACTGCGGCCGCCACATGTGCGCCCTGCCACGCACGCACGCGGCGCCTCCTGGTCATAGCGCCTGCAGAGGATGACGCGCGGTAGCGTTGCACACTCACGCTAAACCGCGACACGTGCCCAGCAGCGACTGACCTGCCGGTGGCGCCCATCCCCACGTGGAGGAGCCTCGTATTCCGACCCGGAGTGCCCCTAGTGGAGCCACCTGTGCCCGCGCCGCGATGACGGCCATCCCCCCGATCGAGCCCTTTGTGGTCGACGGCGCACCTGCCTCTTTGGCGCCGAGATGGAAAGACTGGACGGAGCGCCTCAACTTCTACTTTGAAGGTGCGGGGACGGCGAGGGACCGCCGCCGAGCACTCCTCCTGCACCTAGGGGGTAAGGACATTCACCGCATTTACAAGACTTTGACAGAGGCCACGCCGCACACTTATGTCACGCTACTACAAGCGCTTAACGCTTACTTCGAGCCCATGGCCAGCAAAGACTACGAGCGTTTTCTTTTTCGCCAAGCCCGGCAGGAGGCTGATGAGTCTCTTGATGCTTTCCATGGGAGGCTGAGGGAGCTCGCTAGCACTTGTGGATTCAGGGATGAGCAAGAAGAGATACGTGGTCAGATAATTCAGAACTGTTATTCATCCGATCTCAGGGTCAAGATTCTCCAAGAAGATGGGAAGCCCCTTGCTGAGATCCTGAAACTAGGCCGCTCCAAGGAACTATCGAGAGCGAGAGCGTCACACATGGAGGCAGCACTGCACAGGCCAGTAAAAAGTGAACAAGTCAACGTCGCAGAACAAGTGAATGTCGTCCGCCCCAAACAACGGTCATTCGGAGGGAAGAAGCCACAGGAAAGGCGGAAGGAATGTGGATACTGTGGAGGCACACCTCACAGAGCAAAAGACTGCCCAGCAAACGGCAAGAAATGCAGCGCGTGTGGGCGTTTGAATCATTTCGCCTCGGTATGCAGGTCCTCGAAACAGAAGGCGGAGGCAGCGCACGCCATCAGAGACAGCCCAGAGAGCGAAGATATGGACGACGATGTCCATGACTACCCCATACACTATGTGTTTGCCATCGACCATCCGGCCAGGAAGAAAAAGCGCCTCCCGAAGTGTCGCATAAGAGTGAACCAGCAAGAGGTGAGAGCCACTATAGATACAGGGGCCTCTATCGAGTTAATGGCAGCGGACGTGTATAACCAACTGCGTGACAGGCCAACCCTAAGCAAAGCAAAGATCCGAGTGTTCGCCTATGGACAGAAAACCCCAATACCACTCATCGGGTGTTTCAAGACAAATATCTGTCATCAGGACAGGACAGTCCCCTCCACCATATATGTGACAAAAGAAGGGAGCGGCATGCTACTCAGCGGAAAAGCCGCCGAAGAACTCCAACTCATCTTCTATGCCATGGCAGTCCTAGAGGATGAACTCGATGCCATCATCATTGTCAGGTCGGTAGAACCTGGGGGGCGCGCAGGCTAAGAGCGCGCAATGAGGGACTCACACGGACACCTGGTTTGGTTCGTCGCGTGGTCCCGACTAACTCGGGGACACGCCCACCTTTATTTTTATAACGTACGCGGCGCTGTGCGCCACCGCGTATGCGCACGTCTACGTGCGCTGATCAACTAGACCGCAACTGTGCGGTCGCAACATTACATTCCTTTTCACCTTTGGTATGAACAAGACCCCCCCCCCTCAACAAAATGGTATTGCTCTGAGTATCTAGCGGAGTGGGGGATCCTACACCGGAAAATAACACCCAGATGGCCGCAAGCAAACGGAGAAGTGGAAAGGTTTATGCGCACGCTGAACAAAACCATCCGAATTGCCCATGCTGAGGGAACATCGGTGGAAAAGGGAATCTACTCCTTCCTCCGAGAGTACAGGCTTACTCCACACCGCACCACGGAGGCAGCCCCAGGTCCGTCCACGATGGGACGCATAATCCGAGACACCCTCCCAAATCACCCCACCTGGAACCCCACCAGTGCAGAATCATGGAGGACTGTGTCCAACAGGAAAAAGTCTAATGACTATGCAAGTTTCCGGCGAAGGTCCAAAGAATCATCTATTGCCGAAAATGACCGGGTCTATGTCCGAGACAGGTATCCAGGGAGCAAGTTCAGGCTCCCGTTTGAACCACAACCATGGACTGTCACTGCCCGGAACGGGACCATGATCACCGCCCAGCGAGAGGGAGAAACAGTCACCAGGAATGTCTCATTCTTCAAAAAGGCTGCCAGCCCCCGGAATGACCCACCTAGCTCGGAGAGGAATGGGGGATCAACAGCATCGCCAGCCCGGCCAGGAAGCAACCAAAGCACTCCCGAAGCCGCCGTCCAGGATTGGGACGTGGACTCTGCAGATGAACCACGAGCCTCCAGCACCCCCAGTGCCGCTCTCCCCAGGAGCCCCCAGAGCCCTCTGGGCACGAGCACTCCCTGCAGTGAACCACCCCGGAGAGTGCTGTTCCGTGGCGAAGCAGCAGGCTATGGACTGAGAAGGAACCCAGCGCCCTCCTCCCAGCTGGCCGACTACGCAGTGGGCTGAGAGACCGTGAAGAGACTAGAGACTGGTAACAGGCCGGATGGCCATGTTTTATTACTTGTTTGGACACTCAGAGCAATACCATTTTGTTGAGGGGGGGGGTCTTGTTCATACCAAAGGTGAAAAGGAATGTAATGTTGCGACCGCACAGTTGCGGTCTAGTTGATCAGCGCACGTAGACGTGCGCATACGCGGTGGCGCACAGCGCCGCGTACGTTATAAAAATAAAGGTGGGCGTGTCCCCGAGTTAGTCGGGACCACGCGACGAACCAAACCAGGTGTCCGTGTGAGTCCCTCATTGCGCGCTCTTAGCCTGCGCGCCCCCCAGGTTCTACCGACCTGACACTATGCTTCGTTACTTTTTTTTTATTGTATGCATAAGCCACGGACATGAAGAAGAAAAAAAGAAAGAAAACATGCTGTCATCTAAATTTATTTTCAAAGAACAGGGGTTCTCATTAATGATAGGATATCATAATACATATATAAAAATACAATTATAACAATGGCCATGTGCAAATAAATGAATAAAATATGAACTATTTCGAAATCACTAAGGTGCAGGAGTAAGTGCCATATTCAATAATAGATGATGCTATACTTCATTCTGTCTACTTTTATGATGTACCAAGAATATAAACTTGCGAGAAACCCTCAAAGTACTGGAGATCATTAAAATGACCTACTCAGGAAACCTGATGTGAGTATCTTAATAAATGAAAACAACAATTTAATCAGTCAGGATCAACTCGTAATGACTAAGAAAATGAGCAAAAAAATAAAAATAAAAATACTCACCCCAAAATAAGTGTTGTCACAAGGCAGAGATCTGTAAGATGTACGGATATCAAGATGCAGGATAATATATTTCTTACGCTTAGGAAAGTCTTTAAACAGAACTCAAAAGCGTCAGCTCTGCATGCTGCATCTCAGCCAAGCTCAGTAAGATGTACGGGTATCAAGATACAAGAAAAAAATATTTATTTCGCCTAGAAAAATCCTCAGAGCCGCAAGCGTCAGCTCTGCATATCGTATATCAGTCAATGTCCGAGTGAAAACGCGGAACCATGCCTTCTCGAGACACTGACTGTACTCAGAACGAGGCTTGGGATGCTTGCGTTCTGTAATATAGGGCGGGAAGGAGGACAAAAAAGTGAATTCTTCTATGGGGCCTAGATTCTTGTAAGATGGTGTGTGTCGATCACGAAGGAGGGGTTCTAGTGATGTACTCACTTTACCACTATTTAATTATCAACATGATAATACAATGTAGTTAGAACAGAAAAAATGCTCACTGTACAACATCTATAAAGTACCAAGTATACTAATCTAATACAAAAACACATATCGAACAGTTCTAATAGAGGAGTCACATTCCACACTGGTCCCAAGCAAGCATAATTATCACTTAGTATATCATACTAATAAAACATACAAAATGTGAATAGTTGTAAAACAATGCTGCAAGAGGGGTATATCACATTGCAATATTTATTGAAACCATAAATAGACATTGATTGGGAAGTGTCATATCAGTTCAGTCACAAAATATATATATATCACCTACTGGCGGTCGCCAGTAAGTAGTTATATTTAGAAATAGTTTCCATAGGAAAATCATTTTTGATTTGCTAATAACTTTGTCGTCGTTTGACGATTCTTCCTGAAATTCTCAAAACAAAGTCTATCTAGGTCAGCTCCTATCCTGAAAGTTTAGGAGTGATTCGTCAGGAGGGGGCTGAGAAAAAAGGGGGGTCCCAAAAGTCATTTTTTCCATGTTAATTTCCATAGGAAATTTTGCGACGAGCTACAGCCCGAAGTGCTGGACGGAATTACCCTAAACTTGGCAGAAAAGTAGTGCTTAGTTCAGAAAGCAACCTTTTTTTAAATGGTGTAAATCCATTCAGTAGTTTCTGAGAAATTCAAAAAATAAGAGTAAAGAAATCATTTTCCCATAGGAAACTTTGTGCAAGGCTACAGACGAAACTACTGAATGCAATTACCCCACATTTGGCAGGAAGGTAGTGCTTGGATTAGAAAGCAGCTTTATTTTAAAATGTTGTAAATTTGTTCAGTAGTTGCTGAGAAATTAAAAAATTAAAGTTTTGATATCTGGGCGGCGCCTAAGTCGCATGGGCGAGCTTTACTGTGATTGGATGCCAACACTCCAAACCAGGAAGTGTTGGCAGCCATCTTGTGACTCGGTAGAAGTGAGTCACTAGTGCATTATGGGTGCGCGAGTTATAGTTAGCTGAATTAACTATAACAGGGGAATATCTATGTTTTTTTATGAGTGAAATGTCCAACTAACTATAACATGTCTGAAACCTATGGTTTTTTCATTAAATTTCTAAGGTTTTTTTAAATGCTAATTTCTAACTAGAACGTGTCTGAAACCTATGTTTGATTCAGTGAATATATATTTTGTATTATTGTATTGTATTAAAATTTATAAAGCGCATAGCTTACCCAGCAAAGGGGCGTCCCAGCGCTAGACAGCACAAAGAATGAGGGCTGCAGGAAAAGCAGAACCTAGATTAGAGGGAAAAGGTCAGTTTTAATAGTCTTACGAAAAATCAGATAGCTATCCAGACATCGGATGTGCGCAGGGAGAGAATTCCAGAGCTTGGCCGCCAGGAGATGAAAGGACAATCCACCTGCATGCACCTTGCAGTTTTGCTATATATGACACCACTCCCCCACAGTACTAATTTCTTGGTGTATTGAGTCGCAGTGCTCAATCCACTTACATGCAAGAGACAAGGAATTTAATTGTAATATTTCTTTGGGAGAAAGAAAGGCCCTTTTGGATCTGAAAAATGACCCCACCATCATAGTGAAACCAGCCGATAAAGAAGGTGGGCTAGTGCTACAAGATTTTAAAGACTATGATATTGAGCTAACAAGACAAATCTCTAACACCAGCCACTACAAAAAACTCACCCATAATCCTATAGAAAGTATAAAATCTGAAATATTGAGGACTACCATACAAGGTAAGCATTCATATCTGAAAAGGAGTTCAGATTTCTGAATGAAGAAAACTCACACACTCCCGTGTTGGACACTTTGCCTAAAGTACACCAAAATAGAGATCATCCTCCTGAAAGACCTATTTTATTGGGTAGTGGTTCCATTTTAGAACTCATAGTGGATTATATCAATGTTTTCATACAGGATTGTGTTCCACAACTCGCACCAACAATGATCAGGAACTTTGATGGGTTCTATTTTATGCCAAATCAGGCTAATGTCTTTGTAGAGGACTTTAAAAATAAATTTTATATAGGTGTAGGCGAACATTTATTGTTCAAACATAAAATGCTGGAAAAGATCTATTGCTTACTTTTTTATTTGGTCTAGATCAGATTACTCCTTCCATTGTTTCCTAGAATATTTGAACAGGTCACAAACTGATTTGACATTCACATGTTCTCTCAATAAGATAGAGATCGCTTTTCTTGATCTTACTATTAAACATGAAAATGGCAAGCTTTACACCACCCTCTTTAGGAAACTGACAGAAACAAACACATTATTATCCTTACAAGATGGGCTTCCCTCTGGACAGTTCCCTCAACTAAGGAGAAACTGTATACACAACAATGACTATTTTAGAGAAGCAAACCCCTTATAAGAAAGATTGCTCAGCAGAGGCTATTCAAAATTATAGTTGAACCCTCTCTCAAGACAGCCTAATATTGTCCTCGGGAGGAGTTACTTCAATGTAAGAAGTACTTGTGAATAACTGGGGTGTGTCACCATGCTTTGGCCTGATACTAACAGAATTTAAGATCTAATACTTAAGCATTGTCACTCTTCTATTGAACTTCATAGGTTTGCCTTTACCAGAGGCAGAAATATCAAAGATCATTTTATCCCTTCTACCATCAGGAGTGTTGGAGCCAGCAGCAACAAAACATTGGTAGACATTTGGGGTTTACAACTTGCGAAGGGACACTGCAAGTGTGCCTACTGTGTTGCCTGTAAAGTCACAACAGACACAATAACATCTGAGTTTGGTAACTAGTAAATTGAACTTAAGGCACTTCTCGAATTGTAATTCCAAGAATGTAATTTACTGTATATCTTTGTAAATTGTTATATAGTGGACAAACCTCGCAACCTGTGAAGACTAGGATTTGCCAGCTTCGCAGCAGGACGAAGTGTAAAGTAATTAATGCTCGCTTGGTGACACACGTCATGGAACAAAATCATCCTGCGGAGGACATTGCTTTGCAATCCATTGATAGGGCACTAATCCCAGAGAGAAGTGGTGACCACACACAGATCTTGCAGAAAATTGAGTCCAAGTGGATTGAGCACTGTGACTCAATACACCAAAAGCTTACTTCTGTGGAAGAGTGGCATTCATATGTGGAAAAACAGAGTGCATAAAACTTGAGCACACTGTGGAGGAGTGACACATATTTGACAGGAGTAATTTGATGCTTACCAATCAATTCCTATTTATGGTTTCATTATGGATTGCTTTATACTATTTTGGAAATGTAATATTACCCCCCGTACAGCATTGTTTTACAACTATTCCCATTTTCCATGTTCTCCTAGTAGGATATACAAACTGATAATTATGGTTGCATGGGACCAGTTTGAAGTGCGACTTCGTACTCTATTAGAACTGTCTCATAATTATTTATTTTTGTTTACGATTAGTATACTTTGTACTCTAAAGATGTTGTTTATTAAGCATTTTTTTTACATCTAACTACATTGTTTTATGTTTGTGATAATTAAATACTGGTAAAGTGAGTATATCACTAGAACCCCTCCTCTGTGATCATCACGCTCTATCTTACTTCGCCACTCTAGATCAGATACAGCTATAAGCAAATCAATCTTGACCCTGTGCCTCATGGGAACAGTCCAGTTGGAACTGCCAAGCCATGTCTTCCCTGGACCTGAAACAAGCACCCTAGGATCGGTTTCGGGGTAACAGCCCTCATTAGCCAGACCAGCTTGAATCCATTGGCAAAGTGAAGAAGGGAATCGCGCCTGGGCATACCCTGCCAATTTAGGGCGAACAAAGCACCCACAAGGAGATGATGGATGCAGTGCTGAAACGTTTCAGTCACAGTTCTGGGTTGAATCCACCATTGTTCTTTAGCTCATTTCACCACCCCAGTTCAGACACAGCCATATGAAAATCAGTCTTGACCCTGTGCCTCATTGGTGCAGTCCAGACCAAACTGCCAAGCCATGTCTTCCCTGGACTGGAAACAAGCGTCCTGGGACCGGTATCAGGCTAACAGCCCTCATCAGCCAGGCTAGGTTGAATCGAGTGGCAAAGAGAGCAAAGGGGCCCATGTCTGGGCATATCCTGCCAACTTAGGGCAAACAAAGCAAACACAAGGAGATGATGGACGCATCGCTGAAACTTTTCAGACACTCATCCACAGTCATAGATCTGGGTTGAATCCATTATTGTTCTTTAACTTACTTCGCCACCCCAGTTCAGACACATAATAATAATAATAATAATCCACATTTGTAAAGCGCGAACAATCACCCGTAAGGGTCTCTAGGCGTTGGGGGCCGTTGGGAAGATTAAGCAAGCTATTGCCCAGAGTCACATGGTGCTGGGCTAATCTGCCGCCGGAGTCGGGGATCGAACCGTGATTCCCAGATTCCGGAGTCAGTCGCCCAGGCCGCGGCGCCACACCTCTCCGTCACAGCTAAAAGCAAATCAGTTTTGACCCTGTGCCTCATGGGAACAGTTCAGCCCGAACTGCCTAGCCATGTCTTCCCTGGACCGGAAACAAGCATCCTGGGACCAGTTTCGGGCTATCAGCCATAGCTGTTTTAATAGTGTTTTCTTTTCTTTCTTTTTTTTATGTAACTGTACTGTGCATTTTTCAAATATTCTTTGAAGATTTATTAAGGTGACAAGAAATCACACACAATCAGCTATTTATTGTTGTAGACAGCTGCAATGCCACAATATCACATAAACACATTATTAATAGCAATTTTGAGAAAGAGTCAAAGAAAATCATCATCTAATTTGGCACCCAGAGTGCAGGCAAAATAAATAGAAAATAAACAAAAACAAAAAAAGTATACTTTGAAATAGCTTTGAAGGGACGTTACTATTTTTAAGCATATGTGAACATTTTGCATACGCATTATGCAGGAAAAGTGAAAGACTCAATAGATAAAGTGGTCTCTGCCCTATGTATGCTTTGTGCTGTGGTGTGCAGAAGTAAAATATAAATGAAACATCAACAGACCAGTGGATGAAGCCGGCTAAATAGCCCCTCTGTATAGGATGTATGAATTATTGGAAAAGAATAATCTGGTGAGGCAGCTAAATGCATTGCAAGACCAGACCTGAAAATCTGCATTTGCACATGAACCTGCATTCCTATGTGTGGAATCAAGCATTATCCCTAGTGGGAAAATGGCAGTACGGGGAATATGCTATATGACAATCCCACTAGCACTGATGTATGTCTCCAGGCATAGCAATTCAACTGGCTGTCAATTTACAGAAGTTGGCCATTTACACCAATGTATGGGAGTAAGTCTGTGGATGTAAATGGATGGCTTTACTTTGTGAATAGGGCCGTAAACATGGAATCTTTAGCATGCTCACAACATGCAAATCACTGCCCCCTGTAGCAACTCCCAAAAACAGAGAGACAACAGCGATTAGCGTGGTTCAACCAAGGTGTAGCCTTTTATTTACATAGATACATAGTATCTTTGAGCAATGATAACCATAGTTAAGCAGATATTATTGTTATGAGAATAGGGGACTACAGATCAGCAAAAACAGCTCAAGGATTGTACAAGCAATACAACGATTGTCTCAGCTTTCCATATACAGTGAAACACTCCGGATGCAAAGTGCCAGAAGGACTCTTTCCCTTATCCATCACACATGCCCTCAACGAAGGGCATCCAGGGGATTACTGGCAAGCATACCTTAGTAGAAACCTCCCCTCCAATCACACAGAGAGATGTGCAATACCAACAGTTCCCTACCAACACATACACCAAGGCACCGCCTAGCCCTCCATCACTGCTGGGACATCCGTCAGCAGGCAAATCCCCTCATAATGTTCAACTCCAGGCATCCTGGGGTAGAGCAGAAAGGTTCAGGACCACCTGCAGGTCAGTCCCCCCCCCCTTCCTGCCTGCCCAGTGCCCACACAAGTCAACACCCCTCCAAGAGATCAGTTCAATAAATCAGTCCAAACATTTAGGTAGCCCCCTTTTTCTGCTGATAGAAATTCCTCCAATTCCACCTTTCTCCAGGTGTAGGTGGGTGGTTGTGAGCTCCAGCCTGCTGCGACCTGGAGCATGGTGGAGGAGGGAAAAAGAAGACGATCCCCACCTTTCGATGCCTTAAATGCACCCATCCCTCGCGCCTCCCGATGATGCCATGTCCGGCCCTCCGTCACTTCGTGGAGACACAAAAGAGGGAGTCTGTCCCCAGGCTCCTGCCCTTGGAGCAACTAAGGAAGCACCTCTGCAATTTGCAGGGGTTGCCTGGTCAGGAGCTTTCTGCCGCCCACTTTAAATTCCATGATGCTACAAGACTTCTCTGAATTTTATGATTAATGTTTCCCGGAATTGTTATATACACTATGAAATCAAACAGCTACTATCTTGCACAGTTTTTATCGTAGTAGAACTTTATATTAATCACAGATGTCGGCTGTATTTATTGAATTATGCCTTGTATACAGGATTTTTGATAGATAAACACCAAATTTACTTACTTTACTGGAGTCTAATGTGTTGTAAGAAGTCAAATATTATGGGATAAAATACACTTTCTTTGCTCAGAGACATTCATAGGACAGAACAAGGGGAGACGCATTTTCCTTTCAGTGTTGAAATAGAACCTCTTCCAAGTCCATTAGGAAACATGAACCTGTGGCACCATTGAAAATGGGGTGCTCCTTAATTGGACGAATCCTTATGTAATGTGATGGCTTGTATTTGATACCAGGGATATCATTTGATACCACATGAAAGAGCTTCACAGCCAGCTTTGATAGGAACTGATGTGCTTCAAAACGATGTATCTTACAAGCTGCACCTGAATCCCTCGGATGCTTTCTAAAATGATTTAAAAAAATACACAATAAAGGCATATGTTCTATATGCCTGTGAGAAAACACAAATGGAGGCACAGCCTGATGGAAGAGCATTGATTTCCTGAAGAAGCCTGTGCCTATAGTATTACACTGGTTTATTTTCTGTTTGAGTAATCGCAATTACCTTCAGACAATCAGTTGGATCATTTGCTATATTGTTTCTTTGTATAATAAGTGTTTTTAGGAAAAGAGATATAGCAACATCGGTCTCTTAACTTGCCAATTTTTAGGATTTTATGTTCATCCTGATAATGCAGAATGTACAGCCTATAGACTCAACTGCACATAGGGCAATATACCCCCAGTTCTACATTGTAAGGACCCTGGAAGCTTCTAAAGTGACTTACAAAATTCCTTTTTAATTTGCTGCTTAGCTATGGGTATAATAATCCCTCTAATAAGTGGGTCTTTGACATCCGACCATTTGAGACTGAACACTAGTCAGCTTAGATATGATTTGACTTTCACTTTCAATCAATCAATCAATCAATCAATCAATCAATCAATCAATCAACCAACCAGCATTTGTATAGTGCAGCGCTGTCACTCCATGGGTATCTGGGCCCTGAGGGTGCCCGGTCTGTCTCGAAGGTCTTGAGCTTTTCTCTAAAATCTGCCAGGGAAGGTGCTGTTCGGAGGAGGAGGGGCAGGTTGTTCCAGGTCTTGGCAGCAATGTAGGAGAAGGAGCGGAGGTGTCTTGCGAGCAGGTGGAAGTTCATTCGATAGGGGATGCAGGATTGTCCTTGGTTGTGTAGAGTCTTGTATGCATGTGTGAGGATCTTAAACTGGAATCTCTGCTGGATGGGTAGCCAGTGGAGGTTTCTTAGGTTAAAAGTGATGCATACCCATTTGGAAGATCCAAGATGAGTATTGATGCGGTGTTCTATATTGTCTGGAATCTTTTCAGTAGCTGGATGGAGATTCCGGCATAGGGAGGGAAGCCATAGTCAAGGCAGCTGGTAACAAGGGCCTGTGTGACTGTCTTTCTGGTGTTGATTGAGATTCATCTGAAGATTATGCAGAGCATGCGCAGGGTGTAGAAGCAGGAGGAGGTGACTGCATTGACTTGTCGTTTCATGGTCAGTTGTCTGTAGAGGATGATGCTGAGGTTGCGTACGTGGTCTGTCAGTGTGAGTGTTTGTCCAAGTTCTGCTAGCCACCAGCTGTGTACCATGTGGAAGTGTTCTTCCCAAAGATCAGTACTTCTGTTTTGCCAGAGTTGAGTTTGAAGGAGCTGTCTCTAATCCATTTGGCTACATCAGTCATGGCATTGCAGAAGCTGGTTTGTGAGTTGGAGGGGTCCTAGGTGAGCAAGAGAATAAGTTGAGTGTCGTCAGCATAGGAGATTGTGCTGAGTCTGTGGATCTGACAATGTCTGTGAGGGGGGCCATGTAGATGTTGAACAGGGTGGGGCTGATGGATGAACATTGGGGTACACCACATACAAGGTCCTTGGGTGCAGAGGTGAAGGAAGGTAGACAGATGCCCTGTGTGCATCCTTAAAGAAAATAAGCAATTAACTTGAGGAAGGTTTGCTGTATGCTGATGAAGATGGGTAGTCTGTCGATGAGGGTGTGGTGGGAGATGGTGTTGAATGCAGCAGAGAGGCCATTGAGGATCTGCACCTACAAAAGTACAGTAGATAATGCAGATATACCCTCTTTAATATACCCGATGTATTAGCCCAAGTCTCCTTCATATCATTATTGTTATGAAGTGCAAAACTATTACATGTGTAATATGTTTAGGAGAGCTTTTAAGAACAAGCATAAGGAGACAATTACACTACACAGTAGAGATCTCATCAACCCAAGTATAATGAATTTGAAACTAATATCAATCAAAATCCTGTACATAAAGGCAAGTTTTACATATAGAATAAAGTCATTATTTGCATCACATTGGGGGGGGGGGTGGAGTGGGCCCTGCTGAAGCCAATCTACCCCCTGATACTTTGCATACATCACAGCTACCAAATGACAGAGAGAGAACATATCCCAACATTCACCTAAAGAAACCTTGGAAGCCGCTTTGTGACACAGTCACTATCAGGCACACCATGTGGTCTATTTTGGCCAATTCCCTGAAATGACAATATCCTTGGGCAGCCGGGGCAAGAACTGGAGGATTTGGACCATCAGCAGGTTCATCCCTCCTCCATCCAGCCATGTGCCCCACCACAGCTAAAGGTTCTGGTACATCAGCAGGTTAGACTGCTCTGTAGTGTTGTGTAAATAAAGAATGACTGAAATCTCAATACCCGATTGACTCTGTAGACCAGTTAAGTAGGTGTGGGAGGGTAATCAAGTGAATGGTGGTTTTGAATGGTGAGTTTCTGCTTACCTGCTGATCAGCCGCGGTCGGTAGTAGGAGTTTCTGCAGGGCGGTGACGTGGGGAGTGGGAGGGGCAGGGTGGGGGGTATTAATGTATGGATTACGGAGTTTAACAGGTAAGTAAACATATAAATAAATAAAACGAATTTCGTTGCGCGCACTGCATCGCATGTGGTGATGCAGTGCACACAACGAAATTCGTTTTATTCATGTATATGTTTACTTACATGTTAAACTCCGAAATCCATACATTACTTCCCCCCACCCTGCCCTCCCCCTCCCCACGTCACCGCCCTGCAGAAACTCCTACTACCGACCGCGGCTGCTGCTGATGAATAAAGACGTGTATACCTACTCTCCATATGTGGCGTTGTCATTGGCAAATGCCTGGCCTGGGCAGGATGCTACAACTAGCGATAAGTAGGGGGTAAGTCACCTGTAGATTGACAGTGCTCTGCTCAAGCGTGCTACTTGTGCCACAGTCGAAGTGCAGAATCGACATTGACTGGTGAAGGAGTAAAAGAAGCCATAAAAAAGATAACACATGAAGATGAAGTGATGTACCATCAAATTAAAGCAGCCTTTAATGTCAAGTTCAATCCAGTGCAAAATGTATTTTACAAACATCTTCAGAATGGAGTAGGTGAAACCATCGATTAATTTGTTAAGAGCCTGGATCTCCTCGTAAAGCACTGTACGTTCAAATAATGTATTGAGAAGGTAACTGCATGCCTCAGAGTTATTGATGGATGTTACCCAGATTCCTTTGGAAGGCGAATGCTGAAAGTAACTCTGAGCTTACAGCAAGTTGTCGCGGCTGCCCGAGCTGAGGAACAGGCTAATCGACAAGTGGCTGACATGGAGGCTAGGGGTGCCCAGAGTGCATCAGTCATGAACGTAAAAAGTAGGCCAAAGCCTAAAGCTGAGGGGCACAAAGTGAAGTTGCCACAGAAAAAGAAAAACATTTTTCAGATGTGGAATATCATTTCCACATGACAGTAGATTCCCACCATTGTACAGATTTACAATGGCTGTGGCAAAGCAAGCCATTTGGGACGTGTGCAAGGCAAAAGAAAGAGTAAGTGCGTCACAACATGAAGACATATCGGCCAACCCCGAGCTACATCAATGACGTTCTACGTGGTCCCACATGGCCAACGACCATATCAACTGAGGCAAATCGACACCAAATGAAGTCAACCATCATTGAAATCATCATCAAGAGTTCTTCAATGTCTGTTCCCAGTGAAAGAGACAATGACAATTGTGCAATGTCGATGTTTACTTTATAGAGGAATGCACATGTGGGACTAGGTTCACTGACAGAATATTGACACCCAAAATATCCCCATACCACAATATCGAGTTATAAATATCAATGTAAAAAAGAATCAACATCCTATATTTATTGTGGTAAGTACAAAAATATCGACAAAAGTATATTAATGTCATTAATATAGTTGAAAAAAATTGTTTATACATATACACACACATAAATATATATATACAAAAGATATTAAATATTTTAAATGATATCAAAAAATTAATTAGAATGAATATACAGTTTAACAAATATAACAAACTTAATTTAAAATAGGAAAACACACATAATTAATATATATAATTTTTACATTAAAACAATTATTAAACTATTACTTTTTATGTATTTTATCATTTTAAATTTATATACAACTACAAGAGCAAAAAAAGTATATATACACACACACACACACATGTATAGATACACATACACTCACACAACTACAAACATAAAATCTAGTGAAAAAAAACATTGTAATTAAATTTAAAAATTCAACTATTTAAAAATCTTTAAACTTGGTCAAAATAATATTCAATTTAACAAATATTATTAAACATAATTTCAAATAAACAAAACATAATAATTTAAATTATAACAAAACAAAATTAATTAGAACATTTAACATGCATACTATTCCCACTACAATTTAAACAAAACTATGCAAACTATTAAAGTAAATATATCAACAATTTACTACTCCCATTTAGCACAACGCATAATTATTAACGATGGATGAAAATAAAATGTACAAGTCTCCCTCAAATTAATGCAAGAATAGTATAAGTGATAAATTATACATTCAACATATTTACTGCACGCATTCCAGCCAATTCAACACCAACGAAACTATTAAACAGCAGAGGGGTAAATGTAATATTCCCACTTCAGTCAGTGCAACAGTAGGGAAAGTGTGGGATAGCGCAGGGGTAAAATATCATCTAAAAAATACAAATATTTAACAAACAAAATAAAAAATATATAAATATTAAAAATGTAAAAATAAATATTTTTAATCTAGAAAAATAGAAATTAAAGACATTATAATATTAAATACATATCACAAACACCTACAAATATTATAATAAATCAAATGAATAAACAAAATTCAAACAAATAAATATTTTTATTTGGAAATTATTAACAAAAACATTACATACATTTAGTTTATTTACTTCCTACCCGATAACACTACACAATTCACAACCCACATCTAAAAAGAAAAAATGTACTTGCATAAATAACATAGTTATCAATTAAACAAATACTCATTAAAAAACTAATTAAAAACACAAATTAACGTCCGACCCTTTACCCCGATCATCCCCACAACCCACACTTAAACTGTAAAAACATTAATTACACAATTAAAATGTATTTTCAATTCATTTCATTTCATAAAGCTTTTTTCAGTACATATAAAACAATGCCAATAAAAGCACAAGATAACATACACATATAGGCAATAATGAAAATACAGAGGGTATTATTTCAATTAAACACTCATAATATTAAAACATCATACTTTTCCTTGCATGAATTGATTTATATAAAAAGGTAGCGGTAAAAAAGCAAACATCTGGGTTATGCATGTTAAAAAGCAATCTCATAGAATCATTAACAGTGTGGACTCCATATTTTACAAAGATCGGTTTTAAATAAGCAATGCGTAAATTCCTGTAAAGATTGCATATCAGAAGAAAGTGCAGGGTGCATTGTACCGATTGGCCGTCACACGGGCAGGTATTTTCAATTAAATAACTAATAGTATTTAACAACCAATTACCAAGTAAGTAAAATTACCTTACTCCCCACCCTTTACCCCTATAAACCAAAAACACACAATTCTTTTAAATTACCCTAATTATCAAATAATTATTATAATTAGCAACCTATTAATTAATTACAAAAATATTACTTCCCATCCATTACCCCTAATAAACCCCACAACCTGCACCTAAAATTAATTACACAATTTCCATATTTGTCATTTAATAATTATTAACTAAACATTAATTAGAAATAAATAACTTCCCACCTCTTACCTTTATAATCCCAAACCCCACATCCCAAACAACATATAATTAAACAATTAACACATTAATTATCAATTATTATCAACTAATTACTTAATTAAAAATAAATTACTTCGCACCTTTTACCCTTTATAAACCCCACAACCTGCACCTAAAACAAATTACACAATTACCAATTAATTAATTCATATTAATTAACAACCATTAAATAATTAATAAAAAATACACTACTTCCTACCCCTATAAACCCCACAACCAACACACAAAATGTACTCTTTTTTTTAAACACAACGGTATACAATTTCAATTAAATAAATATTAATAATAAAAATAATCATTAATTTGTTATAACTAAATTACTTCCCACCCTATTCCCCTATAAACCCACAACCCGCTATAGAACTAATAAAGGCAAAATGTAAATAAACTAAAATTAATAACTACTAAAAATGTAACACAAATTAAAAAACAAACTACTTATACAAAAAAATACATCACATACATCCAAAATATATACTAAAACATATAACAGTAATTAAGAAAAATCGATATTTTAAACTATGTTTTTGCAAACAATGTTAATGCCTTCTATATTTTTTAGGACAATATTTCTTACCTAAAATACAATATTCTTGACCACAATATTCTTACTGCCGATATTTCTGTGTCGCAATATTTCCAACTCAATATATGTGTACGTCGATATTTCCAACTCAATATTTTGTCTGAATACTGTGGGACTAGTCGAATGTGAGAAACACCCCATACTAAAGATAAATCAACATGAAAGCACAAAAGACTTACAAACATTGTCTGAAGATGACTCTGAAGATATGTGGGTCCTCAATACTTTTTATAATTGGTAGTGGTGCATCAAAAAACATCATGCCGGAGGAGAAATATTGTGAATTGTATTCATTACCACAACTTATGTGGTCAAAAACTAAGGTATATACATTGGCTGTGTAGACACCTTTAAAAAGACAAGGTACCTTTTTAGCCATGATGAAACACAACAGAACTGTGGTACGATTACCTAATCATGTACTTCCCGGGACAGCTTCAAGGGCCTGTTTGCTCAGTTTCAACTTTGCTGCCGAAAATTTCCTTCATTATTTAAAGGGCTAGCAATGCTCAAGACTATGAAAGTACAGCTACATACAAATGAGGATGTTCGTTCTTTTGCCCAAAGGCACAAATTGCATTTCACTTCCAATAAGTTGTTGCAAAAGAACGTAATTCATTGCTCAAACACAATAGCATTGAGGGCTCCACTTTTGCAATACCCTGGGTTTCTTCCATCATAGTAGTGCCTAAAAGAGACAGTGAATGAGCTGTACAACTTTGTGTTGACATGCGCCAGGCCAACAAGGTAATTGAGAGAAAATGAGATCCAGGTCTGTACATTGCTGATCTGATAACTCAATTGAATAGTGCAAATTTAACAAAGCATAACACCAATTTGAGGAAAATTGCGGGTACATAAAATCTTTTTTACACACATTGGTTTGTTTTGCTATAAGTAACTGAGTTTTGGTTTATCCTCTGCTGCAGAACTTTTCCAAGACATCATTCATCATATCATACAACCTGTTGTGAATGTCTTTCAACTATAGTGATGACATATGGGTTTCTGGAGCTAATCAGAAAGAGCATGAGAAAGCGCTCATTCAGGTATGTCATTGGCTAACTGTTGCATGATCAACTTTAAATGCTGAGAAATGTTAATTTCATAAGACCAATTTGAAATTCTTTGACCACTTCTTTTCTCATGGGGGTATGACACATGATCAAGCTAAAATGCAAGTGCTATCTATTGCGAATCCCCCACAGAACATTTACATGTTACGTTCATTCCTTGGGGTGGCCAGTTACTGTTCTAGATACATACAAGTGTTTGCCACGGTCAGTACATTGTTACGAGAACTGATGAAAATGAATGTTGCATTTCATTGGTCACATGAGTAAAAGGAGAATTTCAAGAGAATCAAGCAAGTCCTCAAGAATGTCAATGAAATGGCCTACTTTCAACCCAAGATTCATACCGAGGTTGTAACTGATGCTAACCCTGCTGGGCTAGGTGCAATTCTTGCACTGCACATTGGACAGCTGAATGCTTGGAGGTATATTGTGGCATAGGCATGTAAATGCTTGTCACAAACCGAATGTGCTTCTTCACACCCTGTGAATACCTTGTGATACTTCCATGTGTTCTTATATGGAAAACCTTACACAGTAGTGACCAATCATCAACCACTATTGGCAATATTTAGAAATCCAAAAGCCAAAATGCCTCCTTGTGTTGAACGTCAGTGATTGAAATTACAGGAATACAACTACACCATTGATTACTGTCCAGGAAAACAACAAAATCCTGCGGATTATTTTTCAAGAGTGCCCAAACAATGCCCTGGTACCCCATCTAAGACAACTAACACCTACATAAATTTCATTGTTAAAATTCAACACACCAGTTGCCATGTCACTAGAACAAATTGTCACTACCACAAGCCAAGACAGTGACATGATGAAGTTGAAAAATATTATTGCTCACTAATCATGGAACCAGCACTCTCAACCGCTCACCAGTGACAGTGAGTATTTCAAATACAGAAATGTCACAGATAAAAGATTGTGACTAGAAAAGGCCTCATCTTGTGAGGTACACATATTGTCATTCTGGGGAGTCTAAGACAACAAATAATTGAAGTTGAAAAATATTATTGCTCACTAATCATGGAACCAGCACTCTCAACCGCTCACCAGTGACAGTGAGTATTTCAAATTCAGAAATGTCACAGATAAAAGATTGTGACTAGGAAAGGCCCCATCTTGTGAGGTACACATATTGTCATTCTGGAGAGTCTAAGACAA